>NC_065886.2:14117500-14742500 GCF_932274485.2 Patella vulgata | reverse complement strand
ACCAGAGAAAATTAATAAGTGTTAGAAGCATTTATGCCGGTTATTTGTTGACGTTTCAGAACGCTTTGTAACCAGAGAAAATTAATAAAAGTGTTACAAGCATTTATACCGGTTATTTGTTTGGGTGTCATTCGTCATTAAAATTTAGTCCCAAATTTATTATTAATAATTGATTAATAATAAAAATAGCAAACCCCAACGGACAGTAGAAATTGAAAAGTTTAGACTAGATCAAATTACCACAGTTTACAGTATTTTGAGAAATGCAAATGCATTTGACATGTGTAGACTCCAACTATTTTTTCATGACTTTGGCAAGGTTAAGTCTATTC
Organism: Patella vulgata; assembly: GCF_932274485.2. Lineage (NCBI taxonomy): Eukaryota > Metazoa > Mollusca > Gastropoda > Patellidae > Patella > Patella vulgata. The sequence goes on along the minus strand of NC_065886.2, from coordinate 14,742,168 downwards.
ATTTCGTTTCGGCGAAACGTCCGGTACCCGATACTTCTAATTTTAAGCGGAATACAAAACGTGCGTGAAACCAAGGAATCTCAGTCATCAAATGACACTTTCCTTATTGTACATCATTCGCAGTTTGCACTTTTCGGCAGATCATCTGAGGTAAGAATCGATGTGTCCCAAGTACTTTATTTTCAAATCTTTCACTACTGTCAATCTTTTAAAGGACTGGGAGTGAGATTCAGACAGACAGGCGTGCGTGATATATCTATCGTCATCCGGATCGGTTAGACCGTGGCGTAAGAAGACTATCGTTGCACATGCTCTCAATATTTAGACCCGTAAAGCCTATACGTATATTGATATAAATAAATCTAATTCTCTACTGTTCAATACGCCTGGTTTTAAAATCTGTTGGTTTTTTTTTAGCTAAATACTACACGTTATTCGCAAATGCTTTCACGAACGTCCGCGCAATGCATTTTTCACTGACTGGGGTGGGTGTTGTTTACGCAGGTCTTTCTTTGTGTCTAAAATATTATGTGAACTATTAATTAGTCATTTATTAACATGAAATGATCCTAATCAACTCGCTATGTCATCTTATGTGTGTTAATGTGAATGAAATGTTGTACTGATAGCAGTCCTACAACCCAGTTTAATTTGACAAGCCCTCCACATAAACTGGATCATATCGATCAAAGCAACAATATGGACTGTATATTGCTGCTAAGGTGTATTGCTGCATTAGGATTCTCTTTACGTCGTGTAGTGCACATTTCTTAATGGATCGTCTTTAAACTTGGGTTATGTATTCCTTATAGCCTCAGGATAACTGCTTAGCCGACTCCCAGGTCGCAATTCTTAATGAAGCCGCTCGGTACTTGGCATATGTATTCCTTATTGCCTTAGGGAGTCCACTATTGATTTTGGTGAATGTCTCAACCCCCAGGAGCAGAGTCACGCCCACTTTTTGCCTTTGGAATGTGAAAGGCACAATTCTGAATGCATTATCTTGGTATACTTATTAATAAGTTATACTCTAAGGACAGGAACTATTGATGTTGATGCACGACCCTCAACGCTAAACAAACCAAAAGCCTAGCCTTCTTGACAAAGTACCTTGTCAATCAAAGCAGAATTGGAATGTGGACGTATATTGTAGCGTTAGCGTTATATTTGTGTTTAATCATCAACAGACTTTGAACAGCAGATCGGAATCAAATTAAATGAAAATTGAACAGATAAGATGGCATCGAGAGTTGATTATGGTCTTTTCATTTTAATTAATGTCTAATTAATAATTTAGATAACATTTCAGGCCTAAAGAAAGACCTGCAATAGGCAGATTTAGCTCTTGCATAATGTATGTTTAATGTGCACATATTGTCTCCTCAACTTCATCCTTGGCTGTCCACTGTTTATTGTGAACGCTACACATCAAGAGTTCTTTCTGTTATAAATTGTGAAGATCTTTCCATTTTCACTTAATTTAATCTTATAAACCTTAGTTACAAGGAATTCTATCTAGTTTCAACATTTTCAGATTGTAAATTTCAAGCACGTATTAGAGTTATCATTAATAATACGAAACTTGAGTTATCTTTCTACAATTAGCTCAGCTTGACAACAGATTCAAACCAGTTGACAGAAATTTTAATTCCTAATTTGATGAAAGCACCAAGTATACTTCGAGAATATTAAGAATTTTAAAACAGATTAGAACTGCGTAATAAAATACTGAAAATAGTAAACTGATTTGTGAATATGGCGGCCATTTAGGGCAGAGACCTATGATAGCTCTCTGTGTGTACAGAATGATCTTCACACTGTCAAAAGCTACCATGGAGAATTTTGCAGCTGGTTGGCATATTAAGTAATTCCAATATTGTTAAAATGACTTTTAAGTGTAGGTTGTGCAGTACAATGGCTGTTTAACACAAAAACATGTGTCTATTCAAAATTTTTTCCAGCTACTGGTGTATGTTTAAGCTGTGAAAGTTTAGAGACAAATAATGGCCTTTCAAAGCAATCATTTTTTTATCTCTTCTGTATAAATGTTGTTAGTTTCCTGAAGCGACAATTGCAAGTTTTACAACATCTAGACGTTGCTACACTGTTTTGCAATTCCCAAACTTACAGCTACGTTATCTCCCTTTACCACAGACACATGACGAGTAGCATCCAATTAGAGGTTGTGACACAAGCACACTCAAATCAAACATGACGACCGCCACGGAGACCTTGACAGTGAACTTTGCAACTCATTTATCAGAGGTAGACATTTTTAGCTTGAAAGCGCGAAACTTGGTATTCATGATGACCAAGGAATCTTATAGGCTCTCAAACTTGGTCAGTACCTAATCGAAATTTGTGCCGAAATATGAAGGGTAGTACATGAAAAGCTGCTCGTATGACCCCTGATGTGACCTTCCACAACAACCAGTCAGATCTTCATGCAGTGGAGGCCATCGGAAGTGTAAAATAAAGAAACAAAATATAGATCTGTATTTTAATCAGATTGATTCTGTCAGTACTTTCTACAATTAATTTCTCCAACTGTTTTCATGTTTCAATACATACATACACACATAATCCAGGGCTAACCTGATTTTGGTCTAATATATATTTTTTTCTCACCAGACGTGTCCTGACCAAATGGTGGATGTGGAATATAAGACAAAATCTGCCTGTGATTCAAATGGACTGATTTCGTAAGTTTACGTAATTTTCTAACATAAATCTAAGGTAAACTTTATGTCTGAAAAATGACAAAATGATCTAAAATCGACCGAACATTTTTACGTAATGTTTAATATTATGATGTTCTCTGGTGCCAAAGCGCTACTCATCTTGTTGTCGTTCTTGTTATTCTTGGAACAGACGTGCTTCGAAATAAGCTTAAGCTCTGCAAATTCAAGTATTATCCACATGAAACTTGACATGCATGTCCATTGGACAATTCTGCATCGATGGAGGGGCTTCAATATTCGATATTCCATCACAATTCTAAAATGACTGCGATGACATAATCGTTAGTTCCTGGTTCATAGTACTATGGTACTTGTTATAAAAGATTTATAGCATGTCTTGAGTAAATTTAATTATTTATTTATATTAATGACAGACTTTATGATACAGCGCGCGCACGCTAACCATTCAGAATCCCCCCCCCTAAATGAAGGGATAATTTATTGTCTACTAACCGACCTGAACAAGTCTTTAAGGCTTCACTAAGCTTTACAGATACTATCTCAAGATTTGAATGAGAAAACAGGATGGCACTGTCGTCAGCATATAAGATTAATTTACAAGGGGCAGGTATGCTAATGATCATGTTGTTCACATAACAGTGGAACAACAAGGGACCCAGAATGCTGCCCTGTGGAACACCACAAGAAGTTTCCAAGGGGTCTGACAAAGTTTTACCACCCTGTGGATTGGATGCCGATGGTTTCACGTTTTTTACACAAGATATCATGGTCGACTGTGTCAAATGCCTTTTGCATACCGGAAAATTCCCCATAACATTTAGATCCTTGAGATGATCCAGTAAATTGTGTGACAAAGTGATCTATACCTTTCATCAAATTGAACGATCATTTAGGTGTTTTTTGATAATATATGATATTGATGTTTCGACTGTATGTATACTTTTCTTAAGTCACGATTGTCTGTGTTGTAGTTAAACATGTAATTAATTCAATATGTCCTTTACGGGCTGCACATGATCTGTGTATAACACTCTGCAGAACTTAATGACCTCAAAGGAAATAAGCAGTGCAGTTACAGATACCATAATCTGATAAATAAACAATACCATATATGATGATTTACTCTTGTCCATTTTCCCTAATTGTCGTACACTATATATAAGCAGGAGTTTACGGACAGTAAGTCATTCTTCGAATAGAACTCCTCCCGAATTATGTCTATGTCATGTTCTTAATAAAGGTGTTATCAATTATGCTGATCTTCTGTTATCTGTAGTGTTACAGATAATTAAAAATGTGTCAGTTGAATGGCTGCCCCTGAAGCCTGATTGTTGTTCATATGATAAATTATTGTATTTCAAATGATTCTCCAGTTGTATATAAACAGCCTTTTCCAGAATCTTGGACACAATACTGAGAATGCTTACAGGCCTATAGTTGCTCACAAGAAGAGAACTGTTCTATTATAATGGTTTGACCCTAGCTAATTTTAACTCCTCCAGAAATGTAATTTAAGGATATCAGCACCGTCTTTTAGAAAACGAGCAGGAATATCATCAAGACCTGTGCTTTTGACAATGTTAAGTGATTGGAGCTCCTTATATACAAAATCTTCTGAAACATGATGCAGGCTAAAATTAAGACTGTGAGCATTACCAGTTCTGCTGTCATAGAAATCTGAAAAAAAGTTTAGAATTATAATCATAAATAAAGGTAGGTATAGGTAACTGTCGAACTAGTGTTGAAGCGACAGTAGTGAAGAATTCGTTGACATGGACATTTACACCATCATTGGATATTACAATTTACTATTTTTTTTTTTTTTTCCATTCTTATAGCCAAATTCTTTCATTTTTGGGGTTACTTTTGTTGTCCCCCGCCTTTCGAAGAAAGCAGGGGACTATTAAAATGGGTTCGTCCGTCTGTCTGTCTGTCTGTCTGTCTGTCCGTCTGTCTGTCCTTCTGTCTGTCCGTCTGTCTGTCCGTCACACTTTTTGGGACACAATAACTCTCTTCCTAATTGAGCTAGAATGTTCAAACTTGGTGTATGTGTTTATTAGGTCAATGCCTTGATGGAGTGCGAAGATGAGCATTTTCCGCTTAGGGTAAGCAGAGATAAGCAATTTGATTGGTTGATGCTTTGGGACACGATAACTCTCTTCCTAATTGGGCTAGAATGTTCAAACTTGGTGTATGTGTTGATTAGGTCAATGCCTTGATGGAGTTCGAAGATGAGCATTTTCCGCTCAGGGTAAGCAGAGATAAGCAATTTGATTGGTTGATGCTTTGGGACACGATAACTTTTAATTGAGCTAGAATGTTCAAACTTGGTGTATGTGTTTATTAGGTCAATGCCTTGATGGAGTTCGAAGATGAGCATTTTCCGCTTAGGGTAAGCAGAGATAAGCAATTTGATTGGTTGATACTTTGGGGCACGATAACTCTCTTCCTAATTGAGCTAGAATGTTCAAACTTGGTGTATGTGTTGATTAGGTCAATGCCTTGATGGAGTTCGAAGATGAGCATTTTCCGCTTAGGGTAAGCAGAGATAAGCAATTTGATTGGTTGATGCTTTGGGACACGATAACTTTAGTTCTAGTTAAGTGAGATTGATGAAACTTGGTGTATAGTTTCATTACAGTAATACCTTGTTATCTAAATTATCCCCCTTTGGTGATACAGTTTTTAGCATATAAACTAGATAATAATTATTCGGTTGACACACAATCAACGGCATAGAATACACGATGGCACAAGCTATAATAATTATTGATATAAAATATTATTTTATCGCAATTTAGCTGATATATAACTGGATAGCCCTCATAAATAAGTAGTGGAAGGAGGGAATCGATTTTCATATTCCGTTTTCCTGCAAATGTTATTTAACTTCTTTATTATATAATATTTGTATTTTTGTCCCCCGCCTTTCGAAGAAAGCAGGGGACTATTAAAATCGGTGTGTCTGTCCGTCCGTCACACTTTTTGGGACACAATAACTCTCTCTAACTGAGCCAGAATGTTCAAACTTGGTGTAGGTGTTTATTAGGTCAATGCCTTGATGGAGTTCAAAGATGAGCATTTTCTGCTTAGTGTAAGCAGAGATAAGCAATTTGATTGGTTGATGCTTTGGGACACGATAACTTTAGTTCTAATTAAGTGAGAGTGATGAAACTTGGTGTATAGCTTCATTACATCAATACCTTGACTAAGTTCGATAATGAGCATTTTCTGCTTAGGGTAAGCAGAGCGATAAGCAATTTGATTGGCCGAGACTTTGGAACACAATAACTCCCCTTCTAATTGAGGTAGAATGTTCAAACTTGGTGTAGGTGTTAATTAGGTCAATGTCTTGATGGAGTTCGAACATGAGCATTTTGTGCTTAGGTTAAGCAGAGATAAGCAATTTGATTGGTCAAGATTTTGGAACACAATAACTCTCATTCTAGTTGAGTTAGAATGTTCACACTTGGCGTAGGTGTCTGATAGGTGAATGCCTTGATGGAGATTGAAGATGAGAATTTTCTGCTTAGGGTAAGCAGGGATAAGCAATTTGATTGGTTGATGCTTTGGGACACGATAACTTTAGTTCGAATTAAGTGAGAGTGAGGACACTTGGTGTATAGCTTTATTACATCAATACCTTGACTTAGTTCGATAATGAATATTCTCTGCTGTCATGTCATGGCTGAGTTCAATGATTTACATTAGTCGATGCTTTGGGACAAGATAACTTTGATTCTATCTGATGGAGAGTGCTGAAACTTAGTGTATAGTTTGATTGCTCGATACTTTTGAAAAAAATAAATGTGCGATTAATAAATATGTGTCATCTATTTATTTTTGGATTTCGGCGGGGGACATCAGCCTCACTGTTGGCTTGTTTTCATTCTGTTTATTACTCAAATATGTACATTTTTCTTTTTTAATGACTATCTGTATTTCTTACTTAAAAAAAAACTTTTGTAATCAAATTCATTTTTATACGTCCACATTATTGTTTGTGGTGAATGCCCAGCCCCCAGGGACAGAGCCACGCCCATTTTCTTTTTGTGTGTCTGTATGTCACTTACAGCCTGCAATGCTTAATCGATCATCTTGAAAACTTTTTTTATACTTATTCCTTATACCCTAAGGCTGACCTCTATTATTTTTGGTGCTTGCCCGACCCCCTGAGACAGAGCCACGCCCAAATTTTGTGTGCCTTTTGTGTCGCCTACAGGCCGCAATTCTTAACATTTCCTTTTGAAACTTTGCATACCTATTCCTTTTCCCTAAGGATGCCCCCAATTGTTTTTTGGTGATTGCCCAACCCCCAGGGGCAGAGCGACACCCATTTTTTCTTTGTGTCTCTGTGAGTTGCCTACAGGCCACGATTCTTTATGGATTGTCTTTGAACTTGGGATATGTATTCCTTATAACCAAAGACGACAACTGCATATCACGACCCCCAGGGGCAGATCCACGCCCAATTTTTATGTTTATATCATTTACAGGCCGGAATTCTGAATGGATCAACTTGGTACTTGGCATTTGTATTCCTTATAGCCTAAGGGCATCAACTATTGATTTTGGTGAATGTCCCAACCCCCCGGGGCAGAGCCACGCCCAATTCTGAATGGATTATCTTGGAACTTGGTATACTTATTCCTTATACCCTAAGGATGGCAACTATTGATGTTGTCATTTCAATAACAGGATGGTACCTATTTATATTGTTTCCATATCCAACCCCAACGGGCAGAGCCATGCCCACTTTTTGTATTTATAGTCTACATGCTGCAATTCTGAATGGATCATCTTGGAACTTTGCATACTTATTCCTTATACCATAAGGACAGCAACTATTTATTTTGATGCTTGCCCCGACCTCCTGGGGCAGTGCCACACCCACATTATTGTTAGTATTTTCTGGATATTTGGCAAAACAAACCCGACGCCTAGCCTTCTTTGCCTCTGATCATATTACAGCAATTTCATATTTCATTCTCTTCATTTTAAAAAGTACCATATATCAATCAAAGCTGGAATGTGGACGTATATTGCAGCGTTAGCGATGCTCTTGTTGGATTTTTTGAAAGTGCCAAAAGGGAATCCATTTTAGAAATTAATTCCAAAATGGTGCATGTTTATGGTAATGGGTAAGATTGACGACCTTTCTGTCAGTTTGTACACAGGTGGATCTGTGTTTTTCATCCTATTTTCATTCCTGCCATTTGATTACATCTCAAAGGTCAACGTTATACATTTCACTGGGTGTTGGTTGGTTGAATGGTCTAAAACATGCGCTTTAGATTATCAGGTCAAGCAGTGTGGTTTCGGTCAAGCAGTGGGTTTTCTCTGGGTCGTCTGGCTTCCTCCCACTGCTAAAGACCCCTATTTAAAAATTATTAAAACAGAACCATATGTTAGTCCCGAAATGACATAGTTTACGTTGAGTGGACTTTTATTAAAATTGTTATCAAGAAATGTGGACATATATTGTGACATATATTCTTCATTCAATATTTTGGAAATTGTTTGATATTACTTACAATATTGATATATATCGTGATATACTGGTTATTTATATTTGAAAATTGTTCGATATTACTTACAGTAATGATTTTCATATCGTGATATATATCATCATACTGGTATATAAATCACCCAACTCTACCATCAAGCACAACTGTTCTTTAGATCTATAGTAATATCTTTGATTCAGAATTCATTGTGTTACTTGCCTTACCTCTTGTTTTTTGCTCTGATAATCTTGTGCCCTTTCTAATGCATTGTATAACTGAGCCATCTATTTGCTCCAATGTTTTTCCTCACAGAATATCTAAAGGGAGATAATGTATGATTTTTTTTCTTAAAGAATGCAGACCACAACTGATTTTGGAATATCTTTTCTTATAGTAAATGGAGTGGATCAACAGCACGATCTCTGGTAAAGAGCAATGTACAAGTTGACAGACGACATAATACAATCACCATTAAATGTTTAGAAGTAGGTGCGAAAGCCAACATTGCGCTGGGTATTGGTAGAGGCAATTATACTGAGGGCGATCAGCCTGGTTGGCGGGCCAATTCTATAGGTTACCATGGCGATGATGGATTGTAAGCATATCTTTTATTTGGTAACCCTGAAAAATTTCTAATGAATTGAGAAATATACCATAGGCTCAATTATCAAGTATGCAACCCCAATAAATGATGCTGACAATAATAAATGATACTTGATAATCATACATTCCTAAAAATAAAAAATTAAAACCTGCCTCTCGGATCAGATTTTTGGTAAGGATTGTGTGACCTTATATATTGTACAGTAATAAAATAACTTTCTTCAATTCTTTTGCAGTTTGTACCATAATAGTGGGTCAGGACTTGCCTTTGGAGGGACGTGGAAAAACAATGATGAAATTCGGATGAACATCTCTGGTTTTAAGTCAGACTTTCTTCAAAATGGTGACACAGTAGATATTGAATGGTTTAAAAATGGTCAACTAGTAAATATTGATTACAGTTTTTTTCTTGTTGAGGATATAACAATGTTTTTTAATTGAATAACAATTTTGGGTTTTGGGGCAAAATCAATTTTCTGTCTTTTAGATGGATTCAATACTATCAGAAGTAGGTCTTGTGACAGTATAGCTCAAAGCATGACAATAGAAATTACTTTATTCCTAAGGTTACGTTTTAATTGTTTCAGTTAGTCCCGAAATGACCAGTTTGTGTCGCGTGAACGTTAAGAAGTTTATTTCAAAATGGAGGATAATTATATCTGATTATAATTTCTCTAAGCAGTTTATTTTGTGTTAATGAAAGCAAAACTGCAGCCATTGCAGAATTTTTATTCTCTGTATATTAATTAAAGATACATTATGGGAGATTTGATAACGAGTTGGCAGTTCTCACTATAATAGTTAAAAACTAGATAATGTAAAGGCAATTTGCTGAAAATTTCAGTCAAATTGATTCACTATGAACCGAGAACTAAGTGGTTGAAATTTCCGGCCAACCTTGGTCATCATTACCAATGTTAGTGCGATAAACAGCATAGTCTCGATTATCCATTTAATCATTAAATCGTGAAGGAAAGTTATGCAGTACATCGGCTCACAATCCACTAACGATCGCAGGCTAGCAATGCCATCTAGAGTTGATTATGGTCTGGACAGGTTAATTAATGTCTAATTAATAATTTAGATAACATTTCAGGCCAAAAGAAAGACCAGCAATGGACAGATTTAGCTCTTGCATAATGTATGTTTAATATAAACTTGAATTAAATGTAATAGTAATATAATTGTTTATTATAGGCTGGGAAAAAAACAAGTTTTACGTACAATTCTGATGAAAGGTGTGTGTTCTTGATAGGATTACATTCAAAAGGTCAGAAAGTACAAATAATGAATTACCATCATACCAAGGCAAGTATCACTATTTTAATCTTTTCTTCATATAGACTACACAATATGATAGCAATATAATACATGTATATCAGGTGCTCAATTGTAGTCTGAATCCTACTCCATAAACAGGTATCAGACTAGTAATTACGATATGATAGCAATATGAAAACAAAATTGATGACATTTGGAAAAGAAAAACACTGTGGCAACACCGATCTCTGGATTCCAAATATAAAGAAACATCTCTATTGGTGTGCTGGGACCAGAGACGAAGACGATTCAATGCAGTTGTTACGTCAGTCACATCCAGAAGTACAGCCACGAAACCATTTCGTTTCATAAAAGCTGACAATTAATTATCTCTTGACACCCATCTTGTTGTCTTTATAGAAAGCGAATTATTGTACCGATTTACTGTTGGCTAACTCTAATTAATTCGGATCAAAAGGAAACAGAGAATATGGCTACAGCGACTGTCTTTGTTATTGTATTATAATACAAATTCTAAACTGGATCTTAAATTAGAATAAATTACAAAAATTATTCTGTAGTCAATTGTTTTAATTAGGGATTAAGAAATCAGTCAGGCGTTAATGACTACACACCCTGGCTGTACAAGGAATAGACATTCCGAATGTGCATTCAGTCACTGAGACGTCACTGGAGTCCGAGGGGATTATGAGATTTTTTGATAATTTTCAAAATCGTTTTTACGGGAGGTTTATATTTTCGACTGAAGATGAATGATTTGATTTTAATCAGATTGGTGTGAACTTGCCATAAAGGTCATGTAGTAACCACTGGCTACAAGTACATACAATTCCGTCTGGTGATCTTATGTGCACTGCAAAGTTCTGGACATAAAAACATTTTTCCTTTGAGATTTAGGTGCCCGATGACTCTTTTAAGTGCGATCTAGCACCATAAAAGCAATTGCAGTTCTTGCAGTACTCTATTTATGAGTATTTCCACATTATTGTCTTTTATTTTATTCAATCTATTTTAATTTGTTTTATCATTTTTGTTTCAGCAAAAACTTGAACAAAATTTAGATAAGTTAACGATGGGAAGATGTTTGAATTATTCGCTTGCTGACGATGGAACTTTAAGATACAGGTAAAGTGTTTTATGTTCAACATGTATCTTAAATCTTAAACCATGTGTGGTTGAGTTGACCAACAACCTTATCAAACCTGATTCCTGGTAGTTCAAAATATCTGAACTATCCTGGGATTTCCATTTTTTTTCGTCCATTTTCTGGAGGATTGGTCAAAACTGTAAACAAACAGGAATTTATATACCAGGACTTTCCCTACAAAATATGGATCAAATGTTGACTTACCTTGTTTACCTGTGCTTTAAATCAGCAGGATATTTTAATCAAAGAACACAGGTGTACAAGCCATTTATCAACAGTTGTTTTCAAGCGATTATCAAATTTTTCGGGCACTGGCTATATGATGAAGAATAAAATTTTAGTGGAGTGTGAAAATGATTCACAAAATAAAGTGCTGAAAGTCCGGATTTTTTACTGACCATTGTGTTGGGCGATGCAATTCTCAGTTGGAGTTCAGAGTTTCAGAAAATCACTCAATTCTGATGTTGATGCAGGGTTTCTAGTTCTCAAACTGCAGCTCTAGAAGATTTGCTCTGCTTGGCGCTACTTTTCGTTATAGTGCAGTTATATATGTATATATGTAGGTTCATTTTTCAGGAGCTCCCGCCATATTTTTCTGTCAAAAATTATATAGCACCACCCCCCTTCCAGTAAAATAGATCTGTACGTTCATGCCAATGAACATGGCAAATTTAGCATTTTATTTATATTGCTATTTGTATTTACACATAGAAACTAAAGTGAACGATATTTATTGTGTTTTGAAGTTTAAGTTTTAATTCATAATGATCAACTGGTAAATTCTCCTTTTGGTCCATTTCACTGTCAGTCAGTTAAAACTGATCAATATGACTGAAATGGAAGCCATGCTATAATCCTTAATAATGCAGTAACAAATTCAAGAATTAAATGGGAGATTATATAAAGAGCTGGCAGTTCTCACTATAACAGTTAACAAGAATTTGGTGATTGAATTTTCGGCCTAGCCTCGATCGTCATTACTAAAGTCGGTATGATAAAATCATAATCTCGATTAACCATTTCATGATTAAATCATGAATGAAAGTTAAGCAGCAAATCTGATCCTAAGATGGTAAATATCGCAGGCTAGCGATGACATCAAAAGTTAATTATGGTCTGGATAAGTTAATTAATGTCTAATTATTAATTTAGTTAACATTTCAGGTCTAAAGAAAGACCTGCAATAGGCAGATTTAGCTCTTGCATAATGTATGTTTAACTATGAATTTGATATGATATGAATTTTTTAGGAGTTAAAAATATCCTGAATCATTAGAAAATTTAGCATAAAATCCTGCATATAACATGTTGCCATATATAAAGCATGCGTACCCAACTTCTCTGATCCCGGAATTCGGGAAAAATTGATATTCCCCTATATAACATGGAGGTAAAATTTACCTGTAATCCAGCATAACACATGGATCACACACTGTCCAGACCTATACGAACGACAATATTCCTTATGTATTTATCCTGTATATGTTGGTTGTATAATATGTGTTTTCCATATGTGATATTTTGTGTATATTTGATATACTGGCCGATGAATTTACAATTATTAAAAATAGGCCAACTCAAAATAAGAAGGAAAAATAATATTAATAGACTCTACCAAACAATAAAACATTAGCTTTATCGATTCCAGTAACAACACAAAAGGCATAAGCTATACCATTAATCTGTTAAACTTTGTGCAGTTTAACACATAAATGCAGCGTAGAAAGTGCTTTTTTATAATCTTTCAATAGACGACAAAATATATCCTTAATAATAATGCCGTTCAGTTTCCAATAATTGTCAAAGACTCAAAAGATAATTTACATTGCCTTATCCATAAACACACTTACAAATCTTTGAAAGAAACGCCTGACAAACAGGTCTTATAAATTACCGGTAAGCCTATTCTGTTAGTTACGTGATTGTGTTAATGCGTGAATTTTTACGATAATATATTTTTCTTCTACTATTTCCACAGCAACCAAAAATATCCTGAATCATTAGAAAAAACTAAGAACAAAATTGTTGAACTATTAGTACGGCAACCAAAAATACTAATGTTTTTTTTTTTTTACTATTTCTGTTTAAGGAAGGGTGAAACGGGATATTCTTCATTTATATCTAAGACGCCCATTAGTAAACATCTGCCATATTTTGAGGCAACTGTTATTAGACTAGAACAACATAAACACCTGTCTATAGGACTAGGTCCAGCTGTCCAGCCCTTTAATCGTATGGTTGGATGGGATACCTATTCAATAGGTCTCCATGCTGATAATGGCAAGTTAGTATCATTTTATGTGATCTTTTATCATTTGTAGAATATCTGTCACTATCTCTCAGGTTCACTTACACGAAAGTCATGGGCTTGATCCTGATGTTGGTATTTACTCTCTTTGGTCGGATTTCCCATGTTTGGGGCTTTAGGTACATCAACCCATTGCAAGGTGAACTATAAGTGTGTCCAAATATTTGTCCAAATACCAACAGTTTCATACTGAATTTTACTGTTACCCTTTCCTCGCTGACCCCTTTTAATTCATGGAGCTCGTAATTAAGGGTCAATAGATTCCAGGATGAGAAACACAGATGGGTTCTTACATAGACTGCAGGATAGGAAGCACTGTTGGGTCTGTTGACTCCAGAATGTGAAGCACTGATGGGTCCTTATACTCCAGGATGGGAAGCACTGTTGGGTCCGTAGATTCCAGGATGTGAAGTGCTTATCTTTAGTAGACTCCAGGATGTTAAGCACTGATGGGTCTTTATACTCCAGGATGGGAAGCACTGTTGGGTCCGTAGATTCCAGGATTGAAGCACTGTACTGTCTGTGACTCAAGGATAGGACACACTGATGGGTCCTTATACTCCAGGGAATTTGGATGACCGACTGGTTAGCATGTGTGCGCTGTATGATAATGTCTGTCATTGAGTCAACTGGCATGGTTTTGATTCCCTTGTTGTACGTGACAAGGACTAGAGTCATTTGTCCTACCTCGTGGGTTTTCACCGGGTGCTCCTGTTTCCTCCCACTATTAAAGACCCCTACGTGCAAGCGAATTATTGAAATAAAATTAAACCATGTTAGTCCTGAAATGACCTAGTTTGTGTCAAGTGGACATTAAAACCCATTTCTCTCTCTCCCTTATACTCCAGGAAGGGAAGCTCTGATTCCTCCGTAAACTTCGGGATAGGAAGCGCTGGTGGGTCCGTATTCTCCAGGATTGAAAGCATGGATTTAAGTAATTCTTATGCACCTTTTGATTTTGTTTGAAACTATATTTATTGTACATATATTAAAGAATATACAAAGAAGCAGGAAGTGGATTGTCAAGTCCTATAATAAACTATGGTGTAAATAGTGTTGTTGGGTGTGGTATAGATGTAACCAAGGCAAGATTTGATGAAGATGGATTCCTCGTTCCACAACAAGAATTAAATATATATTTTACTGTCAATGGTATAAAGGTAACTTCAGCTGCCTAGATATATTTTACTTGATAAACACGCATCTGATGAACCCAATTCAAGACTTTATAGGTCCAGGGACTGGAGCCCAATCACTAATCATCTTAGATATACACATCTGATCAACCCAATTCAAGACTTTATAGGTCCAGGGACTGGAGCCCAACCACTAATCATCTTAGATATACACATCTGATGAACCCAATTCAAGACTTTATAGGTCCAGGGACTGGAGACCAATCACTAATCATCTTAGATATACACATCTGATCAACCCAATTCAAGACTTTATAGGTCCAGGGACTGGAGCCCAACCACTAATCATCTTAGATATACACATCTGATGAACCCATTCAAGACTTAATAGGTCCAGGATCTGGTCTCCAACTGTTTCTCATCTTGTTGTTATTCTTGTTCGCTAGGGCGACCTTCTTCGAAAAACACCTAAGGCTCCACCATTTCATGAAACTTCAATTTTGTTATGCTGTCACAATTCCAAGAAGGATTCGATGACATTATATAGTCAGTTCCTGGTCCATAGAACACTGGTGCTAGTTAAAGGAGCTAAAACTCTATCTCAGTATTATTCATAATATTCGAAATTAAAAACACAAACTAGAACTGCTTTGAGAGAACTATTCATATTTGGGGAAAATTGGTAGGCCTCTGTAATTATTGGAGGTTTCCGGAAACCATCACAAGAATTTTATTATGTCATTTTGAAGGCATCAGTGTGTTCTTTAGTCCTTGATACCTCAAATACTAACGGATATACCCCATCTTGAATGTCGAAACAGGTAAAAGGGATGTAAATCATGATTAAATTAATATATGCTTTTAGATTCATTTTCGTCTTTTACAAAAAATAGAGCTATGTGCCCTTTAACTAAAACTAAACTTTGCAAATCTGTTAAATATTTTATGGAAAACTATGTAGTTAAATCAAAGACAATATTTTATAATTTCAATTATATATTAGTTGTAATTTCTATATTCGGCAGCGTGCAGAAAATATAAAATTTCCCTACGTGACTGATTGTCTGTACCCTTCATTCAGTAATCATTATGATGGAGATGTCATACGTCTGCATAATTTCACCACTTCATCACCAACAACATATGCTAAACCAGAGGTAAGTTATTATATTATGATGGAGATGTCATACGTCTACATAATTTCATCACCAACAACATATGCTGAACTATGAATGGGATTTATAGGACCCTTGTTTCAGAACTTGCCTGAAATGATATGGGATTTAACATCCTACTGTTCTGCTCCAACTGAGCTAATGAAGATGGTTTGAGAGAAATGTTGCCAAGACAGCAGTATTAAGACCTACTCTTATATCGAATTCCATACGCCAAGAGATCTTTTACGTGCACACCAATGTATACACAGGTCCTCTGTTTTTTGTCCCATCTAAATGACTAGATAGCTGTCCTTGTCAGGCCCTCTGACAATGGGAAACCACACCAGAAAATCCCAATGAACTTTCTCGGCCAATGCATGGATCAAACACGCGACCTCCAGACTAGCAAGCCAGCGTCTTACCCACTTAGCCACCGTGGCTCCCGTCTGTCTTGAGAACTTGCCTGTCAATCATTTTACATACAGTAAAATTGTAAGTTCATAGAATTTAAACTTAATACACACTAACTACTTAAAGATATATATATATATAAAAATTGGGATTATGCTCTGAAAAAATTATCTTGCTTACAGTTAAACAAATTAATTTTAAAAATGGCCCATTAACAGAGTTTTAAAGTGAATGCTCTGGATAGGTAAATGAAATGAAATAAGGTTTAACGTCCTACTGTTCTGCTCCAACTGGGCTAATGAAGACAGGCATATGCCATACAGTGTGGTTTGAGGGAAATGTTGCCCAGACAGCAGTGCTAAGACCTACTCTTATACTGAATTCCAACTGCCAAGGGATCTTTTTCATGCATGCCAATGTGTAGACAGGATGTCGTTTTTTTGTCCTATCAGAATTACTATACGTTGACCCTTACCAGACCCTCCGTCCTGCACCAGGGGAAGCCATGCCAGAAAATCCTATTGAACACAGGACCTCCTGGTTAGCGAGCCAAAGTCTTACTCAATGAGTCACAGAATACTGGTTGGATCAAGGCACTTTATTGTGTATTAAAGTCTATACCCATCTCTAATTATGCAAAGGATTGATAGTGTAAGGTAAAATGAGAGTAGCACAAAAAACAGATACAGATAAAGAAATAACTTGCCATATTGAAGGGAAACATGGATAATTAATGTCTTCACTTTACTGTCTTTATGATGTCAATATTACATGTGTCAACCTTTCAAATATCACAAAATACATGTGTCATCCTTTCAGATATCACAATATTACATGTGTCAACCTTTCAACTATCACAATATTACATGTGTCAACCATTCAACTATCACAAATATCAAAGTCGACATGTTTTTTGACATGTTAAATCTTAAATCTTTTTCCACATATACAGAGAAACAATTTTGATTAATTCTAGTATTTGTAATTTATACATTTCAGCAGTTTTATTAAAACTCTATGTATGGCCCTGTATCCATGAAGAGACTTCGAAATTGAACAATACTTTAAATAATGTAGTTTGTCATTATGCTCTTTTAAAATTAAATTCTTCTGTTCTAGGAGAATATCATTTCTGACACAAGTATTGAAGATGGGTGTCATTTTATAGCTGTTGGTCTAGGAAAGGGAGATAATAAGAAATTAAGTCAGATTAATCAGGCACTATCTGCCAGTAAACTGATAGATTCATCATCATTAGACTCCAGCCTTGCTAAACATCAAAAGTAAGTACCATTGTCCCATATGCCTACCTTTCGCAATGGTGATATATTTCTATCCCTCCTGTCCATCAGTCTTTCCATTCACATTAACCATCTAGGGGCCCATAAAACATTAGATCTTTTTATACATGCATATGGGAGTATATTGATGTCACCCCTGGCTGGAATATCTTAGCCAACACACTAGTATCAAACCTGCCACATTCTGGTTGGTGAAAGTAAGCCAGTGCTACCCACTGAATGGGGCTCCTGATATGTTATTATGACTTGATGCAGTCAACTTGAACCATATGTTAGTCCCGAAATGACCTAGTTTGTGTTGAGGGGATGTTAAACCCCATCTCTCTCTCTCTCTCTCTCTCTCTCTTGATACTCTTATGTAAATAATTTAGATCGTACAGAACAACAGAAGTACAGTCAATTATCGTGGCAAAAATCAGGTCTCAGTTTTTTTTACTATATGTACTTGATACAGAATATTGCCTTGTCTTCAATTTCAGAAATGTAAATAATTTAGATCGTACAGAACAACAGAAGTACAGTCAATTATCGTGGCAAAAATCAGGTCTCGCGAAATTTTCCAAAAGTTCCTCCAGACTGAAAGTTATCTCTGTTGACTTGACTAGTGATCAGGTAGGTTTTAACTTGTGATATCCACTACTACATGAATAAACTGTGTCTAGTATGGTTATATTAATTCAGGTCTAGAATAGACTGAAAATCAATAAGGTTCAATTTCTCCAATCCCAATCCTTCACACCAAATTTGAAAATCAATAGGTTTCATCCTCTCACAGTCCTAATGTTTTACGCTAAATTTGAGGAAATCCTTAAATTGCGATCAGTCATTAATTCACTGTATTTTCCGGTGTATAAGACGCAGGGTGGGTTTGTTTGGGGGTTTTCTAGGGATAAATGAAGATCATGTGTTTAAGATGTGCATTCTTCAAGCAGCAGCAAACACATCACACTCCCTTCTGTACTATATCTACAGATCTCATTTCAGAAATTGTACGCAAATTGTTTAAAAGTATGTAATATGAAGGTTGTGGACCCTCTAGATATCACAATTTTGATCCGATTTTGATGAAACTTGAAATACATGATTATAACCCATTGGATCATAACTTTCTGAATTATGGCCCCTGATTGTACGTAAAATCACATTTTTAGCTTGTGGTCACTCTAGAGGTCACAATTTATATCCAATTTTAAAAAAACATGTGAATATATCACATTTTAGTTCCTTTTGATAATCGCGCATATCCAAAGGTAACTTCCTGGATTATGGCCCCTGATTGTTCTAAAAATTGCATTTTTAGCTTGCGGATTCTCTAGAGGTCACAATTTTTATTCCTATTGTAAAAAACGTTTAAATATATCACCATTCCACCATAATGAAGGTTGAATTCGAATTTTGAGAAAATTGAAATGAAACTATCCAACAAAATGGCCTCTCTTTGTACGCAAATTGTGTAAAAGTATGTAATACGAAGGTTGTGGACCCTCTAGAGGTCACAATTTTTACCTGATTTTGATGAAACTTAAAACATATTTTAATATCTCAAAGATCTCAGTTCTGTGTGATATTTGTCCATTTCAGACCATAACTTTCTGAATTATTGCCTCCCTGATTGTACAAAAAATCTCATTTGTTTTTAGCTAGTTCTCTATCCATCTCGTGCAGAATGTGGGCATATCATGCCTGGCAGCCACTGGTTAAGTTTTAAAATTGAAATTATTTTTAGTCGTGATATTGAAAATTTTGGGGTTTTAGAATTGAAGTTTAACATTTTTGCTTTTGAAATCGAAAATTTCTGCTTTTTTAGTTTAAAATTTTTACCATTTGATTTTACCATTTTTACTTTTAATATTTAAATATTTTAAACTGAACACAGTTTGAATATTATTTGATTATGCTGTTTATTTTACAGTGTGATAAAGAAATAGAGAAATTGAAGCAGATGATAGTTAATCATGAGAATAGTTATTCCAGTGTACATCATGATGTCTATAAAGTATCAGATCAGTTAAAGACAGACAGTAATTCGGTACTTACTACATTAAAAAAATCTGAAGTAATGAAAACCTCTCTAAATATGGATATCATTACACATTTACAACACAAGGTGAGTATTTTAACTATTTGTGTTGTGTTGCTATCTGAATGGGTTATTGGTTAATGCATTAAATGTTCATGTTATATATCATCACAATATATTCCTGACCAATAATTTTGTATGAAATCTTGTAAAATTAAAATAAAACATTTTGTTTTAATAAAGGGGAGTGTGGTTTATATACCTGGATGGAAACAGAAAGCCATGTTATATCCAACTTGGTTTGAGACTTGTCTTAATGCATTAAAAAACCCTGGAGATAAAGTTGGTTCACAAGCTACTTGTGTTGAGCAGGAAACCTTGGCTTGGACACAAAAACAACTGTTGAAACTTATTCCCTCACAGGTAAATTATTGTCATTAATAACAAAGCTATCATTGTGCTAAATCAGATGCCGATTTTACTAGTGAAAGGTATTACATGTATTGAACACTATTTTTACATCCATTCATTTGAAATATTAATTTTGGACCATTCTGTGGACACTTTTAAATTTCTATATCAATACATTTTGCCTTATTTTGGTTGTTTTTAAATATTTTAAGTTAATTTCATTGACTTAATAATATTGAATATTTCATAGATTCCATTAGTTTTTATGGATAACAAAAAACAAAAAATCTATTTAGATAGATTTAAAAATTTATTTGAATCTGAACATTTGTTTAAACATTAGAAATGGATACATTGTATAAACAGAATTATCTTTATAGGCCATACTAATCAGATTTTTAATTATTTGGGGTCTTGATCAATAAATGAACCATCCCAATTTTATAACTTAGATATTTTGAACTAAAAGCTTTTGAGAATAACAACTAAGTACTTTTTGTTTTTAAATTAGGTTTTTTTTCCTGAAGAAATGGCCGACAAAATTTTTAATAGTTGTTTCTAGAGGACAGAAATTCAAATTTTTCCGTAGATTAGCAGAGAAATGTTCATTTTTTTTATAAATATTGATGAATATTTCACATAAAAGCAATTTATAATTAACTTCTACTTTTATTTAACCAAATTATTTTTGCATACTTGTTAGTTAGGATAATATGCTATTCTCTGAGTTCACGAATACAGTGTTAAATGTGAATCGTCTTGTATGTGTTATATTTATATATATTTATATGCATACTAGATTTGTGATATTGTTTTTAAATATTTTATACGCCCACATTTTTATGTGGACGTATATTGTCGTCGCCCCTGTCCGTCCGGGACACTCTACAAGTCACAATTCTTATCCGATTTTGACGAAACTTGAAATATAGGTTTATAACCCAAAGATCTCGGTTCCTTTCGATATTCGCGCATATCGGACCATAACTTCCTGAATTATGGCCCCTGATTGTACGAAAAATCACGTTTTTAGCTTGTTGACCCTATAGAAGTCATAATTTTTATCGGATTTAAACAAATATATTATTATATCACCGTTACACCCTAAGGACAAATGAGTTTGAATTTCGTGAAAATCGGCCCAAAATTGACAGACTAAATGGCCGCCGTTCGTTCTCAACTATCGTAAAAATATGGTATATCAAGGTTGTGGACCCTATAGAGGTCACACTTTTTATCTGATTTTGTTGAAACTTGAAATGTAAGTTTATAACACAAAGATCTCATTTCCTTTCGATATTCGCGCATATCGAATTGTAATTTCCTGAATTATGGCCCTTGATTGTAGGAAAAATCACTTTCTTGTTAGCTTGTTCTCTCCATCTCTCGAAAATGTGGGCGTATCCTGCCTGGCAGCCGCTGGTTTTATTATTTGTGATATTTGTTTTTATTTATGTGTACAAATATGTTTTTGTGGTTTAATTTAGCCTGTTTCAGATATTTCACCATATGTTTGGAGCAATATAACCCTGTTGGAGCTGATGTGCCATAAAACTCCATTTCTTTCATTCTTTGTATGTTTTATATGTTGTTTCAGAATGATTCGTTAGAAGAAATGCTGCCTTATTTAGGAATCATAAAAATTCCTTGTTTGCGTATCAAAAATACAGATGAACATTTTTTATACACTCTACCTCAATATATCATGACAGATAATAATAAAATTGTAAGTTATGTTTTTCTATTATATACTTTAAAAAGGTGGGGCAAATGGTCTTATGTGTGTGCTTTAGATCATAAGGTCTGTCATTGAGTCAATGGTGTGGTTTCAAACCCACACTTGTACATAGCAGGGAGTAGGGTCGTCTGTCCAACCATGTGGGTGTCCTCCCACTGCTAAAGACCCCTACGTGCAAGCGAATTATTGAAATAAATTGACATTAAAGTCCATTCTCTCTATAAAAAAGAGTACTTATACTTATAAATTTACTAATAAATAACTATTTCATATATTTCAGGCCAAGTTTGTATCTGCTAAAGAGAATATGAAGGATATGTTTATAGTTGAAAGGACATATACATTAAACTATCCAATCACATCAAATATATTTATACATATTATAAACAGAGCCAGTAATTACAGTCGTATACTCATTTTAAACCAATCAACAGCTGTCTTTCAAAATGGTGCTGTACAAACCATCATTGAAGCCAATGAGGGTAAGATATTTAAACTGTCTATTAAAATGTTCCCTATTTAAATGTTGGATAGGTTTCAGAACTGGATAAATTTGACATATTTGAACATTTTTGTATTCCAAAATTCCCAGATTTTCTATGATCCATGTGTATCGTAAGGCCTGTTATTTATCATATGGCCTGTTATGTATGGAATTCAAGGGTTTGATGTAGGAATTTGAATGTTTTGTTGACACATGAATTTTAATTGTGGTCTGAGACCACTTGTTTAAATAACAATAAGAGTTATGCCCCTTTATTTTTGTAAAAATTTCTGACAAGAAACATTTTGAAATCCCAACACTGGTGCCTCTCCCTAATTTTTTAGGTAGAAACTATTTTAGTGTAACTTCTTTGATAGGCATTCAGGATTCGAACATATTAATACAAGGTACAATTTTATGTGTACCGGTACACAATTAGTGAGTATATTAGTATGCAACGTTTCAACAAGAACACTCTTATCTTTACCAAGCTAATTATCCTCGTCGAAACATTACATAGTAATAAATGCATTCTTCCTTATATTATTTCAGTGTAATATTGTGTAAAATTGGGAATACCTAATAAACACGAATTTAAAGGAGCTAAATCGCTAATATTTTGGGCCTAGAAATTAGCACAAATGGGTCGCAACACATATAATAATGTAATATGAATTGATATAAACTGTTTTACATTTAATCGTTTCCGTTTTACTGTGAATTGTCACCAGTTATGTTCGACGAAATACGCCAGAAGTCTCAACTGAAAGACAGTTTCTAGCGTCTGGTTATTCCAGTCAACACCGATAGTATATATTGCACATGCTCTCCAAATAAGAATATGGCATCACCGTTTGACATGACTTGTGGAATATGTCTAGCCTCATTCTTTGAGCACCTTGTTACAAATGGCGCTGAAACGCATTATGGTACACGATTCGTGTACCAATGGTAAAATGTTCATTTTGTCTTAAATATTGGATATCAGAAGTCCATCTTTTCCAGGTAAGACCACAACACCAATGCTGATTTAAATTGCAAAAAAATTTGTGTTTTCAATGTCGAAGATTTTGGATGATATTGAGTTACGGACTTAGCTACTTTAACAATGCATCATGACTCTAATGTCTGAAGTAAAATTAAATATTATTAATAGTACTTATTATTATTTTACAGAGAATATCAAGTTAGAATCGAGATGTTATTGTCCAGTAACAGGATTAAATGAAGCAGCGATACCAGATGTACAGGAATACACAGCTAATATATTCTATCTCTTCTCCGATTATATCGATGGTATTATGAATGATTTACAGATATCACCAAACGTTAAAGATAATATACCTCCCACTTTAGGTACGATATTATAAGATTTTTTGGGGCAGGGGGTTGGTGGCCGAGTGGTTAATGTGTGCGTATTGGATCATAAGGTCTATCATTGAGTCAAGTCACATGGTTTTGATTACCCGCTTGTATGTGACAAGGAGTCGGGTTGCCAGTCCAACATCGATGTGTTTTCTTGGGTTTCTCCAGTTACCTCCCACTTCTAAAGGCCCATACATGCAGTCGAATTATTGAAATAGAATTGAACCATTGCTATTCCCAAAATGACCTAGTTTGTGTTGAGTGGGTGGTAAACCCTATTTCTTTCTCTAAGATTTTTGCAATCAAATATAGATCATCCCTTGATGAACTAACTGAATCATGGCTCTCATTTGGGTTGTTTGTGCCAGTTTTGACTGACGGACATGAAACTGAATGACTAGAGAATTTGCCTGTCAATCATTTAACATACCCAAAAATTTAACCTCCAGACATAGTACATGTAAATACAGTTTTTATGTCTAAAAACACTGAAAAATTTGATCATTTTTGTTGAAAAAAAATATTATGCTTATCGGAAGCAAACATTTCCAAAAAGCTCTATCACTGCTTGTTGAATTTAGTAAAGTCTAATAGTTTATAAGTTTAAAAACCTTGGCTCTGTTTCTCGAAATTTTAACTAATTATAAAATCCAAATTTTAGTAGATACTTCAATTTTGATTGGCTAAGCACTAAAATCAATCTAATATTATCCAATCAAATTACTAAAATTTGAATTTTATCTTAGTTAAAATTTTGTGAAACAGGCCCCAGATGTTTTGACTATATTGACTAAATCTGATTTTTACAATTTATTTCATTGTTTTTCAGTAAACACATCAATAGGGTGTCAACATGATTGGGATAATCGAGGTAGTAGTAAAGTCAGGACCAGCATTTGTACATTGTGTAATCAATGCTGTGATAAAGGTCGAGCATGTCCGTGGTCAGGAATAGTTGGAGACACACCATCCCTGTGTAACTGTCAGACCAATATATATGGTTGTCAGGATTGCGGAATCTGTAAAACTTGTGCCAATGATTTATGGGTAAGTAACTGGAAATTATTATAAGCTTTCCCATTCTGGAAGAGCAGGTCCTTGTACGTTGACTCCCACACAAAGGCCGGTGTAACCCCTATTATTTGTTTTCCCACACAGGTCCAGGTGTACCATCTAATAGGTTGTCTCTCTTGTAGGACCTCCTGCAACCACTAATAGTTCCACTCTTGTTCAGGGTTCCAGTGCCACCCCCTAGTATCTTGATTCCCAATCAGGGCCACCTAATATCTTGTCTCCCTTCCATGTAACCCCTAATAAATTTTCTCCTTTCCAGAACCACCATACACAAATTTATTTCACTCTTGTTAACTCCTAATTGCTTGACTTTCATCCAGGAACTTAGTGCAACCCCTAATTGCTTGACTCCTTTCTGGGGCCGTTTTGTAATCCACCAATAATACTTGAGTATAATTTATTGTTTATGTATTGTTTATTTATCAAAAATAAAATTGTAAAAATGTTAAAGAAACAAACCACATTATTTCCTTTTTTGCAGACATTGAAATCTGTTTTACGGCCATGTTGTGATGTCACTGTATATGGATCAAAAGACAAGGGACATAACTCTGTCTTTCCTTTAAATGGTCAGACATATAATGAGTTTACATGTGTTGCTCTGACCAGTAATGTACCTGTTTGTCTTAAACTGTAAGTAATGAAGTAGTCCTAGATTAAACAGTTTATCCTGTGGCACAGTGGCTCAGTGTGTATGGCTCTTGCTTACTCACTAGATAGTTTTGGGTTCAATCCCGGTGTTTGTCAGAGAGGGGTTGCATGTATCATAAGGTCTGTCATTGAGTCAGTTGGTGTGGTTTCGATTCACTGGATGTACGTGAGAAGGTGTAGGCTTGCCTTCCAACCTCGTTGGTTTTCTCCGGGTCCTCCGGTTTCCTCCTACTGCTAAGGATGCACAAGCGAATTATTGAAATAAAATTGAACCATATGTTAGTCCCGAAATGACCCGATTTGTATCGAGTGGACGTTAAACCCAATTTCTCTCTCTCTCTCGGTGTTGGTCGAGAAAACTTCAGCCAAGCTTCTCACATGTCAACAGTGCAGAACAGGGGGTGGCAAGGAAAAGACGTTGACCATTCTGATGGGACAGAAAAACGAGATCCACCTGTTTACTTGGTGGCATAAACAATAATAAACCCCTGACAAGCACAGTTTCCCTCGTAGCAAAGTGCATGGCATATATCCGTCTTTGTTAGGAGAGCAGTAAGATGTTAAACTCCATTTTTTTTCATTTCAAGTTACACTCTATTTTCTGACTTGTACAAAACCCAACAAATCTTCTGAGGTTACAGATAAGAAATTGACAACCTATTACATCGACTGCAATAATGTTTCAAATTTATGGTTAAAGAGAAGAGCTGGCTGTTCCAAAATGAATATATTGAAAATTTCATTCAAATTACTTTATTCTGAGTGGATAATGAAAAATTAATATATTGAAAATTTCATTCAAATAACTTTATTCTGAGCGAAGATATTAGCCTAGATTTGTGCACTTATTGTAACCACCTTACTGGTTGTTTGAGTCTTAAACTGGTTTCACCATTTTTAAATTAATTGATTAAATGGTCGAACCGTTCTAATCTACTTAAAATGGGGCCTATCCGATGGCATCGAGAGTTGATTATGAACTTGTCATGTTAATAAATGTCTAATAGTTTATATAATATTGAAGAAAGACCTGCAATAGGCAGATTTAGCTCTTCAAATTGCCTGTTTAATAAATATTTAAATAATATTTGAAGCTAGAAAAAAGACCTGTAAAAGACAGATTTAATTCTTACATAATGCATCTTTAACCGTTAATGGCTTGTTTTTAGGTTCGGTGATACATCAGAACAAGTTGTACAGGTTTATCCAGGACCTGCTGTGGAGATTGAAAATCAGCAAGATCTGGAGAAGTATAATCAAAATGCTGATAATTTTAAATCTTTGATGTTTGACCCTGGTGATGAGTTAAATATCACACTTCATGCGGTTCAGGTATGTTTACAGACAGGTTCCTCCATCTTCATTAGCCCAGCAGGTACAGAAAAGTTAAACCCCATTTCATTTCACACAAACTGAAAAACATTTCAATTTAAAAAATAATTTAAAAAAATGTATTTATGTACCTTTATTAATTTTTTCTGGTTTTAATCTTTAATCTGATGCTATATTTTTTCCATTTTACTTTCAATTTATAGCCTCAGTTTGAGTCAGTAATCTGTATAAAAGTTTCTGAATGTTGATTGAGATAAGACATTATGTAAAGTGAAATGAAATGAAATTGGTTTTAACATCCTACTGCTCTTATCCGACTGGACTAATACAGTGTGCTATGAGTTAAATTTTGCCCAGTGAACAGAAATCATACAATTTTCAAATACTGTTGGCGAGTAGAAATTATTTAATTAAGTTTTTTAAGTGCTAGAATGATTCCTATGATTGAATAGTAGTTATTTGACAACCTATGAAATAAAAGATATAGAAATAATTATGTTTTGACATTCTTAGGAAATATATAATTATCGCTTTAGCACCAACTAAAAATGTCTGACGAACAAAATCTGTGGGTAAACAAAATACCTTTACGAAGTGAAATCCCTGTTAAGGTCATCAAAGATATGGAAAAAAATCACACAGAAATTAAAAAGTATTTGTAATGTTATCAAATTTGTTCTTTGTTTACTTGTAGCAATTACCAGGTTCAGTGGAGCTAGAAACAGAAACCAAATCTCTTGAAATTAAACCAGTTTATTGGAGTATCATAAATAGAGAAGTTCGAATATGTCATGAGACTGGTATACTATGGTAAATTGTTTTTTTTATTCTGGGTTTTCCTTCCACTGCTAAAAACACTGAAGCACAAGCAGACTATTTGAATAAAATTGTTCCATATGTTAGTCCCAAAATGACCTGGTTTGTGTGTCCCCCCTCTCTCTCTCTCTCTCTCTCTCTCTCTCTCTCTCTCTTTCTCTCTCTCCTATTCTCTCTTAATTTGTTTAATATCTACCTGGGAATCATAGTAAAGTCGGGGAGATATGGGGATTTACATGTTGAGTTGTATAGTTTTTTGTGCTGATTGAATTTAAAGACTATCAACAATATCTCGTCTAGAAAAGCAATTGGATCTTGAACTTTTATCATGTTTTTGCTGTTAGCCATCATTTCAAGTGCTGGTAGCATGACACTTACTGAGCACTTATTTGAATGACGATGTTTCCAGAAATTCAGGAGAATGTTTTTAAAATTATAGGCGAAAAAGCTGTCTTACTTGTGAGTGGTACATGAGAATTCAAGAATTAACAAATGCAGTTTATTTCATGAAGAATTTTTTTATATATCATTTCAGTTATGAAACTAAATCCAGTTCTGTTCCAGTTGGTCAGTTTGTGGGACCAAAGGCTTTGACTCCAGACTGCAACAGATTTTCATTTAGTAAGCCCAGTTTTAAAGTATTCATGACTAATTCAGTCTGAAGTATGTCACCATATAGCTGGTGTATTTTCTTAAATAGGTCTGTCTTAAGCGGGAGACACATTAGCCGAATCATTTGTCCGAATCAATCATCGCCGAATTGCAGCCGATTTCATACGGCCGATTGATTGGAACACGTGGTGAATTCCTAGCACACAGACAGTCCATTATTCTGTAATAATGAATTGATTGTTGATCTGAAATCATACATCAATCGTATTTGTATGCAGCAGCAAACAATTTCTTGTGGAACATGCTATCCTTAAAGTATACTGGTTTATATCCTGATAAGCACATTGTAATGTAGCCGTTAAAAGAAATGTAATGGATTTTAACGTCCCACTGTTCTGCTGCTACTGGGCTAATGAAGACAGGTATACGCCATCAAGTGTGCTATGAAGGAAATTTGACCTGGACAGTGGTGCTATGACCTATTCTTATATAAAAATCCAACTTCAAGGGGTCTTTTATGTGTGTGCCAATGTGTACACAGGACCTTGGTTTTTCGTCCCATCTGAATGACTATACATTGTCCCTTGCCAGGCCCTCTGTCTTGCACCACTGACTTAAGGGAGGAACCTTGCCAGAAGATCTTGATGAACTTTCCAGGCCAACGCAGGGATCGAACACAGGATCTCCAACTTAACAAGCCAACGTCTTACACACTGAGTTGTCTTATACAATGAAATGTAGCCATTGTTGTCTTGTATAATAGTATTTTAGATCATTTACTGAAATTTCCTAAATAAGTTTTGTGTTTTCAGAGGTTATAAATGAAGGTGTTAGTCGATATATAGCCATTGGTTTAGTACATCAGAAATATCGAGCTAATCGACAACCTGGCTGGGATTCCAGTTCCTGTGGTTACCATGCCGATGATGGAGGGTAAGTAATGTCTAATCACTTCATTTGATACATAAATATAGATAAGTTTTGTTTCTATACATGAGGGGGGAATGGGGGGTGGGGGTTTCTAATGCATGCCCTTTATATCATAAGGTCTGTCATTTTGTCAAGTGTCATGATTTTGATCCCAAACTTGTAGGTTTTCTTCATTTCCCACCCACTGCTAAAGACTCCAACACACAGGGAAATTGTTGAAATAAAATTTACCATTTTAGTCCCAAAATAACCTAGTGTGTGTTGAATAGATGTTAAACCCAATTTCTATCTCTATCTGTCTGTCATTTTTGTTTTCGGTGCAGAACAGTAGGACGTTCAACCCCACTTCATTTCATTTTCATTTTCTTTATTTCAGTGTATTTATAGGAAATGGTTCACCTAATTCTCGTTTAAAAAAATACCACAAAGGTGATATTGTTGCTTGTGAATTCGATTTTGATATTACACAATATAAATTCTATTTGAATGATGAATTGGTAAGTTTCTGATCAATATCAACACAGAATATTTTGAAGTTAGATAATTGTTGGTTTTCTAAAAATACTTTGCATGTTTACACATTAAAGCCACACATGGTCTTTTGAGGGATTTAAAACCCCATGCAAACTACATGCGCTTTACTTTATAATGTCAAGTGGCGTGGTTTGATCCCACACCTAAGGAGTTGAGTCGCACAACAAGACCTTGAGGATTTTCTCTGGATCCTCCTGTTTACTTCCACTGCTAAGGACCCCTAAACACTAACAAATTGTTGAAATAAAACTGTACCATATAAACTCCCAAAATGACCTAGTTTGTGTTGTGTGGACATTAAACCCCATTTCTCTCTCTGTATTTGACCAACTAGTACAACTGAATAAAGGATTCTGTTTTTACACACCCACATTTTATGGTAACGGTTACTGACAGTATCGATATGTATTCACTAGAGCTTGAACTGACAGTATCAATATATATTCACTTGAACTGACAGTATCAATATGTATTCAATAGAACTTGAACTGACAGTATCAATATGTGTTCAATAGAACTTGAACTGACAGTATCAATATGTGTTCAATAGAACTTGAACTGACTGTATCAATATGTATTCAATAGAACTTGCATTGACTGTATCAATATGTATTCACTAGAACTTGAATTGACAGTATCAATATGTATTCAATAGAACATGAATCGTATCTTTTACATACTTTGACATGTATTTGATGTGTGAAATATTCTACTATTACTGTTATATTACAGGTTGTCAATGTATTGATTGTATTGTTTTGTTGTTTATTGACCTATTTCCATATATCTGAATAAAATATTGTTGAAGAAAAAATAAATATTACAGGTTTACACAAGTAAAAATTGTCGAATACCTCCTGGTGGTTTTTACCCAGCTGTTGGGTTTCATTCTCGCGAAGAATCTGTTCAACTACTAGAAAAGGAGCCATGGGAACTACCTGCTGATGAAATAGGGGTAAGTTTTTAAATTTTAAATAAATAATGTAAAAAAATTTACTTACACTCACCCCTTGCCCCCCTACCCTACTTCCTGTCATCCCCCTCCCCTACTTCCCTACTTCCCTACTTCCGGTCACCCCCACATCAATCAGTCCTAGAAATAACTCATATATTAATCTTTTAGTGGCATTTAGTTACCGGATAGAACAATAAACTATAACACAGAATGCTAATATTTTTGGACAATGTTTTGATGAGAATTCTCTCAGTGTTATCAATGGAATAAATTAAGAGATTACTCCTTGAAACCTCTCCCAATACATTAGTAGCTGTTTTCCATATTACTGGTACCAAATACATTAGTAGCTGTTTCCCGTATTTATTACTCATATACTATTCATATACTATTTATTACCCATATACTATTCAAAAAAAGTAGGGGATATTTAATTTTTAAGTGTTATTAAAGTCACCTAATGAAACTGACGAAGAAACAAATGACAAAATGAAATGAAGTTCACATTCATCGATTTATTCCAAATGATCGTTAGACTAAGTAAGGCACAGACTGGCCATTATAAGGGTAAAATGATACCCGGGGTCAAACAGCAAAGTTACCACAGCATCACAACCAAGTCAGTAACGGGTAAATCCTCCTCTGTTTGCCAAACAAGCATTGATCCGACGTGGCATACTCCTAATGGACGTCTAAGGTCATTTTGGTCCAGATTGTCCCATTCCTGTTGCAACGCAGCAGCAAGTTCTTGGACATTGGCAGGACGTTGTTGACGTTGACGTAACCTCTGTCCAGACATGCTCGATGGGGGAGAGGTCGGGACTCAGTGCTGGCCAAGGTAATGTGGTGATGTTCTGTTGTTGGAGGTAACCTGTAACGATCCTGGCCCTGTGACATCTTGCGTTGTCATCCTGGAAGATGAAACGGCGGCCATGACGTCGTGCGAACGGCACAACATGGACTGCCAAGATGTTGTCCCGGTAGTACTGGCCTGTAACACGCCCTGCAACAACATGTAAAGCCGTTCTTCCAGCAACAGTGATGCCTCCCCACACCATAACAGAACCACCCCCAAATCGATCATGTCTGATGACGTTAACGTCTTGGAAGCGCTCGTTTCGACGACGCCACACCCTCCTACGTCTGTCCAAAAAATCAACAGTGAACCTTGACCCATCTGAAAACATCACATTGCTCCAGCGTCGATTATCCCAGTGTTGACGATCCCTACACCAACGACGTCTTGCCTGAATGTGATGATCTCTCAAACAAGGGATCACGCGAGGACGTCGGGCGCGAAGGTGACCCCTATGCAGTCGATTCCGAATCGTCTGGCCACTCACTCTCACACCAGTGTCTGTTTGAAGACGAGCGCTGATCTGATTTGCTGTGATGACACGATTTCTCAAGGCCAAGGTACGGATAAATCGATCCTGGGCTTGGTCTGTCCTGTACAGATTGTGTATCACGGTATCTGGACCATAGCCTGCTTATGACAGACTGAGAAACATTCATCGTCTGCGCCACAACTGCCTGTGTTGTGCCGATCTGTAGCATGCCAAGGGCACGTAACCTTTCATTTTGGGTAAGCCGACGCATATCAAAATTTGTTTTCTGGTCACTAAAACAATTAAACGGATGTTTCCACCCTGGAATTCAATGCCACAGTGACTGTAACATTCAAAGTCAGAGTCGTGCAAATCTTGGGTTGGACCCCCATGATGATCCCAAGCATCACCTGCATTCCATGCGGTAGCTATTGGTGCGTTTGGGCGTCACATGTAACTGGAAATGTTTCTTCTGTTAGGTTCTATAGTGACTTTTTTCGTAGTCATTTGCATATTTTAGTATTATGCCCCCAAAATCAAATATCCCCTACTTTTTTTTAATTGTATATTACTGGTACCAAATACATCAGTGGCTATTTTCCATATTTATTACTCATATTTGATTTGATTTGATTTTTTTCTGAACTGTTTACAGAGTTTACCAGTGCCGTTATCTTTTGATACATATAAATATGGCAACTTGTGGATCAGGTAAGATTATACCCATTTTAGAAATGTTCTAGAATATAAAATCTGAGAGTTTTAATTGTCTTGGAATTCAGAAGCATAGTCACTAGCCAAATTGTTTTTTGTCCCCCGCCTTTCGAAGAAAGCAGGGGACTATTAAAATGGGTTCGTCCGTCTGTCTGTCCGTCTGTCTGTCCGTCCGTCCGTCCGTCCGTCTGTCCGTCCGTCCGTCCGTCTGTCTGTCCGTCTGTCTGTCCGTCACACTTTTTGGGACACAATAACTCTCTTCCTAATTGAGCTAGAATGTTCAAACTTGGTGTATGTGTTTATTAGGTCAATGCCTTGATGGAGTTCGAAGATGAGCATTTTCCGCTTAGGGTAAGCAGAGATAAGCAATTTGATTGGTTGATGCTTTGGGACACGATAACTCTCTTCCTAATTGGGCTAGAATGTTCAAACTTGGTGTATGTGTTGATTAGGTCAATGCCTTGATGGAGTTCGAAAATGAGCATTTTCCGCTTAGGGTAAGCAGAGATAAGCAATTTGATTGGTTGATGCTTTGGGACACGATAACTTTTAATTGAGCTAGAATGTTCAAACTTGGTGTATGTGTTTATTAGGTCAATGCCTTGTTACATCAATACCTTGACTAAGTTCGATAATGAACATTTTCTGCTGAACGTAAGCAGAGTGACAAGCAATTTGATTGGTTGAGACTTTGGAACACAATAACTCTCCTTCTAACTGAGGTAGAATGTTCAAACTTGGCATAGGCGTTCATTAGGTGAATGCAATGATGGAGTTCAATGATGAACATTGTCTGCTTAGGTTAAGCAGAGATAAGCAATCTGATTGGTTGATGCTTTGGGGCAGGATAACTTTGGTTATAATGAAGTGAGAGCGATGAAACTCTTAAGTTTGATGGTGAGAATTTTCTGTTTAGTCTAAGGCGCGATAAACAATTTAATTGATTGGTCAAGACATAACAACTCTGCTTTTAATTGAAGTAGAATGTTTAAACTTGATGTAGATGTTCATTAGGTGATTGTCTTGACTGAGTTCAATGATTAACATTTCGAGCTAAAGCTAAGCAGAGCTAAGCCATTTCTTTGGTCGATGCTTTGGGACACAATAACTTTGATTCTATCTGATAAAGAGTGATGAAACTTAGTATATAGTTGATATCCTCCGTTTGTTTGCTCGATACTTTTGATAAAAAAAAATGCGATTAATTAATGTGTCATCTATTTATTTTGGCATTTCGGCGGGGGACATCAGCCTCACTGTTGGCTTGTTAAAATACAAATAGTGACATAGAGGCAACCCTAAAATTAGGTATTGTTAGGAATATTGTTGGTGTCCTAGCCAGGGCTCTCATTTCAACCCTATTTGTCAGTTTTGACTGACAGTAAAATTGACATGCCATACAATTAGAATTTCAAGCAATTTAACCTTAAAGATGCATTCCCATGTACAAACAAACTATGCGATTTGATGGTATATTTAAACTTAAAACATATTTATACCAATTTTTGTATCAAAAGTATGCTTCAAATCCCCCTCAAAACATTTTAATGTAATCTCAAGTGTCATATACTCCCTTTACTAAACCAACTTATTCATATTATTAAGGAATAGTGGTCTGAAGCCTTCTTGAGTTCTTTGTGTTAATAGAGTTACTTCCCTTGATTAATAAAAGGCTTTGATCCTAGATGGAATTCTGGGATGGAGTGAAATGGAAGATGGCTGTTTTTAATTAGCTCTTCTGATTGTCATAAACAATCCAGGCCATCTTGTGGCCTATACACCCCAATACCACATGGTGGAGATGCCAAACTCCCATTTCTAGTATGTAGAATATGAAGAACTAGTTTTCAAGTGATATTTTTGAATTGTTACCAAGAATTGACTTGTGATGTGAGGAGCACATGTTTTGAGATTTGGACTCATAATTGTGGAGCACATTCTCCCATTATTCAACAGATTTAGGGAATCTACTTTATTCTGAGGAGTAAACTTTCATCAGAAGTAGACCTAGTGAGGCCTGATTAAACTCCATTTGTGTGAAATTAGTCGTTCAGCAGATATTTGGGAACCTTTATTTTCTGAGGACTACAAATTCACCAGACTTGAAATACTATAGTGAGGCCTAATTATAAACTCTATTATTAATTTGTGTGAAATTAAAATCTAGCCTAAATTGCTTATGTACAGATCCAGAGACATTTCAAATAATCCAAATGAATAAATCCATAAACATGTAGGCCTACACTGTGTTATAAAGGCCTAATGGAAAATCTGTTTTGACATGAGTGCCAATTTTCCCATGTTAAAGTGTGGATGCCTAGAACTCTTAACTACTACTAGCCTAGATCTAATTCATTTATAGTGACATAATTAATGAAGTATAGACTACAGTGTTGTACAGTGACAATCTTGGAATCAAGTTTGCTGTCTTGTGACTGTGTTGTGTAGCCTACAAGTGACATTATTTCAACTCAAGTTTGCTGTCTTGTGAACCTTTACTGAAGCCTGATGTATAAATCAATGACTTTTATCCCTAAAACTTGTAAAAGAGACAATATTTTTTTTCTTAAAACAGAATTGTGAAAGAAGGCTTTAGAAATTTTAATTTTGGCTTATAAGTAAATTCAAATTTACAACTTTCAAATTAATTTGGCAATATTCCAGTCAATTTATAATATAAACGTTTTCTGATACTATATTTGTGTGAATTATGCTGAATGGTTGTGTGAATATGTTATTATTGTTTCATGATCTTAAATATTTAGATAATTTGTTTTGCTAATTGATGTTTTCCATGTTTACAAGATGCATTATTTCTTTCTTTATTGGTTAAACTTGTAGTCATCCTGATTTGCCTTACACAATTATTTTGATAATAGTTGCTCATATAGTGAACGAATTAATCAAGGTCAATCATATTCAATGTTTGGACAAAATTGTAAACATCTTTTAACTATTTTTGATTATTTTGTATACAATTACAATTATGGCTAACCGTCGGAACGAGGTTGTTGAACGCAAGAGACCTCTGTCATTTGATAGATTTGATGGGTCCGTATTAAATAGGGATCTGGCCACTGCCCATTTTTTATCTTTCGAA
Source organism: Patella vulgata (assembly GCF_932274485.2). Taxonomy (NCBI): domain Eukaryota; kingdom Metazoa; phylum Mollusca; class Gastropoda; family Patellidae; genus Patella; species Patella vulgata. Next base: position 14,706,551 of record NC_065886.2, on the reverse strand, counting down.
GATTACCTTGAGTACTCTGATGAGGAGATGAATCCTCAGACAGTTCTTGCTATCAATAAGATGATAAATCTTTTCAAACAGTCTTTAAAAGGAACCGCGAGATTGTGGATAGAGGAGAAAATATTTCGAAGTCGTGAAGATTTACGCACGCAGTTTATTAATAGATTCTCCGAAAATAAGTCTTTATTTGGTTTACACCAAGCCTATTCCTCATTCACTTACGACTCTTCTATCACTCCTGCGGAAAATGTAGAAGGCTTGGAGAAATTAGCTACTCAACTTGGAGTAGGTCGCACCCAACTCAAACATAAATTTGTTTCAATCCTCCCTACAAACTGTCAACAAGTCGTTGCCATGTCAACAAATGACACAACTACTTTGAATGACATCACAACAAAAGTTCAGTGTTTCTTTGATATTAATAACCCTGACAAAACTTCTGGAACCGTAAATCCTAGTAAGGAGGTATCCTTCTATACATCTGACACAGATGATCTTTCTTCATTACGAAAAGAATTAGATGAACTTAAGTTGCATGTAGCATCAGATGATCATGTCAGACACCGATCCAAACATCCAAATTATAGTCATTCGTTTTATGCTCGTGAGCAATCACTTTCACCCAGACGACGCCCTTATTCACCTAGTCCCAAATCGCATACAAACAACCCTGGAGTTCGATCAAGACGTGATTATTCTCGTTCACCTAGTCAGTATAGATCAAGACGTGATTATTCTCGTTCACCTAGTCAACAGCGATATTCCTCGTACACAAATAAGCATTCTAAATATGACAATAATTCTAGCCAGTCAGCTGATAGACCTATATTTTGTGACTACTGCTTGAAACCAAATCATACATGGAGATCATGTTTTCTGCGTCAGAAACAATTTTCTGCTAAAAGACAACAACAGGATTTTCAATAGAGGGAATTTATTCTACTGCTCGGAATGAATTCCCTAAATCTAATCAAACCAAACCTATTCATTCTACTTCAGGAAAACAGAATCTTTCTAGTTCTGTTTCTATTCAACTTTCAAAACGAAATTATTGCAAAGGAGAATTTTTAGATGGTCATTCAGCTTTATTATTAATTGATAGTGGTGCATCAAGGTCGATCATTTCGTCTTTACTTCTTCAATCTTCACCCTATTTAAGTGGTTTGCCTGTTCATTTGTTGTCAAATCCGCTTAGCTTTAGACTTGGTAATGGCAATCTACTATTGTGTAAATATTCTATTAAGTTTGATGTGCTTATTCAAAATGTAAAGTTTACCATTCAAGCTTTTATTGCTGCCGATTTAATCGGAATTGATATCATCATTGGTCAAGAAACTTTAGCTGATTTGAATGGAAGTCTTAGTTTTCGTGACAATGTATTTCATTGTAAAGCTACAACCATTCCATTTATAACCGCTCATAGTGTATATGTCAGACCTAAACATTGTCGTTACATCACTGTTCATGGTAAAGTTCCTCCTTTGTTTAGGAATCGTGAAGTTGTCATGTATTGTGGCAGTCATATTTCTGATATGTGTCCTTCAACAATTTTGGTTAAGCTGGAAAGAAATAAAGCCATTATACCAATTCATAACACAAGTGCTAAAACTTTGCATATCAGACCTACTCGACCAATTTCATTTATATCCCTTCAAGATATTGTAAGTTATGATAATATTAACTTCACTTCTGAGTATGATCAAAATAATGTTACATCATCAAGTAATATTAAGTCTGTTTTCAAGTCACAAATTGATTTGTCCAAAAGTGTGCTTGATCTTTCTCAAAAAGACAAATTCTATGATATGTTGTGTCAAAATCAGGAAGCTTTCAGTCTTCATGGTGAAATTGGAAAATGCCCTGACATACAAGTTGATATAGAAGTAAACGACAATCGCCCTTTCTACATTCGCCCTTATCCAAAAACAGAAGTTGAGAAAAAGATTGTGGATCAGGAATTAGAAAAGCTTGTCAAACTAGGAATTTTAGCTGTTGGTCACCAGTCGTATACATCACCAGTTCTCATTCTACCTAAGAAAGGTACTAAAGAAAAACGTGTTGTTGTTGATTTCAGGTATCTTAATTCTAAAATCAAACGTCTTAACCATCCATTTCCCCTATTATCTGACACCTTAAAGAGGATTGGTCATGCTAAACCTAATGTTATAAGTTGCTTAGATCTGAAGTCAGCATTCTTTTCACTTCCATTATCACCTAGAGCCCAACAATATACGGGTATTTCATCATATTCTGGAGGCAAACACTTTTACTTTAAACGGTTAACACAAGGCTTGAGTGTCTCACCAGCAGTTTTTCAATCTAAAATTGATGAAATATTATCAACAGTTCCTGGTAGTTATTCATTTTGTATAGCCCATCATGACGATATTATCTTATTCAGTAAAGACAACGAAGCTCACAAGAAGCATTTACAGTTAATTTTCAGTGCCTTAATTCAAAATGGACTCAAAGTTACACCAAGAAAATGTTCATTTTTCTGTCATGAAGTGGTCTATATGGGTCATAAGATTGCGATTGATAAACAAGGTTTAGTCACACTGCAGCCTTTGTCTGATAGATGCCGCTCAATCCAAAATATCCCAAGACCTACGTCAAGTAAAGATGTAAGAAAATTCATAGGTGCTGTTAACTATGTTTCCAATTTTCTCCCATACTTACAGTCAGTTCTACAACCCTTGCATAAAATTTCCAGCAAGAAATCATCATTTAAATGGTCTGCAGCACATGAAGAAGCATTTGTTAAGGTTAAGTCACTACTTGTACAACCACCTATTCTGTACATGCCTAATGATAGTGGTAGGATTACAATTTATAGTGACACCTCAAGAACAGCTACAGGATCATATCTTACCCAAATTATTGATGGTGAAGAGAGAATTCTTGGATATTATTCAAAACGACTTCCCAAGGCATGCGAGCGCTATTCAGTCACAGAATTAGAATTATTTGGTCTTCTGATCAATATCTCTAATTTCCAATATCTACTTAGAGGAGTTGAATTTGATGCTTATGTTGATCATGCTGCCATTGTCCACCTTTGTAACTCTAAACGTCCACCTTGTACCAACAGATTACAGAAACTGTTAGTCAAACTTAGTCATTATGCCTTTAAGATTGGTTACAAAAAGGGCACAGAATTAGTCCTAGCTGATTTTCTCTCCCGAAGCCCACTCGAAAGTGATTCGGAGATAGACAGTATTGTCCCTACAGCATTCGCTATTCTGAATCCAGTAACTGATAGACCTGTAACTCGTCAATGGGCCAAGACACATAACATTTCTGTACCTGCAGTTTTCCCTTCTGCCCAACATCAGACAGTATCACATAATTCGGTTGATACAGTTAATAATCAGCCTTCTGATGTTCAGAAAATCCCGACAATTTTCCAATCTCCCAAACGATCTCATATCAGGATATCAAATGATAGTTCTATTAAAGCATCATCTACCACACAAGACCCAAGGATTGTGGATAATGCTTTTCAACCTGAATCACCTGAAGAAATCGAGATACCAATTGAACTATGTATCCCACCTACACCTGTAGTTCATAATGCGGATAATGTTATTCGCACACATTTTCCTAAACAAGCTCAGCTAGATAAACTATTAAAAGTTATCAAGAAAAAGATAATCCGTGATTATAATTTACCAGTAGATAAAAAATCAACTACGGTTAGAACAAGAAACTTCTCCATTCTTCAAACCTGTATATGATTTTCTCAGTCATGGTATTCTGCCTTCACACCGTAAAGCAGCAAAATCAGTCAAACACAAAAGTGAAGAATATATTATATGTGATTATATTTTGTTTCGTCTTCTCATACATAATGATAATACATTTTCTCTTCAGCTTGCAATTCCAGAATCATTATGTCATAATATTATTGCTATATATCATGATAGTTTATTATCTAGTCATCAAGGTATTGTAAGGACATATCTCACAATGCGAAAGTTATTTTATTTCCCTAGTATGTTTTCTACCATCTCATCATATATCACTAGTTGTCATAAATGTCAACAATTTAAAGGGAAAACAGACAATGTTCGGATGTATCATCCACGTATACCAACAGAGTATTGTACTTTTGATAAAATATGTTTAGATTTCAAATCTATGCCTGCATCACCAACAGGATTTAAACATATTATGGTAGTCTGTGATGAAATAACTCGTTTTCTTATCTGTATTCCCCTCAAAACATTAGATGCTAAGACTATTTGTGAAGCTATTATACAGAAGATTGTATGTATATTTGGTCCGCCATCAGTATTAATAACTGATGCCGCTTCATCGCTTACAGGAAAACTTGTCTCTATTCTTTGTTCTGCATTACAGATTGATCACAAACTTATCAGTGTATCTAATCATGGTAGTCTCATGGTGGAGAGACATATTAAGTCAATATCAGACTTACTCAAGTTCAATTTGAACCAATATGGTACCGACTGGGTTCGATATGTGTCAACTTGCACATATGCATACAATTCCTTTGTCTCCCCACAATTAGGAAAATTTAGTCCATACGAACTTGCCTTTGGTAAGCCACCAAAGAATCTTACTTCCTTAGCTTGGAATTTCGATGGAGTTAGTAAATCCTATGAGGAGTATTTAAGTCATTTAAAGCAAAAATTCAATGCTATATCATCTTCTATGCTTGATCTTCAACGTAGACAACAAGAACATCAAAATATAAGCATTTCTCACAGTATAAGTAAAAACCCTATTTATGGCCTTGGACAATTTGTCTATGTATTAAAACCATCTTCTTCATCTCTTACTTGCAACTCTCGGAAGATGAAGGCTGAATGGTGTGGTCCCTTAGTGGTTCACCAAATCTTGGACAGAACGCATTATATACTTTCCACTTTGGACGGAAAGATATTACAAGATGTTTATTCTATAAATAGACTTAAACCATGCTTTGTTCGTTCTAATGAGCCAAATAAATGTCTAACTCATATTGATCAATTACGAAAACATCTTGGTAAAACTGTAAATGGTAATGTTCATGTAGCTAATGATTTGACTTATCAATACACCGATGAAAATGGTTTTGTTTTGCCAAACTTTGCTGATCAAAATGTTGTATTTAATAGAGTTACTACACCTTACACTATATCTCAATGTGTGAGTTATCTAAATGATAATAAGAATTTAGCTTCAATATCTAAATTATGTCATACACAGATGGAAGAACAATTAAATTACCTAGTTGATGTCAATAATAATGATAATGTTTTTCATATCAAGAAAGGTAGAATTAAGTGTGGAAATCTACAATTGTTATTAAATTTTAATGACGATAAACCTCATGAATGTGAATGGGTCAATATAGACCAATCTCCAGATTTAATTGACATAACTGAGAAATTACTTAGTAATAATAATCTTAGGATTACAGGAAAATTGAGTAAATATTAAAATGTGATTTAATAATGTTCTCATTGCATGTTTATACAAAATTGTTATTAATACAATTCTCTTGTTGTTAGTATACCTTGTAATGTATGTATTTTCAATCCTAATTCACATTCATTGTGATGTTCAAAACTATAGTTGATATTGTATTTGAATTTAGGAATAATTAACGCATGTTTGTTTATAAGATACCTCTGCATAAAGGTTTGAGCAGTACTCAACAATTTAAGAATTTTAAGAGACATGTAAATTGTAAAATTCCACTGACAATTTGATATTTTAAATGTTCAACTTTCATGTTTTTAAGCATTTTATTTGCTTGTAGTGAAGTATGATAGTGTGTGTATGCTATAATTTTGCTTCATGGTATAAGTTAACGTTTCATTTCTAAATTTTAATTCCTTACCGGAGTTTTTGTTTGAGACCGGGGGATGTCATATACTCCCTTTACTAAACCAACTTATTCATATTATTAAGGAATAGTGGTCTGAAGCCTTCTTGAGTTCTTTGTGTTAATAGAGTTACTTCCCTTGATTAATAAAAGGCTTTGATCCTAGATGGAATTCTGGGATGGAGTGAAATGGAAGATGGCTGTTTTTAATTAGCTCTTCTGATTGTCATAAACAATCCAGGCCATCTTGTGGCCTATACACCCCAATACCACACAAGAATACCACTCCAGAGTTTAAAATCTATTTTATGTAGCTTCATTAGTCATGTAACTAGATTTTCTGTATGTATTATAGCCCTGGAGCTGTTTTGAATGTGATATCTTCACGTAGTAAATCATCTTTAAGTGGCTGGTTATTATTGTTTAATCCCAGTAGAGGAACAATAGCTTATGTAGTAAGTATAAAAAACCTTTTCTCATACTCTAATATCTTACCATAATAACAAGTTCACTCAATCTGATTATAACACAAAACCTATTTCATTTTGTTTTTTATATTTCAAAATTTCGTTTTATTTGTCTGTACTACACCAGGATCTGGAAGAGTTGTTATATAAAAAGTGTTCTGGATGGCGTGACAGGTTAGCCAATGAAACCATCTGTTACAGCGACTTTTTGGCGTGCCATACAGGGGACTGTGGGTAAACCACTAGAAACGTCAATGCTGATTGATTAATCAATGTCTGACATCATAGTGTCAAAAGCCGCTCGTACGACCCCTGACGCGACCTTCCAGTACAACTGGTCAGATCTTCCTGTAGTGTAGGACATCGAAAGTATAAAAAAACGAAATGAAATATAGATCTGTAGCTGTCTAGTCGTTCGAATGTTTGCATTAGCATGCATGTAAAAGATCCCTAGGCAGTCAGAATTTGATATAAGAGTAAGCCATAGGCAAAATTTCCCTCATAGAACACTGTATAGTATATGCCCGTCTTCATAAGCCCAGTCAGAGCAGAACAGTAGGACGTTAAACCCCATTTCATTTCTTTTGGGGTCCTCCTACACTTATTATTAAGTTTTTAATTATTTAATATGAATGGCTAAAGTACAATTTTTGTTGAGTTTTGGCACTATAGAAATTGACACTGATTAACTGAGTTGGGTTCAGTCCATCTTATGGGAAGTTATGCTATTTATATTTTTATTAGATTCATCTAAGTGAAAAACAGTATGGTACATTAGGACCACGAGAAAATTTTACACAATCAGTCATTGTAGGAGGTAGGTGTTGTCACTCATGCTTGATATTTATAGACTCTTAGTCTTTCATTACCCCCTGTCCTTATTCCTCATAAATTTTTTTATCAGGACAGATTGTTTTTTGACACCTAACATTTAGGTATTGTTCAATGGTCGAGAGCGAGACACTAAGATATATATTGTAACATCGAAAAGACCGTAGGCCCGAGTGTTTTTACAATATATTACGCATGTCTTAAGCTTGAGACTAATAAGCGACTTAAAATACAGACACTCCACACATGCTTTTACAGTGAAATATGTGACGCGAGTCTAATATTTCACTAGTATAAATAATGTACCATTGGCAAGTTGCCCGTACAATTATTTGAAATAATGGTATGCCAACATCAAAGGGTGACGTCACATCTGTATTTTAATTCTAATTAAAATGTCATTTTGCAAAATCATGCTGTAAAGTAAGTGTAGGGTACGTATGCGACACCCAAAATATTTTTGGGTTCAAAGACTGTTATATATTATCAGTATTTGTTATCCCCCCTGCTCTGGAATGGCTATGTGTTTTGTACATAAGAGAAGACATTTGTTTGAATTGAAATGGTCATTTATTTTCCTAAACCATACACCATAAACCATCCATAGAATAATAACAATACTTAGCTAAATAAACAACGAAAATTTTCCAACAAAGACATGTAATAATCAAAATATAACAAAAAGTACATAAAATATTAATAATATCAAAATAGTCCAATATAGAACCAATCCAATTTAAACATGCATTAAATACCCCATTATGCATAAGATGGGGTGTCTAATATGACCACAAAAAACAGTCTTCCGAGCCCCGCACATTATACTTTTACTAAAAGTATCTGATATCAATCATACCTCTTACACCACTAACAACAGTCATCCATATCGGCTGATTTAAAAGATGGGGTATTTAATACGGCCACAAGAATTGTTGTCAAACAACAATCACCACCTGAACCGACCCCAACTCCCCCCACCCGAATCCAATATATATCGGCTGATAATTTAACTAAAATGATCTGATATCAATATAACACCTGTAGCCTTTGTCTCTAGCAAATATATGTCATTATATAACACCTCTAACCCTTGTCTCTAACAAATATATATATAACACCTCTAACCCTTGTCTCTAGTAAATATATGTCATTATATAACACCTCTAACCCTCGTCTCTAGCAAATATACATACATATATAATTGTAGGGATGGATGTTGAGATTGAATGGTTTACGGTAGATACTGGAAGGACGTACACTGAAGAAGCTATTAAAGATGAATATTCAAAAAGAACAGGTGAAAGCCGATTTTTCCACAGGTAAGTTCTTATTGAAGTGAGCTATTACACATAAATAATGTCTCATGTTTGTAAACCAAATTGTCTCACATTAGATCTTAAGGTCTGTCATTGGGTCATGTTGTGTGGTTTCCTTCTGCTGTTAAAGACTCCAACATCCAAACAGACTATTTAAATAAAAAGTTAAGTCTCAAAATAACCTGCTTTCTGACCCCATTTCACATGTTCAGTTGTTGATATGGAGTTTTTTGTGCTGATTGAATTTGAAGACAATCAACAATTTCTTTTTGAGAGAAATAACATTTTTGTCTAGAAGAGCATTTGGAAGCAGACAGTATGTGTTTCATGCTTTGCTCTGTGTGATATTGAATAAAATATGTGTTGTATTTTGTATAGATTGAGTGTAAATAATATGTCAACTACGTCTGTAACACCAGCTGGGATGAGTCGTCTGCTAAAAACATCAACACCATGTAAACCATCGGTAAGTTACATCATTATTTTCCAGCATGGTTCCCCTTGTTAGTGGTGCAGGATGGAGGGCCTGGCAAAGGGACAACATATAGTCGTTTGGATGGGACAAAACAACAAGGTCCTGTTCACACATTGGTGTGCATGTAAAAAAGCCTTTGGCAGTTGGAATTTGATATAAGCTGTAGTGCCGCTGTCAGGGCAAAATTTCCCTCTTAGCACATCTTCTTTAGCCCAGTCAGAGCAGAACTGTAGGACTTTAAACCCCATTTCATTTCATTTCTGACAAATTGGCTGCTCCTATTTAAGCTAATAGTATAAAAAGCACGTAATACCAAGGTTGTGGTTCCTCTAGAGGTGACAATTTTTATCTGATTTTGATGAAACTTAAAATATATGTTTATGTCTTAAAGATCTCTCTGCATGTCGACTGTAAAAGCTTTTTAAGCTTGCTCTCTGTCCATCTCTTGCAAAATGTGGTTTTATTTTGCATGGCAACTGCTTGTTTTATATCTCACACCAAGGTTTTTTCTGAGGTTAATTTAAACACCAGGTGAATTAAAACAAAGGTTCAATTTTAAGGATATACAACTACTGGATTTATTACTATGATCGGGTCCATTGTGTAGATAAATTGTACCTTGTTTTATTTATACAGATAGGTTACAGTATGGATGTGAAAGTGAATGGTATACACCAAAATAGCTTTTGGTTAAAAAGGGGCAAATATCAGGTGTATATACCTGTTTTGAAGGACAGAAGGGATCAAACAACATGTATTATACGAAACCCTAAGTTCCCGGTAAGTCCAACAGCTGGGTTAAACCTTAGCTATGGCTCTATAGCTATAATGCAGTTCTTTCTAACGTTAGCAATGACTCTATAGCTATAATACAGTTATTTCTAACCTTAGCTATAATTCTATAGCTATAATACAGTTTTTTTAGTATGGTGTTGTCTTATTTCAGACTGTAGGAGTAATAGCATAACAAAAACTTGAATTTTGCACAATACATTTGGCAGATTTTAAGACGTTTAACTATCCAAATTTCTTTATTTGATGTTTTAGACATTTAACTATCCAAATTGTTTTATTTTTTGTTTTAGACATTTGACTATCCAAATTGTTTTCAAAGAGGAATGACTGTAATAGCTGATTTACAACAAAATGGGTGAGCATTGAATTAAAATTTATACAAATTATGGCAGAGTACAATTAATTTTTCCATTACTTTGACTTTCTTGTCTGTTTTGTCATATTTTTGTTGGGATAAATGCTGTCTACAACAGACAGAGCAACATCTGGCCATGTCATTTCTCCAAACCTTATAGGAGTTTGACCATTTAAATTTTTAGACACACAAAACTAGTAAAATTTTAACCATGTTATCCTTTCCTCTTCTAAACAATGAGTATTCAACAAAACCAGACAGAAAGTGTCAATGAAAAGACTCTTTGTTAAGTCTTGTCCAAAATATCCCCCAAAACGTCAACAAAAATGACTGTGTAAAAGGGGAGAAAAGATAGAGCAAGTAAAATACTATAAATGGAGGGAACAACAATCATGGATCCCACGATAGTGAAAGTAATTTGTGGTCTGCATCCATATAGCAGTGAAGTAAATAAAGAATGTGTTATAAATGTCTATATTGTAGTGAAGTATATACAGAATGTGTTATAAATGTTTATATTGTAGTGAAGTATATACAGAATGTGTCATAAATGTTTACATATAGTAAAGTATATACAGAATGTGTTATAAATGTTTATATTATAGAGAAGTATATACAGAATGTGTTATAAATGTTTATATTGTAGTGAAGTATATACAGAATGTGTTATTAATGATGTTATAAATGGTGGTAAAACCCTGATGATAGAATATAATAATGTATCTGCTGATGGTACTGAATCAGAATGTCTACAAGTGGATGTTAAATCTAAGATAATACAACTAGCTAATGTTAAAACTGAGATGATACAAAGTGGATTAGAACCAATAGAAGGACAGGATCAAGTAGATAATGTTGCACCCACTAAAAAAGTCATGCTAGAACAACTGATATCAGATGTTAAAGGAAATGATATTACTCTAGGTAAAGGGTTTAGTCGTAGTGTGTGTGTGTGGGGGGGGGGGGGGGGATTATTGACCTTTACAACAGAATTTCTGATTCTAGACAAAACAAATTCTGAAATTTTTTTTAATCAAGTCAAAAATAAAAATTGGTAAACAAGATAACTTTGAATTGGTTTTTAACTCGAAATCATAAATTTGGATATGTCAAACAGCCTTAAGTTAGATATGGAGCATATTCTTTGTTAATTCCTTATTTAATATTAAAAAATTAGAAATCGAGTTTGACCAAATTATTTCAATAGCATTTAGTAAATGAATAAGAAATACCCAGGACACAGTTCTACGGAGTTAGAGTTAATTATGTTTACTGAGCTACATATTTTCATCTGAGATTAATTTAATAAAGACCTAGAGAACAATTGGAAACATCACTTTATATTATTTCTATTGCGTGAAGGGTGGTTGGGTAGTCTAGTGCTTTAATGTGTGCGCATGAAATCACAAGGTCTGTCATTGAGTCGAGTAGCATGGTTTCAATTTCCTGCTTGTACATGACAAGGACTAGGGTTACCTGTTCACCCTCATGGTTTTTCTCAGTCCTCCGGTTTACTCCCACTGCTAAAGACCCCCATGCACAAGAGAATTATTGAAATAAAATTGAAACATGTTAGTCACGCAATGACCTAGTTTGTGTCAAGTGGACATTAAACTCCATTTCTCTCTCCCTCTATTGCATGAAAGTTTCCTGGGAGTTTTACCAAGTTGAAAACTATTGAAGATGTTATGATCCTGTTTTGAAATACTTTTTATTTATGTTTATTTACAGGTAAGCCTATGTTGAAGAAAAGAGGATACGTTCCTGCACCATTTTATCTGGTCACAAAGGTAGAATTTTAGTTCTGATTATACTAAAGTATTTCTGAAATTGTTATCCCACACTAGACAAATGTTAAGTTGGGAATATTTGAATTTGTTCCTTTCGTCTTTCTGTCACACTTTTTTTTGTCCATTCAAGAAATCTTTTATAGTTGTGTCATTTACTAATTTTCCCACCTGGGTCCTCTTGTCAGGAGTGCAAGATGGAGTGCCTGGCAAGGGACAAGGTATGGAAAGAAAAACTGAGGTCCCGTGTACAGGTCCGTGTACAAATTGGCATGCACGCAAAGGATCTCTTAGCATTTGAAATTTAATATTAGAGTAGGCCATAGTGCCGCTGTACAGTAAAAATTTTCCTCATTGCACACTATATGGCATATACCTGTCTTCATTAACCCAGTTGGTGCAGAGAACAGTAGGATATTAGAAAAGAAAAACAAATTACACCAGTATAAAAGCCATTCCCAGATATAATTATATCCAAAATTTATTACCTGCTTGTCAAGTATCCTCAAATCCTGAATTTTAGATGATTCTACTAAATTAAAATAAAACATTTAATACTTGTAAATTTACTGTCTTTATTGTTGTGTTGTAGGACAGTCAAAAAGTAATGGAGCTGGGTTTTGACAGTCGATGGAAGGAAAATCTGTTAATAACTAAAGCTACTTGTAAAAACATACCAACAAGATTAACAGGTAATAACCATTACTGTTTGTTGTTTTACCTTATATGGGTATATACCTCCACTTCATCAAATGTCAACTACATGTCTGTCACTATACTTTACGAGACATTAGGAGAAACCATGCTTAAAAATCACAAGGAAATTTCTCGTCCAATACTAAGATCAAAGCTATTTTTTCGTGGTTATGACGCAGCCCCTGACTCACAGAGTCAATTCTGATTTATTCTACCTTTTCCCCTAAAATATTTAGTCTTTGTGAATTTGTCCAAATTTTATGCGAAAAAGGGGGACGTAAACATGCCTTTTGCTGTGGTATGTTATTAATTAGAGTTAGTAGAAGGTGTATCTTCAGACAGACATATGACATATTTAATTTTGTTTTATTTCAGTTCAAGGACTACAGCAAGTAGAAGCTGTGGTAGACGATGATAATTTTAATCAAAATATTTTACCTTCTCTTAAAACACTGGCCATTTATTTACCATCTGGTTTAAATACCAACAACCTATCAACACCGTCTGCTGTCAAAATGTTTAGTGATATTCAACTACATCTTCTGTGTAATCCAGGTTTGTAGAGAAACTTCATTTCTTAAAGGGTTTTGTGTAATCCAGGTTTGTAGAGAAACTCCATTTAAAGAGTTCTGTGTAATCCAGGTCTGTAGAGAAACTCTATTTCTTCTTAAGGTGTTTCAGAAATGGGTCAAAATTGAAAAATTGATTGATGACCCCTTCCCCCCCCCCCACCAATATGTTTTAAGGTGATTTGATTAAGGTATATACAACTATATCTTTTTTTCTCGAAGTTGGATTCAATTAGACCCTGATCCCATGAATTGAAATAAATAACAGCTCAGTTGGCTGTTATATCTAAAAGAAATAAGAACAGACATTTAGAATTTTATAGAAGAGTGTCCTTCCTGTATCTGATCAAGGAGTCCATTACCTCAAGACAATTGCTACAAATCTTCCCCTCATTTATACACAAACTATATTTACTGTGTCTCTGTATTTAAGGAAAACCAGAAATGGAAGAATTTAAAGGATTATTTAACCCTCATTTAGTTGACATGCCACCAAGTAATTTACAAAAGAAACTGTCTGCAGATGAACTGTATGGAAACGTAGCTGTTGGAATAGCTTACACACAACTTACAGCTAGACGAGTAAGCAAAATAAAAACCTAAAAATTAGGCCATTTAAAATAATATTCTGGTTCTCAAATAATCCTGCATAAAGTCACTTTATGAACTGTTTTTATCTCAAAAAATAAAAACAGACTCATTAATTTTTTATTGTGAGGAAGTAAATCTCATCAAAAAATCTGAATGAATCTATAGACTCATTTATAATTTTAAAACTAATAACTAATGTCATTTAGTCAAGTAGTGATCCTTTGAAAAGATAAAAACTTCCGCATAAGACTTTCGGAAAAGATTGTCCGAGAACCAGACTATTGTATGGCCTTATATAGGTTTTTATCTTTTTATTTTACTTTCAATAAGATCTGATGAAGTGAAGGTTATTCAAATTTCCATATTCTTATTTGATATTAAGAATATTTGGAAATAGTTAGCTGATTTCTAATGCCTTATATGCCATTTTTTGCTAAAAAAAAATTTAGTTTTTTTATCCATTAATTGGTCAATAGCTTTTGAGATTTTTTATGTGCATAACATGTTGTGACATAGAAAATCTGACTTTCAGTGGGTACACATTGCTACATATTATATTTTCATTTAAGGTAAATTTTTGATTCATTTTCTATTTGACGACTTCCACAGAAAGTTGCCTTAGATTGACATTGGTTTTTTATTGTATTATAACTCTTTTTTTGTCTTAAATTGTCATTGTTTTCTTGTATTATAAATATTTTTTTTAGGTGTGGTTAAGTACATATGACCAAATTTTTACAGGTGGAAAATCTGATTTAACAGAAGAAAAGGTATACAGAATGTTTAATGTTCGATCTCTGGTCTGAGAGATTGTTTAGTAGCTTTCATATCCAATGTATTTTTATGGTTGTTCTCAATGGTCAAAGATATTTAAATTACCTTCCCGCGTACAAATTGGCTGATTTGATGATATATTTGGACTAAAAACATATTCAAATTAATTAAACTATCTAACATTTGCTTCATATCCCTCTCATAACATTGTATTCATGAGGATGTACCCCAAGATATAAGAAATCTATTTTTAGAAGTCATGTTACTTGATAGGGGGATGGGGGCCACTAAATTGCAGAATGTATTTGTCATTACTTACTGTCCATTTGCCTTACATATTGAAGTCTAAGTAAATTCTTTGATTATCTTCTGCTGTCTTCTTTTTCTGTCATTTCATTGCAGTCTGGTATACGTTTAAACCCCTCAGTGTTCCAAAAATCGCCTAACCGTTCGATCAAGACATAATAACCGCTCCCTAAGTCAAGTTGACAGACATTAACAGTTAGTGATACCCTGACATTTTTGCTCAGTGCTTACCTCATGGGTATTTTTCAAGGAATCTTGTATTTCTTTAGTAAGATTGGCCGTCTCTGCTTTCCATTTATACCAGATTTGACATACTTTTAATGGAAATAACCACCCTATAAATACTATCTTGAGAATGTATCTTTAAGAGTAGGAGGGCGAGTGGGAAGAGTGCATAGCTCCTTTCAGTTGAATCACACCAGATCATAAGGTATAACACAAACCCCAGAACTCAAAGGTTGGGGGAAAATGTAGTGTTATTAATGGCAATGTGGTCAGAATTCTCAAGAGTAGGAGTACAAGAGAGCAAGAGGGCAAAGCTCCTTTCTGGTGGATTACACCAGGTGATAATGCATCCAAAGAATTGAAAATTTGCGGGGAAATTTTGCATGTAGGATGTGATGGAATGCACACTGATGAACATGAAGGTTGAGACATACAGAAAGGACTTACTGATTGGTATATCATAATTTCAATAATTCGAAAAAAAAAAATCTTTACCAGTGAAATTGCCAACTTTGCACTTTTTGAAAGAATTATTCATAGCGCATTATCTTTTACAACAATAAGTATTAATAATAACATTAATCATGTTAGGAATACAATATGTGTCTGGTCTGTTCTAGTCTTATCATTTGCTATTCTTCAGGTCCAGACATTACTATACAACTTGTTAAAAATGTACACCTCTTTATGTCATATCTACACAGAATTTTACGGAGAACTAAAAATGTCGAACCTTTTCATCAACCAACAGCAAGATAATCTAGAGGCTAATATTAGTCAAATCAAACATATCGTTGATGTGGAGACCATGAAGAAACCATCCGATCACGCTTTGATCAAATTACCCAATGATTATTACGTGTGCAACGCTCATCTCTTGTCACAACAAGGATATTTTCAAGATAAAGTGAACGAAGCCACGATGGATTTTAAACATTACGATCCATATTCAAAGGTGGTTAATACATTCGCCAGGCGGGGAATGATTATAAAGAAAATTCCAGATGAGTTTTTCAACAAATTGTCCAACCTACAAATTCTACATTTAAGCAAATGTAAACTTTTAGAAGTAATTCCCGATGGTCTATCCAAAAGTTTACAATTAAAGACACTTACATTGGTAAATTTACCGAAAATAAAGTCATTGCCATCGGATATATTCATGTCCCCTTCTCTTGAATACCTGGAAATATCACAAGTACCAGTTAAAATTATTCCATCAAAGTTTCTTGAAACAAGCAAATTGACAGTTCTGATATTGCGATCTATGGGTCTAACCAGTATACCGCATGAAATAGGCAACCTATCACAGTTGAATACACTGATATTAAACTATAACCCAATAACAGATTTACCCATGTCACTAGGCAAGCTGCGAAACCTCACAGATCTAGATATTGATGGTAAGAATTAAACTTCACTTTAACAATATTTAAAATACAGATGTGATGTCATCCTTTGATTGTTGGCATTTCAAATGATGGTATGGGCAATGGGCAAATCGTACATTATTTATACGGTGCCATATGTGTTTGATTTATAATGAGAGCCACGGTGCCAAACGTGTTTGAATTATAATTTGAGCCACAGTGGCTCAGTTAGTAAGACGTGAATCCCTGTATTGGTAGGGAAAGTTCCTCAGGATTGCCAGCATGGTTTCCCTTTGTCAGTGGTGCAGTCATTTAGATGGGACAAAAAACCACTGACAGCACTTTAAAGATCTCCTATTAGTGTATTTTTGTCAAGTGACATGGTTTCGATTCCCAGCTTGTAGACGACTAGGAGTAGGGTCCAACCTCATGGATTTTCTCTGAGTCCTCTAATTTTCTCCCACTGTTAAGGACCCTTACACACAAGCGAATTATTGAAATAAAATTGAAAGAAATGTTAGTGCCAAAATGACCTAGTTTGTGATTA
Organism: Patella vulgata; assembly: GCF_932274485.2. Lineage (NCBI taxonomy): Eukaryota > Metazoa > Mollusca > Gastropoda > Patellidae > Patella > Patella vulgata. Next base: position 14,689,611 of record NC_065886.2, on the reverse strand, counting down.
TGACTTAAGTAAGGAGTTGATCTGGTTAGTGCAGGAAAGTAAGACGTTAAATAATGTTAATAGTTGGTGTTACTGGGTTTTTTGTTTTGTGTTGTAGGAATGTCGTTATTAGAATATGAAAGTGGTTTTAGTGCTGATGATTTGATGAAATGGTTTCATACCAAGGCTTCTTTTTATGTTGATTACCTAGGAGAGGAGGTATGTAACACAAATATTTTATGTTTATTACCTAGGATGGGAGGTATGTTCCCCAGGTATTTTATATTGATTACCTAAGAGAGGAGGTATGTAACACAAGTATTTTATGTTGATTACCTAGGAGAGGAGGTATGTACCCCAGGTATTTTATATTGATTACCTAAGAGAAGGAGTTATGTAACACAAGTATTTTATATTGAATACCTAGGAGAGGAGGTATGTACCCCAGGTATTTTATGTTGAATACCTAGGAGAGGAGGTATGTAACACAAGTATTTTATATTGATTACCTAGGAGAGGAGGTATGTAACACAAGTATTTTATATTGATTACCTTGGGGTATTCAATATGAGAAATAAGGAATTTTGTATTCTTTGCAAACTAAAGGCATGGGGGAGGCGATTGCGATAAAAATATAAATTTGGCAATAAAATATTCTATCTGTCAAAATTTTGGACGATAAGTCATTCTTATATTTTGTGCTCTAAAAATCAAACGATAGTCTTTCGGTCCTAATTCCTAATGATCTTTTCTATATTACACAATTCTAAACAGGGGGGATTGGATGGCCAAATGGTTAGCATTTGCACGCTGTATCATAAGGCCTGTCATCGAGTCAACTGGCATGGTTTCGAATCCCCGGTTGTATGTGACAACCTCATGGGTTTTCTCCGGGTCATCCGGTTACCGTTTTCTTCCACTACTAAAGACCCCTACGTGCATGCGAATTATTGAAATAAAATTAAACCATATATTAGTCTCGAAATGACCTAATCTTTGTCGGGTGGATGTTAAATCCCATTTCTCTCTCTCTCTAAACAGGAAGTGTTTATATAAGTTTATCTTCTAATTATTATAGGTTGTACAAACTTTATTCGAGAAGTTTGATATCAATAATTCGGGAACTTTAGATGTGAATGAAGTGGCTAATCTGAATAATTATTTATTCTGGCAAGTACCAAGACTTGGGTCCAATAATATCAGTAAGTATATAATAATCAGAGGACAGGTTTTACAATTATAATGACACCATTTACTTCTCTATTCAGAGCCTAGCTAGTAGCACCAAAATGTGTAGTTATGTTCTCACAAATTGAATGTTGTAGGGTTGAATCCAAACATTTGTTTCTCAAGTCGCCCTGTTGAACTTTTATATGTTGAGTTCAATTCATCAGATAACATATATACATGATACAGTTACATACAACAAATATATTACAGTTACATTCAAACAATATATACATGATACAGTTTTATACAAACAATATATTACAGTTACATACAAATAAAATGATACAGTTACACACAAACAATATATACATGATACAGTTCCACACAAACAATAGTTTGGGGCAAAAAGAAATCTCAGTATAGCCAGAGTTATTTATGCATAGTGAATTTTGATTGGTTAACTGACAATCAAATAGTATGTAAGAAATAAAATCTTGTTTCTTTTCAGATAATGAAGAATATGGAGGAATACCACCTTGTGTGTTTCTACTCATGAGTCTAGAACATTTATCTTTAAAGAACCAGGCTATTACGGCTGTACCGGTACATATGTGTCGTCTGACTAATCTCGCTAACCTTGACCTTGCTAGTGACCCCTTGTTAGAAAGTTTACCTGGAGCTCTAGGTCATCTACCAAATATTAAATGTAAGTTTCCGTCTGTTTGTCCATGGATACCATTATATTGCAATAAACAAAAATATCATAGTCATAGGAATGGTGTAAATGTATTCCTACATCATGCAACGCTATAAAAGTTTATGTTGGCTTGTCAGACTCTACATTACATGTTAGACTGGAGGCTCAGTGCAGGGGGTGTCCATCAAATGGGCACAAAACCAGACTCAACTTTTCTTGGTAGTCAGTCCGCTGTTGGGGCGTTTTCGAGATATTTAGGGTCAAAGGTCAAATGATGACACTTGCACTGAAAGTGAATGGGCAGCCATCTTGTATCATGAAAACATGTTGAAAATGATCGAAAGTAATCACCCTTTCAATAGAAATGTAAACTTGCTAAATTTACCTTTGTTCTTTGTGACCCGGGGGTCAAAAGGTCAAATTTTCCATTGTTGCACTAGAAAGATTTATTATGAGATTGTTGCTAGAGACATCAGCCTATAACTGTTGGCTTGTCAGACTCTATATTACATGTAATGTATGTCCATATTGTACAAGACTCATATTCAAATTCTCTTCTGAAAATCTGTTAATTTGTTCCCAAGTGGTCATTCAATCCTTTATCCAGAACTAGTTTTATTTGTGAAAATACATATTTCTTTCTGTTTTAGCCATCAATTTATTCCGATGTCCATCGTTGCGTACACCACCCAATGAAGTTGTACAGAGAGGTTTTGAATCTGTTCAGGCATATTTAAAACGTTTGGCTGGTGGTTTTACGGAATGTAGACGAACAAAACTGATGTTGGTTGGATTAGGTGGTGCTGGTAAAACAAGGTGATATAGTTACTCCACTTCGATATGGGTGGGTGGGGCATGAGGGGAGGTGTTAGTTGGATTAGGTAATTACTCCACTTCAGTAGGGTATCTAGGGTGGAGTGAGGGAGTGTCACATCCAAATGTTAGGACAGAGCATTGCTTGTTGTCTACTATTCTAGATATCTTTATGAAACTCTGTATACCATTAGTTGTGCTTTTTGTTAATTAGATATTTCTCAGATTTCCTTGTAGAAACATTTTGGTTTATAGGTTAAATTACAGGTAGCTGTTAATTAATTCTGATATATAATTTGTTACAGTTTATTAAAAGCTATAATGAGTGTTAATAATAAAACAGTAGGAACTAAAGGTGAACAGATTACTGATGGTATAGATATACAACCCTGGACAATCAAGAATAAAGACAATATTGAAGTTACATACAGTACATGGGATTTTGCTGGACAAACTTTATACTATAATACACATCAGGTATACATTTCTCTTGTGAATATTTAAATGCATGTCATCTAAACATACGGGTAGACATGTGATGGTTGTGTAATTCCTATAGTATGAAATTGAATACAGTTAATTCCGGAAAATGTTAAATTAATAAAAATGCATTGGACTGAAAGAATAAACTATAGCCATAATTTGTCTATTTCCAGTTTTTCCTATCTAAAAGAGCGATATATGTATTGGTATGGTCAACACGTCAAGGATTTGAACATGCTGGGTTAGATTTCTGGTTGAGTTCCATCTCCTGTCATGCTCCTAAAACACCAATATTTATAGTTGGATCTCATTGTGATCAGGTAAAGTAGAATCAAACATCCTCAGCCATTCAAACATCCTTGTGATCAGGTAAAGTAGAATCAAACACCAACTTATAGTTGGATCTCATTGTGAGTAAGTTAAGTAAAGTCAAACAGCTCATCCACACACCTGATAGTAGGATAAAACATCTATCTTAAAGAAGCATCCATTTTTTGATTGTGATACCTTGGAAAGTATTTGCACAGGATGGCAAAATAATAAGTATACTTTAAATTGAAGTGTCAAACACCCATCTTTAGATTGTGATCCCTTTCGATTGTAGGATTGAACACCTATCCTTAGATGTTGGTGATTTTTTTTAATTTCTAGGGTCAGGTACCAATCCTTAGATTGTGATCCCTTCAAATTGTAGGGTTGAACACCCATTCTTAGATTGTGATCCCTTTAGATTGTAGGGCCAAACACCCATCCTTAGATTGTGATCCCTTCAAATTGTAGGGCCGAACACCCATCCTTAGATCTTGTTAGATTGTAGGGTCAAATACCAATCCTTAGATTGTGATCCCTTCAATTTGTAGGTTCAAACACCCATTCTTACATTGCAATCCCTTTAAATTGTAGGGTCGAACACCCATCCTTAGATTGTGATCCCTTCAAATTGTAGGATTGAACAGACATCCTTAGATTGTGATCCCTTTAGATTCTAAGGTTAAACACCCATCCTTAGATTGTGATCCCTTTTAATTTTTTTTAATGAGGATCGAACATCCATCCTTAGATGGGGATCCCTGTATTGTTTATTGTAAGATTCTAAGGTCGAACACCTGTCCCTAGATTGTGATCCCTTTAAATTGTAGGATCAAACATCCATCCTTTGATAGTGATCCCTGTATTGTTTATTGTTCAAATTGTGATCCCTTTAAATTGTAGGATCAAACATCCATCCTTATAGATTGTGATGTCTATTATGTTTATTGTAAGGTCAAACATCCATCTTTTATAGGCAGAAAATTTTTTATAGTTTTGAGCTCATTTTGTGCTATCTTACATTTATAAGATCATTAGGTGATGTTCTTATTAAACTCATATTTTCTTAAAGACCTATTTATAATTATTTAGGTGCCTAAAGCTGATATTGCTATGAATGAACTGAGGAAACTTTATCCACAGATTATAGATTTCTATTTTGTTAGTTCTATAACAGGGACGGTAAGTTTAATATTATCAATGTATTCATTATTTCTAATTTGAATGTTTAGTTCTTCAGCAAAAATAAGTCATTGTCAAGAGAATTGAAATTTCAAACCTGTTAAACCTCACTGATATTGTGAAAGGTCCAAAAATGGTTCATTTCTGTTCAATATCTATAAAGAAATGATAAATTGACAATTTGACAGCATTCAGCAAACTTTGCAGACATTATATATACAAACCAGTACCACCAGTGTAATGGGCATCTTTTTAATTTGATTGAATCCAAACCGAGAGATTATCAAATATTGTTAAATTAGATGTTGTCTGAATTTGACAAGTTATAATGGACATGAAATATAAATTAACATGAATATAGACATGATTAGGTAGTGTAAGTTAGGAAATGTATTTTATACATGAAGCATTGACAATTTGATATACTGGGGATCGGAAGTGCTGGATTATTTCAATTTGTGTGCTTTTTTAGCACATTTTGTTAGTCATTTTATTTTTACAAATTTCAGAATATTAAACAACTAAAAGATGACATGTTACGAGTAACTCTGGAACAGAAAAATATGGGAGAAAAAATACCAAAAGTCTGGCTTAATTTGGAGAAGAAATTTTTAGAGTAAGATAATCTTAGTTGGTGATATCCCTTGTGACTTTTATGTCCAAATTTACTGCAAGATTCTAATTTATTTCTATAAATCTTTTGTATGATTTGAAAATCATTTTGACTGTTATTTTTCAGCGCTAGAAAGGATACAAGTATAATGGAATGGTCAAAAATAAGACAATATGGTATGGAGGAAGGAATCTACGATGAAAAAGATGTAGGTTTTCTCTTAGAGTTTAAATCGAACATATACAATACTGAGTTGATAATGTGATCCATTTTAATTCAGAAATCCATCTCTTGCCATTTGTTTTATTCAGTATCTAATGCACAACAGTCACAACCTAATATACATATTAAGATGTCGGCTGTATATGAACAGTGACTTACAGTTACAATAATGCAGTGATGGGATTTCAAAAATTTTCTTGTCAGACATTTTTACCGAACATAAAGGGACTTAACTCTTATCATTATTTAAGCGGCCAGTTTGAGACCACACACAAAAATCTTGTAACAACAAAATATTCAAATTCGCACGTAATAAAAGTTAGGTGCACCTCGTTATTTTTCATATTTAATTCCTGTACAGTATTTAAATTTATGTCAGTATATTCCTAAAGATTTAAGTGTTGTCCTAATACGATAGATAGAATGAAAGCGTGCCGACCCGTACTTTTTATCAAATTCAAAGCAGTCATATTCCTCCAAAATTAACATATTTTTCGGCGTCTAGGCCGCCACTTTTTTCAGTAAAAGTCTGGCATACGTCACATTATTCATGAGTTCACCGTAACAATCCTATTGTATTGAGTATAAAAAATGTCTGTCACATTATTTATAGTTGTTCACTAGAACAATCCTGGTATTATTATTTTCAGATTAAGGAAGCCATTCAGTTTTTACATGAGTTAGGAACTGTACAGTATTTTGATAATGATGTATTAAGAGATAGAGTGGTGATCAACCCCCAGTGGATTGTAAATGTTATGTCTTGTGTTGTATCAGTTAAAAGCTCTCCCATTCAGGTAATTAATCTTCTATAGTTGCATCGCCGTTAATGTAGATATATGATGATTTAATTTAATTTAATTTAATTTGATTTAATTTAATTTACAATTCTAATTTAAATTACAATTTTAATTTAAATTACAATTTTAGAATTTTAATTTACAATTTTAGAATTTTAATTTACAATTTTAGAATTTTTATATTAATTTACAATTTTAATTTACAGTTTTACAATTTTAATTTACGATTTTAATTTAAAATTTTGAGTTTACAATTTTACAAATTTAATTTACAATTTTACAAATTTAATTTACAATTTTACAAATTTAATTTACAATTTTTATTTATTTATAGGCTAAAAGAGGAGAATTTCATCATTCTGACATGAAGACAATATGGAATGAATACCCTACAAGTCTCCATCAATGGTTATTACAGTTAACAGAACAATTTGATCTGACCTTTCCTCTACCACATCAAGATATTAATATAGTACCATGTCTTCTTCCACATGAAGAACCTAAACAAGCTATTGAGGTAACTTTTTCATCTTTTAATACACACGGATTATAATGTTGGTAAACTTAAAGATGTATTATATAAAAATTAGATAAAAAGTTGGCCGTTTGACTAATTTATAAATAAATAACGCAAAATGAATATTAACCGATTAAATGGTGCAGTGTTCTAATCCAATTAAAGTTGATAAAGTACAATTTAGTGCTTCTATGTTTACAGTAGATAAATACACAAATAAATAAAAAATATGTCCAGGTAAAAAATTCACCACTTAATACTTCACTCTGATATACATTAAATCATATAAGCTAGCTGTCTGCCTTCTATGGATGTCTTCACATATTAATAATGTATACAAAAAATTAAATTTTTACAATACATAAAGGATTGATCATGGCAATGAATTATAAATAATATAAGGTAACGTACAACAATAGGTTATAAAGTATATAATACATAATATGACTTTAATTTACATAGTCTTCCTGGTATAATCTAACAATAGTACAATACAGGAGTAATGAGATGAAATGATTGTCCATAGAATAATTATGTATAAGACAAGCAGATCACATCAAAAGTCCTCTCTAGGCTGAAATTTGGTTGTTTATTTAACCCTTGAATGATGATTTATAGTTGATTAATGTTGTTTATATTTGTAGACTGTCTGGCCGTCTAATGATGAATTATAATTGATTAATGTTGTTTATAGTTGTAGACTGTCTGGCTGTCTAATGATAATTTATAGTTGATTAATGTTGTTTATATTTGTAGACTGTCTGGCCATCTAAGGATTAATGAGATGAAATGATTGTCCATAGAATAATTATGTATAAGACAAGCAGATCACATCAAAAGTCCTCTCTAGGCTGAAATTTGGTTGTTTATTTAACCCTTGAATGATGATTTATAGTTGATTAATGTTGTTTATATTTGTAGACTGTCTGGCCGTCTAATGATGATTTATAGTTGATTAATGTTGTTTATATTTGTAGACTGTCTGGCCGTCTGATGATGATTTATAATTGATTAATGTTGTTTATATTTGTAGACTGTCTGGCCGTCTAATGATGAATTAAAGAAGAAAGGTAAAGAACAATCAAAGATGGTTTATAGATTCAGTTATTTACCTGCTGGTCTTTTTAACAGATGTCAGGTAGATTTAATATTTGTCCTTTCATTTTCCTTAATGCGATGCGTAGAGCATCTGCAAAGTAAAAATTCAAAAGGTAACAAACCAAGTAATAAAATAGATAAAATCCCAAAGAATGAATGGAATATAGACAACCAATTAGTTAGAGGCTGAAAATACAAAATATCTAACACATGGATAATGCCATATCGTAAACATTTGATTAAAATAGAATCTATTTCTTTAAAAAAATAATAATCACAAAACATAAGCATACTGGATCCTAATTGAGGAGGACTGTAAACAAATTATTTTTTAATGCTGGCCAAAACAGTACTGTCTGAAAATATACTGTTTTTATGTGAAAGTGCTGTTTTGTTCCCCCAATTGATTGGTATGAGACTGATAGTGTTGCTACTGCTAGTGGGTTTGAGAGAATACAATTCGTGTTTGAATATTTTTTAAAATTTATTTATTATTTGTTTGTAGGTTAGACTTTTCCAGTTTTCAAATGGGAAATCAATATGGAAGAGAGGTTCTATGTTAAATAAAAATAATCATCTTGCTCTCATCAGACAAATTAGGTAAGAACCAACTTTTCCCAAGAAACTCCTCAAACCACTTCTTTACCCATTTATTATGTAGGTGTTCTGTCACCTGGTCATCATGAAGTCTATAGTATTCCATGGGACTGTTACCAGGTCCATTCTAGGTATAGTTAACTAATTGTCATCATGGGTCTCGAACATCAGGTCATCAGAACCTACTTATATAGGCCACAATTCTGTGAAATACAATTACTGCTTATTACTGAGCGATGTTTCAGCTGTTCTTCTCTAATTATTATCAAACCTAGTCGAGTTGCATGCTTGTACAAGACAAGGAGTAGAGTAAATGCCCAACCTTGTGTGTTTTCTTCAGGTCTTCTGGTTTCCAGCTCCCACCACTAAATACCTGTATGCACAAATGAATTATTGAAACAAAATATAGTAACCCCAAAATGATCTAGTTTGTGTTCAGGGACTTAAACCCCATGGATTTCTTTGGTTTCCTCCCACTGCACAAGACCCCTAATCTCCTCTCTCTCTCTCTTTACGTTATGTTTTTTATTACAGTTAAAGTGAATTATGTTATGTTTTTTATTACAGTGCAAGTGAATTATGTTATGTTATGTTTATTATTACAGTGAAAGTGAATTGGGTTATGTTTTTATTACAGTGAAAGTGAATTATGTTATGTTTTTTATTACAGTGAAAGTGAATTAGAAATACAAGTATGTGGACAGAAACCAGCTAATATAATATTCCTTGTACATGAGATAATAGAAGGTTTAATAGAAGAATCTTTTCATGGTGTTGTTTATGATTTTCTTGTACCCTGTCCTGATTGTGTTGTAAAAGAGGCAAGTTGAACACTTTATTTTTAAACCAATGTAATTTCAAATTTTCCTGGATTTAATCCACTCTAAAATGTCTTCAAATTGATTTGTTACATTTCATGAAGAAACCAAAACATCAGTAGTTAACTTGTATTCATTCAGCTTCTTTAAAGATTTCAGTAAAGTCGTTTGGATTGGACAAAAACATGAGGTCCACTCATGTTCACATTGGCATGCCACTGTCTGGGCAAAATTTAACTCATTGTGCACTCCATAATATATATTTGTCTTTATTATTCTGGTTGGTGCAGAGAAGTAGTACATTCAACCCCTTCAGTTTTTGACATATTTTCATTATCTCAGATTAGAAAGGTATTGTTTTTTTTACAAGAATGACAATTTTTAGCAAGTGTTATATTATGTATAAAGACTATTTTTATTCTAATTTAAACTTAAAGTCTTTGAAATTATAATTTTATGACAGCTAAATTCTTCCTCCGGTCAAATAGACTCAACATTTCAAAACACTGAATTTGTCCAGTCAACACTACTTTAAAACATTTGTTTCTTTTATTTTCAGGGAACTTTAGATCCATGTCTGTTTGATTCTGATTTAGTAACAAAAGCCAAGGATCATAAAGCACCATTTCTACAATGTCGTAAATATTTCCACACCATATCCATGTCACATTTAGAAGGTAATCATTGTTCTGTTAATTCATTGATTTTAATTGAAAGTTTTATTTGATATTGTTGGGTGAGTTGGGTGGTCTAACGTGTTTGCTATAGAACATAAGGTCTGTCATTGAGTCATGTGACATGGTTTCTATTCTCATATTGAACATGGGCTGCCCCAGATATATTTTAGTACTCATAGAAAAAATGGCGTCTTTTATTTAAATCAATTTTGTCTTTGACCGTTTAGTACTTGAAACTCCAGTAACTAGATCTCCTTAGACCTCACTAGACCATCTGAGTCACTTGAAGCTCCAGTAACTAGGTGTCCTTATACTAGACCGTCCGAGTCACATGAACAGTGAACAATACGAAGAGCTGCTGACATACCAGGGGCAATTCAAGATGGTCTAAGGAACACTAGTATGAGCTATATCACTTATCTCTAATTGTTTTCAAGGAACTCGGATAATCAATATATACATATATACTGCTAAAGGGTTAAAACTGTTTTAATATTTTTAGAAACATTACCATCAAATAGTACGACCGACTTTGATGCCAATCTTCAGAGAAGTATTATCATGATGCAGGAATTAAATACAGAAATGTCAAAAGATGTGACCATTTTATACAGTGCGTCAGATATGCCAACAGACAAAGAAACTGGAGATAAAATTAATCCAAAGTGGTTAAAAGACGACCTGGAAAAAGCTGGACATTCTTGGTAAATAAAAATTTCATGTCCTTAGATTTTACATGTACATACTCCCGTTATACATTTATATAAGGGAGCTCATTCTCCCTAATCATCACAAATTTAAAAAAAGAATATTTTTTTCAATAATTATTTAATGAAATAATTATATTTAGCTGTTTTCTAGGATCATTTTTATGACTATTCAATGCAATGATTCAATGATTATTTTTTACTTGTTATCAAACGATCATCTATGTGTATTTTATTTGGTTTAACAGTTCTATGAGGACTGTTGGTATCAATGAAATAATTATATTTGACTATCTGATTGATATAAGGACTGTTGCTGGTATCAATGAAATAATTCTTTTTGACTGTGTGTTTTAGTTGGTTTAACAGTGATATGAGAACTGTTGGTATTAATGAAATGACTCTTGCTCTAAAGAATTGTAAGGTAAGTAGTTTATATGTTGTAGTTAATATCAGCTTCAATATTTATTTATGGTACTTGAATAACATTGAGTGTGATTTTATACATTTCAAATATCAGCAGCCACATTTTATATATAAAACATTATTTTGCGATATTCAAATGTTTTAACAGTTTGTTTTGGCTCTGATGTCATGTTTTTACAGGTGGTTTGAACTCTCATATCTAATAATGTTTTTAAAGGTTGTGTTAGCTCTTATTATTTTATATTTCTACAGGTTAATTTAACTCTGATGTGATCTTTTTATATGTTTTACAGGTTGTTTTAGCTCTGATTTCTGATAATTTTGAACGAGATGAGAAATGTCGTGATCTGTTGTTATATACAATAGATGGTTTAACTAAACAATATGTTATAGCACCTATAGGTAATAGTCTAGCCTGGTTTAAAACAGATCTAGGTATGAGGATTGGACAACAAGAGGTACGTCTACATATTATATTGTTATATGTCAAGCAAAAATTAATGAATTATGCAATACTATAAAACTGTGTAACTTTACCATACTCTTAAAAATAGCAATCACTCCCTTAAATCTTTTTTTTACACCTGGGTAGATAGCATACACATTCTGGGAACGGTTCTGACTCCACCAAGAGGGTATGTAAACAGGGGTATAGTTCAGAATGAAATGGTGTTTCATGCCCCCTCAAGTTTTAGGAGTAGTGCAAGGTAATTTATATTTTATGGTTAAGTATATGAAATGTGGATTAGATTATTTTTAGGTATCTTTTCTGTGTACTCATTACCCATAGTTATTTGTTATCTATTTATTTCAGCAAATGATTATGATTAAAAGTAAACAACGTTATGCAGAGAAAATACCAGAACTGAAAGAAGCCATAGCAGATAAACTAGCTGGTATAGTTAAAACGGTAAAATTATTTTGTTATACATTCAGGGGGTTGAATGTCCTACATTTATGCAATAGCTGGACTAACAAAGATGGGTATTGGCCATGCAATGGGCTATGAGGGATTTAAACCTACTATTCATCAAATTTGAACTGTCAAGGGTTCTTTCAAAGATTTAAAGAGGCTGACATATCCTAAATATTTATAATTTATCCATTCTATTATATTTTCAGGAATTGAAGGATCACCCAGAATGTTTTTTAAGTTATTGTTGGGCCAACTCCCATGATGCTGTTGAAAAGGGATCTAAGAAAATTAAAGGAGCATTGGGCGATTATGATCCGAGAGCTATTAAAAAATATTTAGCTGAAAAAGGAATCAACGTCTGGTTAGATTATGAACAGACAACAGTGGTAAGTTTATCTGGCAACAATACAAGATGAATTCAATACCGTTAACTACACAAACCTTCGCAATCGGTACAAGATGAATTCAATACTGTTAACTACCAGAACCCTGACATTCAGTACAAAATAAAGTCAATACTGTTAACTACTAGAACCCGGGCAATCAGTACAAGATGAAGTCAATACTGTTAACTACCCGAACCCTGGCAATCAGTAAAAGACGAATTCATTACCATTAACTACCTGAACCCTGACAATCAGTACATGATGAATTCAATATCGTTAACTACCTGAACCCTGGCAATAAGTACATGATGCTTTTTTACAAATCTGAGTCTAGGTGGTTTAGGAAAAATTGGGGTTTTGTGATGGTCTAACAGCACAATGCACCACAATTTTGAAAACTCAAAGTGAGCAGCCAGAAGTGAACAACAAGAACATGATGCAGTACAATTTTAAAGGAAACGTCAGACTTTATCTAAATTTAAGCTTGTGAATACTGGGTGTTATCGGGCAGCCTATTTTTGTTGGTATCTTGAACCATAAGCAGGTGTTTGATTTAGTAATATTATTTATATTTGTAGAATCGAGGTTTATATGATAATATATCTAAAGGTTTAAGACATGCTAAAGTTGTGGTAGCTTGTGTATCAGATGAGGTAGGTTCTATTCTCTTATATACCCTGGGAACTCGCTATATTACATGGGTAAACATGGCTCCTGCCATAGTCTAATATATCAGGGACTTGTTGTTAGGAAAGGGCCAACATGTCACCCTACTATGTCAGTGCTTCACTCACTATAACCCAATAACATTTTTTTTTTGTTAAGCACTTATTTGGTCTAATATCTGGAACTTGTTATGGTGAAGCACTCAGGGACTTGTTATAACCTAACAACATTGTTATCATGAAGCACTTCAGTCTGATATATTGGGGACCGGCTACAACCCAAAATCATTGAAGTATTGTAGTCTAATATATTATCAGGGACTTGTTATAACCTATAAGAACATTGTTATTATGAAGTACTGTAGTCTTAATATATCAGGAACTCATTATAACCCAGCACCATTGTTACAGTTAAGCACTTTGGTCAAATATATCAGTGGACTTGTTAATTATTAACAATTACTACCATAGTTTTATATAATTATGTTATTCTATTACAGTATGTCAATTCCAAGAATTGTATGATGGAGTTAAGATTTGCTGTTTTAACGTTAAATCTACCGATAGTGCTAGCTATAGTAGGTACGGGTCGAGAGTGGAAAGTCTCTGAGGTAGGCATATTAACTTACTTGAGAAAACAATTACCAACAGTCCAAGGGCATATATTCTAATTTTGAAATCAATAAATAAACAAAAGTAGAAAATACTATTTTTGATAATTGTAAATTGGTATTAGATGTTCTAGAATGAGTAAGTATATATACCCATCACCAATTGGAGCAACAGTAGATATGTTTTCATTTGGAGTCAGAAAATAGACCTCTTTTAGCTCTTGTAAATTAATTAATAACCCTTTAGATATTTATTTATATTCAGGATTCGTCATTCACTCAATAAATACCCTGGCTTCTCGCCTAGAATATGCTGGGTCTGAATACTGGTATTTCCTACCCAGGTCTCTCTTATCATATGGTCAATATGTGATCCAGGTCTGTCATTGACTCAGATGGCACGGTTTCGATTCCCTGCTTGAACCTGATAAGGAGTCGGGTAGGCAGTCCAACCTTGGCGCAAGTGAATTATTGAAATAAAATTGAACCATATGTTAGTCCCAAAATGACCTAGTTCGTGTTGAGTGGACGTTAAACCCCATTTCTCTCTCCCTTTAAACCTGTTTCCTCCAACCATGAATTATTGAAATAAAATTGAACCATATATTAGTCCCAAAATGACCTAGTTTGTGTCAAGGGGATGTTAAATCCCATTTCTCTCTCTTTCTTGGGGGGTTGGACGGCTGAATGGTTAGCGTGCGCGCGCTGTATCATAAAGTCTGTCATGGAGTCGACTGGCGTGGTTTCGAATCCCCGGTTGTACGTGATAAGGAGTAGGGTTTTCTCCGGGTCCTCCGGTTTCCTCCCACTGCTAAAGACCCCTACCTGCAAGCGAATTATTGAAATAAAATTAAACCATATGTTAGTCCCGAAATGACCTAGTTTGTGTCGAGTGGACGTTAAACCCCATTTCTCTCTCTCTCTCTCTTTCTTTAATCACATTCCATACAATCAGTGAAGTGATTGTTAGTTAATTTTGTCACTGTATTGTATTTACAGGTTGGAATTTTACAACAACGTTCTAATTCTGCTAAAGTTTATCTACAAAAACAAAACGAGTCAGCTTTAGATACTTTATGTTCGTTTGTGAAGGAAAGATTACCAACAGCTGCCGAGAAACTACAAAGTGAGGCTTTGAAAGTGAAGAAGGATATAACAGAAATACATCAACAAGTTGCCAAGCAACAGAAAAACAACGTCTCTTATCAGGTACAGAACAGATTTATTAACGGTGGATTTTAAGTTCTCAGCGATGGGGGTGGGGGAGCTGAGAACCCTTGGTTGTGTGCTTTAGATTATAAGGGTATGTCATTGATCCAAGTAGCGTGGTTGTGATTCCAGGCTTGTATATGACAAAAAGTAGAGTCGCCTATATCCTTTACAAGGTTGTCACGTCAGTAACTCGGCAAAAATCGTTGGACAACATTGAAAATCAATTGAGCTCCTTCGTTAAACAAACTCAATTCCAGCGATGTTACAAATATATCTCAAAAACTCTGACCTATACAGCATTAACTACGTTTTGGTGACAGGGGCAAATATCCACTTTTAATTTCATTAAGCAAACTATCCCACTGAGTTTGAAAAAAGGACCACCAAAACTCTGACATGTAGAGTATTACTCACGAGAATAGTAGACGGGCCATGTTCAGACAGGAGGGACAGCAATATTACCCCATGATGGGCATATAAAAACATGCTTTATGCAGAATTAAACTCACTGACATTGCCTTGTAATGGCGGCTTCAAAATCAAATAACATGATGCATGTATGTAACTTGAACAATTCATATAACAACTTATCTTATGATTTTTAAAGAAGAAACCTATTTTTGATTGTATGATTGAGAGGGGTATTTTCTATCAGTATTAATGTTTTAATTCAAATAAAAACAATAATTTATTTGTGTTATGTTGAACAGGAAGAGAGAGAATTAGTACAGAGAAAGTTTATGCGTCACATCATCTCGTTTATAAGTAGAATGGACCAGACACCCATGCCTCGACTTATTGTTTTAGACATTGAAAAAACAACAGCAAGTACAGGTGAGATGTATTGATAGTTCTAACGCTACATCTTGTAGATGTACTGTTTTAGTGGGGAGTTTTTTTATTTAATATTTAAACAATTTGCCAACAATGGTTTGAAACTAAACCTTAAAGATAGAAACTCTTGCTAAAACAACACAACTAAACAATACCCAAATGAAGTCTATGCTCTGGACTAATTAGTATTTAGTAGATCTTGAAAATATAAAAATCTTTAACGAAAACCTGTGTACACATTGCAGGCCTTTAGCTAGCGGTGAGGCAAGGGGGACAGCCAAACAAATGTCACTCGGCTAAATGGGGCGCCTATACTGATATGGGCACTTGGATCGTTGGCTTTGTAGTGCGGCTAATGGAAAGCGCGTGGTTCGGCAGCTGCCCACCACCCCACCCCACCCTGCTAGCTACGGGCCTGCATTAGTGTGCACATAAATGAACCCTTAAGAGGTGGAATTGTAAATAAGAGTGGACTGTAGTGCCTCGGTCCAGGCAAATTTCCCTCATTAGCCTGGTCGGTGCAGAACAGTATGCGTTAAACCCCATTTCATTTCCTTACTAATATTAAACCCTTTCCAGTTTTAAATTCTATATTTATCAATTCTAAACAAACCATCCTTCATGAGACTCCAGTGGGTAATTATTTGTGTACAGCCTAAGGAACTAAAAATGAAATGATCTAATTAGTAATTTAAGGTCTAAGTTACATTGAAATGGAAATAGGGGGATTGGGTGGCCGAATGGTTTCATGCGTGTGCATTAGATCATAAGGTCTGTCATTGAGTCCCCCTTGTCAGTGATGCAGGATGGAGGGCCTGACAAGGAAAGCTGTCTAGTCGTTCGGATGGGACAAAAAACTGGTCCCGTGTACAAATTGGTGTGCACGTAAAAGATCCCTTGGCAGTTGGAATTCGATATAAGAGTAGGCCGTAGTGCCGCTGCCCGGGCAAAATTTCCCTCATAGCACACAGTATGGCGTATGCCCGTTTTCATTAGCCCAGGTTAGGAGCAGAACAGTAGGACGTTAAACCCCATTTCATTTCATTTCTGTCATTGAGTCAAGTGGTGTTGTTTCGATTCCAAGCTTGTACACAACAAAGAGTAGCGTGGAGTAGGGTCGCCTGTCCAACCTCATAAGTTTTCTTTGGGTCCTTAGGTTTCCCCTCATATGTTAGTCTGAAATGGTCTAGTTTGTGTTGAGGGGACATTAAACCCCATTTTTTTTTTTCTCTCTCTCTCTCTCTCTCTCTCTCTCTCTCTCTCTCTACAAAGTTTTGATTGGATGAATAGAATAAAACATCTGGTAAATATGACATATTGTAAGAGAAAATTGATTGTGTACTTTTTCAGGCAAAGGAAGAAAACAGAAACGGCCCATAACTGCAAGAAAGACAACTAGAGAAAAAACTCAAGTAAGTAAATAGTAAATTAATAAGATATTATAGATTTCAAGGATCACCTGTCCTTTTATTATAACAAGAGATCAAAATGATAGCACATTTGAAAGAAAAATTTAGAGTCAAGAAATTTTGAGTCTAACATAGTCCACGAAAAGGGTCATGTTCATTAAAATAATGACAGTCTGACAACTGTCATGAGCTATGCTATTAGTCATCAATTTCATTATCCATTGGAATGTACTTTAAATTTCGGGGGGGGGGGGGGGCCTTCTAACCATACCAACAGCAACGGATCCCTTTTAAAAGCACTTTCGTAATACAAGAATGCATTAATTACATCAGAATATAGCTTCACCAGATCGTTGCATATGGATGGCCCAAGTTAATAAAATGATGTTTTAGGTCAATTTTAATAGATATATAATAAATTATTGATATATATATAATAAACTATTGATATATATTGTAATGGATAAATAATAAACTATATTGATATATATTTTAAACTATTGATATATATATATTATAGATAAATACAGATGTTGATAAAGAGATTGATATAGATGATATCTGGGATGAAGATGGTTTGTGTATTAAGATGATGTGTGAATATGAGGAGGTCAGTTATATTTCAATACTTTAGCATCCTTCCAGATTTGTACAATTTCAAAATATGACAACATTAAAGATGCATTATGTCAGAGCTATATCTGTCTATTACAGGTCTTTATTTTGGCCTCAAACTCAAATGTTATATTAATTATTAGTTAGATATTTATTCACATGACTAGCCTATAATCAACTCTCTAGATTATCGGATGGCTGAGATTTAAATGGATTGACATAATAAATAATATAATCTAAAAATGCATTATCTAGACTTAATCTTGATTGTCAGGTACTGTTTGTATGATAATAAACAATCTACATCTTCAAACAGTGATAACTTAACTCAGATTAAAGTAATTTGGATGATATAATCAATATTTTCATTATCTATTTTTGAACTATTATAGCGAAATTGGCAAGCTATTTATCTGAATCTTACATTATGCATCTTTAATATAAGATATACATATATTTATTGACTTCATACTTATTACCTTGAGATCATTTCTATTCAGTTCTATTTTTTTTATTAACAGGGCTGGCATGTTTGTGATAAATCTTACCATTTTAAAAGATCGGATAGTGCTAAAGAACAACTGAAGAATATGTCACCTTATCTTGGACGTCTTTACGCCATTGCTAGACAGAGTCATATCAATTTAACCTGTATATCCAATACATGTAATAATGGTGAAAAGTTTGTTAGTTGGGTTGAACAGGTTAGTATGAAGTTTAAACACGGTGCTGGGTTAACCATTAAGCATAATAAGCAGGTATTTAGGGTATCATGGTTATGGGGGTACCAGAGAATGTCTGTTTTGTTAGATGCCAAAATTTAAGATATTTAATTTAAAAATTAATAAGGAACTTTCAGTTATGTTTTCATTGTCTTTTGTCTTTTCCTACTGTTACCTATTTTGTCTCAATTAATTATGACGTGTATAAAGTCTCCGAAAAACTATTAGTCACATGATTGGCGGTTGTTTGTGGATTATTATTGTTTGTATTTTGGTGGCACCATAATCTTTTAAGTGCTTAGGGCCTCTGTGGGTCTTAATCTTGCCCAGTTTATACAGCACCTGGAATCCAACTCAATCATTGGGAGACAGACAGGAGAAAAAAACGCTATAGGCCACATATAAAAAATATTCTGGTTCTCAGATAATTCCAGATCACATAAAAAGAGTTGCATCCCCTGTTTTTATTTCAAAAAATAAAATCCGTCTCGTAAACTGTAACATCATAGTACGTGTACATTGCATATGGTGTATGTCTGTCTTCATTTAGACTGCCTGTTGCAGAAAGATAAGATTTTAAAGGGGTTAGGTCTGGCCATGGTTGATGGAGATTTTCACCAATTGTTTTATAATGTAACAAAGATATTCATAGACAAAGAAATGAATAATTTATTTCCTAAATATCATCCATGTTATTGTTTTAGGAATCAAAAGATCATACAGATTTCGTTCAGGGTTTCCAAACCTTAAGAAGTATTCTTATTGAAGATAATTCGGACCAAATGATTGCTTTCTTAGACCAACTTGTTCGGTAAGTACAGTTTAAACAGGCTCATTAGAAAGTGATTGAGAGTCTTTTCATCGTCTATTACTGTGGAGGTGTTCCTGATAAAAATAGCCAAAGATATTGATGAATGTAATGTTTTTGGTTTGTAGCTAAATATAGGACCAACTTGAGTAGCTAAATATAGGACCAACTTGAGTAGTTGAATATAGTACAAACTTGAGTAGCTAAATAGAGGGACCAACTTGAGTAGCTAAATATAGGACCAACTTGAGTAGTTGAATATAGGACAAACTCAAGTAGCTAAATATAGGACCAACTTGAGTAGCTAAATATAGGACCAACTTGAGTAGCTTAAAATAGAACTTACTTGAGTAGTATTCCAAGTTTTGTTCTTGATTCATTTTAAAATGTCCTGACAAACACAGAAAAAAGGCATGGTATCCACTTTTACTCTGAATAATCGAGTACATGCCATATCTTTCTTACAACGCTACAATAATAGTAATGGCAGATGGGTGCATGTACCAGAACACCCAATAACACTTCACTAATATGTTTATGATGTACTTTAGCCCATCGGAGCAGAACAGTAGGACGTTGAACCCCATTTCATTTCATTTCATTTTATTTTGATGTACTACAATATTTTTCTTTATTCTAGATGTCATTTACCAAGTGGTAAAATCTACTGGTTATGTGAAAAACATCAGAAGATGCCACGTATAACCAAACTAAGTACTGGTACCGGTGGATCATCTGAAACGTTTAAAAATTTATACCAGGAAGATATTTTATTAAAAGAATACATGGAGAAATCTGATATCTATAAACAGAAGAAATCCCAGATATCTAAAACACCTAAAGTAGTTTTACCATCATGTAAGATAATATAGATATTTATCTCTAGCTCAGGGAAACCACTGTGGTTCAGTGAGTAAGACATAAGCTTGCTAGCCTGTAAGTCTTGGTTTCGCTCTCGGTGTTGGCTGTGAAAGTTCATCAAGATTTCTGTCCCCCTTGTCAATTGTGCAGGAGGAAGGTTTTGGGAAGGGACAAAGTATAGTCGTTTGGATGGGATGATAAACTGAGGTCCTATGTACACATTGGCATGCATGAAATAATAATAAGTTGTAATAACACTATTCAGGCAAATTTCCTTTATAGCCCACTGTATGGTGTCCGCCCATATCTTCAAGAGGACATTCAGCCCCATTTCTTTTCATTTCTCTAGCTCAGAGATTTTGATGTAAAGTTTTATTTGATATTGTTAGGGGGTTGGGTGGCCAAATGGTCTAATGCATGCTCTTACTGATAATAAGTTCTGTCAGTTATTGAGTCACGTGGCATGGTTTTGATTGCCAGCTTGTACGTGACAAGGAGTAAGTTTGCCTGTCCAGCCTCGCTGAAAAATATCATTAAAAAACCTGAAAAAATACAAATCTGTGCCAGACAAAATAAGACACCAGATGGATTGTGCCTAACAATGTGCCTTGGTTTTAAATAATTTTTTTGGGTGCATAACGGAGGGCCTGACAAGGGCAGTTGTACAGTCATTTGGATGGGACAAAAAACCAAGGTACCATGTATACATTGACGTGCACGTAAAAGATCCTTGACAGTGGGAATTCGATATAAGAGTAGGCCATAGTGCCGCTGCCTGGGCAAAATTTCCCTCATTGCAAACTGTATGGCGTATGCCTGTCTTTATTAGCATAGTAGGAGCAGAACAGTAGGACGTTAAACCCCATTTCATTTCATCTCAAATAATTGTTTTGGGTTATTGTTATTATATTCAGTGACAGATCCAGAAAACAGATCTGCATCAAAGCCAGAGCCAAAAGAAGAACAAAATGTTGATAAAAAAGCATCAAAAACAACCGACAAGAAAACAAAAGATGTCAAGTCAGAAACCTCGAAAGAAAAAGATTCTGTTAAAACAAAAGATGCCACCGCTGAAAGCCCAAAAGAAAAAGAGCCTGTAAAAAGAACAAAATCAAAAATCGGTTTCAAGGCAGCATCGGATGTTGCTGAGATTACTAATGCTGCGACGAAAAGTACTAGTGCTAATGACAAAAATAGTGGTAAAAATAGTGCAACTGCAACAGAAAAAAGTAGTAAAACATGCACAGTACAATAGATATTTATGTACAAACTAAGTATTTAAAACCAGTGATACTCATTTACACATTTTTTGAATAATATCGAACTTTCACATTTTAATCAACACTAAAATATACTCACATTGATTATTATTTAATTAAGAAAACAAAACAAAAATATCTGCTGGGATTCAATCAGATTTTAAAAAAAGCCGATAAAAAATTTCACACATCATTTATTAGTGCTGCCTTGTTTATTGTCATATACTCCTTTACTAAATCAACTTATTCATATTATTAGGGAATAGTGGTCTGAGTTCTTTGTGTTAATTGAGTTACTTCCCTTGATTAATAAAAGGCTTTGATCCCACTCGGCAAACCTCGGCAGATTCCGTTACTCTACATTTAGCCTCGGCTGTATGACGGTAAGTGATATGTACCTACGCCTATACAATTGCGATGCGGCACCGGTTTAGTTATTAGGAAAACTTGCCGCTTTTAAAAAGAAATTATCAAAATTCGTCGTTCGAAGCGTGTGTAGAATTTTCAATGCAAAGTTGTTCTTGTTTGAAGAAAATCGGATAAACTTGAAAGAAAAACAGCTTCGGACTTTGAAATATTTGTATGATAAAACATTCTTCAAAGGCGTCGTCATGTACAACGCCGTTGGTAATCCGGGAACTTGAAAGCAGTTCCAATGGCGGACTTAGTCATACAGCCGAGGCTAGATGAAGGATACTGGAATCTGCTGAGGTTTGCCGAGTGGCTTTGATCCTAGATGGAATTCTGGGATGGAGTGAAATGGAAGATGGCTGTTTTTAATTAGCTCTTCTGATTGTCATAAACAATCCAGGCCATCTTGTGGCCTATACACCCCAAAACCACATTATATCGCCTGCAGAGAATGCCAAATGTCGCAAATTTGTCTTTTATATTTTACAATTGTGTCATTTGCAAAGAATTCAAAATCATTCATATGATAATTAGCAGGTTTGAATATAACTTTATTTTATATCAACTGTATATTTGTACTATTGAATTTGAATTTCTCCGTCCCTCTATTTAAGTGTGCTAATATGACAATATTTTTTATGTATTTTTATTTTTTTCCAATCATTTTTTCTGACTGTGATACTGTTTATATTTTATTTTATATATGTTTGAATAATTTAATTTACTAGGATTTGTCTAGTTTTCATATATAGTACATCTCATACTTCTACTGCCTGATTTTCTTACATATTTATATATTGGTTATTACAAAAACAAAAGATTAAAAAAAAAAATAGTGCTTGTCAAATCATGTTTCTGAAACAGTTAAACATTACACAAACAATGTTCTTAGACAATTTGTAAGCATTGTCTACTTGTCCAAAAACTGTCAAATATCAACCAAGTTTTCAACTGCCTGTTACTGTGTATGAGCATGCTTTAACTAGATTTTTTAATCCATGGGCACCGACAATTTGACAGTCACTTGATCAGATGTATCAATCTTTGACCAGTCGTCAGCTGTGGTTTCGACAGCATCACTGGTTACCCAATAATTGTTTGTGTGTGCCAGACTTTACTTGTAATCTATGTAGAATGTTTGTCGTCCACTGTGGTTTCGACATCACCAATGGTTACCTAGTGTGTGCCAGATTTTACTTGTAATCTATGTGGTATGTTTCTTTTCTTTGTTCACTTATTTATGTAATTGACTTTATTTATTTTACAGGGTATTACAAATGTTTTTTTATTTATTTTTTCCATATTTTTATTTATTTTAATTTCTATTTTTACAATTATACCATTATTTATCATAGTATTTATAATTACAAGAGTGCAACAAAAGAATCTGTAATGGTATCAGGTGTTCTAATAAAAGTAAGCATAATCTACCTTGTACATTGTACCTGTGTCTATTTATAACTCAATGGAGACCAATACAGATGGTTGAATGTTCTAACACATGGTTTCTCCCACATTTATACATAACAAGAATAGGGTCGGCTACCTCACATCCGGGATTCTCCCACTACTAATGTGGACAGTAAACCCCAGTTCTCTCTAAATGTTTAAATAGATTAAATATTTGGGTTTTAAATGTAGTTTGTCTATTTATGTTTTGATTGTTGATTGAATATATTTTATGTCTTGTAAAACATATCATTAGGCCACATCAATTATATTGCCTTTAGAACAAATATTGAAATTTTGTTTCTTACTTCTTTGGGGAAAACATAGTTTAAAAATCAAAAGTTTGAAAGCTTTGTAAGTTTTGAAATTTGAAACTAATCATCTTTCATGTGATTCAAGTTGCTTTTTATTTATCAAGAACTGAACATCAAATTGCTTTGGCCTTTCTAGCCATGATAAACACAGCTTGTCTGGATGTTAGTGTCTAGCCATGAAAAACACAGCTTGTCTGGATGATAGTGTCCATACTAGCCATGACAAACACCACTTGTCTGGCATACAATGGAGGTTTAATATATGTTACTTTTTGTCAAAAGTGCAATAGAGAACAACAACTCGAGGAGTAAAAATATATATTTTGGTGCACTTCGTAAATAAATTTGTAAATTTATTTATTGGGTAAATTATACATATTATTAGCATAGTATATTTTAGACACTTTAGTCCAAAAAGCTCAATTTTAACAATGGTAATATTGGAAATGACAATTGGTATATGTAGATGTGTGTATCATATACTATCTATTATATATTATATAGTTTAACAGGCTAATATATCTTATATACTATCTATTATATATTATAGAGTTTAACAGGGTAATATATATCTTACGGGTATATACTATGATCTTTTAGAGGCATTAAGTAACTGGATAGAGCAATAAACTATAACACATACTTATGGAAGAACAATTACTGATTTATTTGGGCAACGTTTCGAAGAGTATTCTCTCAAGGTTGAGAGAATACTCTTCGAAACGTCGCCCTAATAAATCAGTAATTGTTCTTCCATAAGTATGTGTTATAGTTTATTGGTATATACTATCTATTATATAGTTTAACAGGCTAATCTATATTTTATATACTATAAATACATTAAATAGTTTAACAGGCTAATATATACCTTATACACTAGTTGGCCTTGTTTGTTACACACTACATATAGTCATCACTTTTAAATCAAAATGTAATCTGTTAATTTGATCTACAGAAACTGCTGAATAAATTAGATTAAATATGAACTTTATCTGTATGTTATTTGTTTTTAAGACACCCTTGTCTTTACCAGAGCCCACAATAAATTAAAAATATATTTACAAAAGTATTAATAGCACAGTTCGGAGCAGAATAGTAGGATGTTAAACCTCATTTCAGTTAATAGATATAGCCCCTGTAATATGAGAATATAATCACGTACGTACAACATTATTAGACAAGATGATATTACCTATAAAATATCGATCGCTATTCTCCAACTGAATTTCAAATGGCAAAAAACAAAAGTTCGAAAATTGCTATATATTTTCTCTCCAAATCATATCAATTCCCGGAAACGACCTAATGTCAGGGGCGGGTCGATACCCCCCCCCCCCCCTAACCCTGCCTCAGCAATACAAAATAAATTGTAAAGAAACACTTTTATGAGAAAAGTGTCACGGTCGTATGCTTTATCCTTTTATGATCAGATGGTGGGGTGAGACAATCTCTTTCCCAGAGATAAGGTAAAAGTTATCTCTGGGGGTGAGATTGAGGATGTGATGGGCATTCAAAGCGCGGGATAATGACATAGACATATGTGATATCACAATAATTAATGCTTTGCATCAATGAAATTGATCCGAATCACAATGTGATCCTATTATTATAATCCATAATAAAATTGACGTCAAACAGACTGTTGATTTCTCTACAGTGTGTATGTGTGCCTACGTAAATTGGAGACGATGATGGCATCAGCATTGTCAACTGTCAAATTTCCTTCACAAGAACCTGGGAAACCCCCTCCTGAAAAATTCCTGGTTCCGAATGTGTTAAAAGCAAAAACACTTATTGTGTTAGATAATAGGGCTTGTAATTAAAGTGGCGTGCGTTTCCAATACTCGCTTTTACGCACAATCGAATCTTTTAGATAAAACTGACCATATGTTTGTGTTAAGTGGACGCTAAACTCTCTCTCTCTCTCTCTCTCTCTCTCTCTCTCTTCCATGGCGTTTAATTAAATTTTAAACCACCGAAAACAGTATAATGTTGAGTACAGTCGGGCGTTAAATGTAATAGATGTTCCACACTTGATTGATACAAAGAGTGAAAAAACAGCATAGCTATGTACATATATTTACACCTGTTCATTGTTACAAACGCTCGTGAAAGTCAGATCTGATTGGCAACAATCACGATTGAATTGATCATTCTATTACTCAATGACCACTGGACGCAATTAATTAATCATGAATTTTGTTCGAGACTAAAACACAAAGCAATTATTTTCCCAGCTATCTCGAGAACTGCAGTATTAGTTACAGTAGGTATTATTGATCCGACGAATCTCCCCAGTCGACCGTTATCAAAGTCAGCCTAATTATTAATCAAAAGTCGCGTGGTAATAAATTGTTACAACTTTGATTAGGAAATCATCAGCTACTACATCCGGAACACTTGAACAACACGAAACGAAGATAGGTATATATGCGATGGCCAGGTTCTATCGATTAATTGATTTCGAATATTCAGGAAAGACAGATGGTAATTAGTACATGTATTGTCTTCAGTTAAGGTCTCAAAGACTAATAAGCTTCTTCGATCAATATTTTAAAGTGGTAAGCATTTTG
Organism: Patella vulgata; assembly: GCF_932274485.2. Lineage (NCBI taxonomy): Eukaryota > Metazoa > Mollusca > Gastropoda > Patellidae > Patella > Patella vulgata. The sequence continues at coordinate 14,663,458 of NC_065886.2, read as the reverse complement.
AAAATGTGTTTGTACGATCGAGATATAAACTAACTCAGGTAGATCCGGGGACATTTTCGGGTAGATTGCGAGGAATCAACCAGAGCATATGAGGATGCCCTACCTAGAAACGGTGAGAGAAACAACATTGTTATTCCATGATGTCATGGTCACACTTGTTAACATGGAGTGAAGGTGTAAGCAAGCAGACTGGATTAAAGATTTTCCTTTGAAGTATAAAAAATGGTAGCTCAGGTTTTGTGGACTGTTTAATTGTATGTGTATTTTTTCGTTAATGAATATATGAAGAGTTTAATAGCTGAATTTTAACGAAACTGACTTTGGATTAATTTAAAGGATAATGGCCGAGGCAACACACGCTAAACCATTAGACGAGGGCGCCAAGATGGGGGCCCCGTCTAAATCAGCCTGGGTAAGTTCATAATATCTGCCCAGAATGGGGTTTTAATATTTAATCATAATTTTCTATTCAACGAATATAAGGATTATAGTGTTTTAGTAACGATGTATTGTGTCAAAGTTGTTTTTCAGCAGTTTAATACTCCCCAAAAGAGCAATAACCAACTATGGTTGATGAAGCCACCTTATTATATGACGTTTCGGGTCTTACTGCATGTCATGTAATATCATGTCGGGTAATTGATTAGGTGGGAGCCCGGGTTCATCCCCGAGAAAGTTTGGAAAATCGGTGTGTCAATTGTGATTTGTGACTCTTATCTAGACCAGAACATAATATCGAATTCCATCAGCTACACCAACCCAACCAATAGAAAGTCCAAATTTAAACGTTTCATAGAAAAAGAATAAAATATTTTGTTTTATATTGTTATTAAGGGGGCGGGATGGGGCACCACATGAATCCTTCACTGGCTTTAGCTTAGCGGGAACATTACTTTGAGAAATCTTTTAGAGACTAAGATTCTTTGCTTATTAGGGACTGTTTTAAAGAAATGTACAAACCTATCTCTTGGGAATTTTACATTAAGAAATGCTGAAAATGATATGGAATTACACATGCTTATATTATTTTTCATATTTCCAACTTTCAGAAACCAAGAAGACTAGCTATTATACGTACTGCGGGGAAGTTTAGGTCTGGATTTAATTCACAAACTCTTCCCACTACCAAATCCTCGGAAGATTTATCAGTTACCGATGAACAGTCCGTTGGTGAAACACTACAGACCCTTGCATTCCAGTCTTCCCAGCTCAACCCAAAACCAATTTCTGGTACTACAATAACAGGAACAACGACTCAGCCTAACACACCTAGTGGAACATTTCGAGAGACACGTGTCCATTCCCACAAAACCTCGGTGGTTAAACCCAACCGTAGTGCGAATGTGTTAGTAAACGCCCAATGTGCTTCAGAACCAGCTTTTCAACGTTCGGGAGTGTCTGGGATACCTCTCCAACGTCAACATTCGGTAGCAGCATCTAGTAATAGTGCGGATATGGAAGTAACAGCTCTCCGATCTCGACGTTTGGCAGCAGCATCTAGTAATAGTGCGGATATGGAAGTAAAACCTCTTCGACCTCGAAGTTCGTCAGCAGCACCCGGTAATAGTGTAAATATGGACATAACACCTCTTCGACCTCGAAGTTCGACAGCAGCAACCAGTAATAGTGTGAATATGAAAGTAACACCTCTTCGACCCAGAAATTCTGCTGCAGCACCCCGTAATAGTGAGACTAGGGAAGTAACACCTCTTCGACCCCGGCGGTCTTCCTTCTCGGGAGTGACATCCGAATTTTGTGTATCAATGTCTGAAACAACAAACCGTCGTCCTCATTTTACACCGAAATCACACCAAGTTAACGGACATTCTGGTCAGCAGTCAGTGACAGCAATGGATCCTTTCTCCCAGTCAGTAACATCCGCCGATATCTCCTCTTGGTTGATGACATCGGTTCACCCGTTTTCTAAGTCATGGACACAAGAACCTCGCCATTCCTCGTTGCCCATAGCACCCACCCTTCGTTTCAAAAGATCAGGTACACATTATGCTTCCCCGAACTCGCTGAATTCAGCCCACCAATCTCCAGGTTCGGCTGTATCATCAAATTCCCCCACTCCTTCAATGACTATGGATCACTTTTCCTCTCGATCCTTATCATTGGATTCAAGATCAGCGATCTCTACAAACCACGACAATCAATCGAGGATGTCAAACTCACAGTCAGATGTGACATCTGCCCATCATTTTTCCCAGTCCGATGCATCAACGCATTCTTCTCAGTCAGACACATCCACCTTTCGAACTACGCTAGCAGCGACTCGCCCTACCTCAACACCGGGTACCGCTTCACGGCGTACTATGAAGCCCGATAAACGTAATAGTGAATTGCCCATCACATACAATGCCCATGCCTCACCACCAATGACATTTACATCTGGCCCAACCCAGAGAACTGCTTCACGGCGTACTGTAATGCCTGATAAACGCCATAATGGATTACCCAAACCCGATACATATAATATCCATGACGAACAAATGATGTACACTACTAATTGTACTTTTCCTGAAAGGATACCCCATCCTCCTTCTGGGTTACCACGATCATCACGAAATTCTTCGGTGTCAGGGAGAACTCGTCGCATCAGTGGGATGCGCGAAGCAGCAGGTCGACGACTTTCATTATCTGGGACATCATCTAGTTCATCTGCGACATCTATCTTTTATATGGAAATGCCCGGATCTGTGAGGCATCAATAGGGCATATAAAGACATATAGTTACTCCTTCAACAACATGTTTTGTTTCCTATTTGTAAAGTTATTGTTATTCCATGAAAACGTCCCCCCCCCCCGTTTCCTCCAATTTAAACTTTACTTGAGGGAACCCCGGTACTATAATATTATAACTTTACTTTGAGGGAATCCTGGTAGTATATTATAAGTTCACTTGAGAGAATCTTGGTACTGTGATATTATAACATTACTTGTGGGAAATGAAATAAAAACGGGTTTAACGTCCTACTGTTCTGCTCCGACAGGGCCAATGAAGACGGTTACTTTACATGAGTGAATCCTGGTACTGATATTATAACTTTACTGGAGGGAAGACTGGTACTACAATATTATAATTTTACTTGGGGGAATCCTATTACTACGATATTATAACTTTAAATGGGGGAATCCTGGTACTACAATATTATAACTTTACTTGAGGGAACCCTGATACTATGATATTACTTGAGGGAAGACTGGTACTATAATATTATAACTTTACTTGAGCGAACCCTTGCACTATAATAACTATACTTGAGAGGAACCTGGTACTATAATATTATATCCTCAACTTAACTTGAGGAAAAATCCAAGAAAGAGTTAATAGAAAATTACTGATAGGATGGTGATGATGCCCCCTTTTGGCATCAACCCAAGTGTGTAACTTTTTCTATGTTGGTTGGTCAAGTACTATTAAAATGTTTTGATGTTAATAAAGTTGAATTCAAACAAAGCTTAATCAAGTAAAGTTTATATCCTTTTAAACATAAATCTGATCTATGTGCAACTTGGTTTATTTTTTTACATGTAAATATATATACATAAATAAATTCTATATTTAATACAATCTTATGTACTGTTTTAACATTTTTTAATAATGTTCCAGGAACTCCAGGAGATCTAGAATATCTATTTTGATGGATATCAGAAGTGCCACCTTAGCTCAATGAGTATCGTACTACCGGTTCGATCCCAGTGTTGGTTGACATTTCATTGAAGGGTTCTCTCGTCAGAGGAACCGTGGTGGCTCAGTGAGTAAGACGCCTCACTAACATCGGTTGGACGGCTGAATGGTTAGCGCGTGCGTGCTTTATCATAAGGTCTACCTTTGAGTCAACTGGCATGGCTTCGATTCCACGTGACAAGGAGTAGGGTCGCCTGTCAAACCTTTAGGTTTTCTCCAGGTCCTCCCACTGCTAAAGACCCATACGTGCAAGTGAATTATTGAAATAAAATTAAAACATTTGTTAGTCCCAAAATGACCTAGTTTATGTTGTGTGGATTTAACAAACCCTCTCTTTCACTATTTTCTTGGATGGATAATTAAAACATTTACACAGTTTTGGGAAACACATTAACAGAACACAATTTTTATGGGAAACAATCAGTAGTTTTATTCTAAAAGCGCGACTTTTCGACAAGTATCCTCTTATTGTTATCAAGCACATTTTATTCTCTTTATTACATTCCAAATGTTCCACAAGTAGCACTGCTCCATTCATAACCAAACTAAATCTGGAATTAACCTATTCGGACCTGTCATTGGACAAAATGTAAGGCTCAAATTTGATACCAACCTGTCATGAACATAATGTAAGGCTCAAATTTGAAATTTGGAAGACAAAATTCCTATGGTGTCTTTTAGTCTATCAATCAGATATGCAGCGGCTAACCAACTCAGAGCAACGAAGGGGGCGAGAAGTGTTCTCAGGGGTGCTGCAAAATTGATGGACAATGTATACTGTATCTATTTTTTTTATGGTTGAAAATTTGTTCACAGGGGGTTGGGGGAATTTTTTTTTTTTTTTTTTTTTTTGGGGGGGGGGGACTTTCTGTATGGGGGCTTAGCCCCCTGTGCCCCCCCCCCCCCCCCTTACTTACCGGCCTGCAGATATGTTATATTATTATACTTGATATTTGTAAGGTTTGTCTGACACAAAGTTAATAATCTCTGGTACAACTAAAATCATCATTTCAAGGCTTCGTATATAAGTAGTCTTGATCACATAAGTCCATATTAGGCTTTTATCATCTCTAACTACAAGGCATATTGGTGGTCTGAGCAATATAGTTTCAACTGTCTAAACCAGTGATTCTCAACCAGTGTGCCGCAAAGTTTTAAGAAAATGGGAAAAACCATGTGACCCCAATTGAGTATTCACTGGTGTCCGCTGATAAATTCATAGCTGTGTTATTCTTATTTAGTTTGAGTCATTATATGTGTCTATGACTAGTCTCTGTCTACCTTTGTATGCCGTCTGACTTGCCATGCTTTAATTTGCAAAATCAAATATTTTTCATATATATTTAGCAAAGTTTGCCGGTCAGAACCACTGGTCTATACAGTTACAGTGGTCACATACAGATTCCTACAAATCTTACAATTGGTTGAGACCTGAGGGGTTTAAACAGCCTAGGCCTTTGAGGGCGTAGAGGGGGAGAGAGAGAGAGAGATTATAAGGTCCACTTGACACAATTTTATTTCAATAATTTGGTTGCTTGTAGAGGTCTACAGCTCTGGAAAAAAATGGTAGACCCGTAAGAACCTACAACATTTAATTTATCATTTTCTTTTCCAGAGATGTCATTCAACCGACCCACCCAGTTCTGCAGTTTAATCATTTGGACACAAGTCTTGAAATTTTATTAAGGTCTCTAATGTGTCCATACAATTTTGGTTGCCTGATCAGCCTACAGCCACATTATTCTTTTTCACTCCCTGGTGTATACGCATTTTAGAAATGTAAATCAGCAGTGCAGTAAGCTAAATTGTATTCACAATCAAAAACTTCTGTATTTTTACAGATGCCTTATGTAAGATTAAGATAAAAAGCTAACGGTTCCGGCCAAGTCTTGATTATCCATTTTATCGTTAAATTTTAAATCTCCTAGATGTTCTAATCCATGTAAAACTGGGCCACAGTGTTAAACAGACCATACACAATGTCTTTAGTCACAACTCACAACCAAGTGCAGATATAAATAGCTCCTTTTGTATAATCCTGAACAGATTTGAATATCAAATATCAATCAGAATCAAAAGTTGTGTAACCCTGTAAGTATTCCATAATTATCAGGTTTTTTTCCCTGTAAGTATTCCATAATTTCATTGTTTGTCCCTTTAAGCATTCCATAAAATTATCAGATGCATGATGAAACAACCACTGCCTCAGCCATCCTGGAATACATTATCTACTATTCACTTTAAATCGCTCCATAATTATCATCAATCTTTAAACATTCTTAGTTCCATCCAACAACAACAGTAAAGAAAAAGAAGAAGAAACAGCCGTAGCCACAGCCATCCTAGAAGACATCAATGATAATTATTTTATTTAAATCCGCGATAATCAACCTTTTCTTTGTTATTTTAAGATATTAAATCTTTACTTATTTTTATAATTATATTAATAATTTTACTTATTTAACAATCTTTAATTTAATTTTTAAAAATCCTTTTTGTACATACAAATAAATTTAACGATCCTTTTCTTTCAAACCAATCATTGTACATTAATAAATTTAAAAATCCTGTGACGTCATCTCTTTTGTTTGTATATAAGGCGTCATCTCTTTTGTTTGTATATAAGGCGTCACAGGATTCACAAAAATCATTCTTGAAAAAGGGTATTGCACCCGAAACGTTGGATTGATATAAAGATCTTTTAAATCTACAAGTCTGTTGCTGGTTCTGTTTGGCGGGGATTCTTTAATTTTATCTATTCTACTACTCCGCCCCGCCGGCATCATTTTTTGATCCAGATCCTACGCAGATGTACCAGCCTGTCCAGCTTTTCTACTGATTTAAGGGAGTGTTGCCGTACCCCTCCTCATTTTCCAATATGTAGTTTACAATGGATTCCTATTGCCTCATGAGACTTTAGGAGGTTTATTTCATAGGTGAAATTACTGGTAGCACTCTTGTCTTTCTTAGTAAATTCACAGTTCTTATAGAAATTTATAAACTAAGCTTAATGAACCGGTTTTAGTTTCCCCCGTTTCTTGACAAGTTACCTCACATGGTTCCGTCATGTGAATATTTTTAGGCAACGCCATTCTTGATGAGTCCATGTCCCCTTTCGTTTCAAGAGTATTATTTAAATGTTTTCTGATATGATTATCAAGTGCTTTCCCAGCAGCAAAACGTGCCTCACATATTTCACACTTATATGGTTTAAAACCGGTGTGAACACGCTGATGTTTTTTCAAACTTTCGGTACTGGAAAGTAGTTTACTACAAACTTCGCATTTAAACTTTACTTCATCATGCACTTTCACATGTCTCCTTAGATGACTATTGGTTGTGAATTGCTTCCCGCAGATTGGACATTTTCTGTCTCTCTCATTATCTTGTAAAGCGTCTTTGTTATGTTTGCTGTGATAAACTTTCTTTTTTCTGGAGCCACCAGAGCCAGCAGATGCAGTTTTAAAAAAAGTATAGCCTTTACCAGAATCCATTTTCACAAACATACACCTGTTAAAGACACAATTAAATCAAATGATAAAATTATAAGGTTGAGATGATTCACAGTTTTGGTTGTTCAAGTTGTGGGATCATGTAGAAAAGGAAATGCAGGTGTCATTATAAAGTATAATGCACATCAAAAACATCAATAAACCCAGAAAGCTACTGCAGATCTAAGGTACAATGACAAGTTTTAGCTAAAACAGGCGATTTTAAATATCTTTTGTATGATTTTAATTAAAATAATTAAGATATTTTGTAAGATTAGGATGGTCAATAATTCTGAAGAATGATATATAAACCATCAATTAGATGGTAAATCTGAAGTCAATTTAACTGATTTTATAGAGCAGCTCTTTCTATAAGCCAGAAAATAAGCCGAATATCATTGACATTATATCAGGCAAAAATTGAGACTTTGTATTGCCTCTCTGGTATGGTTTTGTCTCTTTTCGATGGTAATATTATTTTGCTCAATGAGTAAGGTGTTATTAACTTGTTTCCAACCCAGTGTTGGCAGCGAAAGTTACTCACGATATTCTAGCTTGGTTTCAAGTTGTTATAGGTGCAGGACTGAGGGCAACTAATGACTAAAATAGTTAGGCCCCATTGTACCCCAGTTTCAATTCACATTGGTGTGCACGTAAAAGATCCCTTGGCAGTTGGAATTTGATATAAGAGTAGGCTGTAGCGCCGCTGCCCGGGCAAAATTTCCCTCATAGCACACTGTATGTCGTATGCCCATCTTCAATAGCCCAGGTTAGGAGCAGAACAGTAGGGCGTTAATTTAAACCCCATTTCATTCATTCATTCATTGGACGATTGGTTGGTCTCATTGTAATTTATAAACATGCATTCAGGCAACATCAAGTAAGCAGTAAATTTCGACTGACACTTTATATTTATATTATAAGGACTATACTACCTGGAGTCCTTTATGGTCAAAATATTCGCAGCCCAGTGTAATAATTTAGCTTATTTTATTCTTTTAAATATGAAGGTGAAAAATGAAATAAAAAATTCATCACAACAGACCATTGAACAGATGGGAGATAACTCTGAAATAAAGAGTCTTGACATATGAGTCTACAATAGACTTGGTTGTCAAAAAAATAAATACACAGGTCCAGCAACGGTAACCAGGGACGCCATTGCTATCAATTTTGTTGTGGCAAGGTTTTTTCTTCGACACATTAGTCCATTTATTAGAGTGTTGCAAGTTAATCATACACATTTTTACGTGCTCTGAATATCTAAAAACAAAAATGCCGCTAATAACTGAAATACCGAATGACGAAATACCAGTTTCTTCAACTGATAATGGCAATCGACTGATAATAGAAGTTGAAGAAGAGAAGAAAACTACACCACAAGTCGAGATAACTAAAAAGGAAGAGTTATTTGAAAGCCTTGTGTCTGGAGAGGAGAAATCTGATGATGTTAAAAATGAAAACCAAGAAGTTAGTGTAAATGTAGAGAAGAAACCCATCACAAATAACAAATTTGAACACAAGAATGTTTTAACAAAGGCGTTCCTGAAAGAACATTGTAAAAAGTTAAAAATGTACACAACACCTTATCTAAATGACGTTTTGTACCTGCATTTCAAAAGTATTATGAAGATCGAGAACTTAGACGAATATACTGGTTTAAAGTGTTTGTGGCTAGAAACAAATGGAATTCAAGTTATTGAAAATTTAGACAACCAGAAAGAACTCCGATGCCTTTACCTCCAACAGAATTTAATTGAAAAGCTTGAAAACTTAGAACCATTACAAATATTAGATACGCTAAATGTTTGTAACAACAAAATTAGTAAAATTGAAAATATTGCGTGTTTACCCGTGTTGCATACCCTCAGTATTTCACATAATTATCTTAAAACAAGAGAAGATATAGAAGAATTAGCCGAGTGTTCACAACTTGGAGTTTTAGATCTTTCACATAATAAAATAGAGGATCCAGATATTTTAGAAGTATTGAAACAAATGAAAAATCTACGAGTGTTGAATCTAATGGGCAATCCATTTATGAAAAAAGTGAAGAATTATAGAAAAACCTTTATCGCTAACTTAAAAGAACTAACCTATCTGGATGATCGCCCTGTCTTCCCGAAAGACAGAGCATGTATTGATGCGTGGGCTACTGGAGGTGCGGAAGCTGAAAAGATCGAACGAGAAAGATGGATCAGTAAAGAACGACAACGAATACAAGACAGTGTTGATGCGTTACTGGAAGTGAGACAGCGGAACGAAGCTAACAGGATAGAAAAAGAATTAAATGAAGATCAGGAAATGGGAGATGGCCAACATGTTGTAGTGGACCCAAAATCTGTGGATTGGCTCTATGGAACATACGAATTAGAAAATGCTACGCAATCAGAAGAACCAAATAACCCTTCACAAACAAAAGATGACGAAACTGAACCAAAGAAGATTGATGAAGACATGGACGACGAAGACATGCCTTTTATAACATCCATCAAGCCAAACGAAGCAGCCGACAGCATTTTCTCAAAGCCTAATAATCGAGAATTTAATGATGTTTATGAGACCCCAAACAGCAACTTAAATGATTTACCCGACTTAGAAGATGTTGATATCGACGATGAAATCATCTTACAGACGACCCGGACACCTAATAATAGACCAAGAATAGTAGAACTCAATGACGATGGTGATAGAGATACGTGGGCAGCTCCTGTTAATAAACATCTTATACAAGAGTTGGACACACAATCTGAATCAACCCCAAGCACTCCAACTAATAAAGACACTTCTTTATCTTCAGTTGAAACACAATTAACAGATACATCTAGTGAAAAAGACATTTTACAACAAATAGGAAATCTAGTGAATTTAACACAACCTGGAGCTGGAAATAGTGAAAAGAAATCAAGTAGTTATGATGATGATGATGATTTATTTGGTGAACTCGATTAAGTGTCCTGTGTAAATACCTTGATCACATCATCTTTTTAACATGACGATTATCATTATTAATCCAACATTTCTGACTGTCAGTCATGTTACTGTATAGGAGTACTGAATTTTTTTTCATTTTTAGACAATATCTTGGCTTGTGTTTTCATGACTTAATCCACATTAAAATTTAGTCAATTGATAATTTAAGATTCAATTAAGAAAGAAAAAAATTAAATATCAAGGATAGATGATCTTGTGGCTTCAATTAATTCTTTGGATTAAAAAAAAGAGGCCTAACAAAAGATTTTACCCAAATCTTACAGGTGATGCTGGCTTGTTTAAATCATCTGCAGAGAGATCTCTGAATGATATTTGATTCATAAATCATAAAATCTTTGTAAATAATGAACAGAATGTGTACCATTTTTGGACTGGTATTCCTTTTAGATACTCAAATTCACACAAGGGATTCCATTTTACTCAGTAGACGATCCGTTGCTATGAAATAACGATACCCACTGTGTCATGCCTACTTCCGAAATAACCACAATTGAAATTTAAATATATTATTGTTTATATCATGAAGTACATTAAATATTATTAATATTTTATTTACCGGATAAGTCAAAAACCAATGTTGGTTATTGTATTGTTTTAAACCTGAATGTGGTTACCATACATTTGACTATTTTATTACTTTTTAAATGTACAGGTTACTTGAATGTGGTAACCACATCTTTGACTGTCTTTAATGTACAGGTTACAGAATATTTATTGTTTTATTACTGGCAATAGATAGATGTTTAAAATGAGTAGGGATGACAAAAGGTCAACATATAATATAAAGCATTAATTACAGGTACCATAAGCATATACTTGTTTTGTGTACCTTTTTATTTAACAACTGTATTTAATTTTGGTGTGGGAATATTATCATGGTCTGTCATTTTAATGCAGTACAGGACAGATTTTTATGGATATAATTTTGAAAATTATAAAAATTGTTAGTGCTCATTCAGGAGTCATAATAACGAAGAACAGTCAAAATTCAGATAGTTAAATGGAACAATTTCCCATTTTACCTTGACAACTTAATAGAGCCATACCATATCATCAGTTCTCATCCAAATTTTCTCATTTTTCCATATCCAAATTTCTTCCCATGGCATTGTTTATCGTATTTATTTTTATTCAAAAATTCCATTTATTCATTGACCAACTGAAAAGCTAAAGAATTCATTGTGCAGCTAATCAGGCATAATTATTTATTTTTAATGTAAACAATATTGTTTTGTAATCTTACATCTGTTTATTTATTCAATATATGAAACTTATTGTTTGTTTATGATTTACAATAAATATTCGTAAAGACTTTTGTATTATTATTAATAGTTATGGGGTAAATGCCATTGTCTAATCACCTGTGGTTTTGGCCTGACATAAATTTAAACATACATTATGCAAGAGCTAAATCTGTCTATTGCATGTCTTTCTTTAGGCCTGAAATGTTATCTAAATTATTAATTAGACATTAATTAACCTATCCAGTCCATAATCAACTCTAGATGTCATCGCTAGCCTGCGATCTTTGGTGGATTATGAGCCGATTTACTGCATAACTTTCCTTCACGATTTAACGATTAAATGGATAATTGAGACTATGCTGTTTATCATACTGACTTTAGCAATGATGATCGAGGCTAGGCGAAAATTTTAATCGCTTAGTTCTCGGTTCATAGTGGATCAATTTGAATGAAATTTTTAGCAAATTGCCTTTACATTATCTAGGTTTTAACTATTATAGTGAGAAGTGCCAACTCGTTATCGAATCTCCCATAATGTATCTTTAATGCGTGTGTCTGTTAGTGATGCAACATAAATGAAAAGTGCACACCTGTGAAGTGTGAATTCAAGAGTCTCAAATATTTTATATCTGCAAAATGAACAGGGATCTTTTCATTTAACATACATGAGGGGTGTCCAAAAGTTTCCAGCCTTGCCATGAAATAGATCGCCCAAATTCAACCAATCTGCTCATACTGCTAAAAAAATATCTTGGCATTTGCTTGATATGCAAAATGTGAATTTTATGTGTTAGTATCTCCTACATACCGCTGTCAAACAGAATAGCCCTGTCATTTGCTCTCAAAATGGAGAATGGTTACACAAATTCATGACATTACATAAACATTAGGTGATAATGCTCCTTGGTATAGTGCAGTCAAACATTGGTGTGCTGAATTTTAGAACGGTGCAGAGTCAGTACTGAAGATGAACCAAGTTAAAGTTAATGCTGGTCTCCACACAATAATGCAGGACAGACTATTAGCCAGCCAGTTATATAGCTACTGCACATGACAGAGGTGTCTGGCTGCTCCAGGGCAATGACTTCAAGATCCACCCTCCGTTATCCTATTCTCCAGATCTAACTTTCTTTTCCCAGAACTCAAATCTATCTTCAGGTGCTGCAGATTTGGGATGGATGATGAAGTCATCACTGCTGTGGAAGTTTTTAAAAAAATAGTGGTTTTCTGACAGGTTAAAGGTTAAATCATTATGCTGGAGGAACAAGGGAATAGTTGTGAATTATGTTGAAAAACAAGTGCAACAATTTTCATACATCAGATTGCATATTACTTAGGAAGGACATAACCATTAGGCCCACCCCTGGTACAATACAAAATAATTTCCAAATACCAGTACATAATGTTAAATTACCCATTTTCTAGGCATGGTTCCACCTTGTCAGGATTCAGGACAGAGACCCTGACAAGGAACAGTGTCTAGTCATTAGGAAGGGACAATTTACCCCACAGCAGACTATATGGCAACAGGCCCATGCCTGTCTTCATTAGTGTAATCCTAATCTTTCAGAGGCATTTAGTAACTGGATAGAGCAATACACAAAAACACATACTTATGGAAAAACAGCTACTTAAAGTAGCTAAATCTCTAACTCAATATCATCAAAAATCTTCGACATTGAAAACACGAATTATTTGTCAATTCAAATCAACATTGGCCTTGTGATCTTACAGGGAAAAGATGGGCTTCTGATGTCCAATATTCAAGACAAAATAAACAATTTACCATTGGTACACGAATCGTGTACCATAATGCGTTTCAGTGCCATTTGGAACAAGGGACGAGGCTAGACATATTCCACAAGTCCTGTCAAATGGTGACGCTATATTCTTATCTGGAGAGCATGCGCAATAAACACCATCGGTGTAGACTGGAATAACCGGAGGCTAAAGATTGTCATTTAATAGAGACTTTGGCACATTTCGCTGAACATTAACTGATTAGAAATTACAGTAAAAACAGAAACGATTGAATGTAAATCAGTTTATATACATTCATACATTATTATATGTGTTGCCACCCATTTGTGTCAATTTCTAGGTCACAAATATTAGCGATTTAGCTCCTTTAATTTATTTGGGTGAAAATGGGAAAGTATTCTCTCAAGTTACCATATTATGTTTTTCCATAAGTATGTGTTTTTGTGTATTGCAATGTTCATTAGTGTAGTAGGTGCAGAAAAGGATGATAACCCTGTTTAATTCATTTTAAAATATCCATTACAAGAGTTGACAATTCTTAAAAGACAACTCATTGAACTGAACTGAACTGAATGAATTGACTCAATAGTGTGTAAATCTTTATAGTGCATTTTAACAAATGTGTCCGTGTATAAAATGTCAGTGTTTATAGAGTCCAATATTGCGTCTCCATTTAATTTAACTTGGCTCTTGTCATTAATTTCAGTTGAGGTGAAAGTGGATCAGTGATTTTGGTGCTGGCTCACTAACCAGGAATACTGGGTCTATAGATCCCTGTATTAGCCGAGAAAGTTGTCCAGGCTATCTGAGTGTGGTTTTCCCTTGTCATTGATGCAGATCAGAGGATCTGCCAAGGAAAAGTGTCTAGCTATTTGGATGAAACAATAAACTGAGGTCCTGTGTAGATGCTGGTGTAAATGTTAAAGAATCCTTGATAGAGAGAGAGAAAAATGGGGTTTAACGTCCACTCGACACAACTAGGTCATTTTGGGACAAACATATGGTTTAATTTTATTTCAATAATTCGCTTGCGCATAGGGGTCTTTAGCAGTGGGAGGAAACCGGAGAAAACCCACGAGGTTGGACAGGCGACCCTACTCCTTGTCACGTACAAGCGGGGATTCGAAACCACGCCAGTTGACTCAATGACAGACTTTGTGATACAGCGCGCGCACGCTAACCATTCAGCCATCCAACCCCCCAAGAATCCTTGATAGTTTGATTTGAAAATAATAGTGGACCATAGCACCGCTGTCTGGACAATATTTCCCTCATCGTAGCACTCCTGATGGCCGCATACATGTATGATCGTCTTGATTAGCCTGTTGTCTTTCTGGCTTGCATAAACTCATTGACGCTGTATGTTTCAAAGAATCAACAATTAACAATCAAAGTTTGACTTTTAGTACTGGTATGTATATTTAATCACTCAATACGTGTAATATAGTGTACATAATAAGGGTACAGTATAAACAGTACATGATTGTACATACGTGTAATATATTGTACATACGTGTAATATACTGTACATACATGTATATAACGGTACAATATAAACAGTACATGTAATATATACGTGTAATATACTGTACATACATGTATATAACGGTACAATATAAACAGTACATGTAATATATACGTGTAATATATTGTACATACATGTATATAACCGTACAATATAAACAGTATGTGTAATATATTGTAAATACAGTACATGTAATATATTGTACATACGTGTATATAATGGTACAATATAAACAATAGTAATGTACATCTATTATATAAATACTATATAAATCAAATAAATAAATATAACAAAATCAAAAATCTGATCATTTTGATTTTTGTTTCCAGCGCTTGCAAATAGGGATCTTTAGTAGTGGGAGGAAACCCACGAGGTTGGACATATGACCCTATTCCTTGGTGGAATAGAAACTACTCCATTTGACTCAGTGACAGACCTTACGGTTTCACGCGCACACATTAAACCACTAGACAACCCACCCACCCTGATCAATAAAATAACAACATATTAATCCTCCAGCCAAACCAGTTTAATTTTTATTTCTTCAGGGACTTGGTCACTAAGTAACCCACTCAATTCTTGTGTGCAAAGTTTAGTTAAAATTTCAAATATTAAATATTTGAAACTAAAAGCTTTTGAGAAGTGTTTTTAAATTAGTTTTTCCCCTGAAAAAATAGAAAGTGAAAGTATAACAAATGTTCCTGAAAAACAGAAATTCAAATTGGTTTGGCCTCCATAGGAAATTGCACAACAATACGTATTTTACTAACTACACCAAAGATAAAATTATTATAAAGTAGAATATTAAATGTCTAACATAATTTTCTTATGTACACCAAAAATAAAACTATGCACAACCTTTGCTGTTTTATTAATATGAATATCAGGACAAGCTCATGACTGAAAAAGAAACATGAGAAAAATAATTGCACATAATCCTTGATTGGCATTTCATTTAGAAATTATCCTTGAGTGGTATTTCATTTAACTATTAAAAACAATAAAAGCAGAATACAATTTTATATGTAAAAACAATCACTGGTTAGTACAGATAAATGCTTCGACAAGTGTTCTCTAATCGTTCTCAATATATACATTGTATTGTGCTTTTCTTATTACAAATATATGAACCACTAATATTTTACGGTCAAATAACTTCATAAAATCATTATCCTAAACAAATATACATTAAATTAATACAAAACAAAAATAAAGAACCGTAGCTTAATATATGGATGTAACTGAGGAATGACTTTATGGAATTTGAAATATAGACAGAGCTTTACCCCTCACCTGGTGGCAAAGGTGTCTGTGCTAATTCTAAAGTAGTTGTTAACATATCCCAGGGATCAACATTTAAAGTTCTATTACTGGTTATACTCTTTGTATTAAACTTTAAAAGTAAAAATGTCAATCTCTGGGAAATGCAGGACAATCTCACTTAGTATGGAGAACTTTAGTCTGTATCCTGTATCACAAGATTTAACCATCAAAAAGTGAACAGAAGGATAACATAATGAACTATCATGTAGAACTGTGTGTAGAGCATTAACAAAAAAAAGTTGGATGGACCAAAGGACACAGGTGATAACATTATACAACCATAATCCAAAATCAATATGGGGCGTATAAAAATTGCACATATTATATAGATTGTTCAAATTTAAAGAGGTATGATTCAAAAGCTACATGTACATGTAAATCTGCTTATTGCAGGTCTCTCTTTACGCCTTCAATGTTATATAAATTATTAATTAGGCATCCATTCACATACCAAGCACATACATATAATCAACTCTCGATGCCATTAGATGCTCCAGAATTTCAACAGATTTAAACAGGATTTGCAATCAATGATTTAATTTAAAAATGGATAATCAAGATTTTGTTTATTATCGTAACAACAGTAGCAATGACAATCATGATTATTCTGTTCTGCAATTGACAATAACTCTGCTCAGAGTGAAGTGATATGACTGAAATTTTCAACATATTCCCTTTTCATTACCCATTTATGACCTATTACAGAGAAAACTGTCAGTTCTTTATCTATCAGTTCTTTATCTACATGTATATCTTACATAATCCATGTTTGACAAGTAAAAATTCTGCTTTAAATAAATTTATAAACTAAATGTAAAGAACCGGTTTTCTTTTCACCCGTTGCTTGACAAGTTACTTGACATGGTTCGGTCATGTGAATCTGTTTAGGTCGAACTACATTTAAATCACTTGGATTAGATAAAGTAGCTAAATCAGGCTTTTTATCCGTTAAATGTCCTTTTATATGATTATTTAGGTTTCCACTCTGAGTGAAAGATCGTCCGCAAATTTCGCAGTAATAAGGGCGTTCACCAGAATGCACTAGATCATGTTTTTTCAAATTTCCTGCAGTTTGAAAAAATTTGCCGCAAGTCTCACATTTGAACTTCCGCTCCTCATGTGTTATTTCAATATGGCTGGCAAGTTTTTTATTGGTCGCAAATTCCTTTCCGCAGATTGGACATTTTCTTTCTCTCTGATCCTCTTGTAACCCATCTTTGTTATGTTTACTGCGATAAACTTTTCTCTTTTTGGGACCTTGTCCATCAGAGCCAACAGCAGTGCTTTTATAAAATGTGTAGCCTTTACCTGTATCCATTGCCCCAGAAACAAACCTGGAAGAAAAATAACAGGACTTTATACATTGAACTACCGGCACACTAAAGGATATAACTGTTGAATTTATCAGATTGGAATCAATATGGGGGTGAAATGAAATATTCTGAATTTACAGAATCAAGGTTTGTTTGAGCCCGGACACAAGCTCCAACAAAGTAAGACTGTAAAAGATCACTTTTCTTAGTGCATTCCCTGGCTTCTAAGTACATTATAATCAAACAGGGGATGACAGTGTACAAACCTATCTGTTGTATCATTATGGATGATTTATTGAACAATTCATCAGTGAATGTTGATGTTCAAACCCTAATCAATAGACTAAAACGTAAGAAAATATCAATACTGGAAGACAATATAGCCTGTTGAAATCAAAAGAATAAAAAATACTGAAAAAATAAAAATAAAAACGTAGAAGTTTACCAAATCAGTTATTTGTTGGTAGAATACACAATAAAAGGGGGTCAAATCTAAAATGAGATCAAAATTCCTGTCAAAAGCCAGCCATTGTGGAAGGGAGATAACTCAATGATTAATTATGAAATATAGTACAATTTGGAGGTTTGGATCATCCCATACAATCCGATATTCTGAGAAACGTACAATAAAAGGCTAAACCATGTGAAATCAAAATCCAGTACACTCTCATTGAGTCTCATTTTTTGTAAAGTTTTACTAAACATTTCAATCACTTGTAGCCAACGTTTAAGATAAATAAAATATGCAATTTCAAAATGACATTGGGCCATAAAAAAAATATTTGTACTTGACTTAAAGTAGCTAAGTCTCTAACTCAATATCATCCAAAATCTTCGACATTGAAAACACAAATTATTTGTCAATTTAAATCAACATTGATGTTGTGATCTTGCCGGGAAAAGATGGGCTTCTAATATCCAATATTTAAGACAAAATAAACATTTTACCATTGGTACACGAATCGTGTACCATAATGCGTTTCAGGCCCATTCTAACAAGGGACTCGAAGAACAAGGCTAGACATTCAACAAGTCATGTCAAACGGTAACGGCATATTCATATCGGGAGAGTATGCGCAATAAATACTATGTAGACTAGAATATCCAGAAGCTAGAAATTTTCATTTGATTAAGACTTCAGACATTTCGCCGAACGTAACTGATTTGAAATTAGAGTACAAATGGAAACAATTGAATGTAAATCAGTTTATATATATTCATATTACATTATTATATGCATTACGATCCATTTGTGTTAATTTCTAGGTCCAAAATATTAGCGATTTAGCTCCTTTAACTTCCTCATTGTATTTGTGCCAAAAGCAAAATATAAATTTTTTTTTAAAGATACATTCCAACGAAATGTAGTTATTTCCAATAAATGTATGACAGATTGGGTATGGAAAGTAGAGACACCGAATATTACTAGCAAAATACTGGATTCCCTGAAAAACACTCATGGAGCGTGCACAGGACAAAAATGTAAGTGTACAACTAACTCGCAACCCGACAGTTTATTGGCTAGCAGTTGTGATAACAGTGAGATACTTAAATGTACAGCAGACTATGTGGCTAAAAAGCGGAAAAAGAAGTTGGCAGATAATAATTCAATAATTCACTTAGACTTTTATCTCTCTCAACTAGTCACGTATAAATAGAGCCGCTTAAAATAGATTTTTATGACTTATGGTAGTTTGAAGCAAATGTCTGATAGATAAATTAGTTCGAATATGTTTTAATTCCAAATATACAGGTATCATCAAATCACACAATTTGTTCGTGAGAAGGCATCTTTAAAGGTGAAATCTCAGATATATTTTGATGAATAAAACAGTTCAGAAAGACACCTCCAAACCTTCATGGACAAATTATGGCCTTGGGCAACTATATGAAACTTTGCGATGCTTTTTCGAAAAAATACAACTTTCAGTTTTATATGTGAGCTTGACCATAAGTCACCAATTTCTGCACTGTGAAAGTGACTGTCTATATGCTAAGCAAAGTCATAAATATAAATTGTCAAAACTTCCCTTTTAAAAGTCACCGGAAAAGGTTCATAAATTTTTTAAATAATGCAAGTAATTATGTCAACATATACTTTCCATAAGTATAACACGAACCCGAATGTCAATATTAGGCCTACCTGCAACAGGTAAATTTCAACGTTAGCAATTTCCGCCATTCTCCGTGGATAGTCGTAACTTTCTGCTCATATTCTAGTCTATATTTCTATGTGCAGAAGGACTAAAATGACGTCACAGATTATCGACGGAAAGTTCCGACTACCGACGGAGAACGGCGGAAATTACTAATGTTGAAATTTACCTGTTGCAGGTAATATTGACGTTCGGGCTTGGGTTATACTTATGGAAAGGATATGTTGACATAATTACTTGCATTATTTAAAAAAAAATTGATGCTTTTCCCACATGGGGTCAAAAAAAGAAGGGCTTAAAGTTACAATTTCATATCATTTTCAACTTCAAATTCAAACGTTTGAAGATAGCTATTCCATGGTTGGGAATAGGAAATCAAGGGAGGTAATTGGGAGGTAATTGTATTATTATTTTCGGTGTGAAGATTTTTAAGTGTGAGAAAGATAACCTATGCTCGTATAATAGTGAGTTGACAACCTATTGAGCAAAAGACATAGAAATAATTATGTTTTGACTTTCTTAGAAAATATGAAATTTTAACTTTAAAAATGATTTGATTGTAACTTGCACCGCTAGTCTGAAATATCTTACCTCTCCTGTGCCTCTGATAGATGTTGGCTGAAAGATTTTGGCATATCATTATTATTTATGTGAATCTGTTTTGACTGAAAATCAGTTAGATTAGAAAAATCAGGCTTTTTATCAGCTAAATGGTCTATTATATGATTATTCAGATTTCCACTGTAAGCAAAACACTGTCCGCAAATTTCGCAGTTATAGGGGCGTTCACCAGAATGCACTTGATAATGTTTTTTCAAATTTGCTGCAGTTTGAGAACCTTTGCCACAGATTTCACATTTGAACTTTCGCTCCCCATGTGTTATTTCAATATGTCGGGCAAGTTTTGGATTAGTCTTAAATTCCTTTCCGCAGATTCGACATTTTGTTTCTCTCTTGTGCTCTGGCAACCCATCTTTGTTATATTTACTGCGATAAACTTTTCTCTTCTTCGGTTTGGGACCTTGCCTATCATCAGAATTAATAGCTGTAGTCTTATACAATGTGTAGCCTTTACCAGTATCCATTGCCGTAGAAGCAAACCTGGAATGAATAAAAGGGGTTTTACATTCTACTTTTCTACTCCTACCAGGTTAATGAAGTTGACCAAGTGCCATGCAGTGTGCAATGAGTGTAATTTTGCCCAGACAGTGGTGCTACAGCTTACTCTTACATCGAATTCCAACTGCCAAGGGTTCTTTTATGTGCATGCTAACGACTATATACTGTTCCTTGCCAGGAATTCCATCCTGCACCACTGACATTTGAATCCCTACATTTGAAAATAAAATGAGAATTAACGTCCTACTGTTCTGTTCCTGACCAGGATAATGAAGACAGGCATACGCCATACAGTGTGCTATGAGGGAAATTTTGCCCTGACAACAGTGCTATGGCCCACTCTTATATCGAATTTCAACTACCAATAAGAGATCTTTTACGTGCACGCCAATGTGTACACAGGGCTAGACAGATGTCATTATCAGACCCTACAACCTGCACCATTCTAAAAGTTAGTAAAGGTAACGGTACCTCATCTCTCGACCTTACAATTTTCAAAATGAGTGAAAGTTTGGTACTGTATGCGTAACAGCCGTAATACATCCTAACTTATGAATGAAATGCTGAAGTCACTTTTTAAAGCGTTTACTGTAATTTCTAATCAGTATTATTTGTCGAAACACTTGAGCCAGCAGGTAGCACGATTTACCCAAATCCACCATTATTTCAATTTTTAATTTAAATTCGTAACGTTTTTGTTTCAAAAAAGTCCTTCAAAATGCAATTTCCAAGCATGCGATTTCGTGCAATAAGCTTACACGAGTTATGTCCCTTGGTTACAACTTCCAACTTCCAATATCAAAAAATGAGGTTGCAAGTTGAAACTAATAAGCGTAAACACTAACTCCAAGTTGATGGATTCTTGGGGGGAAAAATTTGTTTGTCCCTGGGGGCATCACCAAAGCTTAGTTAGTTCCTTTAGGAACGGTTTCTGATCGGACGAGATCAGGATCATCAGCTAACATCGTCCGATCAAACTCAAAGATCGTTGCTAAATCATAAATAAACTACACCAAAGCTCTGCTCACAACTGTCTCAGAATAGTTATAAAAATGGTTTATATTTATGAAATGAACATCACAATGTTAATACTTGGAGAATTATTCAATAAAAAAATTGACAACGAGCGTAGTGTCAAATTCAACAAACCCAAACAACCATGTGAACGGGAGATAACCACTGAAATTTAATAATACAATTCGGTGACTTGGATCCTCCCATATAAATGATACCTCAACGGATTGAGTCCTGCATCTGGTTATACCTCCATTATAGACAAATCAAGCCTATTGATTTTTTTTATCAGCCCTTGTGATCTGACCGATGACCAATACAACGCCCCCTGCACGGCCGCAGTTTGTCATTAAATGTAAAATTACGAACAGAAACGTTTTGTAACATTAAGTATTTAGGCACAGTTTTAAAAAAAATTAACGTTTTCATCTCGTGTATTACTCTTTCCAGGGGCGGATCCAGGAATTTTTGCAGGAGGGGGCTTGCCAGGTTCCTGAGAAAATGTACCCCCCCCCCTCGGCTTGAAATTTTTTGAGAAATACATGGTCTCTCTCTCTCTCTCTCTCTCTCTCTCTCTCTCTCTCTCTATTTTGGCGTATATACATACACATTGATCTTTTTAAACAGAGAAATCCAACATCCTGTTTGACGTCAATTTTTATTATGAATTAATACGACGACATTGTGATTCAATTTTATTGATGCAAAGCATTAATTGTGATATCACTTACGTCTATATCATTATCTTTCGCTTTCAGTGCCCATCCTGTCGCACCATCTGACGATAAAGGATAAAGCACAATTATGACACTTTTCTCATAAAAAAGTTTGTTACAAAAACAATTTATGTAGCCTGCTTTTGTCCAAAAAGTAAGAATTTGCTGTTGACAAGTGTTCAGAATTCTCCATAGCATTTCTACAGGAGCAAAGAGGGTCATTTGATATTATGCATTTTAGCATTTTGTGAAGTTTTAGGTCACCTTTGAGATTTCGTTATTTACAGTTAAGAATTTGATTTTGTCTAAATCGCCTGTATAATAAAGTTCAGGTGATGGGTGTAAAATATAGTTTTGCCTAAGCTTTGATTTAAATTGTGACAGCGTTAGTGATTTTCGTATAAGTTGCTAGCAAGATTATTCCAATCTTTGATACAAAGAGGAAAAAAAAGAGTTTTGACAGTGTGAGGTTTTTGCAATTGATCTGTTTAATATTGTCATGGTTTCTCAATTAATATGGATGATGAAATTTGAGGTGGTACGAGATTTGAGAGGAATTTTGGAACAAGGTTATTCATTATCTTATAGAAAATTACTAATTTATGTTGAAAGCGCCTGAACGAGGGAGAGAGGTGTAGCCAGATTCTTTAAGTAATACCTGGTGGGAAGTAGGGGCGTGGTGACACGTAATTTGATTGAAGAATGGTATCCCTGAGGGGGTGTCCAGGGCAGGGGTGACAAGATGGCACCCTAAAGGAGGGGTGGGGGGAGGGCGTTTTCTCCTCTTGGGGTTTAAGGGATCCGGAGGTCCCCCCCCCCCCCGTGAAATTTTTGTTGAAATTTTAACCTGAAATTGTGGTCTGTAGAGTATATCCCGGACGAGAAGTAATATACTTAGTTCTAAGCAGAAAAAACTATCACAGAACGGGGGCCAGAGGGAAGGGGGCCCCACTGCCAGTCCGGACCCGATGATATCGGTTCACGATTCTTGTCAAGCGAGTTGGTTGAGTTAGAAACGGGGGCCCGACGAAAATATTGGACAATTAACAAGGCCGCTACCTGTCAACCAGAAATAATATTTCGGGTTTCGGGTTATGGAAACATTTCTGATATCAACTACCTAATAATTTCAAAACTCATCGAAAAAAGGCCACTATGTTTCACGATTTCATTATTTTTTTCTAACAAATCGCCCGGCCACTTCGGAGCTTGAGCCCAAGGCATTTGCATCTGTTGCCCTTGCCATGATCCGTCAATGCTCCCTCCCCCCCCCCCCCACCGACAATTTTTGAAAATTGGACGGCCGCAAACGCGTTTTCCAGCCCAGAAAGTCGTTCTCTAGCAACAAATGAAATGAAATGGGGTTGAACCTCCTACTCCGACCTGGGCTAATGAAGACGGGCATACGCTATACAGTGTGCTATGAGGGAAATTTTGCCCGGACAGCGGCACTACGGCCTACTCTTACATCTAATCCCAACTGTCAGGGATCTTTTACGTGCACGCCAATGTGTACACTGGATCTCAGTTTTTCGTCCCATCCGAACGACTAGACAGCTTTCCTTGTCAGGCCTTCCGTCCTGCATCACTGAAAAGGGGGAGCCACGCCGGAAAATCTGGATGAACTTTCTCCGCCATTGCAAGGATCGAACACCTGACCCCCAGGCTAGCGAGCCAGCGTCTTACCCACTTAGCAACAGTGACCCCCTCTAACAAACATTGAACATAGTGACACGACAGGTACCCCACGATAGTGGGCCGCTGGGCAAGTCAGTACAAAATATATGGCAGATAGATGTCAGAACATAACCAATAGGCTAATATGAGACTGGGTGCAAGGCACCACGTCCCCAAATCAATACTGCACATGATCCCTGACTGCTGTCTATTACAAACAGTAGGTATTTTAGAGCTATGGTCGACAATTGTTTTTTCGGAACGGGGGGGGGGGGGGCAAATTAATTTTTAAGTGGCGGGGGGGGGGGCACTGTCCCCCTTGCCCCCGGCTGGCTATGGGGCTGGTCCCTCCCAATGCCGCCGAGTAATATTGGGTTGTGTGGAACATGCTAGAGTTGATTTGTAGAATATCTGACCCACGGTATATGTTTGACACTGGTTGAGCGTTATGATTATGTTTATAATGCTGAAAACACCATAGAAACCGCATGATTTTTTTGCCATTTCCGAGGGGGCGCAAAAACTCGAAACCATGACGCAAAGCTCGTCATCGAGTTATCCTGGTGGGAAGTGCCTCTTGGTAGGTCGATGATTGTTCGCCTTGCATCGAGATTGAGTTGTTCTAATTTTTCTGTCTTTTTATTAGTACAATGGATCCAGACGACATCCGCATAGTAAAATATTGAAAGAATATAAGATTTATATAGTATCTCGAGGGTTTTATTTTTTAATCTGTATTTGGGAGACCAGAAACTGTTTACCATGGTAGTTATTTTGCTTGTAAATAGTCGATATGTGTATCCTAAGTAGCTCGGTTATTTAAAGTTACAATTTCATATTTTCTAAGAAAGTCAAAACATAATTATTTCTATGTCTTTTGCTCAATAGGTTGTCAACTCACTATTATACGATCATAGGTGTCATTCTCACACTTAAAACTCATTTACACCGGAAATATTAACACAATTAAATCCCAATTACCTCCCTTGTTTTCTATTCTCCACCATGGAGTAGCTATCTTCAAACGTTTGAATTTGAATATGAAGATGAAAATGATATTTTTGCCAATTTCTCAACTGGCAATAGTGAATTATAGGATTAATAGGATTATTCTTTAACAAGGTAAGACTGTTTATAGATAACATCTATTTTAAGGCTTTATTTTAATAAATTTTAAAAATATAACTTAAACATATGAAATTGCAACTTTAAGAAAACGAATTGGCTAGAATCATCTGTTATATTATACATGTAGTTGTTATGAAAGGTAGAATGTTGACGCAGACAGCTTCCTTGAAAAGGTCAGCCTTTTAGTTTTCGAACGGTTGAAATCTACTTTCCATTTGATTGACGAATTCAAATTGAGAATTTGCTGAGTAAGAAGAAGACTTTTGATTATGAGAAAAAGAGAGGTACCGTCTGCGAAGTTGCGTATGATGGATTTGATATCATCCACAATTGTAGCACCATGGGTTGTCTGTCAGACACGGAGAGCGGACACCGGGAAAACCGATCGCCACACCCGGCGTGTAACCCATGCATCGTTTCTTACTACATATTTTGGAACAGCCCACGATCGTCTAGTATTGTCTCTGTCCGCATTTGTTTCTTATTTTCTTCTTAGGGCTCCACTTTAAATGTTTTGTATTTATTCTTCTACCTATTCAGTTTATGGTTACCCACATGAACAACAATACCACATTTCGGTTCTACATTTTTATATTAAAGCACTGCTACATACAGGTTACATGGTTACAAGCATTATAATAAAGTCATTCTCTCAAACCCCATCCAGTCAGACTGCGCGAGTCTGCTGATAGAGATAATCTTCTCCCTTCAAGAACTACATGGCTGTCTAACAATCGCGCACATCTCGAGTATTTTTCTACGCTTGGATTTTACCTACCCATTTCCTTATTGGTCAAATATGACGTAATTTTAATCATGTGGTCGGTCATGCTTCATGCCTTGCATACCAACAGGGACTTATTCCCAAATTTTGTCAACAGACACATTTCATTCTTGACCATTAAGCTAGCATATGACAAATGTGTTTATTAACCTATAGCTCAATTCATGTATCATATCAGCACAGACTTCCCTTCTGTTTTCCTCACAATATTTCATAAACAAATTAATTTGCGTTTTAAATAAACTCATACCATAACTAATATACTGACAATGGAAGATATAAATAAAACATATGTATTTATCAAATTATAACTCATGTCTTCTGGTGCACTTATATTCGTCTAATACAATTTCGCATAAATTATCAAATAGTATTACACAACATCGTTTATGTGAATTATTGAAATAAAATTATAACCACCATATGTTATTCCCGAAACGACCTCTCTTTATCTCTCTTGCTAAATTAAACACTGAAAGTCCGAACAACGAAGTACATCTGTAACCCTGATGTTACTGGAGGAAAGTATAATTCCCTACTCCTGGTCCTGGGGCATTAAAACTTTTGTTAGTCACATCTGTATCTAAGGGAGAAACTATATCCAAGCTGAAGACGAAGTAATGCTTAAACCATCACTGTGTCCAAAACCTTTGCTTCAGTGTATCTTGTTTCTCGATCACCAACTATGTGATTGGTATATGTGAAGAGGATGAGCATATAGATAAATTTTGGACACAGGCTACGTTTCACCTCCAACGCAGCATATAAATAAGACTTATCATATTAATATTTTATATTTAGATAATTTGAATATAATAAACTAATTTTAGTGGACCTCGGACATTTCAGGGACGTATTGATAATTTCTTTTTGACACGTCCCAGATCATGATGACTTTTAAGTAACATAATACATAGTCTACTATTTGTCATTGGTGCAATATTTCTGGTATATTAGTGTTGGTTGGTGTCCAAAACTTGATCTGGTTGCCGTGGTTGGTGTGCTTTGTTGCTGTAAGCGGTCATTGGTGCAGTATTTCTGGTATGTTGGTTGGTTTCCAGAACTCCATATGGTTTGTGTGTGTTTTTGCTGTAAGTGGTCATTGGTGCAGTATTTCTGGTATGTTGGTTGGTTTTCAGAACTCCATCTGGTTGGTGTGTGTTGGTGCAGTATATCTGATCGGCATTTTATTGTTTTTTTGCCCACAGCGTAGTCTGATTGGTGTGCACTGTTGCTGTAAACGGTCATTGGTGTCATATTTCTGGTATGTGTTTGTAGGTTTGTGTCCAGAACTTTGTCTTGTTGGTATCCATAGTTGCTGTAAGCAGTCATTGATGCTGTATTCTGTTCAGTGTTGGTTTCGCCCCAGCATCGTTCGAAAAGATTGTCGGAATTCAATATCCAGTAGCCAGGATAACGGTATAACGACAACGTTACCCAGGTAAATCATTTGTAACACCGATCGTAGCCAAATAATCCACTCACAAGAGTTAGGATAAGAACAACTGACACGAGCTAATTCAAATATTCTGCCCGGCATGTTGGTGGCCACAATCATTAACGCAGCCACTATAAGATGAGTTGGAACACCTGAAGATCTTTGGTAGATAAGACCACCTGGGACCACGACTCGTTGTTCGAAAATGAATATAATTATAATTCGCCCGACACACAGAAGGAAAGTGGGTAGGAGAAATTCGACTACAATCAACCCAACCCGTAAGTTATAATTTCCAAAATATATACTTTCCAAAGCGATACATTTTGACCATGACCATGACTGTGTTTTTATGATTGGTACGAGGATAATTACAAATAACACACTGATTAAGATCGTGCCGACAATTCCCGCATTTCTTTCTCTAGATTCATTTGGACTAAATTGATGTATTAGATGGTTCATAAATAACAAAAACAAGCAGTACATGGTCACTGCGAGACAAACATCTGTTGTTACCAATGCACCAAAAAATTCTGGACACCATTCCAGTGCAGAGAGATACACATGGGCAAATACTGAATTTACGAAGATACTCTGTAGAAGACCAGCAAAGGATATACCTACAATTGTTATATACATTCCTTTTGATCTCAGATTACGACTGAAAAGAACAACTGCAATCACTGCACAGTTGAAAATCGTTCCCAAAATTGCAAATAGGACAAAAAAAGCACCGATGGCTGTGTCGGCTACGGTGGTATCTGTCGCCATTGTTTTCACTGAAAGACAAAAGTAAATATTATGACTTAAAGATCCTTCATAGTCCACTACACAGCTGGGTGTTGTCTACACAAAATGAAACGAAATGAGGTTTAATGTCCTACTGTTCTGCCCCCACCAGGATAATGAAGACTGGCATACGCCATGCAGAGTGCTATGAGGAAAATTTTTACCAGACACTGACCTTACGGCCTACTCTTATATCGTACTGCCAATAGATCTTTTACGTGCATGCCAATGTGTTTTTTGTACCAACCGAATGACTAGACAGCTGTCCTTGCCAGACCCTCCATCCTGCACCAATGACAAGGGGAAACCACGCCAGAAACTCACAATGAACATTTTCGACCAAGACGTCTAAACAAAAAGCGTCCATGACCTAATATTGATTTTCTTGTCCCGATATGTTACTGGTAGCAAATATGTGCCCCGAGACATCGATAGTCACAATTAACCAGACAATTTCTATGTAGGCCTACATTTTTGGTCCAATTAAGCAAAACTATATGTGTGGAGTTCAACCATGTGACAAAGCACCGTCTTCTACGCTGATCTAGATCATCTTCGAGATATATCATTCTACACATTGGCTTATGGATGGATATCGACTGAGAAAGGGGTATTTCGCTGTGGGGGACCTAGAGAAAACGCACAAGGTTAGACAAGTGATCATAATCCTTGTCACGTACAAGTGTGTCCTCGAAACCACGCCACTTGACACGTCATTAGACCATTCGGCCACCCACCTTAATCCTTTCATGTTCCACTCCCCGCTTGTACGTGACAAGGAGTAGGGTCGCCTGTCTAACATCGTGGGTTTTCTCTGGGTCTTCTGGTTTCCTCCCACTGCTAAAGACCCTAACGCGCAAGAGAATTATTGAAGTTAAATTGAAGTATGACCTAGTGGACGTTAAACCCATCTCTCTCTCTCCCCCTCTCTCTCTCTCTTTCTCTCTCTCTCTCTCTTTTATAGGTCTTGGTTTGATGTAACAATTTTCTATGGGGCTGGAAACAAAAAACTAAATTATCAGATTTTTGATTTTGTGATATTTATTTCATTTATATAGTATTTATATCATAGATGTACATTACTATTATTTATATTGTACCGTTATGTACAATATATTACACGTATGTACAATATATTACATGTGCTGTTTATTGTTTTCAGTGATTTAAATACACAAAGTCAAACTTTGATTGTTAATTGTGGATTCTTTGAAACATACAATGAGTTTATGCAAGTCAGAAAAAAACGTACTAATGAAGAAAGGCAATAGCCATCTAGCGCACTATGAGGGAAATATTGTCTAAACAGCGGTGCTATGGTCCACTATTATTTTCGATTCAGACTATCATAGATTCCTTAATGTACACACCAGCATCTACACAGGACCTCAATTTATTGTTCCATCCGAATAGCTAGACACTTTTCCTTGGCAGACCCTCTGATCTGCAAAAATAACACGGGGAACCCGCACTTAAAAAGGCTGGGGAACTTTCTCGGTAAATACCAGGGTTGAACTCCAGGTCTCTTAAATCTCTGAGATACTCTGAAAGACATTGGTTTCCACCCACTGCTAAATACCCTAAGGCGTAAGCGTATTATTGAAAAAAAAATTGAACTATATGTTAGTCCCGAAATGACCTAGTTTGTATCGAGTGGGCGTGAAACACCAAATCTCTCTCTCTCTCTCTCTCTCTCTCTCTCTCTCTCTCTCTCTCCCTCTCTCTCTCGTATTACATAAAATACTAAATATACATGTAAAATGAAATCTAAAATAAAATTACTTACATTTATTGTTTAAATATCGTCAACGTCTATTACTAACATTTATGCGTTCTCCACTTTTTGAATTTCTTTAGTAGTGCTGGTACACCTATAAAATCCAGGTTCTTTCAATGAGTCCTTCGAGATAAATAATATCAACTGCATTATAACCAAACACCAAGCCATTATGTAGAATTTAATAACAATATTGAATTCAATCCAATTGTACAGATAAATAACACGAAAATAACCCCAGGTTCATTTTATAATATGAAAATATCCATTCAATACTATAATAATAAATAGTTTAGCCACGCGCCCCGTTTGGCCACTGTCTTGATTTGTAGCTGCAATATTGTAATTGGTGTGTCGACGTGATCTCCGCTACAATTTGTGCATTTATAGTTGCTTTGTGCAAGTAAAAATAGGCCAAATGAATAATTTTAGATATATTATACCGTCATAATTTGTATTAAAATAAATGCTTTCATCTCAAGTATTAACCATTAAAATAGTCACTCTGGCTCCAGAACACATAAAACTTCATGAGACATTCTGTTTGGATTTTGTAGAATATATGTCTTGAAAATGGTAAATCAAAAGGAATTTTATAGTTAGCGATTGACTAACCCAAAGAGAACCATGACTCCCACAACACGTAGCACTTCACGGGACATTCTGCTTAGTTAATTTGTTACTGCAAGACAAGGCTAATATTGGGTTAGTGGTTTAGCTCCTTTAAAATTTCATCTTAAGATTGAGAAAATAAAATGAAATGGGGTTTAACGTCCTACTTTTTTGCACTGACTGGGATAACGAAAGCGTGAATACCCAATACACTGTGCAATGAGAGTAGTTTCGTGCCTGGACAGCGGCACTACGACCAATTCTTATATGGAATTCCAAATGTCAATATGTACGACTGGGCGCTCTCCTGCCCATGCTCTCTGTCCTGCACCACTGACAAGGGGAAACCACGCTGGAAAATACAGGGTCAACACCAGGATCGAACCCCAAACCTCCTGGTTAGTGAGCCAGCACCTCACTCACTGAGTCACCGCAGCTCCGCTGAGTACTGTAAGTTGTCAGTCATAACCATACAGTGTGGTATGGATTAATACATACACCTCCGTGACTTGAGTAGTTTATTTTAAGTTTTATTGAACTGGCATTCAGCGCCAAATTAGCCTACCTGTTGACTTTAGGCCAAGCTTATCAGTGGACGCCACCAGCCGGTGATTGGTGGGGCAAAGCTGGGCGAAGTCGAAGGTTAAGGACGCAAAGGCGCGAATTTCAACTAGGGGTACTGGGGGCCTCCCGCAAAAATTTCTGAAAAACAGACTGGCAGTATTTCAGGCACTGATCGTCAAGATAAATAAAGCTTACCAGATACCGCCTGTCGCCATATCACTAGTTTATCCCACCAGAGAGGAAGGTGTCAAATAAACGGAGTGAGTGAATTAAAGTGAATGAATATTTTGAGAAATAGGGTGCCGGAAATGCAGCCTGGCTATATTTCAGACACTGGTCGTCGAGATAAATATATAAAGAGCTGACCAGAAACTGTCTGTTGCCAAATCACTAGCTTATCCGAACGTTGAACCTATACCCAAAAACTTTGAGGATCTTAAAAAACATTTCTCAAGTGGTTCACCAATCTAATTAAAATATAGATCTATATTTCGTTTCGTTTTTGACACTTTCGATGGCCTACACTACAAGTGTAGTAAAGACAAGTAAAATCGAAATTTTGAACTTTAAAAACGAAACGAAATTGGATCTTTGTTTTAATCAGATTGGTGGTTCACGTGTTATTGTTTATAGTAGGTTTACGAAATCACTCGCACTCTACAACATGTAAGTTTATGACTGAGTGGGAATGTGTGATTTAATCTCCATAGAAGGTAGAAGGTATTGATTACCAAAACATATCACAAATATTTATTTTTTTATTTTTAAAATTATTGGCGTGTGTGTGTGTGGGGGGGGGGGGATAAGCAGAGGGCAGACCAGATTTATGGGAGGGAAATGTACGAGTGCGACCATAAGGTATGTCATAGAGTCAAGGGGCTTGGTTTTGATTTCTCGCTTGTACATGACAAGGAGTATTGTCGCCTGTTAAAACCCTAAGCGCGCGCTAATTATTGAAATATGTTAGTCCCGTGTATACATTGGCATACACGTAAAAGATCTCCTGGGAGTTGGTCCTTGTCAGACCCTCCGTCCTGCACCACTGACAGTGGGAAACCACGCCGGAAAATCCCGATGAACTTTCTTGGCCAATGCAGGGATCGAACACGCAATCTCCAGGCTAGCGAGTGAGCGTCTTACTCACTTAGCCACCGTGACTCCCAGCTCTATAGATAACGTGGGATTACACGTGCCATTCTAGAGAGGTTTGTCAAGGGTACCCCACCACAGAAACGGCCTGTCAGCGGTCATTCATTATTCATCGGACGCTGCTGAACAATTCACAATCAGTTTTAGGTGGTAAAGACTTCAGCTAATATAGCCTAGTTTGGGGCCGTGGCACTTTGTGCATGTCTGTTCGGGAGACCGCATCTCATAAACTGTCTGGCAGTGGTCATGTATGTCCCCTGTGGCGACGCTGAACAATTTCCTAGCAGTTTTAGGTGGTACGGACTTAAGCTAATCTAGCCTAGTTGAGGCCGTGACACTTTGGACGTGTCTGCCAGGGGCACACTACTGCCCAAACTGTCTGGCAGTGGCCATTTTAGGTGGTACGGGCTTCAGCTTATGATCTAGCCTAGTTTGGGGCGTGACATTTTGGGTATGTCTGTCAGGGTTATCCCAATGGTCATTCATGGCCCTGTGGTGGTGCAGAACAATTTCCTAGCAGGTTTAGGTGATATGGACTTTAGCTAATCTAACCTACATAGGAGTGACATTTTGGGCGTGTCTGTCAGGGGTACCCCCAATGCACAAACTGTCTGGCAGTGGTCATTCACGATCCCTGAGGGGGTGCTGAACAACTTCCATTCACTTTTAGGTTGTATAGACTGTTTTTTTTTGTTACTTCATCTAAAAACTACCTTAATTTTTAAAAAATCACAAAAAATAAATATTTTTTTCTTATTTCATCTAAAAAAAATTTAATTTTGTAAAAATCACAAAAAATAAGAAAAATAAGAATTTTGATTTGAAATAAAATATATTGAAAATTAAAAACCTTTTATTTTTAAATCTAAATAAAATGAATTAATGTGAAATGAAATACAAAATTTCCACGTTGCCCAGAGCTGCAAAGCCCAAGTGTGCCAAATCAGAGTTATCTCCCATGATAGGTCAGTGCTTATGTGGAGACTTAACCTCTCCCCCAAATTCTTAAACCTAACCCATGTCAGTGCAAAACTGTAGGGCGTTAAAACCCATTTCATTTCATTTCCATGTCAGCGGTGGAGGGCTGAGGACTTGGAAAGAAACAGTCTCTGGCCCAAATCTTATTTGAAATGAAAGCATCATATTCCTGAAGCAATGGCCCGAGAAATCCCTCTCTAGCCACTGCTGTATTGAGACTGAAAACTTGAGTCTTTGACGTAGCGTGTCCATTCTCATCGTCCAATCAAATCTCTCCTGAGTACAGTAAAATAAATGGAATTTTCATGACTTAAAAAGGGTGACCTCTTTAAAAAAAATCCCAGTGTTTGTTAGTGCTGATTTCAAGAAACATCGATACTCGCATAATATGTAGGCTAAATTTGGCTGTCGCTGAAACTCGCTATTTGAACGAAATTTCTTTGACTTAAATCTCCGATATAAATTCTATAAACGTGTCTATCTGTACCAATTATTACTGCCTAACTTTAAGTATTCGATAATATTTACCATTTTTGTGATGAAAATCCATGAATTATTTATTTTATCAAGAAAGGCCATGTCGTATTTCTATCCAGTTTGTTAAAACACAATACGTAACATGACAGCCTTAGACTAGGTCTAATCAAACGAAACACTGCGAGGAGTATGTGAAGGCATGTGACTGCGAATGATGGGGTTGCAGTGTTTGAGGGATTTTATTCCAAATATGGTGCGACGCAATGTGGTCGTGAGGGGACGAATCATACCGATATGCATGGCTAGACCTATTTGTTAAGGCCAACTCAATATTTCGTTATGGTCGCTGAGATGTAAATAAGGTTAGGGCACGTGATTGTTGGCGAGATTGTAGGTTAGGGTTAGGATAAGCGTTAGGGCTAGGTCCAGATTTGGGGTTAGGGTTGGGATTAGCTCTAGCCCTGTTTACATTTCGTGACCTTTGACCAAACTTGAAGCTGGCCTTATGAAATAGATATGCTATTCATTGTTTAGCGACCCCTAATTCCAGATTTACTCCCCTTTTCCGATAACGGTAAACGTGCATAAAAGTGCTAGGTAAATTTTAGCAGGCACGACTTCCTTGAGCAGTCGGCCTGTAGAACAGTTAAAAGCGAATCGATGCCAAAATCTAAAAAGTGTGATGAGATTATCACCGCCCACAATAATATTTATACGCCCTCATTTCAGTGTTGGATTGTGCTGTCGATCCGCATGTCTGTTCGTCAACAATTGAGATGTTTCTTTTCAGCATTATGCGACCCCCTTCCGCAGATATGGCTCCCGTTTCCGAAAGATTGTGAACGTGATAGAGGCTACAGTTTGTAATATTTTTGTTTTTGTGTGTGTGGCGGGGGGGGGGGAGGGGAATGAACCCTATCCTATTGTGTTCAGTCAGAGGATGAAACCTATTGATTTTCAAACTAGATGTGAAGGACTGAGATCGGAGAGGAAGAAGCATTCTGGGACTTGTCACACAAGCTTATGAACACGATATTGATCAGATTTCATCAACATTACTTAACTTTTATCACTTGGAAATTATGACCAGGCCCATTTTTATTATTTTTTTTTCCTTTGGGTGGGGGATGCTTGTCCTTTGATGAGCCGCAGTGTAAAAGCCCTTTAATCCACACGGCGCGACCTGAAAGGGCACTTCC
Organism: Patella vulgata; assembly: GCF_932274485.2. Classification (NCBI taxonomy): domain Eukaryota; kingdom Metazoa; phylum Mollusca; class Gastropoda; family Patellidae; genus Patella; species Patella vulgata. The sequence continues at coordinate 14,628,533 of NC_065886.2, read as the reverse complement.
TCATTATTAGTATGATTTATTTTTTAGAATTACAGGCTCCTGTGAGCGATGTAGCGATGAGTGCTATGACAATAGAATAATGACGCCAAGAAGTTACGGTAGCAGAACGCCAAAAGTCGTTATAGTCAAGGACCGAGAACAAGATACAAAAACCCAGTCTAGATTAAACATGTGTATTAATAATTGAAGAGATGGTTGTCAAGGAGACGTTGACATCTTTTGTTATGTCTATTAGAACTTGTGTGACAAGATAGAGACATAAAACTTCAATAAAATCAATACTTCTCCCATCCCCTTAGTCTGTGTTTAAACACAATGTATTTGTTTAGTTATAACACCGCCCGACTTGTTCATGCATTATTCCGCTCTTTCCTTAATTATCTAATATGGAATTCAAACATACAGGTAATGGTTAATAAACATTATGAAGGGTCTTAATACATTCATGTTCACTAATTAAGTGGGCCTACATTTAAAATCACAGTAAGTGGTATTTCTAGAAATGTTCTTAAAAAGTTGAAATGTCACTGTCCTGGCGAAATGTAGTGATATTTTCCAGATAATGTAAAGTATTCTCTAGAAATGTTCATACCTTTTAGACTACTAAAACCCCCCAACAAATCAGAATCCCAAACAGTTGAAATGCCACTTTCCTGGCGAAATGTAGTGATATTTTCCAGGTGATATAAAGTATTCACTGGAAATGTTCATACCGTTTAGACTAATAAAAAACCCCCCAACAAATCAGAATCCCAAACAGTTGAAATGCCACTGTCCTGGCGAAATACCCCATCCCCTCATTCATTACAATTACATAGTACATCCCGCCATTATCACGTTAAGTATTCTCTAGAAATGTTCATTCAATTTAAAGTAGCTAAGTCTTTAACTCAATATCATCCACAGTCTTCGACGTTGAAAACACAAATTAGTTGTCAATTTAAATCAACATTGATGTTGTGATCTTGCCGGGAAAAGATGGGCTTCTGATATCCAATATTTAAGACAAAATTATAAACATTTTACAATTGGTACACGAATCGTGTACCAGAATGCGATTCAGCGCCATTTGTAACAAGGGACTGGAAGAACGAGGCTATGTCAAACGGTGACTGCATATTATCTGGAGAGTATGTGCAATAAATACTACCGGTGTAGACTGGAATAACCAGACGCTAGAGATTAAGACTTCTGGCGTATTTCGCCGAACATAACTGATTAGAAATTACAGTAAAAACGGAAACGATCTATTGTAAATCAGTGTATATACATTCATATTACATTATCATATGCGTTCTTTAAATGGCATTTAGTAACTGGATAGAGTAACAACAAAACATATACTTATGGAAAACAGCTACTAGTGTATTTAAGGCGATGTTTCGTAGAGTATTCTCTCAACGTTATCAAGCTTGATAACGTTGAGAGAATACTCTACGAAACGTCGCCTTAAATACACTAGTAGCTGTTTTCCATAAGTATATGTTTTGTTGTTATTATCATATGCGTTGCAACCCATTTCTAGGTACCAAATATTAGCGATTTAGCCCCATTAAACAAGCATAAGATAAAATTTAGAACAAATCACTGCCCCGGCTACCCCCCCCCCCACGCTTTTCATTACACACGAAGTCATAGTACTCTTATAAAATGGGGCTATTTTAGAATCTAACGCTAGCCCATGTGGAATGTAAAAAGACAATGTCACATGGAGAGTTCCTAGTATCTGAGAAATAGGTAGAAATGGGGTTTAATGTCCGCTCGGCACCAGCTGTGTCATTTCGGGACTTACCTATGGCACAATTTACGTGAAGGGGTCTTTAGAAGTGGGAGAAAACCGTAGAAAACCCAAGAGGTTAGGCAGGCGACCATACTCTTTGTCACGTACAAGTGTGTGATCGAAACCGTGGCATTCGACTCACAGACCATTCGCCACTCCTGTTCTTAGATTCATTAAAGCCCCAACATGCCAGAACAAAGGTTAAACACATAATTAATCACTAAAAAAAATAATTTTGGTTTAAACATTATTCATGTAAAATTCACATTGATTCTATTGATTTCGCCATTTTAATGTGCCTTCGGACAAATAAAGTAATAATAATCCTATCGATTTCGTACAAACTAATCCTTTCTTCATAACGTTTTTCTTGTTTACACTGCTGATTATATTAAAAAAAAAACAGACACTGACTTCTGCGATATTATGTTAGGGGGATGGGGGTGGGGGTGGATGGCTAAATGGTTAGCGGGTGCGCGTTGTATCATAAGGTCTGTCGTTAAGTCAACACCCGATTAGATTTTATTACATACTTCGAGAAGGTATTTGTTGAGTAATAAAACCTTCTAGTAGTTTATCGAGGGCTGGCCGTCCTTACCGCACGGTACAAATAAAACCTTCTAGTAGTTTATCGAGGTTCGGGTGCTTCCGGAGTCCAAAATGGCCGCTTTATATAAATGAGAATTTTGGAGATAACTAACCCGAACCCTAACCCTTTTTAAAAGACTGAACTTGGGTCTAATTTAGTTTTTACTTCTCTTAAAAGGGTTAGGGTTAGGGTTCGGGTTAGTATTCCCCTAAATACTCATTTGTATAAAGCGGCCATTTTGGTATGAGTTCTGGCTTGTTCTGGAATTTGTTGCTTCTAGTGGTGATAATATTTGTACCGTGCGGTAAGGACGGCCAGCCCTCGATAAACTACTAGAAGGTTTTATTACTCAACAAATACCTTCTCGAAGTATGTAATAAAATCTAATCGGGTGAAGGCAACTGGTTTATTGCTTTTCCCTGTCGTGCGCGCGCTTTATCATAAAGTCTGTCATTGAGTTGACTGGCGTGGTTTCGAATCCCTGGTTGTACGTGACCAAGGAGTAGGGTCGCCTGTCCAACCTCGTGGGTTTTCTCCGGGTCCTCCGGTTTTCTCCCACTGCTAAAGACCCCTATGCGCAATCGAATTATTGAAATAAAATTAAACCATATGTTAGTCCCGAAATGACCTAGTTTGTGTTGAGTGGACGTTAAACTCCACCTCCCTTTCTCACCTCAGTTGTCGCGGGCCCTGTATAGTCAAATGCCGTGGTGTCTCTCTCTCTCTCTCTCTCTCTGCTTTTCCCTGTCACTCACATATCATCATTTTTATATATTGGAAACAAATTTGATAAAAATTGTTTTATTAATTTTCCCTGACATTTCATGACTTTGATATTTCGGAACTTCTTTAATCATTTAATTAATGATAACACAGTTTGTAGCCTCTAACAGCTAAAATAATTTTTTTTTTAAATCGATGAGTGGCATTTAGAACTTTTGGTTAAAATCGTATGAACTGTCATAACATGTCATCAATGAATATATGAAGATTATAAAAGAATCGATTATAACAAGTGTATGGATGGGTAGGCCTGATGAGTTAATAGAATAGAAACAGTTTGTACTGTACGTCACAAGAACCGCCAGGTCATAACGTTTGTTTGTGCATAGTACCTAAACATTTCATGTATGTATACTTCCAGTTTTTATAATCTACGGTTCGACTCCAATTCCAGTTTACGTGCAAAAGATATCACGGTTGTTTGATTTAATTCCAGCGTTCCAGACAGTGCAGTGCATAAAAATTTCATGTATGTATAATTCCAGTTTTTAAAATAATCTACATTTCGAATCCAATTCCAGGCCCGAAAGACAGGACACGGGGTGGTTAGGCTGGTTAGACAGTAATAGCGGCAAGTACGAGGCCTGTAAGTTCATGCTTAGTTCCATGCTCTGTGGCATATGAAAGGAATATCAGCATCAAGTCAATGCTTGTCTCTTCGTCCTAGTCGTTTAAAGTCGCTCTTCGCCTGCAGTACCGGGGTTCAATAACATTCGATTACAAAAACACAGTCTTTAACTGACTCGTGTTGTTTTTTGTATCAAATACTTGACAACGGTTGGCATTGACAGGTTATGAAGCGGTTTATTCAAGCGATATATTTACTATTTACGAGATAATGTTGTGTGGAGATCTGTATACTAGTGATGGTTTTTGTTTTTATTAGATAACCTTTTTATCTTAAACAACACGTTTGTTGGATACCATTTGTGCCTTGGTTGCACTCTGTGCTACCGTAATCAGTTGACATCGTAGCGATTATATCAATCGGTTTAAAATAATACCAATGTAAGTAAATAGAGTTTGTGATATTTATGTGACCAACTGCATCTTGGGATTACTTAAGGGACTAATTCATTGATAGGTTCGATTGCACAGACCAATAGATCTTATGGTATATTTAAAATAAATTAAATATTCTAGGTGGATTTTTCTCTTTAGGTGTATTTCGCATCTTAAGGACACCTTACGTTAATTCTTATAGAAATCGGTGACATTTTAAGGGATTAAATTATTGGAGGGCTTGATTTCAGTGGAAACAAACCAATAGATCTTACGGTATATTTAAAATAAATTAAATATTCATCGTGGATTTTTCTCTGTAATTTCGTTGGACATCTTACTTTATTTCTTATACAAATTGATGACATTTAAGGGAATAATTATAATTCACTGGAAGGACTGATTACAATGGACACAGACCAATAGATCTTACAAATATTCTTCTAGGAATTCCCTCTTAATGCAATTCATATTTAGATGCCTCTATTTGAATTAATGATATCTAACATTTCAATCGATAAATGGTTGTTTTTCTTACAAGGACTGGATTACAATGGACACAGACCAATAGATCTTACAAATATTCTTCTAGGAATTCCCTCTTAATGCAATTCATATTTAGATGCCTCTATTTGAATTAATGATATCTAACATTTCAATCGATAAATGGTTGTTTTTCTTACAATTGTAGGCAACCACTGTAAACGAAAATACAGACAAAAATGAAGGAATTTACACGAGAAACCAGTGGGTTTATTGAGGTAACGGGAACGGCCATTTCTCAGACAAGGGAAAAGTTCAAACGGCGCAGTGACCAGTATTGGGAAGAAAAGTGAGTATTGATTTTATTTGATACGTGTATTCTTATAATGGTTAAAATTTTATACTTTATGACATAATGATATTTAACAATTGATATTCTTCTATAGATCTATATATTTTATAACAAACTAAATTTATATTTTGAATATATTCATACATTCATTCATTCATTCATTCATTCAGATCATCTAAATTGTCGATTCTATTGTTGCCACTCTACACATCCCAGTAATTCCAACATCATTCATCCCGCTTTGCCCATCGAAATAAGATACCAGGGCCCTGTTTCTCGAAATTTTAACTAAAGATAAAATCCAATTTTAGTAGATACTTCAATTTTGATTGGCTAAGCACTAAAATTAATCTAATATTATCCAATTACTAAAATTTGGATTTTATCTTAGTTAAAATTTCGTGAAACAGGCCCCAGCCCTTTAATTTATCTTATTTCATTTTTTTATTATGTTTTGAAACTGTAATACTTAAAACGATTGAAGAAGATATTGTTACTGACCTTCGTATATAACAACATCAATATAATCTATATATTATTAATCGTTGATATATACATTAAGTCTTGATATTGATCGATTGGTTTGTGTTCGTTGGTTATTAATATACATGCATTTTATATTATACACGCTCCAGTAAGACCTGACTCACATCATCAGCACTATCGTCATCATCGTCGTTATCATTACCCTGGTAACCGTCGTAGTTACCTTCTCTTAAAAACCAACATCACATTGATCATAATTATCAAGATTAATTCATCTATAGAACTAGATTTATCTTTGTAATCATCATCATCATCATCTGCTTCTTCTCTATCACATTCTCCATCATCATCATCGTCATCGTCATCTGCTTCTTCTCTATCACATTCTCCATCATCATCATCATCTGCTTCTTCTACATCACATTCTCCATCATCTCCATTACTAATCTTTGTCATCATCATCATCATCATCATTACTGACCTTTATCAATATCATCATCATTATCGTCATCATCATCATCATCACCATCTGCTTGTTCTCCAGCACATTCTCCATCATCTTCATTACCCGGTCAATATCGTAGTGGTAATATTTTCTTCATGATCAGCAACCTCTTGATAATAATTATATCAACATTACCCAATCGTCGATAGCATCAGACTCATCCTCGTAACCATGGCCCCAACCACCTGGGGGTTATGCCATATGCCACAGTATCGCCCCCCCCCCCCGCCACCCGCATACAAATATGTAAACCATTAATATTATTATAATCGACAGATTAAACAAAATCCCATGTATATGATGCCCTCTACTCACATCAATCCTACCCTACCATAATATATAACTAACTATATGGTGCCCTCTACTCACACCAATCTTACCCTACCCAACAATATATACTATTCAAAAAAAGTAGGGGATATTTGATTTTGGGGGCATAATACTAAAATATGCAAATGACTACGAAAAAAGTCACTATAGAACCTAACAGAAGAAACATTTCCAGTTACATGTGACGCCCAAACGCACCAATAGCTACCGCATGGAATGCAGGTGATGCTTGGTATCATCATGGGGGTCCAACCCAAGATTTGCACGACTCTGACTTTGAATGTTACAGTCATTGTGGCATTGAATTCCAGGGTGGAAACATCAGTTTAATTGTTTTAGTGACCAGAAAACAAATTTTGATATGCGTCGGCTTACCCAAAATGAAAGGTTACGTGCCCTTGGCATGCTACAGATCGGCACAACACAGGCGGTTGTGGCGCGGACGATGAATGTTTCTCAGTCTGTCATAAGCAGGCTATGGTCCAGATACCGTGATACACAATCTGTTCAGGACAGACCACGCTCAGGTCGACCAAGGGCGACAACTCAAGCCCAGGATCGATTTATCCGTACCTTGGCCTTGAGAAATCGTGTCATCACAGCAAATCAGATCAGCGCTCGTCTTCAAACAGACACTGGTGTGAGAGTGAGTGGCCAGACGATTCGGAATCGACTGCATAGGGGTCACCTTCGCGCCCGACGTCCTCGCGTGATCCCTTGTTTGAGAGATCATCACATTCAGCCAAGACGTCGTTGGTGTAGGGATCGTCAACACTGGGATAATCGACGCTGGAGCAATGTGATGTTTTCAGATGAGTCAAGGTTCACTGTTGATTTTTTGGACAGACGTAGGAGGGTGTGGCGTCGTCGAAACGAGCGCTTCCAAGACGTTAACGTCATCAGACATGATCGATTTGGGGGTGGTTCTGTTATGGTGTGGGGAGGCATCACTGTTGCTGGAAGAACGGCTTTACATGTTGTTGCAGGGCGTGTTACAGGCCAGTACTACCGGGACAACATCTTGGCAGTCCATGTTGTGCCGTTCGCACGACGTCATGGCCGCCGTTTCATCTTCCAGGATGACAACGCAAGATGTCACAGGGCCAGGATCGTTACAGGTTACCTCCAACAACAGAACATCACCACATTACCTTGGCCAGCACTGAGTCCCGACCTCTCCCCCATCGAGCATGTCTGGGACATGCTTGGACAGAGGTTACGTCAACGTCAACAACGTCCTGCCAATGTCCAAGAACTTGCTGCTGCGTTGCAACAGGAATGGGACAATCTGGACCAAAATGACCTTAGACGTCTCATTAGGAGTATGCCACGTCGGATCAATGCTTGTTTGGCAAACAGAGGAGGATTTACCCGTTACTGACTTGGTTGTGATGCTGTGGTAACTTTGCTGTTTGACCCCGGGTATCATTTTACCCTTATAATGGTCAGTCTGTGCCTTACTTAGTCTAACGATCATTTGGAATAAATCGATGAATGTGAACTTCATTTTATTTTGTCATTTGTTTCTTCGTCAGTTTCATTAGGTGACTTTAATAACACTTAAAAATCAACTATCCCCTACTTTTTTTGAATAGTTTATAACTAACTATGATACCCCTTCTCTCTCCAACCCCCACATCAATATACAACTAATTACACGTATATGATACCCTCTACTCACTTCAACCCCCACACCAATATATAACTAACTAAATGATACCCATTCTCACTTCAACCCCCACACCAATATATAACTAACTATATGATACCCCCTTCTCACTTCAACCCCCACACCAATATATAACTAAACTATATGATACCTTCTTTTCACTCCAACCCCCACACCAATATATAACTAAACTATATGATACCTTCTTCCCACTTCAACCCCCACACTAATATATAACTAACTATATGATACCCCCTTCTCACCCCAACCTCCACACCAATATATAACTAACTATATGATACCCCCTACTCACTGCAATCCTACTCCAATATATAACTAACTATATGATACCCCCTTCTCACTTCAACCCCCAAACCAATATATAACCAACTATATGATACCCCCTTCTCACTCCAACCTCCATACCAATATATAACTAAACTATATGATACCTTCTTTTCACTCCAACCCCCACACCAATATATAACTAAACTATATGATACCCCCTTCTCACCCCAACCCCCACACCAATATATAACTAATTATATGAAATAATACTGAAATATGATATTATTAAAGACATTTAAAAAAAAAAGAAAAAAAAAGAACAAGCACATACGGCTTTAAATAATAGCCTCGAACAGGGTTACACTATAAATATTAGAGCCATTCTGTTAGTTTTCATTATCCCAGTTGGTGCAGAAAAGTAGGACGTTAAACCCTATTGGTTTTATAAGCTACGCCTACCAGACCCACGCCTAACTATAATTGCCTTTACATAACTCTATACTGGATGGTTTTAATCAATATTGTTACTGTACGGAAACAACATACACATCTACACATTGTTTGTCTACACATTGGGTGGATTGGGTGCTTAAGTTTTAAAAATTGATTGACCGAGATACGGCATGTGCAACCTCTTACGTAATGAAGTACAATTAACTGATTAGGTTAAGATTTATCTGAAAGGTTTTTCAAGCCCGGTTTACACTCTTTCAGCAATAAAGTATATAGGAAACTGCGGTCAGTCGTTGGAATTCACAAAAATGTGGCTGAATAAGTCAATGCGCATCCGGATGTTCTTTCAAAAAAAAAAAAATCGTAATGGCGTTTGGTCATTGTCCTGGAAAAGTTCGTAAATCAAGTATTACACCATATGTTAGTCTCAAAAATATTTTCTTATCTTTACCTTTATTTTATCTGATCTTCGGGCCAATCGTTTCAGTTCACTTTTTCTATTTGTCATGTAATTATTTTTCATGTTGAGGGTCCCCAGAACCTGAAGTGCCCCAGGGCTCTTAAAGTTTAAAATCCGGCCCTTCTTACCTTTCTGAGCCACAGCCACAGGTGTACGTCATACAGTATGCCATGTGGCAAAGGCCACTGATATAATCCTATATATTAATTGACATTTAGTTTTTTAAAACATGAAAACATTAAAAACATTTGTGACCCGAATTAATAAAACAAAATAACCGTAACATAGAATGGAACATACAATGGTTTCCATCTTATGGTTGTTAAAATATTAACTGAATAAGGGGGGTTGGGTGGCTGAATGGTTAACGCGTGCGCGTTGCATCGTAAGGTCCGCCATTGAGTCAAGTGTCTAGGTTTCGATTCCCCGCTTGTAGTTGTATGTGACAATGAGTTGGGTCGCCTGTCTAACCTCGTGTGTTTTCTCCGGTTTTCTCCCACTGCTAAAGTGAAATAAAATTGAACCATATGTTAGTCCCAAAATGACCTAGCTTGTGTTGAGTGGACTTTAAACTCCAACTCTCTCTCACATTTCTTTAACTAAATACGGAACAGACTTAAAAATGTATTTTAAGAGATCAATCTGCCATATTTCTCGAAATCTTAACTAAAGATAAAATCCAAATTTTAGTACTGTAGATACTTTTGATTGGTTAAGCACTAAATTCCAATCAAATTACTAAAATTTGGATTTTATCATAGTTAAAATTTCGTGAAACAGCCCCCCCCCCCACAGGCTTTTATTTTGGCTTCAATTGTTGTACAAATTATTATTTAGACATTTATCTACATGACAAGCCTATAATCAACCCACTAGACCAGCGGATGGCGCGGGTGTAAACGGATTAAAATACGATCTTACTTTTTAATAATTTAATTTAAAAATAGAGTCTTGATTAACAATTAACGATGCTACGATAATTAACAATCTATGTCAAACGTATTATAGCAACAATGGTCAGCACCTTATGTAAATCTTTCATAATGCATCTTTAAAGGGACAATAACACTCTTGCTGGCTTGACAGCTCCAGAAAAAAAAAAAAAAAAATAGCCTTATTCAAAGTACTAGATGTGTTAGTGTCCTACCTGTTGAGTAAATTATCCATTAAATCCTATTTTACTTGTCCAGAGGGTTCAAAAATATTTTTAAATCCAAGTAACAATTGAAAAGTTTTACGTCAGGCTTTTCAAATCATTGAGTTGAATTTTTTCAATTTTTTAAATTAGGTGTGTTAAGATTAAATTTGTATCATCATTTAATTGGAATATTGTAAAATAGTACAATTTGTTGACCAGAATAAAGATTGGGACATATTATTCAGTTACAACAAGAGTGGTATTGTACCTTTAAACGAAAAATTGATAGCTTTGTAAAGTCCTCCAATGAGAAGTGGTATCAGGTACAATAAGTTGTATAGCAAGCCTCGCGAGATGGGGGTGTAGCCGGTGCGCCGCCCCAGGGCACATACGAGTCTATAGGGCCCATCAAAGTTCAAAATTGAAATGGGCAATTATGCATGAATTTTGTATTGCTCCTTTGAAGCTTATATAAGTATGAACGAAAGTTTTCGCTTTATCTCAATCTGCTTAATCGAAATCCCCGCTTAAACGCAAATTTTCCTGAGAGGAAAGTTGCTTTTAACCCATGGTAAACCGAACGATTTTTCAGATAACTAGTGCACATTTTCTTCCTCTCAAGGGCCCTGATATATAGTGATGCATGTTATCAAAATTCCCGCTGATTTTTTATATTTTCTTTTTCTCGATACAGACTTTGTGCAGATTTAATTTGGTAAAAACGCAGGTATATTTTACTAATTAGCAATTCACATACGAGTAATAGAGAGAGATGAGGTTTAACGTCCACTCGACACGAACTAGGTCATTTCGGGACTAACACATGGTTCAATTTTATTTCAATAATTATCTTGCACGTAGGGGTCTTTAGCAGTGGGAGGAAACCGGAGGACCCAGAGAAAACCGAGGAGGTTGGACAACACATGGAACAAGGCAGTGTGAAAGTAATTAGTAATGAGTGATTCAAAAAAGACAAAATGATAATTTTAACAAAAAGCAATAAAATAAAAAAAAAGCAAAAAAAAAAAACCGTGTAGAGTGAACTATGGAAGCGGGAACGACAGTTCAAGTATTTCACATAATTGATTATAAATTACAATAAAAAATTAAAAATTGAATATGAATCACTATATATACATTCATATTACATTAATATGTGCTTTTAGACCAGTGGTTCCCAACCATTTGTTGGTTGCGACCCCATTCCAGAAACCATCATCTGATGGCGATCCCTCGAAGAATAAAGTCGCTTTTTACTATGGAACATCATCATTATTTACAGATCAAAATGTAATGAGAGACTGAGGAAACAAATCGTGAGAGTGAACAAGGGGAGACTATTGGCAATATAGCCATAAGCCCTTTAACTCATTTAAAAACGTCCATCAAAAGTTTTTTGGCGCAACTTTTAAAAGTTTGGATTGTTCAATATTCCAACTCAAAGGTCAAGAAGGCGTGTGCACGCCCCTGTTTTCTTAACACGACAACCAGGGGACCAATCCATTTTGAAGACAGGGGTGTTTTGCTATGAACTTCACTTCATTTGATTGTCTCATATAGACCTTTCACCCCTCGGTCGTTACGCATAAAAAATTCGGCTTCGCCTTAGCTTTATTTCTCGTGACAAACTCGTAGTGGTGTGGAGAGATTAACTCACGCCTTGTTGACGACAGTTTCTAAATTGTTTTTGTCTATACAGATCACTAGTTGGTCGCTAAAACCGAGGGCGTTTAAAGGGTTGCTATAGACAACAGTTATTACACTATATAAACTACGAACTGTGGAGTTCGGAGTCATCATTTACTTTGCCTTGCCTTCTGACAAACATCAGTTATAGCAAGCTTGTACACCTTTATATTACTTTATACAGAAGCTAAAACTTGATCATCAACATGGTAAGTCATTATCCTTTCTTTACTAAATTTGCTAAAGTTTATATTTTCTTATGCATCAATTATGAATCTGAACCACGTTCGTCATAAGATTATGTTCGTTTGAGGGTTGAAACTGAAAAAGCATTGAGGCCCTGGATGGCCTTTCTGCCAAAACTAGAATAGGTGTATATTGAGAAATGAATTCCGAAATGTGTATCTAGCAAACTACCTGATCCTAGCGAATAATGAATTGTATCGGAAAAACAAGAATTACGACCAAACGGTGAGATTATTTTAAGCTGACAGTAACACAACACTAAACAAGGATGGGTGAACCCTGTGATCGATCGACGGCAATTAAAATGTGAATTAAACCCAGTGTCGGATTTAAGACGCATGCGTGTCCCTGTTCCCCTCCCAAAAATATTAAAATTGGATTGTATAAGATATTATCTTTTGATTTGAATATGCAGTGTAGGTTAAATAGCAAGAGTGACATTGTCCCTTTAACTCCGTACATGTTATGTTGTAAAACTAGCAGTCGTTGCTTCAGGGACATGAATAGAAAAGTACCATCTCGGGACCTGACTCAATTCAATGCTAGCTCAGGCACTGTCAGTGGTTAGCTATGTCTGTCAAATAACAAACTTTTTGTTCAGTAAACATAGTTGCTTACGTGTTTTCGGTATATAGTACAGCCACCAACTTGTGCAGCCACCAATGTCTCATTGTAAAATATATTGTCTGGTTGGACAAGGTGTATGCATATATATATATATATACGGATAGAAGGTCAGACTCCTGTGGTAAAACGCATGGTTGATTAATTCGTTTCAAGAGATATATCATACAAACGCAATTAAATTATTCAAAGTAAAATACAATATAAATAAAGTGAAAATAAACCGCTAAAGTAAATATAATGTTTAGACTTATTAAAAAATGTTTTCTAAAGTTTTTAAACCAAGGGTAAACCTCCATAGGTTTGTTGGTCTAGTGTTTTAACGCGTAAGTTTTAGACCATATGGTCTGTTATTGAGTGAAGTGACATGGAGTAAGGTCTTGGCTTTTTCCCACCCCCACCTCCTACCTATTAAAGACACCAGGGAATAAAATTGTAACTGACTAGAATAGTTACGGCACTACTTTATGAAATTTTCAAACCTTATCCCCACTCGAAGATTACAGGGCTGTATAAATCCCGACAATCTGATTAAAACATGGATTCTATTTCGTTTCGGTTTTTTTATATTTCAAGATTTCGGTTAACTTGTCTTCACAACACTAGGGCCTGGAAGAGTTGTTATATAACGGCGTTCTAGTTGATGTGAGGAATTGGCCAATGAAACGGTCTGTTGCGGTGAGTTCTTGGTGTGCTCTTTATGGAACTGTGCGCAAATCACCAGAAACGTCAACGCTGATTAATCAATGTCTGACGTCACAGGGCCAAAAGTCGCTCGTATACTCCTGACACAACCTTTCACTATAACTTGTCAGATTTTCATGCAGTAGAGGCCATCGAAAGTATAAAAAACGAAATATAGATCTGTATTTTAATCAGATTGAAATCCTGAAGAACTTTCTCTGCCAACATCTGGATGGAACCTGAGATTTCCAGGTTAGTCGGTGGTCTACCCCTTGATCCACTGGTGCTTGTATATTTAATTCTACTTATATTGATATAAATACAAAATGTCAAGATTTTAATTTCTTTCTTTTCTAGCGTGAGTGTATCTCTGTCCATATCGGCCAAGCTGGAGTCCAGATGGGCAATGCCTGTTGGGAGCTGTACTGTTTAGAACATGGAATTCAACCCGATGGTCAGATGCCATCAGATAAAACTGTTGGTGGTGGTGACGATTCCTTCAACACATTCTTCAGTGAAACGGGTGCTGGCAAACATGTGCCAAGAGCTGTGTTTGTGGACCTGGAAACAACCGTTGTAGATGAAGTAAGAACCGGTACATATCGCCAACTCTTCCATCCTGAGCAACTCATCACCGGTAAAGAAGATGCTGCTAATAACTACGCCCGAGGTCACTACACCGTGGGTAAAGAAATCATTGATCTGGTTCTCGACAGAATCAGGAAATTGGCTGATCAATGTACTGGTCTTCAGGGATTCCTCATCTTCCACAGTTTTGGTGGTGGAACCGGTTCTGGTTTCTCATCTCTTCTCATGGAAAGATTGAGTGTCGACTATGGCAAGAAATCCAAGTTAGAATTCGCCGTATACCCAGCACCACAAATTTCCACTGCTGTGGTTGAACCCTACAACTCTATCCTCACTACTCACACCACCCTGGAGCACTCTGACTGTGCCTTTATGGTTGATAATGAAGCTATTTATGACATCTGTCGCCGTAACTTGGATATTGAACGCCCAACCTACACCAACCTGAATCGTTTAATTGGTCAGATTGTCAGCTCCATCACCGCCTCTCTACGATTTGATGGTGCTCTTAATGTTGATCTTACTGAGTTTCAGACCAACTTGGTTCCCTACCCACGTATCCATTTCCCTCTTGCTACCTATGCTCCAGTCATCTCTGCTGAGAAAGCCTACCATGAACAACTGACCGTGGCTGAAATCACCAACGCCTGTTTTGAACCAGCCAACCAGATGGTTAAATGTGATCCTCGTCACGGCAAGTACATGTCGTGTTGTATGTTATATCGGGGAGATGTTGTTCCCAAAGATGTCAATGCTGCCATCGCCACCATCAAGACCAAGAGAACCATTCAATTTGTTGACTGGTGCCCAACTGGTTTTAAAGTAGGTATCAACTACCAACCACCAACTGTTGTACCAGGAGGTGATTTAGCCAAGGTACAGAGAGCTGTTTGTATGTTGAGTAACACAACTGCCATTGCCGAGGCCTGGGCTCGTCTAGATCATAAATTTGATCTAATGTACGCCAAGAGAGCTTTCGTCCACTGGTATGTTGGTGAAGGTATGGAAGAAGGTGAATTTTCTGAAGCTAGAGAAGATTTGGCTGCTCTAGAGAAAGATTATGAAGAAGTTGGTGTTGATTCTGTTGAAGGCGAGGGAGAAGAGGAAGGAGAAGAATATTAGAAAAACTTTTTCATGAAATAAAAGATATCAACATCTGACAATTTTTTTGATTAAAGGGGACTCGATATGCGTACCGTTAGACCACGACACACGCACGTGTACCGGAAGACCGTGTGTGGATCTTAAAACGCTGCCAATACCCGGGTGTTTTTCTGAAGGAACAAAAAAATACCATAGACCACTCTCGTTTTTAAGGTGTGTTAACTGATTAGACGGAAATGCATCTAGAGACCCATGGAAATGGGTTGAAGCAGTTGGTCATCGCCCCCTCCCCTCCTCTCCCACACACACCTTACAAAACCTCTAGGGTTCTTTTTTAAACCCCACTCCTTAAAGATACTTTATGTAAGATTATGTTAACACTGATGGTTCTTGCTAGTTAAAAAATAGATAATGAATGCATTGAAAATCTCAAATTATGGCCGTTGAATAAGTACCACAGACTGTTTAATTGATTTTGGGCCTTTTCCGTTTTTTAATAAATTTCAATAAGTTTACAGAGCATCTGTAGCCAAAATAAAGACAAACTGCATCTTTAAAAATATCGGTAACTAAGCGAAACTCCTGGGGGCAAATGGCCTCTTCTGTGTAATGGAGATTTGTATGTCTTACATGCCCTTTCAATCTAAACATTATTGGATCCGCACTTCTACCTTGCAACTCTTGTCTGAACGGTCGTTTCAGGCCTTTGAAACAAACCCTCATTTGTTTATATTTAAAACGGATCTTAAGTTAAACTAGCACTGGACCCTGTTTCTCAATCTTAACTAAATATAAAATCAAATTTTAGTAAATACTTCAATTTTGATGGCTACGCACTAAAATCAATCTAATATTAGCGAATCAAATTACTAAAATTTGGATTTTATCTTAGTTAAAATTTCGTGAAACGGGACCCTGAGTTGACATTTAGATACAGCATTTAAGCTTATAGATTTTTATATTGCTATTGATTTTAAAGGAATATAGCTACTGGCCTTAAAATGTGTCTCAAAAATAGAATTGATTCGTTGCTTTGAATTACAGAAAGTTTTGTCATCTCTAAACCTATTTGTACTATTAAGTTATTAAAAAATTCAACTGGATTTATCGGGAAATTAAAAAAAAATTCAACATTATGTATATTAGCAATACAGTGTATTAGTTATTAAAGGACTGATATTTAAGGGGTCTTTACTGAATTCTTATACATGTATCGCATTCGTAGATTTCACAGAGCACATTTTAAGCCGTAAGCCGTGTTGTCTTGGGGCCCACTTAAATGAGATGAAATTGTGTGTTTAACTAACATCCTACTGGGCTATAATGAAGATGGATATACGCCACACAGTGTGCTATTGGGGGGAAGTTTGCCCGGAAAGCGGTTTTACGGTCTACTCTTACATCGAATTCCAACTGTCCATTGTTCTTTTACGTTCACGCCAATATGTACACGGGAACTCTATTTTCCATCCAATCCGAACGACTATTAATTGTTCCATCCCGTCCAACACAACTGACAAAAGGTGGCAGGAAATTTTCAGATGAACTTTCTCGGCCAACGCAGGTTAGCGAGCCAAAGACCTCGCTGCAGAGCCATTTAAGAGCAATTTTCCAATTGTTTGATGTTTGATTATCGATTTTGTTACAACTGGGGGCGTATCCTGCCTAGCTGCCGCTGGTTGATTATCGATTCTGTTACAAATGATTGGAAACAAAGTGCACAGCTACAAATTGCTTTATTGTTGTAGGCTACACCGAGCGCTTATTAAGTCATGTCTTCGTCAGCTCAGCCGGTGCAGAAAAGTAGGAAATTAAACTCCATTTCATTTCAGTTTGTCATTAAGTCAAGGTGCTTGGTTTCGATCTCGTGTATGACCAGGAGTGCGTCGTCTGTCTTAAGACCATGTGCGTTTTCTCTGGGTCCCCCGGTTCTCCACCATTGCTAAAGACCCCTGCACACAAGCGTATTTAAAAGCAAAATTGTATTATCTATATGTTGGTCCCGAAATGAGCTAATTCTGTCGAATGGACGTTAAACCCAATTTTCCCAATTAAAACACGCCACTCGACGTGTCGGTGATTCTTCCAAAACGGTGAACGCCAAAAAATGGGTATAATGCGACTTGATGAACGGGATTCCTTATTTCCCGCTTGTGTTTTTTATTCTGCTGTAAAAATTAGAACTACTGGAAAAGAAACGAAGAAATATATGGATATATAGACTGATAATACGAGAAGGCGTCTATTTTAAATGCCATTTAAAGACCTGTCTTCTATTCACTTAATTCATTAAATATCGCGTATCTGTTTTTCTACCACTACTTGTTTCCATTTTGACTCTAATTTTAAGTCAGTTAGGTCCATCGAAATACGGCATGAGTCTCAACCGAATAGAAATTTCTAGCGTCTGGTTATTCCAATCTATTACGCATATTCTCCAGATATGTATGGTGGCCCATGGTTATCATAGAGAATGTGTAAAAAAGATGTACCACAAATATTAAACTGTAAAAATAAATTTGAATGAAAATAAAAATTCGCTAAAAAAATAACAAACAAAAAAAATCGAAAATAAAAACTAAATTAAATTAAATGAAATAAAAAATAAATTAAATTAAATTAGATCTAAATTAAAATCGTTTTTGATAAAAACAAAGTAAAATAAATGTAAATCAAAAACTGAAATGAAAAAAAAAATTAAATTAAAAATATTTTTAAAAAAAAACTAAGTTTGAAAACTTAAATGAAAAAAAAATTAAAAGTTTTTTTGGTTTTTTTTTAAATCGAAAAGTGAAATGAAAACTAAAATACGCATGTCTCTACGTGGCCCATCGTTATCATCAGCCCATCGTTATCATTCAATCGGAACTGTAATCGAACGCGCCGAAACCAGAGTTATTTCCCTTTTCTTCGCGGTCACGTCAGTCAAAAACTTTTGCCATCATGAAATATGAATAGAATTGGAATGGATTGAGATAATAAAATCTGGGCGCGCCTCAAAAAGAAGATGTCCAACAAAAGGACGGCAAAAATGGGCATTGCTTCCTCAAACGGCAAGGTACCACCAAGGGAAATACCGAGCTGAATCTCTCACCCGTACTTTAGCACCCAGATTCGAGATCAAGTTAGCACACATTCCTAGTGCCAAGAAAAACCTAGATATAATTATCACGAAAATAATCGTTACATTTATATTTGAAAGTATAATTTTAAAACATATTAATGCAAAGTATATATGTAATAGATCCCCCGACCCCACCTCAAAATATACTATTACCGTAAACGTACTAAAAAAATATCGCACACTACTTGGCTGAGCATGCAAAAAAGGGTTACGTCCATTTTGCATGAAAAAACACACATAGAAAGGTAATGAAATTTGGCATGTTCATACCTTATCCATCTGTCGATTTGGTGAAATAAAGATATTGAAGCCACCAAAGCTAGTTTAGAAGTTATTGCGTGCGCAGTGAGTCTACCCAACCCGATTCCCCCATATGTTTAGTATGTTTACGGTAATATATCTCGAAACGCCAACATAGGAGCCATCTGAAAGTTTGTATTCTAGTAGTTTATTCATCTCTTGATTTCGTGAAACAAAAAACATTTTCCCACCAAATCTGGTTTGGGTGTTTTTTGATGCAAAATGGACGTACCCCTTTTTTGCATGCTCAGTTAGCCTATTGTGTGATATTTTAGTATGTTTACGGTAATAGTATATTTTGTGGGGTGGGGTCGGGGGATCTATTACATATATACTTTACATTAATATGTTTTAAAATTTTATTTTCTAATATAAAGGTAACAATTATTTTCGTGATAATTATCAATCTGTTTCACAGAGAATTATGAGTCTAGTAGTAATATCTCTGTCAAAGATGACTGCCTTAACACGTGCCGCGGCGTCAATCATTGGCTGAATGGCGCGTGCATTGTTTACATAAGACGTTACTGCTTCGGAGAGAATGCTGCCTTTTAGTCATTTTAATACCTATTTACACTAAATAGGAAATAATTTTTACCTACAAATACGTCAAACGCTTTTATAAATTTTTCCAATACATAAAAAAGATGTTTTAGAATTTAATTTGTCGCAGGAAAAAAGTTAATATTTCTGGCTCATTAAATCGCATCGATGTCATCCTTATCAGTGATTGTAGCGGCCTAGCGAAAATTCACTGCTGATCAGTATGGATAATAATATCTAGGTTTTTCTTGGCGCTAGGAATATGTGGGCTAACTTGATCTCGAATCCGGGTGCTGGAATACGCGTGAGAGATTCCGCTCGGTCAGTTCTTCTTCAATGGCAGTTACATGGCCTAGTCCAACATATTTTATACCGAAGGAGGCTAGCTGACGGCTAAGAGTTGGAAGGCTCCAGTACTGATCGAAGTCGCGTTTCATGTATCAATCCAAGATTTCAGATCTCGATAAATTTTGCAATACATAGTCTTGAAGACTTGACTTTAATAGTTCATCTTCCTTTTACTAATAGTAAGCACGCCTGTAATCAAGTTATGATATTCATTGACAGTCCATTCTTGTTCCCTCCATATAGTACAGACATACATCCGATTCGCTGGATGTTAAATATCACCATATCATGATTAGAGTTATTCGCCCCTGCTTGACAAATTAGAGGCGCGTTCGATTACAGTTCTGTTTGAATGATAACGATGGGCTGATGATAACGATGGGCCACGTAGAGACATGCGTATTTTAGTTTTCATTTCACTTTTCGATTTAAGTTTTCAAACTTACCTTTTTCTAAAAATATTTTTAATTTATTTTTTTTTTCAATTCAGTTTTTGATTTACATTTATTTTAGTTTGTTTTTATCAAAAACGATTTTAATTTAGATCTAATTTAATTTAAATTATTTTTTTATTTCATTTAATTTAATTTAGTTTTTATTTTCGATTTCTTTTTTGTTATTTTTTAGCGAATTTTTATTTTCATTCAAATTTATTTTTACAGTTTTTAATATTTGTGTTGGATTTTTTACACATTTATCATGATAACCATGGGCCACCATAGATATGTCATCGGCGACGCCATAACTTGAGTTGTGGAATATGTCTAGCCTCGCTCTTTCTGGTCACTTGTTACAAATGATGATGAAACGCACTATGGTACGGTACACGATTCGTGTACCAATGGTAAAATATTTATTTTGTCTTAAAGGCTCAATACCATTCTTGTTATAACTGAATAATATGTCCCAATCTTTATTCTGGTCAACAAATTGTACTATTTTACAATGTTCCAATTAATTGGTGATACAAATTTCATCTTAACACACCTAATTTAAAAAATTGGAAAACAACTAAATGAATTGAAAAGCCTAACGTAAACCTTTTCAAATGTGACTTGGATTTAAAAATATTTTCGAACCCTCTGGACAAGTAAAATAGGATGTAATGGATAATTTACACAACAGGTAGGACACTTAAACATCTAGTACTTAGAATAAGGCTATTATTTATTTTCTGGAGCTGTCAAGCCAGCAAGAGAATTATTGTTCCTTTAAAGATACATTATGGGAGATTTTTTATAAGGAGTTGGCCATTCTTGCTATAACAGTTCAAAAATAGATGATGAAAGAAGAATATATTGAAAATTTCAGTCAAGTTACTTTATTCTGAACATAATTATCACCAGTGTAATTTTTGACTAGAAATGGGATTGAATTCCATCTTCACCGATTCTTAATATGGCCGATCGTTTGATTGACAGGCGTTAACTCCACCTACATAATCTCTGCTGTCTTTTGTCTGCTGTCATCATATCCGAATTTGTGTTTTACCTTTTTGGATTTTTATAACAATTGGACAAAATGAGTGAGAGGGTAAATTTTCATTCTTACTTGTATTTTGGACATGCATTAAATCAATTGAATATAGGACATAATATTATAATACAATTATGATAAATCTATAGGTATACACCAGTGGCGTCGGGCCTATTGGGGAAATAAAAATAATTTTATTGATATTATTAAGACAGAAGACCTGTCCGTCTATATTAGTCATCACACGGTCTCCAGGAATTGTATAATTTGTCATTATCTGTGTTTAGTTTATTGCACTTTAAATAGTTTAGATGTCATTTGTTAAGGCATCGACTAACAGCAACCTCGCTTCGTACTATCATTTAGCCTCGATCCGGGAGTATGACGTCAACGTAATGGTTAATCTCCGCTCACGACGCCATTTAAAATTAAATCAGTCAACGAAATCCCGTTTAAATCCAAGCTGAATCCAAGCCATCCGTGGGTCTACAGAGTTGATTTTGTGCTTGTTGTGTAAATAAAGATCTAATTTATAATTTCTGTGACATCTGAAGCCTAAATAAAGACTTGCAATAATCAGATTTAGCTCTTGCATAATGTATGTTTAAATATTGGATATCAGAAGCCCACTCTTTTCCCGGTAAGATAACATCAATGTTGATTTGAATTGACAAACATTTTGTGTTTTCAACGTGTAAGACTTTGGATGATATTGAGTTAAAGACTTAGCTACTTTAACCACAACTTTCAACTTTGCCCGTTGTTTTCTGATAATATTGGTTCAGGTCTATAAATACATTTATTTTGTATATTTTTGGATATTGTATTCAAGATATAGACCTAATAGACCAACTGGCCTACTAAAAGCAAATCCCCGGCTTTTGCTGGATACTTTCTAAATGTGTAGGTCTACGACTCGTCAAGAAGCCGCGGTGGCTCAGTGAGTATGAGACTGGCTCGGTAACCAGGTTTCGGGTTTGCTTCCGGTATTGACCGTGCTTTGCCTTTGTCAGTGGTGCAGGACGGAGGGCCTGGTAATAATTAAATGTAAAATGCAGACAATGACGTATAGCCTATTTGGCTAGAAATAGCAGAAAACCACAGAGATTAAATTATCTGAATATCTCAAGTTTGAGAGAAAAATTGTAAATAATAAATAAATAAAACATAGGGCACTTTTAAAGAAAAGGTATGTACTTTTTCTTTTGAGACGTATTTCTAATGATTTTTATAAATTCAGTCTTTATTAGTAGTATAATATATTGTTAGTTTTCGTTTGTAGAAAATAAAACTGACAGAAACTAAACAACACAATTAATGCATTGCGAGAAATGTGTCATTTTTTTCTGTTTTTTATTTTACTTATTATTTCATCAGTGTAGATTTGTTTAGAGACACTTTGGTTATCGCCATTGATCGGCAATGTTTCTTTTTTTCTAATTTGACTACGGAGTTTAGACGGACATGTTTAAATTACAAAGTATGCAACAATTCAGACGAATCTGCCCTTTCATATTTGTAAGAACGTGACAAGGAGTAGGGTCGCCTGTCCAACCTCGTGGGTTTTCTCCGGGTCCTCCGATTTCCCCCCACTGCTAAAGACCCCTATGCGCAAGCGAATTATTGAAATGAAATTGAACCATGTGTTAGCCCCGAAATGACCTGGTTTGTGACGTTATACTCTCTCTCTCTCTCTCTCTCTCTCTCCAAATATTTACAATTGTTATAGCAAATTTATTTTAGTCAAAAATCGCTGTCTATTGTCAGAAGATTTATATATCAAGTTAATCTTCCAAGATTTATCGGCATTAATTGAAGTCGTTTAACTAATTGTATACAGTTGGTTTCTTAATTATCATCAGTTGAACGATTAAGCGATTAACTCACGCCTTGTTGGCGACAGTTTCTAAATTGTTTTGCCTATACCGATCACTAGTTGATCGCTGGTTCTGTGTTTGTAACTAAGATTAAGGGTGTTTAAAGGGTTACTATAGACAACAATTATTACAGTATATAAACTAAAAACTGTTGAGTTCAAGTCATCATTTACTTTAACTTGCCTTCTGACAAACATCAGTTATAGCAAGCTGTTATTTATTTCATATCGTTGACGACAAACTTTAATCTTCAATATGGTAAGTCAATTTTCTTTCTTTACTAAATTTACTAAAGTTTATATTTTCTTATTCAAACTCAGTGAATATAATCTTGAATCTGAATCATGTCGTCTCTTTCTTTGATAAGGTGGGGACAGGGGTCAAGAGCTCTACTTTAGATCATAGGGTCTGTGGAACGTGACAAAGATTAGGGTCGCCTGCCCAGTCTTGTTGGTTTTCTCTTGCTCTTTCGTTTCCCCCACTGCTAAAGACCCCTACATGCAAGCTATTTATTGACATACGTTTGTACCCAATGTTAGCCCCGAAATGACCTAGTTTGTAAGTTCAGGTCTAATTTAACACATACATGTAAGTCCCGAAATGACCTAGTTTATGTCGAGTAGAGTTAAACCTAAACTCTATTTCGCCCCCTCCCTCCAACTTAAATCCGACTTTTATATATGGACATTTCGTTGACATTAAAATTTCTTTCTTTTCTAGCGTGAGTGTATCTCTGTTCATATCGGCCAAGCTGGTGTCCAGATGGGCAATGCCTGTTGGGAGTTGTATTGTTTAGAACATGGAATCCAGCCTGATGGTCAGATGCCTTCAGATAAAACTATTGGTGGTGGAGACGATTCCTTCAACACATTCTTCAGTGAAACAGGAGCTGGTAAGCACGTACCAAGAGCTGTGTTTGTTGACTTGGAACCAACCGTTGTAGATGAAGTAAGAACTGGTACATACCGCCAACTCTTCCACCCTGAGCAACTCATCACTGGTAAAGAAGATGCTGCCAATAACTACGCTCGAGGTCATTACACCGTGGGTAAAGAAATCATTGATCTGGTTCTCGACAGAATCAGGAAATTAGCTGATCAATGTACTGGTCTTCAAGGATTCCTCATCTTCCACAGTTTTGGTGGTGGAACCGGTTCTGGTTTCTCATCTCTTCTCATGGAAAGATTGAGTGTCGACTATGGCAAGAAATCCAAGTTAGAATTCGCCATTTACCCAGCGCCACAAATTTCCACTGCTGTGGTTGAACCCTACAACTCTATCCTGACCACTCACACCACCTTGGAGCACTCTGACTGTGCCTTTATGGTTGATAATGAAGCTATTTATGACATCTGCCGCCGTAACTTAGATATTGAACGTCCAACCTACACCAACTTGAATCGTTTAATTGGTCAGATCGTCAGCTCAATCACCGCCTCTCTACGATTTGATGGTGCTCTTAATGTTGATCTTACTGAGTTCCAGACCAACTTGGTTCCCTACCCTCGTATCCATTTCCCTCTTGCTACCTATGCCCCAGTCATCTCTGCCGAGAAAGCCTATCATGAACAACTGACCGTGGCTGAAATCACCAACGCCTGTTTTGAACCCGCCAACCAGATGGTAAAATGTGATCCTCGTCACGGCAAGTACATGTCTTGTTGTATGTTGTACCGAGGAGATGTTGTTCCCAAGGATGTCAACGCTGCCATAGCCACCATCAAGACCAAGAGAACCATCCAATTTGTTGACTGGTGTCCAACTGGTTTTAAAGTAGGCATCAATTACCAACCACCAACTGTTGTACCAGGAGGTGATTTAGCCAAGGTACAGAGAGCTGTTTGCATGTTGAGTAACACTACTGCTATTGCTGAAGCTTGGGCTCGCCTGGATCATAAATTTGATCTAATGTACGCCAAGAGAGCTTTCGTCCACTGGTATGTTGGTGAAGGTATGGAAGAAGGTGAATTTTCTGAAGCTAGAGAAGATCTGGCTGCTCTAGAGAAAGATTATGAAGAAGTTGGTGTTGATTCTGTTGAAGGTGAGGGAGAAGAGGAAGGAGAAGAATATTAGAAAAACTTTTTTTTTTACATAAAATAAAAGATATCAACATCTGACATTTGTTTTTGATTAGTTAAAGGGTATTCGATATGCATAGACCTTTACACATACACGTGTAGCAGGGCCGTGGGTGGATTTTGAAACGATGTTAATGCTCGGTGTCTTTCTGAATCAGCGGAAAAATAACAAAGACCCATTCTTTTGTCTTCAAAGTGACTTAACGGATTAGACTGGAATGCATTTAGAGATCCATGAAAATAATGGAATCAGTTGACCCACCCTTACAAAACCTATATGGTTCTTTTTTAAAACCTCACTCCTTAAAGATGCATTGTGTAAGATTTATATAAACGCGGAAATTTATTGCTATAATAGTTCCATAAAAGATAATGAATACATTGAAAATTTTAGTCAAATAACTTCATTCGTAGCGGGTGGGAGTGGGGCTGAATGGTTAGCACGTGCGCGCTGTATCATAACCTCGTGGGTTTTCTCCGGGTCCTCCGTTTTCCTACCCACTGCTAAAGACCCCTACGCGCAAGCGATTTATGAAAATAAAATTGAACCATATATTAGTTCCGAAATGACCTACCATGGTAGTTTGTGTCGAGTGGACCTTAAACCCCGTTTCTCTCTCCCTCTCTTATTCTAGCAACATCACTGGACAATAGAGCCTTAGACTCATTTGTCCATTTTATCGTTAAAAGTTTAGCATACTAATCCATTTAAATATCTGGTATACGATGGTCTAGAGAGTTGATTATGTACTTGTCAAAATAGTTTACAGAACATTTGAAGAAAAAATAAAGACATAATGCATCTTTAAAAATACAGTAACTAAGCGAAACTTCCGAGGGGCAAGTGGCCTGTTTTTTGTAATGGAGATTTGCATTTCTTACATACCCTTTCCATCTAAACATTCCGCGCTTCCACCTTGCAACACTTGTCTGAACGGTCTTTTCAGGCCTTTGAAATAAAACCCTCGTTTGTTTATATTTAAAACGGATTTTAAGTTAAAACAGCACTGAGTTGACATTTAGATATAGCTTATAGATTTGTATGTTGCTATTGATTTTAAAGGAATATAGCTACCGGCCTTAAAATGTGTCTCAAAAATAGAATTGATTCGTTGCTTTGAGTTGCAGAAATGTTTTGTTCGCATCTCTAAACATTGCCTAAGTGACTACATATTTGTAGTATTAAGTTATTAAAAAATCTTACTGAATTTATCGGGAAATTAAAAAAATCAACGTTATATATATTATCAATATTAATTATTAAGAGACTGGCTTTTAAAAGATCTTTATTGAAGACTTATATCGCAGTCATAGATTTCACAGGACACCTTTAAAATTGGTTTCAGCAGAACCTCCGGAGAACAACGGAGCTGCGGCCTATTCTTATATCGAATTCCAACTGTCAATGGTTATACGAGGGTGGGGTAGGGGGTTGGATGGCACAATGGTTAGCACGTGCGCGCTGCATCATAAGGTCTGCCATTGAGTCAACTGACGTGGTTTCGATTCCCCGGTTGTAATTGTAGGCTACACCGAGGGCTTATTTTATGCCCGGGATATGCAGTCAGTCGTTGGAATTCAAGGAAGTTGCGGGGACGATTGGTCTAATGGTTGCGCCTCCATCCCAAATGTGTGTGTTACCCGGAGTAAGGTCTTCTGTTCAACACCTTGTGCGTTTTCTCTGGGTCTTCCGCTTCCCTGCCGTTGCTAAAGAGTGTGTGTGTGTGTGTGTGTGTGTGTGGGCGTGCGCCTTAGATCATACTGTCGGTCATTTAGTCACAGGGCCCTTGAGAAGGGCGGGGGGGGGGGGAGGAGGGCAATTGCTACACAATAGTTACTTGATCGTAATGTAGAAGTAAATCGGTGACTTATCAGAATGTGTAGTGGCGTGGGTAGTATTAGAATTGGATTTTGTCAGTCTACTTTTTTTTTGGGGGGGGGGGGGAGGAATTGGTTGATTGAAAACTATATAAGTCACCTGCCCGGCCTTCCCGCCGTCGGGTCGCGGCCCGTCCTCGTTTCGCTTGAGGCTCTCGTAACCTTCGGTGTACTCTGGCCCTCTTTCGTTTGAATCCAGTTTCACATTTTGGGTATTGAAAAAAAAAATAAACGAATAAATTTTCTTTTTGATATTTTGCTTGCTTAAAATGTCCTATCAAAATCATGTACATCTGTAAAATTAAAACCTAGTACACGTATGTGGTATGACATAAAATGTTGTATTACATCTCAATTGTCGCGGGCCCTGTTTAGTCAAATACGTGGTTTCGATCTCTCTCTAGCAATATGCGTCGCTGGTTATGTGGTTAGATCTGAAAAGCGCCATTTCAAAAACTCTCCACAGCCAACGTGTGGCGCATCCTCTCTTCTGCTACAGATTTTATTAACCTTGTAATCGTCTACCCCGGTTGTACGTGACAAGGTTTAGGGTCGCCTGTCCAGCCTGGTGCGCATGTGAATTGTTGAAATAAAATTGAACGATATGTTAGTCTTGAAATGACGTAGTTTGTAGTTTGTGTCGAGTGGACGTTACCCCTCTCTCTCTCTCTCTCTCTCTCTCTCGCAGCAGCGCGAAGTCTATAATGCAACAATTCGTTTCTACATTTTTATGTCAAGCACTGGATACATAGGTTACATTACAATACTTAAAATTAAAATGTCTTTCTCTCCAATCCCTAACTCGCAGATCGAGTTTACTGACGGAACGGTTACATCATATAGCTGGCTCTACCACGAATCAATGGGGTCTACTCAATTTACTGACGGCCCGGTTACATCATATGGCTCTACCACGAATCAACGGGGTTTACCCAATTTACTGACTGATCGGTTACATCATATGGCTCTACCACGAATCAACGGGGTCTACTCAATTTACTGACGGACCGGTTACATCATATGGCTCTACCACGAATCAACGGGGTCTACTCAATTCAATTGGTGTCTCTTGAACCTCAACGGCCTCTCAACGAATCTACATAGGATCTGCTCTTTCAAGAGTCCAATGGGTGTCTAACTCTATAGAATCTAAATCGGTCTTTTAACATTGAAATAACTCTGTCAATAAAATAAAACCAAGTACGAACAATCCAAACCATTAGCCAAAATCTGAAGTCCTAAAATAGCGGTATAGGCAAAATAGTGTAATCAGAAAATGGACTGTTCGCCGTGTATACAAAATACACGACAAACAGTGGTAACAGGTGTCCGGAAGAGTAAGCTTACGGAGAAATATTACATTCTTAATTATGATGATTTATCCTTATAGACGGTGGAAACTTTCCGCCCGGAGTGTCAGTCTTGTTATTTTGTGTTTAACTGAGAATTAAATGTTTATCCAATTTAAACATGCATTATGCAAGAGCTAAATCTGATTGTTGCAAGTCTTAATTTAGGCTTCATATGTTATAGAAATTATAAATTAGATCTTTATTTAAACAACAAGACCAAAATCAACTTTGTAGACCCACGGATGGCTCGGCTACAGCTCGGATTTAAATAGGATTTCACTAATTGATTAAATCAGATAAGGGGTAAATTATTGCACAGTTTTATAGCATATTTATTTTAGTCAAAAAACGCTGTTATATTTTACAAGAAGATTTATATATCAAGTTAATCTTACAAGATTTATCCGCATTAATTAACTAATTGTATACAGTTGATTTCTTAATTATCACCAGTTGACCGATTAAGTGATTAACTCACCACTTGTTGACGACAGTTTCTAAATTGTTTTGCTTATACCGATTACTAGTTGCTCGCAGATTATGTGGTTGTAACTAAGATTACGGGTTTGTAAAGAGTTACTATAGAAGATTATTAGGGTTGCTATAGACAACAACTATTACAGTATATAAACTACGAACTGTGGAGTTCAAGTCATCATTTACTTTGACTTGCCTTCTGACAAACATCAGATATAGCAAGCTGTTGACACATTCATATTACTTTATATAGTATCTAAAACTTCATCTTCAAAATGGTAAGTCAATTTTCTTTCTTTGCTATATTTACTAAGGTTTATATTTTCTGGGAGCCTCTGTGGCTAAGTGGGTAAGACGCTGGCTAGGGGTTTCGCTCCCGGTGTTGGCCGAGACAGTTCATTGGTATTTCCCGGCGTGGTTTCCTCTTGTCAGTGGTGTAGGGCACAGCTGTCTAGTCTTTCGGATGAGAAGAAAAACTGGGGTCCCGTGTACACGTTGGTGTACACATAAAAGATACCTTGGCAGTTGGAATTCGATACAAGAGTAGGCCTTAGCGTCGTAACACACTGTATGGCTTATGTCCGTCTTCATTAGCCCAGTCGGCGCAGAACAGTAGGACGTTACACCTCATTTCATTTCATTTTATAATTTTCTGATGCAAACTAAATGAATATAACCTTGTTTATTTGTTTGATAGGGTTGGGGTATTGTGCTATACTTTAGATATGTGGGTCTGTCATCGAGTCAAGTGGTCGAGTATCGACCCCAAAATTGAACGTGACAAGTAATAGGATCACCTGCTCAGCCTTGTGGGTTATCTCCAGGCCTCTCGGTTTCCC
Organism: Patella vulgata; assembly: GCF_932274485.2. Taxonomy (NCBI): domain Eukaryota; kingdom Metazoa; phylum Mollusca; class Gastropoda; family Patellidae; genus Patella; species Patella vulgata. Next base: position 14,598,991 of record NC_065886.2, on the reverse strand, counting down.
ACACTGCTAAAAAAGAACCGTACATGTAAACTATGTATTGACATAAGTTTGTACCATATGTTAGTCCCGAAATGGCCCAATTTCGACCCCTCTCTTAAACTTAAATCCTACTTATATTGATATTTCGTTGACATTAGAATTTCTTTCTTTTCTAGCGTGAGTGTATCTCTGTTCATATCGGCCAAGCTGGTGTCCAGATGGGCAATGCCTGTTGGGAGTTGTACTGTTTGGAACATGGAATCCAACCCGATGGTCAGATGCCATCAGATAAAACTATTGGTGGAGGAGACGATTCCTTCAACACATTCTTCAGTGAAACAGGAGCTGGTAAGCACGTACCAAGAGCTGTGTTTGTTGACTTGGAACCAACCGTTGTAGATGAAGTAAGAACTGGTACATACCGCCAACTCTTCCACCCTGAACAACTCATCACCGGTAAAGAAGATGCTGCCAATAACTACGCTCGAGGTCACTACACCGTGGGTAAAGAAATCATTGATCTGGTTCTCGACAGAATCAGGAAATTGGCTGATCAATGTACTGGTCTTCAGGGATTCCTCATCTTCCACAGTTTTGGTGGAGGAACCGGTTCTGGTTTCTCATCTCTTCTCATGGAAAGATTGAGTGTCGACTATGGCAAGAAATCCAAGTTAGAATTCGCCATTTACCCAGCGCCACAAATTTCCACTGCTGTGGTTGAACCCTACAACTCTATCCTGACCACTCACACCACCTTGGAGCACTCTGACTGTGCCTTTATGGTTGATAATGAAGCTATTTATGACATCTGCCGCCGTAACTTGGATATTGAACGCCCAACCTACACCAACTTGAATCGTTTAATTGGTCAGATCGTCAGCTCAATCACCGCCTCTCTACGATTTGATGGTGCTCTTAATGTAGATCTTACTGAGTTCCAGACCAACTTGGTTCCCTACCCACGTATCCATTTCCCTCTTGCTACCTATGCCCCAGTCATTTCTGCTGAGAAAGCCTACCATGAACAACTGACCGTGGCTGAGATCACCAACGCCTGTTTTGAGCCAGCCAACCAGATGGTAAAATGTGATCCTCGTCACGGCAAGTACATGTCGTGTTGTATGTTGTACCGAGGAGATGTTGTTCCCAAGGATGTCAACGCTGCCATAGCCACCATCAAGACCAAGAGAACCATCCAATTTGTTGACTGGTGTCCAACTGGTTTTAAAGTAGGTATCAACTACCAACCACCAACTGTTGTACCAGGAGGTGATTTAGCCAAGGTACAGAGAGCTGTTTGCATGTTGAGTAACACTACTGCTATTGCTGAAGCTTGGGCTCGCCTGGATCATAAATTTGATCTAATGTACGCCAAGAGAGCTTTCGTCCACTGGTATGTTGGTGAAGGTATGGAAGAAGGTGAATTTTCTGAAGCTAGAGAAGATTTGGCTGCTCTAGAGAAAGATTATGAAGAAGTTGGTGTTGATTCTGTTGAAGGTGAGGGAGAAGAGGAAGGAGAAGAATATTAGAAAAACTTTTTTTTTACATAAAATAAAAGATATCAACACCTGACATTTGTTTTTGATTAGTTAAAGGGTATTCGATATGCATAGACCTTTACACATACACGTGTGGCAGGTGTCTTTCTGAATCAGCGGAAAATTAACAAAGACCCATTCTTTTGTCTTCAAGGTGTGTTAACGGATTACAAACCTATATGGCTATTGTTTAAAACCTCACTCCTTAAAGATGCATTGTGTAAGATTCATATAAACGCGGAAAGTTATTGTTGCTATAAATGTTCTAAAATAGATAAAATTTTAGTCAAATTACTTCATTCTTAGCGGGGATGGGGGGACGGGTGGTGTGGATGGCTGAATGGTTAGCACGTGCGCGCTGTATCATAAAGTCTGTCATTGAGTCAACTGGTGTAGTTTCGATTCGCCGGTTGTACGTGACAAGGAGTAGGGTTGCCTGTCTAACCTCGTGGGTTTTCTCCGGGTCCTCCGGTTTCCTCCCACTGCTAAGGACCCCTACGCGCAAGCGATTTATGAAAATAAAATTGAACCATACGTTAGTCCCCAAAAGACTTAGTTTGTGTCGAGTGGACGTTAAACCCCATTTCTCTCTCCCTCTCTCATTCGTAGCGAAATTATGGACGTTGAATAAGTAGGGGAGATTTTTTAATTATCCTAGAAACGTCACTGGACAATAGACCCTTAGTCACGTTTGTGCATTTTATCGTTAAAAGTTTAGCATACTAATCCATTTAAATATCTGGTATACGATGATCTAGAGAGTTGGTTATGTGCTTGTTTTAATAAATGTCAAAATAGTTTAGAGAACATATGTAGCCCAAATAAAGACATAATGCATCTTTAAAAATATCAGTAACTAAACGAAACACCTACGGACAAGTGGCCCGTTTTGTGTAATGGAGATTTGCATTTCTTACACACCCTTTCCATCTAAACATTCCGCCCTTCCACCTTGCAACACTTGTCTGAACGGTCGTTTCAGGCCTTTGAAACAAACCCTCATTTGTTTATATTTAAAATTGATTTTAAGTTAAAACAGTACGGAGTTGACATTTAGATATAACATTTGTTAAGCTTATAGATTTTTATATTGCTATTGATTTTAAAGGAATATAGCTACTGGCCTTAAAATGTGTCTCAAAAATAGAATTGATTCGTTGCTTTGAATTGCAGAAATGTTTTGTTGTCATCTCTAAACATTGCCTAAGTGACTACATATTTGTATTATTAAGTTATTAAAAAATCTTACTGAATTTATCGGGAAATTAAAAAAAATCAACGTTATATATATTATCAATATTAATTATTAAGAGACTGGCTTTTAAAAGATCTTTATTGAAGACTTATATCGCAGTCGTAGATTTCACAGGACACCTTTAAAATTGGTTTCAGCAGAACCTCCGGAGAACAACGGAGCTGCGGCCTATTCTTATATCGAATTCCAACTGTCAATGGTTATACGAGGGTGGGGTAGGGGGTTGGATGGCACAATGGTTAGCACGTGCGCGCTGCATCATAAGGTCTGCCATTGAGTCAACTGACGTGGTTTCGATTCCCCGGTTATAGTTGTAGGCTACAACGAGGGCTTATTATATGCCCGAGATATGCAGTCAGTCGTTAGAATTCAAAGACGTTGCGGGGACTATTGGTTTAATGGTTGGGCTTTAGATCGTACGGTCTGTTATTAAGGCATGTCTTCAACAGCCCTGTCGGTGCAGAAAAGTAGAAAATTAAACCCCATTTCATTTAGTCAAGAGGTGGGGAATCCATCCCAGTGTGTTACCCGGGGTAAGGTGATATGCTCAACACCTTGTGCGTTTTCTCCAGGTCTTCCGCTTCCCTACCATTCCTAAACGGGATGAGGGGGTGGGGGGCGAAGGTCCAGTAGTCTCATTCGTGCGCCTTAGATCATAGTGTCGGTCATTTAGTCACATTGCTCGTGAGAAAGGGGGCGGTGGGCAATTGCGACGCAATACAGTTACTTGATCGGTGACTTATCAGAATGTGTCGGGCGTGGGTAGTATTAGAATTGGTTCTGACAGTCTACGTTTTAGGGGGAAAACTTGGTTGATTGAAAACGATAAGCCACCTGCCCGGGCCTTCCCGCCGCGACAATTGAGATGTAATACAACATTTTATGTCATACCACATACGTGTACTAGGTTTTAATTTTACAGATGTACATGATTTTGATAGGACATTTCAACATACGGAGGGTCTGGGAAGGTTGTCAATATTTGACGTAAAGTCCATTGCCCATGCGTAACCGGGAGTTTGGTTTTTAATGTGGTTGATTATCCAGTCTCTTTAGCCAAGTCAAGTAAGAGTTGCGCCCCTGCCCACAATAAATCCCATAATTCTTGCATTAATATAAACAAACATGGATCTTGACGACGAATTAGGATTAATTTTAAAAGCATAGATATGGTCCATGAAGAGAGAAATTTTACAATAAAAAATTGAGAATGTCAGATATTGAACTCGCATGCAATCAAATGGATTTTTTGAAATGACATTCTTAAATTAATTTCATAGGCGTAAACATCTTGTTTTAAGAGGAGTTACCTCCCTTAGACATTGTTTATGATAATGTGAAAGATCGGATTATCTAGCCAATTTTTCTCAAATGTTGACAACCTGTCCAGACTAATATTCGTAGAATACTTTTCTGGATGATAGAGACTATCACACAAGGGCCAAAGCTATTTTTAGTCTCGCTCTCTCCCTTTCCCTTTTTCCCCCTTTTGCATGGCGATTTTTGTTGACTTTTTTGTGTAGAATCGAAAAAACGGTTTGAAAATACATTTTCTGCCAGGTTTTGTTGAATATTCATGATTTTGAGGCGGAAGGATACAAGAGTTGTGAGGTTGGTTACGTTGAAATGTAGGGCCGGAAATTGCATGTTTACTTGTCTCTACTTCCAGCTTGTGTATCTCAAGTTTATCATGGTGAACCTCATACATGCTTTTGGGCAAGAGTTTGCCACATGTTGCTCCATCTGTGGCAGAAAGCGTTCTACCCAACGAAAATTTGGGAAAAAGTTAGAGCCGGTCTAAGAGACGAGAATTAACATTAAAGTCAATGGGGAAATAATTAGTGATCTGTGGCCAAATACTATGTAGACTGGAATAACCAGACGCTAAAGATTGTCATTCGATTGAGACTTCTGGCGTATTTCGCCGAACACAACTGATTTAAAATTAGAGTAAAACGGAAACTATTGAATGTAAATCAGTTTATATATATAGATTCATATTACATTATTATATGATTTGCAACCAATTTGTGTCAATTTATGACATCAGTAAAATTAAAACATAGTACACCTATCTGGTATGTCATAAAATGTTGTGTTACATCTCAGTTGTCGCGGGCCCTGTTTAGTCAAATGACGCTCTCTCTCTCTCTCTCTCTCTCTCTCTCTCTCTCTAACAATATGCGTCGCTGGTTAGATCTGAAAAGCGCCATTTCAAAAACTCCCCACAGCCGACGAATGACGCATCCTATCTTCTGCTACAGATTGTATTAACCTTGTGATCGTCTACCCCGGTTGTACGTGACAAGCAGTAGGGTCGCCTGTCCAGCCTAGTGGGTTTCCTCCCACTGTGCATGTGAATTTGTGAATTATTGAAATAAAATTGAACGATATTTTAGTCCTGAAATGACGTGGTTTGTGTCGAGTGGACGTTAACACACCACACCCACCCACCCCCCTCTCTCTATCTCTCTCTCTCTCTCTCTCTCTCTCTCTCTCTCTCTCTCTCTCTCGAGGCAGCGAAGTCTACTAGAAATAACAATGCAACAATTCGTTTCTACATTTTGATGTCAAGCACTGGATACATAGGTTACAAGCATAGGTTACAGCACAATACTTAAAATTAACATGTCTTTCTCTCCAATCTCTAACTCGCAGATCGAGTTTGCTGACTGACCGGTTACGTCATATAGCTGGCTATACCACGAATCAACGGGGTCTACTCAATCCAGATGGTATCTCTTGAACCTCAACGGGTTCTCTCAACGAATCTACGTGGGATCTGCTCTTTCAAGGGTCCAATGGGTGTCTAACTCTATAGAATCTAAATCGGTCTTTTAACATGGACAGTGGCATTGAAATAACCCTGTCAATAAAATAAAACCAAGTACGAACAATCCAAACCATTAGCCAAAATTTGAAGTCCTAAAAAATGGTATAGGCAAAATAGTGTAGACAGCAAATGGACTGTTCGCCGTGTACAAAATACACGACAAACAGTGTTAACAGGTGTCCGAAAGAGTAAGCTTACTGAGAAATATTACATTCTTAATTATGATGATTTATCCTTATGGACAGTGGAAACTTTCCGCCCAGAGTGTCAGACGTGTTATTTTGTGTTTAACCAATTAAGAATTAGCTGTTTATCTAATTTAAGCTGATTTTATGTATCAACTTATCAATGCCCTGTCAATGAATGTGAAACCAATCATTAGTCAAGGTCATAGTTAAACTAAAATTCTCATATTAGCCTAACATTATTACCACTAATTTCACCATCAGTATTACTACACCCCTCTCCCTCCCTCTCCAAATATTGTACAGTTTTTTATAGCATATTTATTTTAGTCAAAAAGTGCTGTTATATTTTACAAATCTGCTATTGTCAGAAGATTTATATATCAAGTTAATCTTCCAAGATTTATCCGCAATAATTAAAGTCGTTTAACTAATTGTATACAGTTGGTTTCTTAATTATCACCAGTTAACCGATTAAGTGATTAACACACCCCTTGTTGACGACAGTTTCTAAATTGTTTTGCCTATACCGATCACTAGTTGCTCGCAGATTATGTGGCTGTAACTAAGATTACGGGTTTGTAAAGAGTTACTATAGAAGATTATTAGGGTTGCTATAGACAACAATTCTTACTGTATATAAACTACAGACTGTTGAGTTTAAGTCATCATTTACTTTAACTTGCAAACATCAGTTATAGCAAGCTGTTGAAACCATCATATTACTTTATACAGAAGCTAAAACCTCATCACCAACATGGTAAGTCAATTTTCTTTCTTTACTATATTTACTAAGGTTTATATTTTCTGGGAGCCACTGTGGCTAAGTGGGTAAGACGCTGGCTAGGGGTTTCGCTCCCGGTTTTGGACGAGACAGTTCATCGGGATTTCCCGGTGTGGTTTCCTCTTGTCAGTGGTGTAGGGCACAGCTGTCTAGTCTTTCGGATGAGAAGAAAAACTGGGGTCCCGTGTACACGTTGGCGTACACATAAAAGATCCCTTGGCAGTTGGAATTCGATACAAGAGTAGGCCTTATCGTCGTAGCACACTGTATGCCCAGTCGGCGCAGAACAGTAGGACGTTAAACCTCATTTCATTTCATTTTATAATTTTCTGATGTAAACTAAAAACTAAATGAATATAACCTTGTTTATTTGTTTGATAGGGTTGGGGTGGTGGGTCGAGTGCTATACTTTAGATATGTGGGACTGTCATCGAGTCAAGTGGTCGGGTATCGACCCCAAAATTGAACGTGACAAGAAATAGGATCACCTGCTCAGCCGTGTGGATTATCTCCAGGCCTCTCGGTTTCCCACACTGTTAAAAAGACCCGTACATGCAAACTATGTATTGACATAAGTTTCTACCATATGTTAGTCCCGAAATGGCCCAATTTCGATCCCTCTCTTAAACTTAAATCCTACTTATATTGATATTTCGTTGACATTAGAATTTCTTTCTTTTCTAGCGTGAGTGTATCTCTGTTCATATCGGCCAAGCTGGTGTCCAGATGGGCAATGCCTGTTGGGAGTTGTACTGTTTAGAACATGGAATTCAGCCTGATGGTCAGATGCCATCAGATAAAACTATTGGTGGAGGAGACGATTCCTTCAACACATTCTTCAGTGAGACGGGAGCTGGTAAACATGTACCAAGAGCTGTGTTTGTTGACTTGGAACCAACTGTTGTGGATGAAGTAAGAACTGGTACATACCGCCAACTCTTCCACCCTGAACAACTCATCACTGGTAAAGAAGATGCTGCCAATAACTACGCTCGAGGTCACTACACCGTGGGTAAAGAAATCATTGATCTGGTTCTCGACAGAATCAGGAAATTGGCTGATCAATGTACTGGTCTTCAAGGATTCCTCATCTTCCACAGTTTTGGTGGTGGAACCGGTTCTGGTTTCTCATCTCTTCTCATGGAAAGATTGAGTGTCGACTATGGCAAGAAATCCAAGTTAGAATTCGCCATTTACCCAGCACCACAAATTTCCACTGCTGTGGTTGAACCCTACAACTCTATCCTGACCACTCATACCACCTTGGAGCATTCTGACTGCGCCTTTATGGTTGATAATGAAGCTATTTATGACATCTGTCGCCGTAACTTGGATATTGAACGTCCAACCTACACTAACCTGAATCGTTTAATTGGTCAGATTGTCAGCTCCATCACCGCCTCTCTACGATTTGATGGTGCTCTTAATGTTGATCTTACTGAGTTCCAGACCAACTTGGTTCCCTACCCTCGTATCCATTTCCCTCTTGCTACCTATGCCCCAGTCATTTCTGCCGAGAAAGCCTATCATGAACAACTGACCGTGGCTGAAATCACCAACGCCTGTTTCGAACCCGCTAACCAGATGGTAAAATGTGATCCTCGTCACGGCAAGTACATGTCTTGTTGTATGTTGTACCGAGGAGATGTTGTTCCCAAGGATGTCAACGCTGCCATAGCCACCATCAAGACCAAGAGAACCATCCAATTTGTTGACTGGTGTCCAACTGGTTTTAAAGTAGGCATCAATTACCAACCACCAACTGTTGTACCAGGAGGTGATTTAGCCAAGGTACAGAGAGCTGTTTGCATGTTGAGTAACACTACTGCTATCGCTGAAGCTTGGGCTCGCCTTGATCATAAATTTGATCTAATGTACGCCAAGAGAGCTTTCGTCCACTGGTATGTTGGTGAAGGTATGGAAGAAGGTGAATTTTCTGAAGCTAGAGAAGATTTGGCAGCTCTAGAGAAAGATTATGAAGAAGTTGGTGTTGATTCTGTTGAAGGTGAGGGAGAAGAGGAAGGAGAAGAATATTAGAAAACCTTTTTATTTACATAAAATAAAAGATATCAACATCTGACATTTGTTTTTGATTAGTTAAAGGATATTCGATATGCGTAGAGCTTAGCACATACACGTGTGGCAGGGCCGAGGGTGGATTTTCAAACGGATGTTGATACTCTGTGTCTTTCTGAAGCAACAGAAAAATAACATGGACTATACCTTGTCTATAAGATTTTTAGGGAATTTACAGATCCATGAAATAGGTGACAGCAGTTGCCCCCCCCCCCACCTCACACACACACACACCCATAAAAACCATCACACACACATACACACGCGCTACTTATAAAACTGCAAGAACTCTTTTTTATACCCCACATTCCCTCAACAGTAACTAAGGTACAGTAACATCCGAAGGGCGAATGGTGGGTCCGTTCTGTGTAATGGAAAGATGCATGTTTTACTTTGAACCCCCCACACCGCACCCCCCACACATTTATATCCGTACATTCTTTGACCCAATTTGACATTTGGATTTAGCGTTCGTTAAACTTATAGATTTTTATGCTGCCATTGATTTTGAAGGAATGTGGCTGCTGGCTTGAAAATATTGTTATAACAGAGATAACACCATTAAAGGGGTTTCAAAATAGAATCGATCTGTGGCTTTGAATTACAGAACTGTTTTATTTATATTCAGATGAATAATTCACCATCTCCTAACACTAAGTGACGACATATTTGTACTAGTAAGCTTATTTACTCCTATCTACATGGTTTATTGGGATATTAATAATTCGATGGGTATTAAAAGACAGTGACATCAAAGAGACCTTCCTGCAATCGTAGATTTTACTGGACACCATAAAAAAGGGGGTTTAAGAAGGGCCCCGTGCAGAAATTGCGGTCCTCCCGAAGCTCATTGTTCGAACCAACTTATTTTAGTTAATGAATTTTTGCGAGGGGGTGGATTTAAATGTCACGGCCAATTGCTCCGCCTGACGTCCATTGTCACCCCCAGCATGCCAAAATGTAACTATTTAGCCTGTTTACCGTGACTTGATAATCCCGATCAATACTCATTTCGATACTAACTCAATTCCAACTGCCATTGTATACACGGGACCTTGGTTTTTGGTCCCATTCCACTGACAAGGGGAAACCACGTCGGAAAATCCCGATGAACTTAAAGGTGAAAGTTGTCCAATTTGTATCTGTATAGTTGACGTTCGCTAATATTTGCGAGGATGTATTTACCCATTAATATATTTTATTTGCAAAAATTCACAAAGGACCATGAAAAAGGCACATGTTTTCTAATCAGTAATTAATTTCATACTCATAATCTGTATATCCCCAATCAATATATTAAATATCTAAGAATTTAAAACAGGTCCAGAAATAACTCATTGTTCCGTGGCCCATGTTTTCTGATAAATAATTTGATACTTAAAATTCCTAATCCATTTCTAAAATATCAAAAACTTCAACCCTTTCCCTGAAGCCGCGATTTTATTTTATCTCTACTTGGCATTAACTTTAATGGCGCTATGTGTTAAAAACATGTGGCAGGTAAGGTTTCACCAAGTTGATTTTCTGTTCTTCGGGAACACCTGTAAAAATTCCCCTTTTTATTTTTTTTCGGGAAAATGTCTTATTTAAAAATCAAACATACTTATTTGTGCCGTTCATGAGCTTTTAGTTCCAATTGTTTTTAAGTTTTGATATTTTAAAGGGACAATAACACTCTTGCTGGCTTGAAAGCTCCAGAAAATAAATAATATCTCTATCTAAGTACTAGATGTTTAAGTGTCCTACCTGTTGTGTAAATTATCCATTACATCCTATTTTACTTGTCCAGACGGTTCGAAAATATTTTTAAATCGAAGTTTCATTTGAAAAGGTTTACGTTAGACGTTTCAAACCATTATGTTGAATTTTTCAAAATTTATAAATAAGGTGTGTTAAGATGAAATTTGTATCATCAATTAATTGAAATATTCTAAAATAGTACAATTTGTTGACCAGAATAAAGATTGGGACATATTATTCAGTTACAACAAGAGTGGTATTGAGCCTTTAAGCAAATCATCTTTCATGTGATTAAAGTGAATATTTTATTATCAAGAACCCGAAGAACTGTAAATCAAATTGTCGTGGTCTTAAAGTATTGTGTTAAAGTATTTCATTGATTACTTATTGTTCGATATGCTGATGACAATAAGATCAATATAGGAATAGTTGAATATTAAATATTTACCTTTATTGAGTGTAGCGAGAAGACAGATACAGGCAATATACTAGATGTTATAATAAAGCGGGGGCCGAATGGTTTAACGCGTGTGCGTTGGGTCATAAGGTATGTCATTGAGTCAAGTGTAGTGGTATCGGTTCTTCGTTTGAACGTGACAAGGAGTAGGGTCGCCTGTAAAGCCTAGTCAGTTTTCTCCTGGTCCTCCTGTTTCCTCCCACTACTAAAGACCCCTACGCGCAAGCGAATTATTGAGTGTTAATTGCTCTGATTTGCTTTTGCTATTTTACTCTTTTACTACTCTTTTACTCAGAGAGAGAGAGAGAGAGAGAGCGCGCGTTTAACGTCCACTAGAAACAAATTATGGCATTCCAGGCCCCGAGTTCACAAACCATTCGTAGACGTAAGTTAAGAATTTACTCAAAATTGTTCGCCTTATTTTAACTAAACTGTAGCCCTTATAAAACTTTTGTTGTTTTAATGTATCAAATACATCACTGAGAAACTATGTACAAAGCTTAGTGTTTCTGGATCAAAGATATTTCTCATAAACAGTGATTGAAAGTTGAGTAAATTTTTAACTTAAGCCTGAGAATGTTTTGTGAACTCGGGGCCAGGACTAACACATGGTTAAACCATTCACCCAGCAACCCTTCTTGATTGACAATGTTTCTATTCATTAACGAAAAACTTGTGTAAAACCTTCATTGATTTGTGTAAACACGGTATTAATTTTGCCACTACATTCTGAAACTATGCAGACTGTTAAAGAGTTTGATATAAAATCTAATTAATTATCAAAAACATAATCAGTATAAAAACAAAAACATTTTTATATGCCCACATTTTAATGTGAACGTATATTGTCGTCGCCCCTGTTCTTCCGCCTGTCCGTCCATAATTTGTTTGTGGACATTCTACAGGTTACAATTCTTATCTGATTTTGTGCGGAAGGTATATGCGGTGGAATTGTTAGTGCTAAGATAAACACCATAGGAGAAAATCGGCAATCAACGGTACTGGTTTAAAGGGAGATAACTGTTGATTTGATGGAACGGAGAATGCAGACAATGCCGAAGAATAATAATATTCTATTTCGTTGGTAATCTGTGCCGAAGGAATGTTTCAGTCTTTTAATTATCCATAAATGAAACATGTCTCTCTTTTTATGGCATAACTGACCTATTTTGACTAATAATCTTATTAAATCTGTACACCTAATCTGATTAAAATGCAGATCTATATTTCGTTTCGGTTTTGTATACCTTCGATGGCCTACACTACATGAAGATCTGACCGATTATACTGGAAGGTCGTGTCAGACATTGATTAATCAATCATCGTTGACGGTTCTAGTGGTTTACCCACAGTTCTTTGCATCGCACGCCAAAAACTCGCCGTAAAAGACCGTTTCATTGGCTAATCCCTCACTTCAGCCAGAACGTCGGTAATATAACAACTCTTTCAGATCCTGGTGTATTAAAGACAAGTAAAACGAAATTTTGAACTATAAAAAACGAAACGAAATAGGATCTGTGTTTTAATCAGATTGGTGTACACCTTGGCGTGCAAGTAAAAGAATCCTTGGCAGTTGGAATTAGATATAATAGTAGATCTAACCATACGTACACGCAAAATCTACACGGGATACTTTCTTGCCAGGCCATCCATGCTGCATCCGAGTCCTACGGTTTCCCCCACTGCTAAAGACCCCTACGCACAAGCGAATTATGGAATTAAAATTGAACCATGTGTTGGTCCCGAAATGACCTAGTTTGTGTCGAGTGGACGTTAAACCCCATCTCTCTCTCTCTCTCTCTCTCTCTCTCTCTCTCTCTCTCTCTCTCTCTCTCTCTCACACACACACTCTCTCTCTCTGTTTTAAAAATCAGAGTAGATTAATCATCGAAACACATTAACCATGTTTGAGGGATTTTGTTGGAGAAAATTAATAGCCCGAGACAGATTTAATGTTGGTAATTAAAAATTTAGATCAATATATATTATTTAAGAGTTCGTGTGTGTTCTCATTGGCTGACTTACATTAGTAATGTATTGTCATCTATTGTCATCATCTACATCATTTCCGCATCAATAAAACAGAAAACCTTTTCCGCATCTTCGGTGGTGTCGTTAGACTTCTAATTGCAAGAGTATTGATTGTCATTTGACAAATATTTTCCCGATTGCGTTAGCAACCTTCGACCGGGTGAGTCTTGTCATGTAAAGGCAATCCATGTGTAGAAAAGATTTATTGTTGATAAGTGAGTTGTCAGGGGTGAATCGACAGTTTTAATTTTCATCATATATTTAATCAAACATAGATCTGTTTGCTTATCAACGATTACACGCTTTCACGTCAACTTATCGACTGTGTTTTGTTTTCTCACTTTGATGTGAAGTAAGTGTTTTTGGTTTCGTATAAAGATCCTGTGATTTTAGCTCTGAGGACTCGTGCGCTTTTTGATTTTAAAAATATATTGATTGGGTTACTTAACATCACACTCAGAGTAGTCTTGGAATTGTCACTGGATAATATTATGTGCTAGATGAACGGACATCATTCAGCAGCGCCGTAATAATTTATTTTTGTAATATTTGTGATAAAGAAATTGAAAAGGCAGGCCAATCATGAAAGGGCGTGGAGCTAAAATTTCTACTACCGAGCCCGAAAGAGAGAAGGGGGAGATAATAAAAGCAGATGACAACAAACGGACAAAAAAGGGATTAAAGCACAAAGAGGAGAGGGAAAAAGAGGTGGAGAAACCGCCAGAGACAAAGACGAAAGGGGGTGTGAAAAGATTCAGACAGCGGTCAAAATCCCAAGATTTGCCCACCACAAATAGAGACGATAAAAAGGGTGGTAAAACAGAACAGGGTGTTAACAAAAATCAGGACAATGATAAGAACAATAAGAAACCACATGCTGGTAATAAGAACAAGGCACGTGGAAAAGAGAATCAAGATAGTGACCGAAAAAAGGGTGGCAAGGATAAGGATGCAGATGATAAGGATAAAGAAAAGGGACTTGGTAGGAATAATCAACGTGGTAAAATTTACGCTAAAGATGACCTCGAAGTTGGGCCTAAGGCAAAGAGAACAAGTAAGAACAACTACGATGAACGAGAACATAAAGAAATTCAAACCGATCATTCAGCTTTGGCAGAAAAACATTTTTTAGAAAATAAAAAACGGTATCGTAGGTATGGTTTTGATGTCGCACTTTATCGGCATGTTTTTGTAGTCTGTGGTGTTGTCGTAGTAACGTAAACCTGTTTTGTTTTTGTTCATTTATTTATAAGTATAATTTAGTCTAATAAGTAGTACGCCATGTGTTTGAAAAAGCTTTGTTTAACATTCGCTTCTCCGAAATGTTATTGCCGTCATCCTATTTTAATTTTGGTTGACCGATATTTAAAGATGATGTTGCGGTTGGTTGTTGTTGCTGCTGTTACCGTCCAAAACATTAGTTATGATATTTATGGTCAGGTTGAATTAATTAAGATTATTTACATGTGAAGAAGGCGTTGAAAAAACCCCAAAACATAAAAAAAAAATTCTTAGTATTCGTTTATGTTAAAATGCCACTTCTAAACCCGGTATTAAGTCTTCTCCTCTCGTCGTTAAAACGTTCCTTCGACCGAATAAAACCAAGTTAAAACAGGAGGTGGATGTGGATAGAAAAACAACCACGGGGAACAGAACCCGCTTGCTTCGTGTGGAAAGGCGAAGTCCTTGCTTTAGAAAACAAAAATCTGTTCGTAGTTTCCATATGGGTAAAACTTGTTCAGTCCTTTGATTATACTTTCCCACAAATGTATTTATCGGGAGCTTATTTCCAATAAAAGTATGACAATTTTGATATATATATATGGAAAGTAGAAACACCCAATCTTACTAGAAAAATGCTGGATTCCCTGAAAAACACCCATAATACAGTACAAAAATGTTAGGGTTTCCTTAACCGGATGTCTGCTAGAGTGACGTCAAAGATTGCACGCGAAGATTGTCTCATTAGTGAGCGCTTGATGATGTATATGTTGATAATGACGGCGGTGGTGATGTGTTTGTGTGTGTGTGTGTGGGGTGTGGGGGCACAAATCAAAGCATGTCCTCGCTGGGTAAAGGAGAGGCCAGTTCAGGTCAACTGAACACAAAGTTCTTAAAGATGTTGTTAGACCTTACTGAATGTTAATAGCCCACCGCCAGCTACTGTGGTTGGTTAAAGCATTATTGTTTCAGGAGCGGATCCAGGAATTGTTTTCAGGAGATGGTTTGCCATGTTCCTGAGGCAATGTATCTTTGGGACGGGGGAAGGGGCTCCCGGCCTGCACGATTTTGACAGGAAACTTTAAGGAAGCAGAATAGATAAACAAAAACCGACCGCGACTGTGTCAAACATCAAAATATCAAGAAAATTCATCACATAAACTGTTCGTTTATTTTTTTTTCCAGTTCGATATTGATCCGCCCCTGTGTTTCGAATAAGGCGTATTATCATTGGGTAGAATAGAGGCCAGGCCAGGTCAATTGAACAAACGTCTTAAAGGTGTTGTTGGACTATTTAGTTATGAAGTCCAGCATCAGGCACTGCTGTTGGTTAATGCAATCTCTTCTTGTACATAACAAAGCATATCCTCATTGGGTCGGGTCTAGCAAATTGAACAAACTTCTGAAAGATGTTGTTAGACCGTACTTTAGTGTAAATAGCCCACCATCAGATGTTGTTTGGTCGTATTTTAGTGCAAATGTAAATATTTTGCTTGTGCGTCGTTCGCTATATGAAACCCAGCGGTATGACTTCATGTTTCATGATAACCAGGTGTTATTGTTATTTAATGATGAAATTGACAATTGGTGATTATTGTGTTGTTAAGGAACCATTTTAAACATAAAGTGTCATGTACACCTATGTCCAAAACCGGCCAGGGCTTTATTCATAAATTTAATTGAAATATTTAAAGGGTACAGATTTTAGCTCTTAGCCAATGAAAAGACTGTATTCAAATATTTAAAGGATTTGGACATTTTTTTCATTAGCTGAAAGTTAAAATACAGATTTTAGCTGTTAGCCAATGAAAAGACTACATTAAAATATTTTGTTTAATTTAAGTATTTGTGAGTGAGACCCGTGATATTAATTATTATTTTCAGTGTGCCAAGCTAGCTTCTGTTGTCGATTTTTACCAAGTGTTCATATTGCTGATGAGTTAAGCTTTTTGTGGTTGACGTTTATAATTGTTCCAGTCTAATCGACCATTATCGACATTCAGACCACCCAAAATATAACTTATTTGTTATAAACCGCATTGGTCCAAAGATTACTCAAATCGATCAAAGTTCACGTTATTTTCGATTGATTTTTATTCCGTCATCTTTATATATTTGTAATAGTCTGTTAGTTCTCTCCGTTGACATCGAGGCCAATATGGTATCAAACGTGTTTGTTTTAATTCTCTAATTAATTATCAACCGTAGAACATTTTTTCTGGTCTTTATTATATTCAAACCAAGACATTATGTATTGTCTGCTTGCGCTTTGTATCATTGACAAACAATTCTGTACAAAGCCATTCTGTTTCAGATTTTATGATGTATTAGTTGTGTTTGTTTTGTTCTGACATTAGAACAATAAAGTCATCTTATTAGTACATAAACCACCTACAGTAGGCCCCCAGTTCCATAGTCCTCGAAGCTTTGTTGATATATTCTAATCAATTAAAGGAAACATTACCTTAAGCATCCGTTATAACATCAATAAAATAATTTCTGTTATACTTTGTTTTCAGTAAACACTTGATAATCGATTTATTGATTATATAATCGATCTTTTGTGTTTGCTAGTCTGAATTTTTCATATTTTTAAACATTGGTTCACCATTATGTCAACGCGTACGTTACCAGGGGCGTTTCATTGGATACCATTTTTTTTTTTTAAAAAAAAAATAGTTACTCGAACCAAGAAAACATTCTACACTTGGAAGAATGTATCCAATAAACAATTATTATCGGACATAGCGACATTCATCGATTATTTTTAAGCCGATAATTTGACTTGACATTTAACAAAACGAATTTGTGGCTAATTAAATTAAATTATGGTTTATAATAAAGAAACTTTTTTAACTGAATAACAACATCAACAAACCCCACAAAAAAAGTCAGTACTGATTAAAATATGAAATTAAATCGTGAACGGTTGCATTATTTAAATTCATCGATCATAATTCGTAATATCGTTAATCCTCTTTCTGTCTATTTATTCCCTCGTCCAATCTGTCATTAGATCATCAATTTACGTTTGTACCCAATCGTCCTCCCTTCATTCATTGTACGTTCCGAAATTTAATCCAATCCTTCGGTCGTCCATTTATAAATATCATTCATTCGTCCACTCTTACATTCATTCGTCCGCCCGTCCATTCATTAATTCATTCATTCATTAATTCATTCATTCAGTAGTTCGGTTATTCAATAGTTCATTCATCCACCCATGGTTTGAATAGTTCATTCATTTATTCATTCATTCACTAGTCCATTCAGTAGTTCATTCATTCATTCAGTAGTTCGGTCATTCAATAGTACATTCATCCACCCATGGTTTGAATAGTTCATTCATTTATTTTTATTCATTCATTCAATAGTTCATTCAATAGTTCATCCATTCACCCACCCATGTATTAAATAGTTCATTCATTCATTCTTTCATTTACGAACCGAATGAACATCTGTAAATCGACGAGCCTGTGTTATTTTCAGTCAGAAGTTTTTTGCTAAAACCGAGAAACCAGTTGCCGCCAAAACAGTCAAACCTAAGTAAGTTATATATATTATTTATTCTAAAGCAAATACAGCTTATTCGAAGCTTGATCAAACGTCGGGGAAATTAAATATAGTAAAAAGTGCCGTATTTATATTCCTATTAAGAAATATATTTTTGTGTGTAAAACATTTAGATGTTGGCACAAAAATCCCCAACATTTTTCTAGTATATAAGAGTGTGTAACTTGGGTTTTCTTTGTCTATTTCGATTCTTACTCAAGCATGATTAAAACGTCAATTCTTTTCATGATTATTTTACACTGTAGGTGTCGCCAGAGTAGAACGGAACAATACCATTATTAATAATTAAATTAAGTTTGTCAGGTGAAACTAAAGGCACCCAATCGTAGCTGAAAACACACACACCAGTAATCTCAACGTTTTAGCTACGTTAAACATGCATTATGCAAGAGCTAAATCTGCCTATTGCAGGTCTTTCTTTAGATCTGAAATGTTTTCTAAAGTATTTATTAGGATTTTACCTATAGCGTACGTTTTAATAACTCTGAATGAACCGATAAATTAAAGATTTTAATTTGCCAAAAAATATTTGTTTTAATAACAATGTCGTCTTGTAGGTCTGGGATTATATTAACTTCAAACATGAAATGATTTTGATGAACGATAAGTTATCTATATCTATCTAAATATCTATTCTTGTTTCTGAGTAAAGAAACCTTTAGGAGCCTGATGAACCGAATACAAAACAGATTCTACTCGATAAAAGAACGGAAGTTATTCCATCAAAGAAATCATGATCAAAAGGCTCATATATATATTATTAATAATCAGAAATAAATTGCAATGAAGAATTCCATAAATGGTTATATTCGTTGTTAAGGCATATGGCATTTCCGTCTTAACTGTGCAATTACATTTGCTTGATTGAAGCTTTTAGAATAGCTACTATTGTTGTTTATGGCAACCATGGTAAATGTTTTGTGTCACTAGTTCCCTGGATTCTGAAGGATGTGACCTATAAGTACAGTATATGTAAATAGTCATAAATAAAGGTTTTGATAAAAATAAAATAATTCGATCAATAACCTACCAAGCCTAGGACAATATCTAGACACAATCAGATACGTTAACACACTCTTTTTACTTTATGTTGTAACTCCTTGAAAAAAAACCCAACACATTCCTTCTTTATATCGGCAACAAAGAGGAAACCAGGCATGATGTTTTTATATCCGCAACAAATCGGAAAACCTGGTTTTCTGTTTTTATATCGGCAACAACAAAAATGTATTTATATTTTACAGACAAAGATTCGCCTCAGTAGATTTTGATGATATACCTCGGGCTTCACAACATTCAAGGTAAATTATTTAGATTACGTCAGAAAGTTGTGTTCCCACAAGCATAATTAATTCGTATGTCCCACCCTCTAGAATTATATTTATCTGAAAATATGATATCTGTAATAACCAGGGAAAATCAAATTAAAGATATATTTAGTAAGATTTAGATCTAGTCGTTTTTGCTATAATAGTTCAAAAATAGATAATGCATAAAGAATATATTGAAAATTTCATTCAAATTACTGTATTCTGAACGAAGTTATCAGTGTTTGTTGGTTGTTTATTATCGTAACCCCGTAGCTGGTTATTTGAAGCTTACTCCCGCTCCTCCATTTTAAACTAAATCATTAAATGACCGAACCGTTCTAATCTACTTAGAATCAGGGTATACATTATACTGGTCGCGCTACATTAATATTAGTTAATGTTTCATAACATTCCTAATAGTCTTATAAGTGTTTTCTAATTGATGGTGATATTTTTAGGGTGGCGAATGGCGATGAAATACATTTTTATTTATTATTTTTTCTCATTTCAGAAACAAAAGTAAAAAGCAATTATATCGTTTTGATAGTCTTAAAAGCATAGATTCAAAACCGTCGTACATAAGGTATTGTGTAAAATTAATAATAAATAAATTTTATTAAATAGATAATAAATAGATTTTATTAGAATAAATAAAAATAAATGTATTAAAATAAATAGTAAATAAATTTTATTAAAATAGATAATAAATAAATTGTATTAAAATAAATGATAAATATATTTTTTAAAATAAATAATAAATATATATTTTTTTTAAATAAATGATAAATATAAATTTTTTATATAAATAATGAATAAATATTATTAAAATAAATACATTTTATTAAAATAAATACATTTTATTAAAATAAATACATTTTATTAAAATAAATACATTTTATTAAAATAAATACATTTTATCAAAATGAATACATTTTATCAAAATGAATACATTTTATCAAAATGAATACATTTTATCAAAATGAATACATTTTATCAAAATAAATACATTTTATTAAAATGAATACATTTTATTAAAATGAATACATTTCATTAAAATGAATACATTTTATAAATAAATCTTAATAAAATGAATAAATTTTATTAACATTAATAAATTTTATTAAATTAAATAAATTTTGAATTAGCAATAACCTTAATAAAAATATAAAAAATATGAAATGAATAAGTACAGGGTAATGTTTTAAAAGAAATAACACATGATATCGATTGGCGATAACTATTAATGCATGATGTATTTTTCAGATCTAATTTCTCACGCGATGGAAGTCATGACCGAGATTTAATCTCAACCAGACAATCTGTGCGCAGGTATTTCATTTATTTGTTACCCTAGTTTTAAAGGACAACATGTGTAGTTTAATGGTCGAATGCGAGACATTAAGTGCACGATGCAATATCTATATATTACGCAATGTCTTGCACGAGACCATTCATGTTTCTAAAGCGAGATCAAGCCTTCTATTGAAGATGGAGACCATTAAACAACTTAAAATACAGACACTGTCTAGCACGTGCATTTCAATGAAATACGTCACGCGCGTCTAATATTGCAACTAGTATAAATAATGTAGGCTACGCTTGGCACATTGTCCGTACCATTATTTGAAATAATGGTACGCCAACATCAAAGGATGACGTCACATCTGTATTTTAATGATATCTATTGCCCATAACAATTGCATTATGTATTTTTCAGATCTAATTTCTCACGAGATGGAAGTCATGACCGAGATTTAATCTCAACTAGACAATCTGTGCGCAGGTATATCATTTATTTGTTACCCTAGTTTTAAAGGACAATATCGGTGTCAGTCATTATCACATATGTGATAGAACTGATTAAACATGTTCCAAATATAATTTGAACAGAGATCATTGCTATACGATAGATGCGTTATGAAGATTTCGAGAAAGGGAAATCCCGGACAGAACAGTAGGACGTTAAACCCCATTTCATTTCGTTATCGTTATTGGACCATGAACCGATGCCAGTCTTTATTAGCCCTGTTTAGAAATGCAGGACGTTAACCCTTATGCGTTAAATTATCGCATTGCAGCCTTTTTCAAACACTGCGCCTGGTAAGGACAGCTGTCTAGTCGTTCAGGTGGGACGAAAAACCGTTTTCCCGTGTACACATTGGCGTGCACGTAAAAGATCCCTTGGCAATTGGAATTCGATATAAGAGTAGGCCGTAGTGCCCTTAGCCAAGTTTAGGAGCAGAACATTGGGACGTTAAATTTCATTTAATTTCATTTCAAACACCGCAATGTTTGATGTTGCGTGACAAAAGCCGGTGATTGTGTACTTTTACTAAAAGATCAAAACTGCTTTGATCAAATCTGCTTATAATCAATTTAGAATGAATTTTAAAAATGAATTGTGTTCAATCCGATTCTTTGACTTGTACTTGACAAAAGAGTTATATGATCGTCTGTCTAACCTTGTGCTTTCTCTCCGGGATCATCCCACTGCAAAATATTGAAATAAATATTTTACCATACGGTTGTCCCGAAATGACTCTCTCTCTCTCTCTCTCTCTCTCTCTCTCCTGTGAATTTGAAATGTCTATAGTAACTATCCTTTCCTATTTTTCCAGCCTTCGTGATTATAAATCGCAAGATGAATCCGATGAAGACGTAGTGAGACAAAGTCGACCACAATCTAAATGGTAAGTCAAGACGATTTTATTCAGATATTATGAAATCGGCGAAATATCGTGTTTCGCCTATCTACACTCTCGGATGGTCGAAACAAAACAAGAATAGGCAATAGCAGCACTGTCGTTATCTTGGTTTGTTTCGAAAAATAGGACATTAACCCTTTCAATGCTAGACGTAAATCCACTGCCTGTGCTAGACCCTTTTTTGAGGAAAAAAGGGAGGTTGGAACTGAATGCCAAGCAGTACTTATGGAAGCTTTTATGAAAAATCTTTTTGTCTGTTGGGATGGGCATGAGGTTGGGCTAAGAGGAAAAAATAGAATTTTGGAAATTTGCATAATAATGTAGTCACGTGACGTCATGGCGGCCATTTTGGATTTCTCATTTCACACTAAAGCTAACACGAAAACGAATTTTTCTCCATGAAATACTTAAAAGATATTGTTTTTTTTACTGGATTTTGATAAAGATATATAAAATGAACAAAAATATCAACAGCAGCCATGAGCAATGCCGCCGCGAACACGCGCATCACGTCTCCCGCTGCCATGACCACGTGCGGATTGCAATACCTTGATTTTACTTTCACTTTCACTTTCATCCCCAAGTCCTATATCATTATCAATATAGTCAGTCAATAGATCTACACGTTCGGGAATCAGGAATTACCTACGCATTTTACGATCCAGCAGGCCAGCATTATTATAAACATCAGAATTATTGTCAGAATCTACTGCAGACACAGGGCTAGCGTGTTCACATTGGGCTTGTTCATCATGCACGGGAGACATAGCTAGCCATGGGCGGAACGTCGCGCAACAAATCACACACTTCATAATACCAATCACTGTCCTGACTACTATCATTATCAAGTAACTGGAAACGAATTATGTGTATCACCCGCCTCGAAATTGTCCACATGTTGGTCAGCAAGACGTCATTCACGACTTCGTCGAGAGTGCATCGTCTACGTTGTCACAATGCACTCCGCCATTTTACGGTTTGCCGCTCTGAAACACGTGGAAATATGTTCTAGTGTATAGAAAATACAATAGATGGCACTTGCAGTTACGGTACTAATTTTAGCGAGGGCTTTACTGAGTACACGGTAATACCGGGTACGGGCATTTTACCGACATTTTATAATACCCGGTACTACCGGGTATACGCAGTGAAAGGGTTAAACCCCATTTCATTTAATTTTGTATAACAATGTCCAGTCAATAAATCCATCGCTTGACGACCTTAAAATAAGGTTTATTAAAATTAAATTTCCGACTTCAGGACACATAGAGGAGATGATGCGGTTGTCATGAGAAATGGCGATGGTGAGGCTGTCGTGAGAAATGGCGATGGTGAGACTGTTGTGAGCAATGGAAATGATGAGGATGTTGTGACACACAGAGATAATCGGTGAGTAAATTAAATTCTAGTATTCGTAAATATGATTCGTTAGCCCAGATAATTTCCTTACATGGGGGGGGGGGGGGGGGGCGGTGGTTCAGAGAGTAAGGCTGTGATTCGCTAACTAGGATGTCTCGGGTTCGCCCCCGGTGTTGGCAGAGAAAGTACATCGGGATTTTTCGGCGCGGTCAGTGGGTGGCTACCGGAACTAGCCTAGGTCATACAGGGGTAGGGTGTGATTTTACTCTTCGTATAACAACCCGAGGTAGCGGATTTCTGGAGGGAAGAGAGATCGACCACACCATTTCTTAGTTATTGGGATATCTGTATATGACGTTGTTTCTGATAATTAATAATTTAATTTCAGATATAATGATAGAGCTCATGAAAATGAATTTGAAATCAGAGTGGGTGCTAAAAGCCGCAGTGATAATCCAAGGTATTATATTTTGATTTTATTCCATTGTAAAATGGAAGACACGCCATCTTTAAGTCAAATATACACGGCATGGGTTCAAAATAAACGTTGATGTAAGTGAGATAGTGGAACGGCATAGTTTATGCGCCCCCATTGCACCCATCTACCCCCCTGAGC
This sequence comes from Patella vulgata, assembly GCF_932274485.2. Lineage (NCBI taxonomy): Eukaryota > Metazoa > Mollusca > Gastropoda > Patellidae > Patella > Patella vulgata. The sequence goes on along the minus strand of NC_065886.2, from coordinate 14,575,329 downwards.
CCACCTCCCCGATGCCCTGAGAATAACGTTGATCTCTTTAACTTGGTTCCATAAACTATTATAACTGTATTGTTAATGAAACATTCCGTACTGTGAACTTTTCCTTCAAACTAACCAGTTTTTGAAGTAAAGAACCGCCCCTAAAACAACCTAGCCCCACCCCATCCCTTTTATACTTAACTTAATCAAACTTAATTTCCCTTTAGATTTGAGGCTGTAGAAGAGAATCTCATGTTTAAAAATAGGTAAATAAATATTTTACTTACATACTGTGTTATTTTAGTGGTTGACAATTTAAATAAAATACTTATATACTGAGAGAGAGAGAGAGAGAGAGAGAGAGAGAGAAACGTCCACTCGACACAAACTAAGTCATTTCGGTGGTGAAGAGGGGGGGGGGGCAAGGTTCGGCATATAGTCGTTCGGATTGGACGTAAAACCGAGGTTCCGTGTACTCATTGACGTGCACGTAAATATACAATTTACAGTTGGAATTCGAAATAAGAGTAGGTCATATCGCCATTGTCCGGGAAAAAATTCCCCTCATTATAGCACACTGCATGGCTATGCCCGTTTTCATCAGCTCAGTAAGGGGGCAGAACAGTAGAACGTTAAAACCCGGTTTCATTTCATTTTATATTTTCAATAAATAACATGCGCACATTATAGATGAAAATGGAATGAAATTTCGGCACGAATCGGAGGGAAATGTGCCCATTCTTATTTTGAATTCCAATTTTCAAGTGTTATTTCACGTGAACGTGGGATCTCGGTTTTTGTTCCACCCGTTTGACTAGACGCTGTTGCTTGCTAGGCCCTCCATTCTGTACCACTATCAAGGGGAACCACCATTACCGGGATAGAGCACGTGACCTCCAGGCTAGCAAGCCAGCGCCTTACTCATCTACCGCAGACAATGAGACTAACGATCACCGACATTAACATAATATGATTCATTTAAAATATACTTTTAGACGTGAAGATGTTGACAGTCCGAAGACGAGATCTGAAAACAAAGGAAGTAGGCGATTTCCCACAAATGAAACGCCAGACCCACCGCCAGACGAGCAACGAAACAGCCAAAACGGTGAAGTGGAAGACAAAAACCTATCGTCACCAGAATTGACAGAATTTGAAAAGGCTAGACGTGAATATGCACGCGAAAGGCAGCAAAAAGATAATGAAGACAATAATCCGCAGACACCAGAATTGACAGAATTTGAAAAGGCTAGACGTGAATATGCACGCGAAAAGCAGCAAAAAGATAATGAAGACAATAACCCGCAGACACCAGAATTGACAGAATTTGAAAAGGCTAGACGTGAATATGCACGCGAAAAGCAGCAAAAAGATAATGAAGACAATAACCCGCAGACACCAGAATTGACAGAATTTGAAAAGGCTAGACGTGAATATGCACGAGAGAGGCAACAAAAAGATAATGAAGACAAAAACGGCTATCCTGAAAACCAGAAAGAAGGGAGAAGAAATAGTCGACGACATAATAGTACTGAAAATGAACGACATGGTATTCCGTCTGGTCATGGCAGACGTGACACCGTTGACCAACGACACGGACCCACAGATGGCGAAAGAAGCAATAGACGTAATAGTCCTTCACCAAATAGACGCAATAAAAGTCAGTCTCGGAGTGCACGAAGACGCAGCCATTCGAGAAATGGACGAAAAAGGAGTGTTTCTCGCGATAAAGGGACAGATTCGAGAAGTTCTGATGAACGAAACAACCGCAATAGCACTAGAAGAAATAGTCCATCGACAGACGACAGGAAGCAAGAACAATATCGTGAGAATGCACCCGAAAATGGACGTCCGTATACGTCATCCGGACAGAAGAATCGGGATGATTGTGACAGTGGAAATCATGATGTTCGGTTCGATAGTGCTGCGAAAAGGCGTGAAATTGAACGAGAAAGAAGGCACTCGCGGGGTAATGCTGAACCAGAGAGACCAGGAAGTCCTTATCCAAAAGACAAGACGGAGGAATCTAGTCCAGAAGACAAAAATGGCGGTAGGTACGAAAATACAGAGGACCACCAAAACGGAGACACAAATAAAGATGCACAGAAATCTAACCAAGGATTGGATGTAAAACCAAAGCAGACGAAGCGTCGGATACCTGTTCGCAGGTTCTATGTCTCCAGAACGAGAACGGAAAAGCAGAATCATGACGGCGATGACAGACGTGAAAAGGGAGATAAGCAGAAAGGTGGACCAAAGGATGATGGTTCACGAGATAACTACAAGAACATAAATGACTATAGATCAAATGAACAGAAAAAAGGCGAGAGCTCGGCTGATGCCCATATAGCTCAAAATGGTGATCGCAGGTCTCCGGGTCCAGAGAGACGCAATTCCGATAAAACCTCCGAAAAACACCAAGAAGATCCCCATCTTGATGGGCGTTACAGTGTGGATAGCTTGGACGGACGTCAAAGACGAGATGCGGATAGAAATGAAGATAGCAATGATGGCAGGAGCCAGAACACAAAGTACGAAAGGACCGAGCCCAACAGGTAGTAAATTATATATTCCACCTTATTTTTAAATGAAACTAAACTAACCCTTTCATTCACCAAACTTCCCTTTTAAAGTACCGATCCGTCATTGCATTTTTTGCTAAAATATCATATAATATGTAAATTCTTAATATGTACTCAGATTGATGATTTAACATTTAATTAAGAAAACAAAATCAAAATACCAACGCTAGATATTACCCCAGCTGGGATTCAATCGCATTTAAAACAGAACTAACTATAAATTTTGGCGGACAAAAAAAAAAAAAAAAAAAAAAAAAAAAATGGCGGCGGGCTTATTACATAGCGAAACAGCATAGATCAATGAAATAATCCACATATCTTTGTAAATTCTGAATGGAATTGGACCATTTTTGGACTGATATTCCTTTTAGAGATTCAATATTCACAACCTTGTAGTTTACAAGTGATTCATTTAGTACTAAAATGGCACATTGGGACTTTAAGATTCTTTTCAATTAAACCTGTACATGTATTTGCCTATTGATCGGCTTATACTCGGTGTTGCACGGAATAATGTCAACCTGTGTTTGTATGGAAGTAGTATCGAGTCACATTTGAATTTTGGATATACAGCCTACCTCGACCCCTTTCTACCTATAAATACAAAAAGCGCCCATAAAGGTGTCTTTTGTGCTGCTCATATACAGGTTGTGATCTTGGTATAATTTTGTTGTATTTTATACTATAAGTTTATGTATGTTTTCTATGTTTACAGAAATGATGATGATGACGATGATAATGAAGGCAATACATATGGTTATAACAATTACCAATATGGTAATATTGAGGCATATAGCAGGTAATATAATATAGGTATAGCAACTGCCAATATGGTATTACCATAGAATATATATTATGGTTCTCAGATACTCCAGAGACTTCTTTAATTTTAAAAATAAACACATTACCGTTAAATATCGCACATAAATATTATACCCCGATTTCAGTCACGAATCCAGACATGTACGGTAGGCTCAATTTTCAAGTACGCAACCCTGGTAAATGTATTGACAGTCATCATTCTGCACACATAGAACTAACTATACTTCCAGAATTAATCTCTGCCCTGGATGGCCACTATATCTAAAAATTAGTATATTATTTTGTAATGCGGTTTTACTCCATTTCACAGCTGACTTACACGCAAAGACAATCTGATTAAAACACAGATCCAATTTCGTTTCGTTTTTATAGTTCAAAATTTCGATTTTACTTGTCTTTACTATGTAGTGTAGGCCATCGAAAGTATAAAAAACGAAACGAAATATAGATCTATATTTAATTAGATTGACGCAAAGACTAAATACTTCTCATAATTCGCGAAGTATACTTAGTGTTTTCGATTAAAATCGTCGATTAATGAATTAAAATGTCTGTCAGCTAGCTTAATGTCTGTTCTCAAGCGTAGTTACAGTGTAAGTTTAGTATGGAAAATCATATGACACTTGATAATCATACATTTATAAACGAAATGGTGTAGAACGTTAAATGTGATGAGAGGTCATTTGCCTATAGTAATGACCCTTCGACAAACTAAAACACAAAAATCCTTAATTTGGAACTCATTATTCAATAGACGATATTAATTGCATAGTACGAAAGAAAAATTGAAAAATTGATGAATACAGTACACTAGCATTTGTCTTAGAATATCTTTTAACTCAATTATATAGGCCTAAAAAAGATGACGAGAAAGGGTAAGTACCTTTAGAATTATATGGTGTCATCAAACATTCAAACTATATTTAGATATTATAGTTTCACTGATCTATTCTATGTTATATAGCTTATGTTTAAGAAATAAAATTTGATTTTTTTGAAAGATTTGATGTTATAGTTTGTTTTATCAACCGGAGAGTTATAGTCTACTCCGCCTCCTTTTGGGCCTTTCAACAGAGGGTTACAACAGCTCATAGAAGTCCGACTGTTTGAAATGCTACGTTTATTAAAATCAAAACGTGCTACGGAATAATCAGTTGGTTGAAATTATCTATAAAGTTTAAAATTTCAGTTTTAAGTTTCTTTATGATTTTGAGTTGTTATCGATACAGTTGCAATTATAATATAAGATAACTAGCATTTAATTTATATTTGATAAAATTTCAGTTTTAAGATGCTTTTAAAATATACTTTTTTTTAATCGTAAGCGTTGTAGTAAATTAAACAAAACCGTGATACTACGCAATAATTCAATAAATTTTTAACCCAAAGTAAGTTTTATTAAGGGGTAATATGAATCCAAGTATGGTTTTAGTCTGTTTTTATTTTATTTGCTGATTTTGAAACGCACAAATCTGATTTCGAAGCTATAAACGGTAGATCAATCAAGATAATTCCAGTAAACCACATTAATACATAGACTATCTCATGTAAAGATGCACGAGATAAGATCATGTGCTCGTAACGATTTATTGATTATATACGTGTTTAATCATTAAGGCGAATTAAATGTTATTTTTGTTCATTAATTTGCGTGCTAAAAACAAATAAATCTGACTGTGAAATACAGACAGCGTGGTTCATGTTAATTATCGGTCCATCGCTGGAGGGGATTTCCGCCTCGTTTTCAGAAACGGAAATCCTCTACGTCATTCCACACATAGCAACGTTTACATTGTGTCAAAATGGCGGTGGACTTGGTCGAGGAATATGAGTTGGAAAAAATACGTTCCGAAATTAATCAGGAACGGCAAATGAAGTAAGGATATTTTCAATTTTATTAGGTTTTACGTAAAATTATCTATTTGTCAATTCTTAGGTTATTGATTAAAATACGTTCATTTTCATAATCGGGCACCAGTAGTGTTTGGTTGACAAGTGAAGTGCCAAGTCAAGTGGTTGGTTTTGACATTCAACCGTCGTTGTCACGGTCTGATAATGATATTTACGACGAATGAATAGTTTTAGCGTGTATAGGCTGAAGTGTCGAAACTGTCAAAAACATAATTACTATCATAGTCTTCAAAGGCAGCTTTTTGGTGGCCGTTGGGGGAAGGGGGGGGGGGGTCACTGTGACTGGTGAAGTAAAATTAAACCGAAGTAGAAAAAAGGACTTATTTTTCAAAATTCCCCCCCAATCCCCCTACTCCCACTCACCCCAAATCCCAATCCCGATAGGGCCATTATTCTTACTGCATGCAATAAACAAAATGCAGGAGATCCATATAGGCCTAATATAAATAATGAGCATTTTATATTCTCGAAGTAAGGCTAGAGTAGAACGGATGATACAGCTACGCTGGGAGATGGTGCCCATCCCCAGGGCATTTTAATGCATTATTAGATCTATTATTAGATTTAAGATGCTATTCCAAAAACTGATCCATAGGCTTACTTTTATTTTGAATATAGGCCTAGTGAATATCAAATTTTATAAATTGGCTATATGTAAGCTTATACATAATGATGAAGACAATTCGCTTTTAATGAATGTATGTACCGTTTAGTTTATAAGCTAATCTATCAAAATAATTATGAAGTTACCTGGCATAATACATAATTGACACTTGTAAAGATCTAATAATATTGTTGATTGATGTTGTTGCTGTTTGTTTTTTATGGGTGTTTAATTTATTGTTGACACTTGTGTAAATTTTTATTATTTTTTTCACAGTAGATATGTATATGAACGATAATGAACTATCTAAAGTAATTAAACATTTGTGTGGAATAATCTTATCTTATAAATTAACTTGCATAATCTTTTTTTATTGTTATTAATAATCAATATCAATTTTAGCTTTTATTTTAAGCTTATTGTAATTAAACTGATTGATATGATCAAAATATTTTGAAAAAACTGTTTATGAGTTATGACCTATAATTATTGATTATTTTGAAAGATATTTTTCATAAATGTAAATAGATTAAATGTTTTTTGTTTTTTTGTTTTAAGGGAAATGCTAGAGCAGTCTGCTGAAGAATTAAAAACAACAGTTGAAGAATTAGAAAAAAGATTTGATGCTATTGAAAATGAAGGTTTGTAGACTAAACATACAATTTAAAATTCTGTAACTTTGACTAACATAGATGACATGCTTTTACTGTCTTAATCTGCAAATGTTCAAACATAAACCTTATTCATATTGGTAGTTGTAGATCTATATAACTCTAAGGTCTGTCATTGAGTCAAGTGGCATGGTTTCGATTTCCTGCTTCTTGATTCTTAGTCCCGCAATGACCTAGTTTGTGTTGTCCCATTTGAATGACTATACATTGTTCCTTGCGATGGGCCCTCCATCTTGAACTTCTGACAAGGGGAAACCATGCTAGAAAATCTAGATGAACTTTCTCGGGTCAATGCAGGGATCGAACACGGAACCTCCAGGTTAGTGAGCTTACGTCTTGCCCACTGAGCAACCGTACCAGATAAAGGACTCACTAGCCTCAATTGTTTAGTGTTATCAACAGTCATTAATGATTAATGTAAGCAACCATTTATCTATGATATTTGATCTAGCATATCCACACCTTTTGTTAACAAGAATTTAAAGTTTGTGACCTTACCAAAGGAAATCTGTTATTGATAAGGGGCAATATGTATTATTTAATAATGGTTACAAATGAAATGGCCTTTACGTCCTACTGTTCTTCTCCAGACTGGGCTAATGAAGACAGGCATGCGCCATACAGTGTGCTAAGAGGGAAATTTTGCCCGGACAGCGGCACTACAGCCTACTCTTAGCCTATATTAAATTACAACTGCCAAGGGATCCTTTACGTGCACGCCGATGTATAAACAGGTCCTCGATTTTCCGTCCCATTCGAATGACAAGACAGCTGTCCTTGTCAGGCCCTCCGTCCTACATCACTGACAAGGGGAAACCACGTCGGAAAAATAATGGTTACAAGTAGCAAGGATGCATTAACATTTGATTCATTTGAATAGGGCCAAACCTAATTTTCCTAGATTTTTGTGTTTTTTAAAAACTTGTCAGAAAAAAATGAATGTCACTAACTAATTGATGGAATAAACCCATGAGATGAGAAATATTTGGCCTGTTTTATTTAAAATGTTGATTTTGTGGATTTCAGATGAATATAGTGAATTTGCATCTGGTAAAATATTCTATGTGTCATTATAAATGTTTAGATCTTTTTGTTTTATTTTCAGTATTTCCTGTGTTTTTCTAGGTTTTAGCAAAACCGTATCACAATTCATTTCCTTTGGGTTAAATTTATAGCTATTTATGTCTCTATCTTTAGTTTTGTTTTGTCACCCAATACATTTTCTTTACACTGACTCAGTACTGACAAGGGAAGGTGATTCTAATTGCTTGCTTCATTATAAAAACTGTTATTGGAGTGCACATATAGAAAGTATAAAAATATACTCGAAATGAAATCAAAATTTATCATTAAAGCTGTGACAATATCTAATTTTTCACCGCTTATTAGGGGGGTTGGATGGCCGAATGGTTAGTACATGAGTGCTGTATCATAAGGCCTGTCATTGAGTCAACTGGCAGAGTTTCGATTCTCCAGTTGTATGTGACAAGGAGTAGGGCCGCCTGTCCAACCTTGTGGGTTTTCTCCGTGTCCTCCGATTTCCTCCCACTGCTAAAGACCCCTACGTGCAAGCAAATTATTGAAATAAAATTGAACCATGTGTTAGTCCCGAAATGACCTAGTTTGTGTCGAGTGGACGTTAAACCCCATTTCTCTCTCTCTCTCACTGCATATTAATCCACATGAAAATGTATTCCAATGGATTATTTAGCATTTAATTAAGTGAACAAAATATCAACAGTTGGTAATCTCCCTACCAAAGCGGGGGGCTTTGAATCAGAAGGTCTGTCATTGAGTCAAGGGGCAGGGCATGGTTTTGATTCCCTGCTTATACGTAACAAGGAGTACAAGGAGTAGGGTTGTCTGGGGAGATTTCTCCCACTGTTAAAGTCCCCTATGTGCAAGTGAAATAATGAAATAAAATTGAACCATGTTTAGTTAGTCCCAAAATGACCTAGTTTGTGTCGAGTGACATCAAACACCATTTCTCTCTCTCTCTCTTCTCTGGACTGTCTCCTTGGTATTTGGATCAACGGTTTTGATTTTTCATCTCTATTTCACTAAAAGCAATTAACTTATGAATGTGGAAAGCAATACATTTGACATTCATTCAAAATGTTTATCTTGGTTTTTGTCCAAGAATCTTGAAAATAAATGAATATTACTGTTTATATATATTATATAGTTTTTGTTGTTGTTTCTTTTCAAACCATATGCATTACAATATTAGGTGTATATGTTATCACGCATGATATATAAATAAAAAACCTGGATATATACTGGATTATAGACTGTAATCCTATATATTATACAAGATTTATTATTAATAAGATATGGTATTAGACTTAAAGCCATGTTATATAGTGTCCTATTGGGATATTCTGTTGATTTTTATTATAATTTATACTGTCATACCCTTATAGCCTCACAATCAATACCTGTTGTACACATTTAATCTAGCATTTCATCTGGCCTTTTCATCACAGCTTAGGCAAATATTGAAATATGTGTGTTAGAAAAAAGTCATTAAGCCTTACAAAATCGTATTGAAATTCATGTAATGTAAGTTCAAAAGAGTTGCATAGTAAAATGTTTGATTTACACTAGTCTTGCATTATGCTTTATGAATGTCAAACGGGACCAAAGTATTATAGGTTCATACATCCTAATCATGGGAAATATTTTTTTTTACTTTTATTGGCCTTAAAGGTAAATCATGGTTAGTACATTACTATGTCAGTGACTTTAAGTGACTTTAACCATATTGACATTAATCGTCAGGTAATTTACACAATTATAACTTATAGGTCATAATCAATGATGATTCCTGCTATAGTTATAAGCTTAATGATATATAAATAGATTGACTGTACTTAAAGTATTAATTAATGCTCATAATTCATAAGTCAATAAAAGAAAAGACTAAAAATTATGTTTTTCTTTCAGTCTAATGACAATAAACCCAGAGCATACTGAGGTATTAAGTATGTGGTGTGCATCTAGATTCAGGAGTGGGTCCCCGGCCAATTCCCTTATTTTACTATTTTAGTAGTCTAAGTCTTAGTCATTATATGAATGTTATTCAAATTATTTGATTACCATAGCGAGGCCTCTAAAAGGTACAGAGCCATTCACTTTGGCCTACAGAATACATAAAGTACGCAATAGGAATTCTTAATATCTTTTGATGAATATCTTACTGAGATTTTTGTTAAATATCTTACTGATATTTTTGTTAAATATCTTACTGAGATTTTTGTTAAATATCTTACTGATATTTTGTGTTGAATATCTTTAATATTTTGTGTTGAATATCTTTAATATTTTGTGTTGAATATCTTTAATATTTTGTTTGATATCTTACTGATATTTTGTTTGATATCTTACTGATATTTTGACTAATGTCTTAGGTTTATTTATTAATATTTTATTGATATTTTAGTTAATATCTCATATTGATATTTTGGTTAATATCTTACTGATATTTTGGTTTTAAAATATCTTATTCTTACTGATATTTTGGTTAATATAGGTGTTTTTGTTTTGTTTATTTATATATTTCTGATTTTCTTCAGGAAATGAATGGAAAACACGTTTTGAAACACAGACCGAAATGAACCAACAATTAGAGCGGCAGATCTTGATGTTAGAAAATAAGGTTGAAGAATCCAAGAAAAATCTAAGAGATGGTTAGTGAAATTATTAACAAAGAATTTTCATTTCTGAATTAGTTTGAGAAAATTAGGATTGGCGTGGATGTAGGGATGTTGATTGGGATGTTATCTGGTGTTTGATCACTTGTATTTGAAAACACATCAATAAATAAGGGTTTTTAGCTATCAATCAGAACTGATATGTAGACCCACCAAACGGTTGTAAAAATCAAAGCAGTGAGTGAGTGAAATATATTTTCATGTAGGCCTGACAAGGAAAGTGGTGCCTAGTCATTTGAAAAAACTGAGGTATGTTTGTGTACATATTAGCTTGCACATAAAAGAACTCTTGACAATTTCAAATCAAATAAGAAAACTGTAGGTGGGAAAAACATTATCTGAGCAAAATACTCTGAAGTTCTGCTCCCCATAGAAAAAAATATTAACATTGTTTGTCTGAAAATGACCAAAGTATTAGACCCCATTCCATTCCTATTGATTATGGTTTATAGCGCATCTTTTGTTTTTATATAACAGAAATGTCAAACAAGTCAGGTTTGTATTGAGAACAAACGGCTATGATGTGATCTAATCTGTGTTGAGCTTTACTTCTTTAATAACCATCTGTGTTTGGCTTTACTTTAGTCTATAATCTACAGACCGGGAAATAAGGAGTTTAGTTGTTCCTGAATTTTGTGGCGCACATGTATTAAAGATGTCATTAAAAACCAGACAAAATGACAGACAACAGAGGAATTGTGCCTGACATTGTCTGTGACTAGTGCCTTATTTCCAGGCTTGGCAATCTGCATTTTTCATAGAGGCGTAGCTAGGGTTTTTGCTCTCACAAGGATGTCCTCAAGTTTGTTGCCCCGACTGATACATGAAAAACATAGCACATGAAACCAGGGATCTTAATCGGCTGTTTTTTGTCGGCTTTAGCCGATTGATCTTTAATCTAGCCGATTGGTAAAACAATGAACCGGCCACTAAGGTATCACAAATCAATCTACTTTCGGCCGATTGTTAAAACAATGAACCGGCCACTAATGAATGGTATCATAAATCAATCGACTTCGGCCGATTACAAAGAGGTAATTATTACTCGTCGATTAAGAAACCCATCAAAGAGTCAATCATTACAATGAATACCTTCGGCTTATTTCATAAATAAACAACTTAATTGAGGTAATCATGCCAAGTACTTGAACACCTCGCAGAATGACACCAGGAAATGTAAACGAGATTTAACTGAAGATAATGATGGCGGCGTTGACCTTGAACTTCAAGCATGCACGTTGTCAATGGAAGTTCCAAAAGCCGGAGATCCTCCCACGTGCAATATAGGTCAACCAAATTATCGGCAATAAAAGACCGTATTAATCTGACGATCATACCCGCGCAGCAAATAAAGACGATGACAGTATTGACAGAACAAAGAGTTTAATTCCCAAATCTATAGAAATTGTTTTAAACCGGGCGTTAATCTGAAATGCGTATTCCATAGCAAAAAGAAACATTGCCATCGAAAATTATGAACAATAATTGAACGATTTGACAGAACAGCAGGATCATGAAATGACAAAAAAACTATATCATGATTTTAATTGTTGTGGTGAATTTATTTCTTTAATATCCAGTGAAATTGAGGAAGAGATCCTCTCAGATATCCGAACTAGTCCTGCTGCATTAAATCCCGAAAATTGTAAACTAATCGGAATCACCACAATTGGCCATGTGACCTTTCGCCCGTACAGCATGTTTCCGAGTTCCGACTATACACGGAAACCGATTTTGTGCTACTTTGTTATTTATATACTTATATACTTTGTTATTTATATATATATTAACATGTGCTTATGAATAAAATAATTTAAAAAAATATTTGTATGTACTTGTAGTTTTTACTAATTTATAACTTCCGTTTAGATGGATGAAACCAAAAGTAGGAATATGCAATGCAAGTTGCTGAAATAATATGACTATAAATGTCGATATTATAGCGATGTATGAATGCAAGTATGCAATTACTAAGGTCTTGTTTATACGGAGTTTCAGCTATTATTATCCCAAATACATTATGCAATTAGTGAATTATGCAATTACTGACGTGAATAGAGTATGCATAAACTACCGGTAACATGTTTGTTGTTGAAAAGACGACTATCCGTTAGGCCTAACCATGGCCGGTTCATTTCAAAATGGATTAAGGACCCTGCATGAAACATACCTAAACTATTAAACAGAAAATAGTTGTATTACCCCAATGCAGAAGACAAAAAGAGCATATTGCCCCATTTGTTAGTCCCGAAATAATATATTTTGTGTTTAGTGGACATCCCCCCCCCCTCCTCCAACACTACCAATTGCTAAGAAAATCTTATGTGCTTCAAGTCTATTCCCATTCCCAAGGTAAAAAAAAACCCATTACATTATTTGCAAAATGCCTTTGATGATGGTTGGTGGTACTCCACTGGAAAATAAAATATTACATTACCATTATTTGCAAAATGTCTGCTTTTAATGATGTTGGTTATTCATATAAATAAATGAATCGACTGTATGACATATTGTTCTAGCAATCAAAATACGAGAACCTAGATATATTGATTTGATTATAAACATGTTGAAATGAATATTATTAAACCATAGTGATATTGATTTTTATTATTAGATTTGTGTGAAGGTGTGAAATTTGATAATGATCAGTAACAAAATCAATCAATAATGTTACTCTGTATAAGCTTGTTACTGATATAATAATGTCTAGCTGGGATTAATTTTAGTCAGGTTCCTGTTACGTACTAGCGATAATTTTTATATGTCGATATTTTGTCTCTTGAGTGAGGATATTGTAATATCGCTCGGTCGATTTCTGTCAATTGCAGTTGCACATTGATTTTATTCCCATTGCTGAAACCCTTTAAATTATCCACAGCTTATAGTTTTTTGTGATTTTCTTTTCAAACTTGAATGGTTTGTTGAGATTGTCACAATGAGGGAAACTTGTGCATTCATTTTATACAGAGTTATGGCCCCTGGCAATGTTGCCTTGTACACATTCCAAATCTCAGATCCTGCGACATCATGAATTGCTGCCTCACTTTGCAAAGCTGCTGTTGCGCATATTGCCATATTTCCGTAATGTTGAAGCAGGTCCATGGAAACATGCTTACATGTTTCTCACTGGCTGGGTCAGATCTGTTTTGTATTCTTGAATAAGACACGTAATCTATTGTAACTGTAAGATAATGCAAGGTAACGTTAGCATAGCCTTTATGTAGTAAAAATGACCCCTCTTAAGAGGTAAGGACATTGCAATGTTTTGCACCTTAAGACTTGGTTAATAAAGTGTAAGTCACAGAGCGGTTCTCACAGCTGTACGAAAGACATGAATTAGCATTACCCTTTCATGATTTTTTATTAATGAATATTAACATAGAATTACTTTATAGAATGTTCAGTAATGAATATAAACTAATCTGAGTATTTGTTTGTTTTAGTAGGTAAATCACCACAGGGTGGTAAGTTATTAGAAGATTTAGCTGATGTAAGTATATTTTAATGTTTATCTTATGTTGGCAAGTCATGTGATATGTCCACTTCTTTGAAAACTGTCTTTGACAATGAAAATAAACCACTCAAATGATCTAATATGGGGAATTGAAATTTCATTGGTCTGTTCTGCTCACTGTTCTGCAATAAGTCCAACACCATTTTGTTGTCTGTGAAAATTTATTGATAGGCCTTTTTTTAAATCTGATTGAATATTAGCAGGGAGATTATCTAGCGTTAGTATTTTGATTTTGTTTTCTTAATTAAATGTAAAATAATCAATTTCAGTACATGATTAAGCCGTGAGAAAATTGAATGATTATTTTAATGTATTGTTTTATGTTTTCAGGCTAATCCGCAGATGGTCAAAGCTTTAGAGAAAGATAAAATGAGTTTGATGAATCAAATTAGAGATTTAGAATGGAGACTTGATCAAGAATCAAAGGTGAGGCTTTATTATTTGTCAAGGTTTCACATATAAATTTGAAAGACAATTATCTTTGGAGTGCAATAGAAGTCAAACATTTTTTGTTCAAAATTGTCAGGGGTAACACCTGTGGGACTGACTAGAAATGTGTGTCTGGTGTAGCCCCATGAAGGACAGAAAAGAACAGTTTAAAATTGGGTCTCATGGGAAATTTCAAGTGCAGGTAAAAATTGACTTGACATTAGGAATTGGAAGTGGAAAAGGCAGAGTCCCTGCCTTAGAGCAGCAAAATTCTCTTGCTTGTAAAATGACTGAAGTATTACTAAAACTTATAACCAGCCCCTTCCATAAACACCTACTATAATAAGTGCATGTTAATTTTTTGGCCTGTCCATTCTCAGTCGAAGCTGTTAAAATGGTGTGACATCAATCATGCTTCACAAAATATGGAAAATGTCTTGGATATAAATTCAATTATTACTTTTTCAGGCTTACCATCGAGCTAATGATGAAAGGAAACAATATGTTATAGAAATTAATTCTACGAAGGGCAGTATCTATCACCTACAGAGACAGAGGGCAGCAGGTGATGCAACATATAGAACACCAAGAGAACAAGGGGGGTAAGTTGACTGGAAAACTTGTGATCCAATATGGCAGTTGTTGCTAGAAAAATCGTAAATGTTAGATGGAAATTTCTAGTGTTTGAAATTATCTGTTACACGTTTTGTTTTCCTAAATAACTGGGTCAAGTTTAGAAATGAAATGGTGGTTTTAACATTCTACTTTTCTTTACCAATCGAACTAATTAAGACAGACATACTACATGCAGTGTGTGATATGAGTGAAATTTGTCTGGACAGTTGTACTGCCACCTACTTTCATTTTGAATTCAAACTGCTAAGGTTTCTTTTACATGCACGCAATTGCCAAGCCCTTCATCATGTGCCACTGAAATTGGGAAACAGCACTGGAAAATATCAGGGATCTTTCTCTGCCAACACTACATAAAGATCTGACCAGTTGTAGTGGAAGGTCGTGTCAGGTGTCATATGAGCGGCTTTTGACCTTATGACATCAGACATTGATTAATAAATCAACGTTGATGGTTCTTGTGGTTTACCCAAAGTTCCGTGCACCTTATGCCAAAAACTCGCCATAACAGACCGTTGCATTGGCTAATCCCTCACATCATCTAGAACGCTGGTTATATAACAACTCTTGTAGATCCTAGTGTAGTAAAAACAAGTAAAATGAAATTTTGAACTATAAAAAACAAAACGAAATTGGATCTGTGATTTAATCAGATTGTCGTTGACTGCAACTGAAACGAAATTCCTTCCATAGTTTATGTACCATACCACCTCTTTATATCTATGTTCTACAGCCACTTGACTCGGCCACTAAATGTACAGAATACAAAGTTGAACTTCTATCAAGGTCACTTAAGTAATTTCTGCGTGCCTTTGAGTGGGTTTTCTCCGGGTCCTCCGGTTTCCTCCCACTGCTAAAGACCCCTATGCGCAAGCGAATTATTGAAATAAAATTAAACCATATGTTAGTCCCGAAATGACCTAGTTTGTGTTGAGTGGACGTTAAACCCCATTTCTCTCTCTCCCCTTTGAGTAGAAGTAATCACTAATTTAAACCTTTTTCCACAGGAATATACCAGACGATCAAAGAATTTTAGATCCAAAGAAAGGCCCAATCAGAAAAACAGCTGGTGTGAAGAATCTGCCCAGCTTAGATCATATTTGATCATTGAGATATGATTGACACATCAGCCAACCAATCAAAAGCCATGTTATTCTAGTGATATAATCAAGTCCGTCCTGTATTAGTTTGCACCAATCGGTATTCTCATTTCAAACAGCATTTAAATGAGTATTAACCTTGCTTATGTATTAATATTTCTACAGTTTATAGATATTACTATCGAGGAAATAACTCCATAAGGGTATATTTAAAGATACATTATGTAAGAGCTAAATCTGCCTATTGCAGGGCTTTCTTTTGACTTCAAATGTTATATAAACTATTATTTAGACATCTATTCACATAACAACAAGCCTATAATCAACTCTTCAGACCATCGAATGGCCAAGATTTAAACGATTTGAAACATGATCACCATTTAATTTAAATTAAAAATGGGGGCTCGAGGCTGAACAAGTACTGTTGCTACGATGATAAACAATCTATGCCATATCTTGTCAAAACTTCAAACAGTGATAACTTTGCTGAGAATAGAGTAATTTGAATGAAATTTTCAATATATTCATTTTGCATTATCTTTTTTTGGAACTATTATAGCAAGAACGGCCAGCTCTTACCTAAATCTTACACAATGTATCTTTAAATGAACTTGATATAATGTTGTAAATATATCTGCCGAGGGAATATATCCATGAGAGTATTTTTTAACAATATTTAACTTAAACTAACTAGATAATTTGTAAATAAAAAAATACTTGTGCCATGATATCAGTTGCCATCAGGATTCAGTGGATAAAATCAGAGTGATTTGTTATCAATGACCATTTGTTGTAATAAGCGAGGTCAGATGTATAAAGCAATACGATTGGTTTACTTCATGCATTCTTTCTTTGCCTGTGATAAAACTACGCAATTTATGGAAAACTATATGTCAAAATTACCATAGCTACTACTTGTTAAAAATATTATTCTATTTCTGTACAGTTATCTTTCACAAATCCCAAAAACTGTTTTAAGTAGTAAGATATCAAAGAGACTTTGATGTTTGAAAACCAGTGGTCGTATTTCACAAAACATGTAAGACATATTATGTATATAAAGTGAACATTTCAATATACAACTTTATTGATTTTATGTTTACCTAACTTAAATATTTTGTGAAATGGTTCCCTGGGCCTTTTTTAAAAAAGAAAAAAAAAATAGATGCCTTATCATGGTTTGGATAGACGTGCTATAATTTCAGTTTTTTTGTAATTTTTGATATGACAATCATCAACATCCCTGGTGTCTTAACCACAAAAACTTGAATCTCTTTATTAATTGATATACTAAATAAATTAAAATCTTACACAGAATGGCAGTCAACATTATACGGAAACAGACCACTGATTTTCCAGAATGGCACTGCACAATGGAAACAATTCACTGATTTCCAGAATGGCACTCCACAATGGAAACTGTTCACTGAATGGCAGTCCATGACGGAAACAGATCACATATTTCCAGAATGGCAGTTCATGATGGAAACAGTTCACTAATTTCGAGAATGGCAGTCCGCAATGGAAGCAAAACATTATCAGTTGCAACCAAAAATTATTAAAGATATTTGAGTTTTTGTGAATAGAGAACCTGATCACATTGGGTAATTCAAGTTAACATCGACATGTTCAATGCATACAATATATAGTATTTACCGGTACTGTATTGACGTATACAATATAGTACTTATATAATGGGTATATACAATATAGGAATTATTTATTACATCATTGTATATGTATACTATATATAGTAATTATTTATAGTACCATTCAGTGTATAGGATATATTATTGATTGTATCAATGGATACAATAAAGTATTTATTTATTTAAGGTATTTATTAAAATATTCATATTTTATCTGTAAACAACACCTATATTTGTATATAAATATATTTTAATAATTCACTTATAAAAACCTTTTTCTATTGTTAATACATTAATATAATATTTCTTTAACTTTCTCCAATTACTTATATGATAAAAGAATATACCATGTTGTATTTAAATATGAAAAACAAACTCTACTGCTAAGGCTCATTGATAATCGGTTCTAGCTTCAAACTGAATCTTTTACAATTGATGGTTAAACTGTTGCAACACTACTTAGCCGTACCAGTTATGATTGAGAAATCTACGGCTATTTATAAGTACAGCCGTCACTTAGTGATAACCACCGGTATACTTAAGAGAAAATCAGAATAACGCTTTAAATATTGTATACATCATTGGGGTTTTCAGAGCTTTGTTCTGCTAATTAAAGGTACAATAGAACATTAGTTATCACCAAGTTTCTAAAAGATAATTTGCTCTGTGATATCTTTAACAGTAAGTTAGTTCTTTTCCAGTTTTGCTGATAAATAGTGATATTTGAGGAGAAAACCAGATGTGATTGTGGGTTGAGTTATTTTTGTTGTAATACATACTAATAGATGATATTTATTATTGTGGTGCAAGTCCTATTGCCGGTTTAATATGTGATTAATTATTGTGTTTATTGATATCGTTTATTAGCTGATTTGTTACGAATAAGGTTGTTTGCTATCCAATCATGCTAAAAGGCCCAAAAATCATTTTTGTGGTCCTAAATTATGGATGCTTATTTTTATGATTTGAAATAAATTATGCTTTTTTTCACATAAGGATCAGTGGTGTAGTAAGGGTTCTCCATGCCAAGGGGCAAAGACACTTTTTGTGTCCCAACACAAATAGTCATAATTTTGACCTATTTGACTTTGAAAACCTTTAAATTGCATAATTGTAATTATTTTAAAATAGTATAGGACTTAGCTCAGAGGAAAATGTTCGGCCTTCATACCTGCTTAAGTGGGCAACTTCTCCACCCTGCTACAACTGTGTTACCATTGCTTTTATATGCTTTTATTTAATGGTTATATATTACTGTTTTTTATGCTCCCAAACTGTGATAAATTGTTCAAATTTTAAAATTAACACTGTTTTCAAAAGGAAAAATTGATGTTCACATTTCACAAACTGATAAATTGGTCAAATTTTTAACATGGACACTATTTGAAAAAGAAAAATTAAATTTCAAAGATATATTTGTTTGTTAAAGTCACAGCTGGTTGTTTAAAAGTTTAAAATTTTAAATGTTGATATCAAAAGTTAATGTTGATTATTTTCTGATTTGTTGATTTTTGTTTTTTGCACAATTACTATTTTATAAAAGAAATCTTTTTTTTTTACAATAATATACATATTATATATTATAAATTATTCTTAAACAATATATAAAGATATAAAAATTCATTGTGTTTTCTTGTATGTGCTAAAAGCCTTTTTGAGAGCATGTTTTTGGGAAGATGTTCAAAAAAGGACAATGAATGAATGAAATGAACTGTAAAGCCCTACTGTTCTGCACTGACATGGCTAACGAAGACGGAAAAAAGTTCAAATCTGAGGACCATTCTCTGAATTGTCGGTTCATTATGGAAGGAAATACACAGGTTATGTAAAAATCAGTATGAAGTGGTCAGGTGGAATTTTAAATATCCAGTAAGGCGTTGGCCTAGAAAGTTACTGGCAAAGAATAGAATCTAGTCCTTTGGATGGAACTCAAAACTGAGCTTTCATGTATCCTATAAATTGGGGTGCACGTAGAAGAACCCTTGAGTTTTGGAATGCGATAAAGTGCAGGTAGAAATGCCACTTAATTAGGGCAAATTTTCCCTCTTTGTAACAGTATCAATATCAATACATGTATTGAAATGAAATGTGGTTTAACTTAACGTCATACTGTTTGGCTCCGACTGGACTAATGAAGACTGGCATACGCCATACAGTATGCTATGAGGGAAATTTTGCTCGAGCAGCGGCACTATGGCCTACTGCCAAGGGATCTTTTATGTGCACGCCAATGTAAACACGGGACCTCAGAAACAATGCGGTTCTGCTGGGTGATAACTTCTTGCAAAAGCTTATAATCACAATGACCAGTCAAGCAGTTTAAAATCAAAGTAAAACAACCATTCTGCAACTGGGGCAAGAAAGAATCACCAATATATTTTATATTCTCAATTAAGTCTTGGGAGAATTTGATGTCCCAAGAAGAAATTGCCTAAATACTGCCAGTGGTGTACCATTTCAAATCATATGTTTTTCAGTTTATATTTCATAAATTATTTTATCTGAATGTGTGGATATCTGTATATAAATGTAACTAGTCGTTAAAAACTAAAGGTTTTAATTGCCTATAACGCAAAAATGACAATGATGTGGCAATTGAAAATGCAGTTTCAATGCTAACGCACTAAAGGGAGACAACTCTACATTCCCGCCAAGTTTTATTATTTGATTATCCAGTTGGCATTTTACTATATATCACAACTGGATATCAGAGTCTAATCGAATACTTCCGGAAATGGCAACGTAAACAAAACGAAAGACGGCACGTGGTGGGAAATTCGTTGTCTGAAAGATATTTTATTATTTTAGCAACTTCCAGACATGGCAGACTCAAATGTAGAAACATGTCTTCGAATGCTAAGATCGGCCAAATCAGATAATGAGAAATTTGCAAACATTTTAATGGTATAATAAATGATTTGAAACGAATCTTATTTTATCCTTACTTTTACTTTTAAAGTTTTATCACTTTCACACTTTCAGTTTTAACGATTCAGACTTATTATATTGTATAAAATTTTCAGTTGAGTCCAAGAAATTATTTTAATTGTCAGCCATACAGGTTGACACACCAGGTGGCTGCAACAGTGCCTTTTGGATGGGTACGAAAAAGAATCCATAACAGATTGAATTCAACCTCATATCACACTGTAAGGTAGTTCATCTCTGAACTAACTTTACTGCCATGCATGTCCTTCATTCGCCCGGTTTGTGCAGAATAGTAGGATGTGAAACCCCATTTCAGTCATTCATTTTCTTTCCCAGGTAACTAAAGTGATTAAAGCTGAAAACTGTGATAGTGAGATGAAACTGCAAATAGCAGATGCCATAGGCTTTAAATTTCTCGCAAGGCTCCTGAGATCATGTAAGTAAAGTTGTTTTAATATAGTCCTATGTGTATCGATAATATCTACTGGAAAATTGAAAGGAATGGATCTATTTTAAATTGAATATTATCTATTCAACTAAAATATTGTGTTTATGATGAATGTGATATTGATTTCAACCTGGGTGTGTGTTGAGGTGTCTGAATGGTGTGACATGTGTTCTTTAGATTGTATGGTCTGTCATTGAGTCAAGTGGCATGAATTTTTGATCACATTGATCCCAAGATTTTACTGACATTGAATAGGGTTTTTACTAGGTCCACCCACAGCTATTTTATTGAAATAAAATTGTACCATGTTAGTCTCTCTGCTCAACATGTTGTAGCTCTATATGTGATGAATAATAGAGTTGACATAAAGTTCCAAATTATATTTTAACACTTTAGATACCAGATTCCATAATTGCAGCATGGCGTTGCATTACCAAACTTTCTTGACATGACAGCAAAATCTATTTATAAATATCAAACATTATATATATTGGATTTATTTCGCAGGAAACTTAAAAGGCTTTCACATAATTTTATTATTGAATCTAAAATTAAATCGTCTCTTATTATCTAGTTTGCTGTCCTAACTCGGAAACTAATCCATATTGAATACAATTGTCATTCGTTTTTATGTCTGATACAGTTTTGTGTACGTACGTATAATAACCTATATCTAGAAGTGGTGTATATAAGAATTAAAGTATTTATTTTTAGCTGCTGTACCAGAAGGATGTCCTCCTACTATATATAAAACAGTAGCCTTAACAATACTCTCTACAGTATGTACAGATCCACAAGTTGTAAGTTATCATTTAAATCAACATTTATTCTTAATTGTCCCAAACATTGATATCATCATTAGTTAAAGGGACAATAACACTCTTGCTGTAACTGAATAATATGTCCAAATCTTCATTCTGGTCAACAAATTGTACTATTATACAATATCCCAATTCATTAGTGGTATATGCATGATCTTATCAACGGTATTTAAAAAAAATGAAAAAATTCCGTTGGGTGGATGGTGTTCTCACCAATTTCACTATTAGAGACTGGTAAAAACAGTCCACAAAGCGGAAAAGGGAGAATCCCATTGTAGCGCATGTGCAAAACGTCAAATACGCCTCGCTCTGTAATGTTTATACATCTAGCTGACAGTTTTAGAGGTAAGGAGTTGATATACTGCTTAGTTTTCTTCCAAAGCATCATTTTGTGTATCAGAAATTAGTAGAAAGGCTGTTTAAGATCTATAACTTGTTTGTTTTGGCCACCATGCTGGTATTTGGTAAACACAAGGATATGCTGTCTCGAACATCAAGATATGCAGGCGCGTGTCCAGAGGGCGGTGGGATGGTGGGGGAGGGGAGAATATTTTGTTCTCTCCTACATTCATGTAAATAACACTGTTTTGGCTCACTCCACTGTAATCCTATACATGTATGCTCCTAAATGAGCATTACTATTGTCTTAACGCTTCAGATTTTATCAAATTCACAGGTATTTCCCCTCGACCTAACGTCAAACTGGATGTTGTCTCCACCTTGGATCCTCCACTGTTCAAATTCCTGGACACGCCCCTGCTATGCTGAATCAAAAGCCCAAATTATGTTTTTATATGTAGTAGATAATGATCAAACAAATAAATGTAATCACTAGAGTTACCGTGATTGACTATTTAATCAGAGGGATTTCCTTTAACTTAAATCTGGTTTTGCCTGTGTAAAATATTATTACAGCAGTTTTGATTTATCAATTATGAATTCTTATATATGATCAATCTGATTTAAACTATGTTTCAATAAAATACAATGATCTTTATTCGAGAAATGGTGATAATTTAGAGTTACCAATAACAATATATTGGATAACTACAATATTTTTAATCGTCAAAAAATTATTGTCAATAAAATTTACATAAATTGCAATAATATTGAAATTGTTGTCCAGCCCTAGACAGACAATAGATGTTAAATTTATTAACATTATTGTTTCACTTTAACAGGCATCAAAACCAGAGATGAAGAATCTGGTATCACCCTTGAATGAAATTATTATATCTCCACCAAGGTTGGTATTTGAAATTATTATATGTCCAATGTCCTCTAAAAACTCCTGTTATAGTTGGATACTCATAAACTGTCAATCTGAATGCAGATTGGGATGCCCATTACTCATAGATATAGATCAGATTTTAATTTGAAAAAAGTGATGTGACATTAAATAACACCCAGCTTGGGTATTGCCATTGTCCAACTGGAATTTTAGATTGAAATATGGATAATTTAGAAACATTTTGAAATAGTGGTCAGGGCACTGGTTTTGAATTTCGGCATGTGCTGGGGAGAAACTTGGCATTTTTCTAATTCCGAAAATTGTGTTTAATTGTTATATGGGCTGGAAAATCTGAGGTCCACACATGTACACACTCAGCACTGGGTTGCATGTAACAGAATCCTAGACAATTTACCCTGCTGCCTGGACAAGTTTACTCTTCCTGGCAAAATGACAAATTATTGTATTGACAAGACAATATGCTCTATTCCTATCCTTTCATATATATTTTACAGAGATGAATTAGAAGAAATAGACAGAAGTTTGTTATCTGATTGTTACTCTTGTTTATATGGTATGGCAGGTAGTCAACAAGGACAGTTATATCTTATACAGTCAAATACAGTAGCTTGTTTAATACAAGTTATAGTTGAACAGTTACAAGGTAATTACTGCAGTCAAATCAAATACAGTAGCTTGTTTAATACAAGTTACAAGGTAAACCACAGTCAAATCTAATGCAGTAGCTTGTTTAATACAAGTTATAGTTGAACAGTTACAAGGTAAACCACAGTAAAATCTAATACAGTAGCTTGTTTAATACAAGGTAAACCACAGTCAAATCTAATACAATAGCTTGTATATTGCAAGTTATAGTTGAACAGTCACAAAATAACTACTGTCAGATCTAAATGGAATAAGACAAGTTATTCTTTTCACCACTGACTTCAATGTTAAATCCATGACATTTTATGGCTTATAACCTTTTTTTAACATTGCAATGATTTAACATGCCCCAGTCTTCTGATAAAAATATTAAAGGGCATTGTCTATCTCAACCAAGAAGAGCTCTTAACAAAAAACTTATTGGTCCAAAATTGTTGAAATGTCTGAATCCTACCAGTAGTTATAGAGTCACTTTGTCATTTGCTTTAGTTTTTATTTATATTACACTATGCTCTATGTACGACTCTGGTTCCCTGAAACATTTAATTTGTGTCTAAATCAAACATATTTGTCTGAATCCACTAACATCAAGGCCAAGACATAATCCAATTTAGAATTTTAAAAATCTTTTATATTACTATCTAATTAACGTCTTTGCTTTATGTAAATATTGTTGCCGTTGTGTCATATTTCCTGTTTAATATTGCATTGTAATTTGATTTAACAGGGGAGGAACAGGCTATGGAGATACTAATGTTGTTAGCTGGTTGCCATGGTAACAAGATGTGGACCAATCAGATATCAGCTAGTAACAAACTTATATCTCATCTAACTACAAAGTTTTCACAAAATAAGGTACAAATCTTTAAAGTGTGTTAATATGTATGTTTTTGTGAATAAATGAAAGTTTCAAACGAAGCTAGCCATACCCAAGCTCCATGAGCAAATTGTTCCCTTTCTGATTAATGCTAAGATTATTTATTGCTGTTGAGTGGGTTCCATATTAAGTAGATACTCCAAATCACATGTATCATGAATCATGAATGCGATTTAATGAATGGAATGATTTATTTGTCCCCAGCCTTTCGAAGAAAGCAGGTGACTATTAAAATGTGTTTTTCTGACTGTATAGTTTTATTAAATCGCAACCATGACTAAGTTCTATCGTGAGCAGTTTTCTGCTTAGACTGCGTTTAAACAAGCAGTTTGATAAATGTGCAATATGTCTTCTATTTATTTTTGGATTGAGACAGAGAATATCAGCCTCATTTTTGGCTGGTTTAATCTGTCTTGGATTGAGCTGTGTTGATATATTATAGATCTTGATCTTACATCTTCTGTTCTCTAATATATTTGCAGGATTCAAGTAAATTTGAATTGTGTTCAACATTAGCAAGTTTTATATCAACTATAGAAAAGGTAAAGTAGAGATTAAATAGCCTACTTATAATTATTCCATATCCCCACCTTTTAACTATTTTTATCTTCCTCATTTGTACAATAAAATGCATATTGAAACATAATTAACTGATATGAAAAGAATGGGACCAGATATTTGAATTAAAAACACATGGCGACTGCTGAAATTATGGAGAATTTTCAGTACAGCCTTTGCACAATTTTTGTGCTTCTTATGTTGAACAGGTTGTTCCCTAACTATAACCTGTTAGGCATTTGTACTTAAATTGTGCTCAAATACGGTTATTAATTGAAGTACTCTTTTGGAAGATGAATATTAAAGTAAACTTTCAATCATAGTTATTACTGTTTACAATAAGATTAACAATTATGTAATTATGTTTTGATAATGAAATGAAATAAAATGAAATAGGGTTTAACGTCCTACTATTCTGATCCTATGCTGGGCTAATGAAGACTGGCATACGCCATACTGTGTGCTATGAGGGAAATTTTGCCCGGGCAGCGGCACTATCGCCTACTCTTATATCGAATTCCAACTGCCAAGGGATCTTTTATGTGCATTCCAATGTATACACAGGACCTCGGTTTTTCGTCTCATCCAAAGGACTAGACAACTGTCCTTGTCATGCCCTCCGTCCTGCATCACTGACAAAGGGGAACCACGCCGGAAAATCTGGATGAACTTGTTTTGATAATGATTACATGTATAGATACAAAAGAGGGCTTATTCATCATTTAATACACTATACTAAAAAAAAACCCAACAAATACATTAGCCAGCAAATGTCCTGCTCGCTGACAGTAGCCCTGTCGACAGTTGTCCCCCTGGCAATTGTCCTAGAGCCAAAATAAATGTAGAACGTTGAAATGTGATGTTTGTGAGAAGCTGTTTAGCCAAGTAGTGATGTTTAACAAAATAAAAACAGAAAAATAAAAAACTCTCTTGCGCATCAGATTTGCATTGATTGTTTGAGAACCAGAATAATTTTTTTTGTATGCCCTTATTGTTCTACTGTAGAACTCTTGTTATTGAAATATTATATTCACCTATTTTATTATGTTATTTCATTAATAGGTTAGGAATCCTACACCCAATTCATCGCCATGGTTACAAGTACTGATATCAACTCTAGTTGGAGATATCAAAAATAAACTGGGTAGGTGATTATTGAATCAACAAGTCTGGAAATAAGACAACTGTCACAAACATTGTCAAACACAATCCCCCAGGTGCATGACATTGTGTCAGGCACAGACTTGATATTTTTTTACACGTCTCCGGCAAATGTTGAGTATGAGTTCAGTAGTGACAGAAAATGTGCCCCAAACCTGCCAGAATAAAGGTTAAGTACAGACAGAGTATAAGCACATACACGATCATTACAAAACATTTCTGTTCAAAATCATACAGATTGATCAATTGACATTGGTTTCTATTGATTTTACAACCACCATGCATAAATTCTACCACATATCACAGCAAACAAGGGGTAGACTTTGGGGGTACTCAATTGAACGATCCGGAATTGAATTCTATCAATCCCAAAAATAGTGACAATCGAGTGAAAAGGTGGATTTCGGGCTAAAACGCATGCGTCAACTGAATAAGTAAATATCTCAACCAACCATGCTGCTGAAACCGTTTAATTACGTCCCGATTCTACTCACACCACCTGACAGAACTGTGACAGAATGGAATTTCGTGTTACTTGATTGCAATTCTGTCAATTCGAGACGTTCTTGACTTTGAATTGAGCATCCCCTTAGGAAGAGGATGATATAGCAAATTAGCTCTGAAATTAATAATTATAATTTTTACAGGTATAGAACAGAGACAATGTATATTATTATTGGTATCAGAAGTGGTAGAGAAGTTTAGTGTTTTATGTTTATTACCTCCCTTTACGACGGATGTTAAAACCATTTTACTGGTTACACATCTAGTTTGTATAGAAGTTAGAATGATTCTAGAAAACTGTACATGGCAACAGGTATACCTTTTACTTTATCGTAATATTACTACAATAGATTATAGCAGGGGTGTTAATTTTCTGTCCCAGTTTTCTCTTGAAACAGATTTTGCCAGGTATTGTGATACTACATTTGGCGGTATTGCAGATATCAGGTGATCCAGAAAAATCGAGTAGACTATTTAAGAGTGGAATAATTCAAAAAGTAAAAAGTATTGTAACTATATCGTTCACATTTCACATGTGGTATAATATGGATTTGTGACAACTTCATTCCAAATTACTGGTCCAACAGTCAAATAGGGTTAACATAGTACCAATTTCAAAAAATAATGTCAAATTATCTCACATACTAAACTTATGCTGTCTGTTTACAATTAGCTGCGCTTGAGAACAGACACTAAGCTACTTAACTGACATTTTAAGTCATAATTCAATGATTTTAGTCGAAAACACTAGATATATTGCGAGAATTGTGAGAAGTATATATTCTGCTTTCATTTAATAAAATTAAAAAGTTTTGATTAGTTTTTTTTTGTGTATAACAGATGTGAAGTGGAGTAGGAATGCATTACAAAACTACTAATTGTTGGATATGGCAGCTATTTAGGGCAGAGATCTATTCTGGAAGTAGAGTAGATAGTTCTCTGTGTGCAGAATGATTATCTTACACTCACTTGTACTATGTTAACACTATTTGAGCGATGGGGTCATAATACACAGCCCTATAATTATTATATTTTTTCCTTTTTTTGTCAGATTCAGAGTAAAACAAGTCTCTTATGTTCATGTTACATGTTACTAGAAAATATCATCAGTCACATGACTACTGGTCAACCAATGGGATTTGAAGAGAAACAGGTACTACAGGTTCATTCGGCAATGGTTGGAGCATTTAATGGCATAATTTTCTTCTTAGATGAAATTTCTGTTGAAAAAAATTTAAAGTGGGTTGACCCAGTTGTGACAGCTACTGTAAGAGTATTAGGGGCGTGGTTAGCTGAAGAAACAACAGCATTAAAAGAAAGTGTATATAAACTATTACCATTTCTGGTACAACTTATGTAAGTATACTTCAGTTATTCGTCCTCTGCCTTTCAAAGAAAGAGCATTATTAAAATTTGGTCAGATGTCCATATCACAATAACCCTGCCTCTAGTTGAGATACAGGCTCACTAACCAGGAGGTTCCGTGTCCACTCCAGATGTTCATTGAGAAACTTCCTGTGGATTTTTCTGAGTGGTTTCCCCTTGTCAGTTGAGTAGGACAGACTGCCTTGCAAGAACAGTGTCTAGTCAGTCATATGAGAAAAAAAAAATGAATTCCTGTGTGCACATTGGCATGCACCTAAAAGGACCGTTGACACTTTGAACTCTAAATAAGGGTAGGCCATAGTGTCGCTATCTGTGCAAAATTTCCTTCATAGCACATTGTATGGCATATGCCTGTTTTCATTAGCCCATTCGGTACAAAACAGTAGGACGTTAAACCACACTTCAATTTCTAATTGAGGTAGATTGTTCATTAGATGCATGTCTTGACTAAGGAGCTATATTTGTTATTTGTATCTATGGTAGCATCATCCATCTAGAATAGTTTTTAATTTCTACAGTAGTCTCTTCCTGGGTAGTTGATTTTAAGTTACATATAACAAAGAATATGAGTTATGTACAGTTCAAATAGTGTTTAAATGTTCACAATGCCATCTTATTTAAAATTGTTTTTTTATATTGTGTGGTAATTTTTATTTTATAGAAAATTATCTGTTAATCCTGAGTTAGTATCTGATTTACCTCCAGTTTTACCATCAGTTGAACATATACTACAAGAATGTGATATAACAGATGACCAATCAAATTCATTGACAGATAGTGATAGCCAATTAAAGGCTATAACTGATAAAGATACGATATCAGAATCTAAGGACAACCAACAAAATAATTGTGCTGATAAATTGACGAAAACTGTTCGTTTTTCCGATGCTAGTGACAATGATTTGGTTAAAGATAAGAGAAAGATGATGAACAATGATAATATCTTACAGTTTCTATTACCTGGTTTGTGTCATCTCTCATCAGAAGATGAACCAAGAAAAATTCTCATAGAAAATAACATTCAGGATTTATTGTTTCATAATTTTGTTTTAAAATGGACGACATTTATAGATGATACAGATATGGCAACTGACGATGACAGAGAGGAAGTCAAGGTAGGATAACAAATTATTTAGGAACAGAAACTGGGCAACAAACTCTACTCTTGTTGTTGTTGTTTTTTTTTCTTCTTGGGAGTGACCTACCTTGGATAATTGCACATGGATTGACAGACATTGATTTTAGCTATGACGTTATAATTCCAAGATGGCTTCGATGATTTCATACTTGGTTTCTGGTCCATAGTATGATTTGTACAATGTTTTGTATGCTCTTAAAATTCCTGTTTGCATCTGGGCAGCCACAGTAGCTCAATGAGTATGGGCACTGGCTCATTAATTAGGAAATGTAATGGGGTTTAACAACTTACTTATCTGCTCCGTCCAGGTTAATGAAGACGAGTCACTAACTTGGAGGTCACGGAAAAACATTTGGATGAAACAATTTTTTGGAAACTTGCAGTCTGGTGTCCCTTTGCACAAGTGGCACAAAACAGGGGACCTGGCATGGATTAAGTCAAGAACAAAGGGGACCTGGCATGGATTAAGTCAAGAACAATGCAAATGACATTCAGCAACATTTATAATCACTGTACAAATATTAATCAAAAACTTTAATTAGATATTTCTTTCTTAACACACATTTATTTTTATTTACAGGATTCTTTAGCTAGTTTATGTGGTGTGTTTTTAAATTTTGCTGTCACAGAACCTAATTTTGTGAGCAGAGATGAAAAGTTTCATTCCTTATTAAACAAGTTATATACAATCCTTCCTCAGATTGGTAAGTTTTTTATTTTCAATAAGTTTTTTATTTTCAATAAGTTTTTTATTTTCATGAGACCTGGAAATGATTTTAATTTACCTGAAAAAATATTTGGCACTAACAAAGCATGAATTGGTGTCTGACAATACCTGTGACCGGTGCCTTATTTCAAGGCTTGGTTATCTCTCGTAGTCAATCTACAGCTGTTCGGTACTATCCTTTGTTGAATGGCTGTAAAGTGTATTTGATTTACTGGTACTCAATTTTTACCTCAAGGTTCAGTCGTTGATCATGTCCTCTTCTCTGTGGTTTTCTCATTTTGTGGACAGGTTGTTCATTACCGCAAATTGACAATGTTTGTTTGTTCATGGTTTAAACAGTATTTTATTCTAGAATAGATCTAGAAATCTAAAGAGAGAGAAATAGGGTTTCACGTCCACTCAACATAAACTGTGGTCATCTCAGGACTAACACATGGTTCAAATTTATTTCAATAATTCGCTTGCAAGTAGGGGTCTTTAGCAGTGAGAGGAAACCGGAGGACCCAGAGAAAACCCACGAGATTGGACAGGCGACCCTACTCCTTGCCATGTACAAGCAGGAAATCAAAACCACGCCACTTGACTCAATGACAGACCTTCTGATCCAATGCGCATGTGTTAACCATTCGGCCACCCACCCCCCCAAGAAATGTAAAGACGTAAAATGGATGCTATATGTTTTTGTTTTGCTCATTTGGCCAACACTTTAAGTTTTATTTCTCCAGTATCAATTATACATGTAATCATATTATTTGTCTTTCTGTTGAATAAATGTACAAATTATATTTCAGTTTATAGACAAGAAGATTTAGTTTTAACAGCTAACTTTACTACACTAGGTTTAATGTTATTACAACATCAGAACATAGATACAGGTAGGTCATATGTTATTACAACATCAGAACATAGATACA
This sequence comes from Patella vulgata, assembly GCF_932274485.2. Classification (NCBI taxonomy): domain Eukaryota; kingdom Metazoa; phylum Mollusca; class Gastropoda; family Patellidae; genus Patella; species Patella vulgata. The sequence goes on along the minus strand of NC_065886.2, from coordinate 14,544,363 downwards.
GGTAGGTCATATGTTATTACAACATCAGAACATAGATACAGGTAGGTCATATGTTATTACAACATCAGAACATAGATACAGGTAGGTCATGTATAATTATACTAGGTTTAATGTTATTACAGCATCAGAATTTAGATACAGGTAGGTCATATAAAATTATACTACACTAGGTTTAATGTTATTACAACATCAGAATTTAGATACAGGTAGGTCATATATAATTATACTACATAGGTTTAACCCTTTCAATGCTAGACGTAAATCCACTGCCTGTGCTAGACCCTTTTTTGAGGAAAAAAGGGAGGTTGGAACTGAATGCCAAGCAGTACTTATGGAAGCTTTTATGAAAAATCTTTTTGTCTGTTGGGATGGGCATGAGGTTGGGCTAAGAGGAAAAAATAGAATTTTGGAAATTTGCATAATAATGTAGTCACGTGACGTCATGGCGGCCATTTTGGATTTCTCATTTCACACTATAGCTAACACGAAAACGAATTTTTCTCCATGAAATACTTAAAAGATATTGGTTTTTTTACTGGATTTTGATAAAGATATATAAAATGAACAAAAATATCAATAGCAGCCATGAGCAATGCCGCCGCGAACACGCGCATCACGTCTCCCGCTGCCATGACCACGTGCGGATTGCAATACCTTGTTTTTACTTTCACTTTCACTTTCATCCCCAAGTCCCATATCATTATCAATATAGTCAGTCAATAGATCTACACGTTCGGGAATCAGGAATTACCTACGTATTTTACGATCCAGCAGGCCAGCATTATTATCAACATCAGAATTATTGTCAGAATCTACTGCAGACACAGGGCTATCGTGTTCACATTGGGCTTGTTCATCATGCACGGGAGACATAGCTAGCCATGGGCGGAACGTCGCGCAACAAATCACACACTTCATAATACCAATCACTGTCCTGACTACTATCATTATCAAGTAACTGAAAACGAATTATGTGTATCACCCGCCTCGAAATTGTCCACATGTTGGTCAGCAAGACGTCATTCACGACTTCGTCGAGAGTGCATCGTCTACGTTGTCACAATGCACTCCGCCATTTTACGGTTTGCTGCTTTGAAACACGTGGAAATATGTTCTAGTGTATAGAAAATACAATAGATGGCACTTGCAGTTACGGTACTAATTTTAGCGAGGGCTTTACTGAGTACACGGTAATACCGGGTACGGGCATTTTACCGACATTTTATAATACCCGGTACTACCGTGTATACGCAGTGAAAGGGTTAATGTTATTACAACATGAGAATATAGATATAGGTAGGTCATATATAATTATACTACATAGGTTTAATGTTATTACAACATGAGAATATAGATATAGGTAGGTCATATATAATTATACTACATAGGTTTAATGTTATTACAACATGAGAATATAGATATAGGTAGGTCATATATAATTATACTAGGTTTAATGTTATTACAGCATGAGACTATAGATACAGGTAGGTCATATATAATTAATTTCAAATGTCAAAATCTTTTTTATACGTCATCAGCCGTTGCCCTCTATTCATTGTTTATATTTCATTGTTATTATATGTTTTACAGAGACGTTTGGACATACTTGCCTCCCTTTAAAAATACTGCTGGTGATGGTATATTTGTTGCCTGGCAACACTGTATTTCCCCTATTACAAAGCTGGACGAGTATATTATGAATATATTTTTTTTATTGTCAGATAATGGTGAAGAAAGGAAGAAGTTTATATCAAGTTGCTTAAGTTTTTTTAGTCATGCTTTTCATGTTGATGAAAAGAAAAAGGACTGTCCTGTACTTGATTTAAGTGAGGAATATCAAAAATGGTGGACAGATATAGCAGAGTTATGGTTCCTGGGTGTTCAAGGTTTTTAATATATTCTTTTATCTTTAAATGTTACATTGAATTGGTAGCCGCGGTGGCTCAGTTAGTAAGAAGCTGGGCTTGGGATTTTCCAGTGGGGTTTCCCCTTGACAGAGGGCCTCACAAGGACAGCTGTCTAGTCGTTTGGATGGAACGAAGGTCCGGTTTACACATGGGCGAACACAGGAAAGAACCCTTGACAGTTTGAATTTGATACAAGAGTAGGCTGTCCTGGCAAGTTTCCTCTGCATGGTGTATGGTCATCTTCATTAGCCCAGTCGGTGCAGAAAAATATGACGTTAATTCCCATTGCAGTTAATTACATTGAATCTTTAATTCTATCTCAGATTACAATTTGGGCACAAAGATATACATGTAACAAAAAATGTACTTAAATTGATTATTCAACATTCAAGAAAACAAAATAAAAATATCAATGGTAGATAATTCTACATGCTTGGATTCTATTGGATTAAAAAGAGGCCCATCAAAAGATTTTACCCAACACTTACAGGTGCTGATGTCTTTTGACATCGTTTGCAGAGGTTGCGGAAATGTTGATAAATTTTCAATTCATCAGATCTTGGTACATACTGGATAGAATTGGGAATGATATTCTATTCATTTTAGAGACTCAACTTTCAAGAGATTCCCCAATCACTCAAATGACATCAGAGACTTTAATTATGATTATGGCAAGAGTCAGAACCCTGATTTGACTGTGACTGTAATAATTATATATGTTGTATTTATTCAAATGACATAGACTTTAACTATGATTATGGCAAAAGTCAGAAATCTGACTTGACTGTGACTGTAATAATGATTATGTTATATATACTATTCAAAAAAAGTAGGGGATATTTGATTTTTAAGTGTTATTAAAGTCACCTAATGAAACTGACGAAGAAACAAATGACAAAATGAAATGAAGTTCACATTCATCGATTTATTCCAAATGATCGTTAGACTAAGTAAGGCACAGACTGACCATTGTAAGGGTAAAATGATACCCGGGGTCAAACAGCAAAGTTACCACAGCATCACAACCAAGTCAGTAACTGGTAAATCCTCCTCTGTGGCATACTCCTAATGAGACGTCTAAGGTCATTTTGGTCCAGATTGTCCCATTCCTGTTGCAACGCAGCAGCAAGTTCTTGGACATTGGCAGGACGTTGTTGACGTTGACGTAACCTCTGTCCAAGCATGTCCCAGACATGCTCGATGGGGGAGAGGTCGGGACTCAGTGCTGGCCAAGGTAATGTGGTGATGTTCTGTTGTTGGAGGTAACCTGTAACGATCCTGGCCCTGTGACATCTTGCGTTGTCATCCTGGAAGATGAAACGGCGGCCATGACGTCGTGCGAACGGCACAACATGGACTGCTAAGATGTTGTCCCGGTATTACTGGCCTGTAACACGCCCTGCAACAACATGTAAAGGCGTTCTACCAGCAACAGTGATGCCACCCCACACCATAACAGAACCACCCCCACATCGATCATGTCTGATGACGTTAACGTCTTGGAAGCGCTCGTTTCGACGACGCCACACCCTCCTACGTCTGTCCAAAAAATCAACAGTGAACCTTGACTCATCTGAAAACATCACATTGCTCCAGCGTCGATTATCCCAGTGTTGACGATCCCTACACCAACGACGTCTTGTCTGAATGTGATGATCTCTCAAACAAGGGATCACGCGAGGACGTCGGGCGCGAAGGTGACCCCTATGCAGTCGATTCCGAATCGTCTGGCCACTCACTCTCAAACCAGTGTCTGTTTGAAGACGAGCGCTGATCTGATTTGCTGTGATGACACGATTTCCCAAGGCGAAGGTACGGATAAATCAATCCTGGGCTTGAGTTGTCGCCCTTGGTCGACCTGAGCGTGGTCTGTCCTGTACAGATTGTGTATCACGGTATCTGGACCATAGCCTGCTTATGACAGACTGAGAAACATTCATCGTCCGCGCCACAACCGCCTGTGATGTGCCGATCTGTAGCATGCCAAGGGCACGTAACCTTTCATTTTGGGTAAGCCGACGCATATCAAAATTTGTTTTCTGGTCACTAAAACAATTAAACTGATGTTTCCACCCTGGAATTCAATGCCACAATGACTGTAACATTCAAAGTCAGAGTCGTGCAAATCTTGGGTTGGACCCCCATGATGATCCCAAGCATCACCTGCATTCCATGCGGTAGCTATTGGTGCGTTTGGGCGTCACATGTAACTGGAAATGTTTCTTCTGTTAGGTTCTATAGTGACTTTTTTCGTAGTCATTTGCATATTTTAGTATTATGCCCCCAAAATCAAATATCCCCTACTTTTTTTGAATAGTATATGTTATAATATATATATTCAAATGATGTCAGAGACTTTAACTATGATTATAGTAAGTATCAGAATGAAGACTTAATTTGACTGTGACTGTAATAATGATATTTGTTATATTTATTTATTACAGCATTAAGTGCCTGTATTAAAGTACATTCTGATATTCCTGATGTAATACTTCAATCTGGATGGCTGGTTAATCTTATCAAAATGTTACTGGATGTCAAAGGTAATAGGTGTTCTTTTGATCAGTGCTTAAATTTTAATTCTATTATCTCCCCATTTATGTTGCGATTCCTTAAATCTTAAGAATGCAACACAGGACAGAGATAAAACTCGGTTGAATATCATAATTTTCGAATCGTTAATTTAAAATAATTTTACGTATACGCCAATCTTTTGTCCCATCCTAATGGCTAGGCACTTTTCCCATGTCCGCCCCTCCAGTGCTCCACCCCCACCCCCAATAAGTAAATCAAACCTGGAACATTCTAGACGAGATTCCAGTGCCCTTTTCGCTCACCCTCCTTTAGATAGGGGAGGGGTAACAAGAATTGACTATAGATAGAGAGGGATAAGAAGAATTGACTATAGATAGGAGAGGGATAAGAAGAATTGACTATTGAACCATATTAAAATGTTATTGTATTAATATGATCATGTTTTTTACTGCAGGTGTTGGTGTAGATGATGATGTTAAAACAGTTCTACTTGAACTACTGGTCACTTTATCTACACAACATAAACAATCTCGTAATATCATTACAGAAAAACATGGAATAGAAATAGCCAGGTTTGTTTGTTTTTATATAAGTTGGTTGGAGTACTGTCATTAATACAGGGCCCTTGTTTCAGTTATATTTGCTAGTCTTGACTATATGGCAGTGAAATTGTCTGACTGGAGAAATTATAAATGAAGTGGGGTTTAAGGTCCTGCGGAGGAGAATTTAGAATCTCTTTAAAATTTGCCTGTAAGACACATTAAAAACAGTTAAATTTATAGATTTTTTATAAAACATTTAAAAATATTGTGAAAAAGAATTGTGAGAGCAGATAGTATTGTTTAAGGTGTTAACATTTTACAACATATTGTGTATGTTTGTTAAATCTGTTGAAATTACTTGTTTTTGTAAATCCACTGGGTATTGTTTTATTGTATTCATTATTTTATTTTACAATTTCAGAATATATAAAAGTGTAGAATTGAAGAATATCTTGTCATCAAAATGATAATAATCTATATACATGTGACTGAATATTTTTCATGGATTCCCTCCACTTATAATAATTTACAGCTGATTGCCGGGCCTTTGGAAAGTAAGGGTGTGTTTTACATGTCTGCCAAACTCAGATGATTTCTATCCTATGAAAGCAGACCTGCAGAAAGTCATCATTGTTCTCAAACAAGTCTTCTTCATACTTTTGAACATTCGCTATTTCATTGGAAGTTTGTGAATTGAATAAATCCACTTACGATTAGCAGTAGAAAATTGGGCATTGTTTCACTCTTTGTCCTCATCGGGATACCATATTTTAAATGTCAGGCTGATAACTAGTAAGTAATTACCGTTAAAAGTTGTTATTGAACTATTATTGAGATGTATGTATATATACTTGTAGATATCATAATGTAAATAAAGTATATAAAATATAGTAGTTGAATTAACCTATATCATTTTACTACTGCCATAGTTTGGAAGAAGTGTTGGTATCTGTCATATACTACTTACTGTTGGTGAAATAAGTTTACATATTTAGAATAAAACAGAATATATCTAATAGAATAAGGTTAATTTATTGATTAAATTAATGTTTATGTATAATAAATATAGCCTAAGTAACAAATAGAGTCATAAGTAAACTATATAGCCTAAATAACAAATAGAGTCTAAGTAACAAATAGCCTAAGTAACAAATAGAGTCTAAGTAACAAAAATAGCCTAAGTAACAAATGCAGTTTAAGTGAGAAATTATAGAGTATCAAAATATTGCAGTATGTTTCACCATACAAAATTTGGCACATCAATATTTTCACTTTAATTTTATTTTGTTTTCAAATAGACTTTGATGCTTGTATTCATTCAGTTGGTACCAAAACACACTTTTTATCGTTTAGTTCATTAAAGTTCAAGCAAACAATAACCCAACAAGAGTTAGTGTAAATTATTGGCAATTTTAGACATTAATTTCTTGAACTGAGATTTCAAATCAGCACACAATAATTCCTAAATGCAATGGAGGTCTGCAAAATGGTTTCTTTGAAAGTTGCAATACACAGCTCTGCCAGTTAATTAAGTAAAGTGATGACCAGAAACTTAATATTACTCATCAGTCATAAATTACTATAAATAATACAAATTAATTTATATAGTTTTTACCAAATAATTACAAAAATATATTATTCTATTTATTCATAAAATACAGAGATTAGGAGTTGAGATTAAATTAAACTAGTTACTTTAACAAACAAAGAGATTTGGTAAATAAAGGTAGACAATATGAGTGGATATAAAATAAGTACCGGTAGATCCACATGTAACTTTAACAATCCTATAATAATATCTCAATAAAAAAAGATTAAATCAAAGCCTTGGTTTTATCACTGATATCCACAGTATGCCATTCATAATAACTTCAGGAATTTAGGAAATGTCGCCATCAGTGAATTAAATAGGTTTATTAAAGATACATTATTCAAGAGCTAAATTTGCCTATTGCAGGTCTTTCTTTAGGCCTAAAATGTTATATAAATTATTAATTTGACATTAATTAACATGACAAGACCATAATTAGATATATATAATTTGACTATACAATTACATCTGGCATTTTCAAATTTTATTGCATTTAAATTCTGAGACAAACCTGCCAAGCAATCACTGGGAGACAAATAGTTTAATTTCAATTTACCAGTTATACAAATTCAAAAGGTTTTCAAGGAATTTCACTTTTGGAAGTAGTTCAGTAGTTTTTCGATAGTCTAAAGTTATTTTGAATATTCTATTACTGGTATTCAAAATTATATTTTGATAGCAATGATAATACTCCTTTCAGACTTAGAAAAACTACATTGTTAGCTTCAATTCTGGAGCCACTGTCTTATGATTTTCTTTTCCTGGATTCTAGCAGCTTTGACAGCCTCTATGTCCATTTTATTGGCTGCTCTAAGATCAAGATGATGTGCTCCTTGTTTGATATGTATAGCTATAATCGAATCTGATAAAGATTCTAAAACACCTCCAGTAGACCAAGGATCAAACTGTCCATTACTGAAAAAAACAAAAAACAATACCAGATATTTGTTTTAATGCACATTATTATCGGAAAACTCCACAACAAAACAAAAACATTACAGACCATACAAATAAAACAGTGCACAAAACACTAAATACAAATGTCAAAAGTGAATCCACAGATGTTAGTTCCATAAACTGGACTCAAGAAACAGGTGTTCAAAAGGAAAAAAAGCATAGTCTGCCTTTTGCACAGCACCCTTTGGCTAACAAGTCAATTTCACGTCATCAATATTAATAATGTACCTAATTCTCATCGTACCTAATATTATGTTCTATATTATGGGAAAAAACAAGTACTGGTACTGGTAGATTGAGAGCCAATCACAAATTGTTGATATGAATCCAGTCTTTACATAGCAGATAAATAAACTGGACATAGAAGAGCATGTGGAGTCACTCCTTAACTACAAAACATATATACATGTAAATACATGGAAGAAATAAATATTTATAGATAAAATAATTTGAAATGCAATAGCAGTTTAAAGTGAGAAGTTTGGGTTAATAACTCCTTTTAATTTGAATATTAACCAAATAGAATACATCAATCATTTTCTTACCTGAATATGATATTACTAGCTGCAGAAAGGGACTTTCCCCAATAATTGGTGATGACCCAATCTCTTCTTGGTCTTACTTTAAACTGTTTATAACAGTTTTCTGAGACATCTGTGTAATCCCAGACTGTTTGACGGAATACAGTTGTATTATCAGAACACATTGGCATCACCATTTCAGAACAGGACTGGAAATGGGAGATTTTTTTTCATTACATTCAGTATCTAGTATTACAATAGTATCAACAATGCAAAACCCAAAATAAGAACCATTTAATTAACAAAGGGAACTGTCAATCACTGATAAACTTCTAACGATTCCCAATTACAACTTAAAATCTTTTGGTGCGCGATCTTTTAAATACACTGCCAATCTGGTTAAAACACAGATCCTATTTCGTTTCGTTTTTATATTTCAAAATTTCGTTTTACTTGTCTTTACTACACTTGGACCTGGAAGAGTTGTTATTTAACTCGTGTTCTGAATGGTGTCATGGATAAGCCAATGAAACAGTCTGTTACAGCCAGCTTTAGGTGTGTTTTTCACGGAACTGTGGGTAATCCACTCGTAACATCAATGCTGATTGGTTAATCAAATGTCTGATGTCATAGGGTCATAAGTCGGTCTTTTGACCCCTGATGTGACCTATCGCTATAACTTGTCAGATCTTCATGTAGTGTAGGCCATTGAAAGTATAAAAAAACGAAACGAAATATAGATCGGTATTTTAAACAGATTGATACACTGCTGCAGTATACTGGAACAATCTGTGTGGACTAGCACTATATAATTGACATTATTATTATTATTATTATTATTATTAATAAATAAACCAGCGGCATGTGCTATATTTATATAGATATTATTTGGGGAAATAAATGACTAGGATATACTCACTTGGTATCCCCATCCAGCATCACCAAGGCTACCAGTGGCTTGCTGTGTTATATTGAGACATTCAGCTGTACCAGTAGAATTAAAATAAAACTTAACAGCTTTAGCTACTCCCGTAACTAATAGTTTATCTTCTAGAATTGTGGAGAGAGGTTTACAAGCTTCCTAAAATATAGGAAGACAGTGGTAGATATAGTTCAATGAAATATACTTAAAGTAAAGATACATTATGTAAGATTAGATGAAGAGCTGGTTGTTCTTGATGTAAAAGTTAAAAAATAGATAATGAATATATTGAAAATTTCATTCAAATTACTTTATTCAGGGTTAAGTTATGACTGTGTAATGATATAGCATAGATTGTTTAGTACTTGACAACTGAGACAAAGTCTAGATTATCCATTTTATCATTAAATTTTGAAATGTTGCGGGTGTTCAAATCTATTTCAATCTAGATCATCGATGATCTAGAGAGTTGATTATAGGCTTGTCATGTGAATAAATGTCTAATAAATTTATATAAGATTTGAAGCAGATTTAGCTCTTACACAATGTATCTTTAACTATATACTAGCATTATGCCAGGAGTAAATGATTCCATTGCTAAATACTTCTCAGGGATTCTTCTGCAGTGAGTCAAGTTTGGAGAATATTATGTGGCATCCTTGCTTCATGTATTTTGAAATTGGGGTCATCTGGTGTAGTTTTCCTGCCTTGTCTATTAGCTATGTCATCAAAAGCATCAAAATGTCAAAGAATCACAAAGGAAATTCTGATTTTATTGAGTTTTAAATGCATTAAAAGCAGAATTTGAGAGGGGTGAGCGGGGTGAGCGGGGTGACTTGGTTACCTGAGCCTGCTCTATTGTTTAATAAAGGGAAGAAATTCAAGTTAAACCAATCCATGACCACACACCACAAATACAAACCTTACAAAATCATATTCTAATAAGAGAGACAAGTTTTACTTCTCTACAATATCCCTATCATGGAAACAGACTTTAGATGAATTGTCCCTTTTAAAAAAAAATTCCAACTCTTAAGGGTTCTTTTACGTTCACTCCAATGTGTACACGGGACCTTAGTTTTTAATCCCATCCAAATGACTATAGGTTCTCCCTTGTCAGGCCCTGACAAGGGAGAATGACACTGGAAAACACAGATGGACTTTCTCGGTGAATATGGGACCTCCAGGTTTGCGAACCAACATCTTACTCACTGAGCCACCGTGACTCCTTTTAATATAAAGAAATTATAACTATGTATGATTAAATGAGGCATCTACCTCTACTGGCCAAGCTGGCAGTTCTATTGCGGAATTTGACATAATGTATTTCAACCAGTTAGGAAGAAATTGATAAGATGATTGTTTATTATAATGAATTGTATCTTTTAATTAATATGAATAAATTATAATTATGTACAATTTCAAGGTTAAATAATGTATCTACCTGTACTGGCCAAGCTGGTAATGGTTCTAAGAAACTAGCTGGATAAGGATAATTAACCATAGCTAAATTACCCCATATATTCTCCAACCATCCCTCTAGAGTATCTATTTGGTTTGCTTTTAACGGTTGACATAAAGAGAAAGTTGATGATAGAAACGACAGAGCTGCAGATCCACCTGAAATTATAATAACGTTCAATAGTTAAAGATATAGCTACTTGTACTGGTCAAAATCAGCAGGATAGGGGGAAGAGAGAAATGGGGTTTAATGTCCACTTGACACAAACTAGGTCATTTCGGGACTAACATATGGTTCAATTTTATTTCAATTATTCGCTTGTGCGTAGGGGTCTTTAGCAGTGGGAGGAAACCGGAGGACCCAGAGAAAATTCACAAAGGGCATTATGTCACTTCTCTTTTCATGATATATAGACAGGGTATTCACTTCAAAATTTTCAATAATATCGGTGGTTTTACATAAAAACTATACATATAATTTGAAAATCTAATTTTATAGCATTTATATTGACTGATAATTTGACTTGTAATTGTTATTGCCTGTGAGTCAAGACCAGTAGCTATAACTGAATCGAGAGTGCTGTCCATCCATGTTGTATCTCAGTATTAAAATAGTGTAAAATTACCTGATTTAACCATATTATCTATTGTAGAATAAACACGATTGATGTTATCAACACAATTATCAGAATAATAACTAAATGTCTTCGTTACAGTTTGATCATAAGCTAAACATGGTGTCAGATTGTGAAACTGCCATATTGGTGCTGATGCAGCTAGAGCACTGTAAATAAAAGATGAAAATATTGAATGAAATCAAATGGGGTAAAACATCCTACTTTTCGATTCTGTGCACACCAATGTGTAGACGGGACCTTGGTTTTTCATCCCATCCAAATGACTAGACATTGTTCCTGTCATATTTATAGAATTTGTAATTCACAATTTCATATAGAATACTGCAATACACCAATTCAACAATATACCGTCCCAGCACACCTGCCACGTACATCATAATATACTTAAAGCTAAACTTCTGTAACATTGAAAAGTCAAATTTTTCTAAAGATAATTTGCTCATGGAAAAGGCACACAAGCTTTCATAGGTCAGAGTCACAAGCTAACTTTTGTTATATAATATTCATTTTATATTACAGTAATTGATTGAAAATGCGATCTGAATCAAATGAACTAGTTTATCCTTGCACTTTTTTCAGTTGTTTTATCAAAGTGAAATGAATGAAATGGGGTGTAACGTCCTAATTTTCTGCTTCAAATTGGCTAATGAAGACAGGCATACACCATGCAGTGTGCTATGAGTGGAGTGGTGCTACGACAGACTCTTATTATTTCAACTGCAGGGTATCTTTAACCATGGTATACATGAGAGAACTATCTCGGTCAACACTGGGATTGTTTATCCTATTTTATTAACTTGAATACTTACCCTATAACTACATTAGGATATTTAATTCTGAACCAAGCTGATAACATACCACCATAGGATCCACCAAAAGCTACAACCTGACTATTACTAGCACCAGGGGTAGTAGATTTTATATATTCTATTAATGTAGCAAAATCTGCTAAAGCTTGTTCTGATGTCAGAAAATTTAGTTTAGTTGGATCCTGAAAATAAATGGAAGAGTATTATTTTGCTTAGTAATGGGACAAGATCTATATGATTAAAGAGAGACTGAGAGAGAAATCAGGTTTAACATTTACTCAACATAAATTAGGTCATTTTGGGACAAACATATGGTACAATTTTATTTCAATAATTTGCTAGCAGAGTGGGAGGAAACGGAAGGACTCACAGGGTTGGGCAGCTGACTCTACTCCTTGTCATGTATAAGTGTGGAATCAAACCATGTCACTTGATAAATACATAAATTCTATTTGTATTCCCTTCACTTACGAAAATGAACAAAAGCAAATAATGTTATGACTCCAGTGATCTTACTACCTTATATGACTCAGGACCGTAGGGCATAGATTCTCCATAAAATCTGTGTTCAGCAAACACAATCATGGCTTCAAATTCAGGTGCTGTATCCCAAACAAAACCCTAAAAAACAAAACTATAATTATAATAAAATGCACTTTTTTTTTTTTTTAAATTCAAAGGTTTCAATTAAAATTGTTCATTCATTTTAGCTCGTACCATTTACCAAAATGTTCTAATCAGAAATGTTTCTTCCTGTGACAGTTTGTCTCGGTTTCTTGCACATATAGGGGGGATCACATGGCTAAGTGGGTAAGGCGCTGGCTCGCTAGCCTGGAGGTTGGGTGTTCGATCCCAGCATTGGATGAGAAAGTTCATCCAGATTTTCCGGCGTGGTTCTCCCTTGTCAGTGATGCAGGACGGGAGGCCTGACAAGGACAGCTGTCTAGTCGTTCGGATAGGACGAAAAACTGAGGTCCCAAGTACACATTGGTGTGCACGTAAAAGATCCCTTGGCAGTTGGAATTTGATATAAGATTAAGCCGTAGCGCCGCTGCCTGGGCAAAATTTCCCTCATAGCACACTGTATGGCGTATGCCCGTCTTCATTAGCCCAGGTTAGGAGCAGAAAACAGTAGGACGTTGAACCCCATTTCATTTCATTTCTTGCACATATAAATCGAGAGAAACTCTATTTTTAATAGTAATTCATCCTGCACTTCACTTTTTTTTTAATTTGAAACTTTCAATCTGAGGTTTTTTTTATCAACCCCAGTGGTTTACTCTTAGCATTAACCTTTTGGTTTGAATCTTTTCAGTCTTTTTACTCCATGGTTATGGACGTTCAATTTGTAAATGTTTTTTGTTCTTCTCAGTCATTAATTTTGTTTGCATACATGTATTTTGTTTATCAAAGATTTTTAATGACAAACAATGAGTTCACTTCTTTAAAATATAAGCAGTTTGGAAATTGGCTTGCACTGGATAACTACAAGTTAAAATATATTATAGTGTCTTTTACATGACTAGCAAATATGACTGCAATAATAATCTGGTACGTTTGCCATGTTTTACTTACTGTGTTGTTACAGAACCAAGCGATATCACCTTCATTACCAGTGTAAAAAAATATTGGTCCTCCATTTTTATTCCAGAATTGATCAGATACTAAATATCTTTGTTCATATGTATCCTCATTGACAAATCCAAAATGATCAATCTACAAATAAAAAGTGCAGAGATATTAAAAAATCTCTATTTAAATTCACATTGATTACTAAATGCAAGAAGGCCTGTGATAGATTGATCCAAGCCCGATTGTTCACAATCATTTTATCAAGGCAATGGTTAATCAGAAATACACACCTGTCCTGTATTGGATGGCTGGATGTTGTACAAAGAGCTAGCACACAATGATCATGCCAGCTTTTACAATCGGGCCATTAATATGGAGGTGCTTAATTGTTACTAAGAAAGGTTCCAAATTAACTGATGGAATTTCAATCAAATGACACTGAAATGAGCCTGTCACAGTTCTGTCAGGTACCCAGACAACTCCGATTCTATCAATAGGACGGTTCCTTAACGTTCTGGGCGATTGTAATGAGATCTACCTCAGAGCTGAACTTAATGCGGACCAAGACTAGATCAGTTGAACTTGATAGACCGTGCACTCCGCGGCCGGCGCAGTACGTTGATCCGGCTAGTTAGGGTTAGTATTAGGGTTACCGGAAGTAGCCGGGTCAGCGTACTTGGCCGACCACTCTGACAATGACAGAAGACCACTCCGTCTTTCCCTTGGCTTGGTCCGAGTTTTCTTTAAGGATACGTATTACTACATCTGTCAAAGCTGTACTGCACGCCCATTATAATATCTTATCTAAAACATACCTGCTGGTTGTAATATTTAGTCTGGTAAGAATAACCCTTTGGAAGAAGATTTTTTATTGCAGGATTATACGCTGACAGTCTTCTCTTGTGCGGGTTAATTGATAAAATTGATTCAAAGAGGCAAATAATAACCGCCCAAAAAATCAGCCTTGTTATTATTACCGCCATTTTGTTCTAAGTGGTCTTGTGACTGTCACGTGAATACCATGTGATATCGATTTAAAGGGACGTTTCAATAGCGACTCTTTCACTAAATAATTATAAAACACAGAAACATGACTTAACATCGCCTCAACATTTCGGGACTAACATGAGGTATTATTTCAGTCCAAGAAAGGGAGATCGCGTGAAAAAAGTCAATAGGCCTACACGAGTCTAAGCTAGGATGCGCCCGTGTGTCTAGGGCCCTACTGTAACTGTAAGCGCAATAAGTTTGGTGGTCGCGAACGGACGTACCTACGCTACTTTAGCAATCGATTTTAAATCCCACTCAAATTAATCGAACTGTAGCAGCTGCATTCCCCGAACACCAGTTATTATATCACTTTCCGAAAAATTGAAAAAAACAAATAATGATGTTGCCGGAAAAAAAATATCGCGCTTAATGCATAGGGAATACTCTAATAGTGTCGCTAGACAATATTTATTGTACTGATTTTAAATGTTTTGAATTTTTATTCATTCAATTCAAAGAAATTTCGATTCCCCACAAATTGATGAAACAAATGATGATCGATTCCCGAAAATTGTCATACAAGTTGATGCATATATATAATAAGGTTCGTTCCCCACCCAGACCCAAATATGTCCGTTCCCAACCCGTTGCGGGGATCCCAAATGACTCAAACCATCTACTCAAATACGCCAGTCTGGTCTAATTAATGCTTCCACTTTCAAACGAATTCTTGTTGTTTAGCTGACGGTGCCCGAATACTATAGAGTGACTATAGACATACATCAATGATAGCATCTTGTGGAATCGGCGGCGTATACACTCATGCCCGTCACCGACGCGCATGAGTGCAACTTGATGTAGCATTGTTTCATGTGTGGACAGTACACAGTACAAGTTACAAGACTTAGTGAAGTGGCTAGGGAATAGATTCGTCTTTTTTCCCATCATAATGTATCGCTCGCCTTGACAATTTTCGAGTCGCATGTTCAACTGGCTTTTTTGCTCGATTTTAAGGCTCTTTTTCAACGATTTCCGAACGTTTACGTAGACGAAAATATCAAATATCAGCCAAATAGCTCTTGGAATGGCGCCCCCCTTTTTCAAAATTCCTAGATCCGCCCCTGGTGTGTGTGTGAAAGGGGGGCGGGGGTCCTCAGAAAACCAGCGAGGTTAAAACAGGCGACCGTACTCCTTGTCACGTACAAGCGGGGAATCGAAACTAAAGCGCAGACGTTAGACCATTCGACCACCCCACCCTAACCAGATCGTACATTAAAATATAAAGACACCACGAATTGGTGTGTTGATCTTTTCTTATCAAGTGAAGGCATATTCAAAACATAATTAGGGGGGCGGGTGTGCGCACTTCCCTTTGTATATGCCCCTGATATTCCCGTCCCTCAGTAGCCAGGGCTGAGCCGTTAAACCCCATTTCAAATCATTTCATTGCTAAGCTACTGCATTTGTCAGTTTGCACTGTCACCTACCTATCCAGACCCAACACTATATGACCAGTTAACTAATTATCCCAGTTGGTGCAGAAAAGTAGCATGTTAAACCCAATTGTCATTTCAACTATCAACTAAATTCCATCATACAAGAAATATAACCTGAACGAGATGTCTCGAGATATTCCCAACTGGGGTGTATTTATCAATACACTCGCTTCTTCTTTGTCCTTTTATGCATGTTGATTGTGCCGAAGTGTTAAATATTTGTGTATGCTTATTAAGAATTTTTATATGTACATGTATATTTATATAATATTTCATACATTGTTATATTCTACCTGTATTCTCGTAATAAAATATTTATATGGTGTATATTCATACATTATGTTAGTATTGTAATATATTGTCCAAAATGTGTGTGGGCATGGCCGAAGGGTTAGCAAGTGCGCGTTGCATCAACTGGTTGTAGGCCTACGTGAAAAGGAGTAGGGTATCATGTCCAAACCCGTGGGTTTTCTCTGGGTACTCCGGTTTCCGCCCACTGTTAAAGACTCCTATGCGTAGCGAATTATTGAAATATTTTTAAACTCTCTCCCTCTCTCTCTCTCTCTCTCCCTCTCTCTCCTGAATGGACGTTTGGGTACAATAAATCTATCAAGATGATGATATTTTATGTGGAAATTTGGTCTTCGTTCTATGGACACCCATAAAAATATTTTGACGACCTCTCGAGAAACACATACCAAGGCCTAGCGGCATCCACCAACCTACCAGGACAATACTCGAGTTAACAAGAAGTATATCAATGTACCCAACAAGTCAGCGATCTTATTACATTCGAAGCAGAATATGCATAATCCCCACTGACTGGGTAGACATCCCCACCTCGTTACTAGCTGTATTTGACTAATTAATTATAGTCTGATTTTAAAACATTATGTCCTCCCCGCCCATACCCGCATGTCCATCCCCTTGTCAGGATATGGCAGTGTCAGCATTCCAACGTTTCTTGCTTACTGACAAGTGTTATAATCTTAGCTGAAAACGGTTGGATTGAACTGACAAGTGGCAACACGAAGACCTATATCGCATACCAGCTTTACTTTGAGCATATGAAGTAAAAAATAAACACATTTGAGCTGATTGGGTTTTATCTGCCTATGATAGGGATACATGGTTGAACTGAACAAGGTTGGCAAAGATTACAGAATCGTTCACAGTATTTAAAAGACAGGACGGAATCTCTACAGATATGAAGTGACGTTTCTAGAATTTGGCAACTGACACCTGGTTTATCATGACACCCAGGAGTAGCTGTTGAAGATGCTGATGGAGTTGTGGACATGGTATTGGTCGCTGGTGTATATATATCTGGCGTATCGGTTGAACGTGAGGATTCTGTTGAGGTGGGTAGATTAAGAGTTGTTCGATGATGAGTTGTACGCGAGGATTCTGTGATTCCTTGAGTTGCGTGGTGAGGTAGATACGGTCTTTGAACATACAAATCGGCTGCAATATAAAGAATAGGGACAAATAGCCATAATTATCAATATATAATAAAGTTCAATTAGTGATCAGCCAATAAATATGAATTTATTATACCCAGCCCCAGGCCCTCGGACATTTCTTGACCACGGAATGATGAGTTTTTTTTTAAAGTAGGGGTTACGGTGTCTCAGTGAATATGACGTTCCCCCCCCCCCCGAGTTTTTAATTCGTTGATGGAAGAATTACGGGAGGAAGGGAACGAGCCCCCCCCCCCCCAACCCCCCCCCCCAAAAAAAAAAAAAACAACAACACACACACACACCCTCGATAGCGTCACTAAAATATATTTGGTTCTGATATACAGATCTATGGAATACAGGGAACATGTAATTGTATTCGATAAACTTGTGTCATGTATATGCCCAGTTCAATCACCAAATTAAAACAGTTTACCTGATGGTAAGTGATCCAATATATAACCAGCAGTGAAGCCATAGGTTCCTGATATCGCATATCCATAAACTTGAGCTAGAAAGGCTTCAGATGCTTCTAATCTATGCTGACCCGCTGCTAGAGGAATAGTAATAGTCGAATATATTGTTCCAACAAGATTCGACCACATGGGAAGATGAGGATACTTTCCATTAATATTAAAACTATCGTGGGCTGTTGTTAATATCAATATAGTAACATAACTTAAACTGTGTGCGAGAGGAGTAACAGTATAATTCCCTCCAAAGTGTGCTCGACTGTGCACGTTGATCCCAAACGGAGCAAGTTCCAAACTATACTGTGTTACAGAAATTCCTCTGGATCCCACAATTGACACGGATGATCTATCCGCGACATCTAAATCCACGACTCCACATTCATTCATAAAATAAATTTCTGTTTTTCCCGATGAGACCTTGTCGTTCATCGTTACGAAAATGTCTGTTCCGTTGTGTCCAGCCACAATACGGATTCTGTAGTCTGATGTATCATAGAGATCGGGAACCAAGAACTTGTTTCCCCAGAGTTCCACTGGAATCATCTGCTCTACTACGTATCCACAGACACCATTCCCCATTATACATGATGATCCAGAAAGCACTGAGACTGGTTTATCTGAAGTTACCTAAAATAAAAAGGTTAACAGAGACACAAATGATTTCCTTACAAAAGCCGCGAACACTGAACTTTGAACTCAGGGGTAACATTGGACTGATAGTGTTGTGTGTATTGTTTTTCGGATGACAGTAAAACCTGAACTCGAGCACTAGTAGACCTATATGTAGAATATTTTTCTTCACGTTAAATCAAGCATCACGAGAACAGTGTAACCAACCTTCCTCAAACAATCCCTTGATAGGTGCCCTATGTAACATATACCGAAAATGGTGAAAGATGAACTACGTACCAGAGTTCCTCCTAGGTCACAGCTGCTGTTCATAGCATATGGTAATTCCAGTTGAAAAACATAAAATAGGTCCAACTGTACAGTAATGGTATCAAGCGACGTGTAAGTCTTTCCATTAAAAAGCACGGGGCAAGTTGTGTTTAAACGAATACCCACAGTTGTGCCATCCTGCACGGCTGCTACGTTGAGGATGGGGTTGGTCCAACCAGCGGAAACGATATAACTCTTAGACAAAGCTGTTACGGGTAGTGCGGTATATGATTCTCTGGGATTTCCATCAGAATCCCTACTTGTTACGCAAATAGCTACTTCTACAGTTGCTGACACAAGGACACCCTTTGGCTCTACGCGACTTCCAACAGACATCGACAGGTTCTCGTCAACCTTGATCATATTTGATTGCATGGATTCCAGTACAAAGTCTTGGAGATAACCTTGATGGGATGAAGTTGATATAGTCTCGACTGTGATGTTGCCAGCTTCTTCTGATGAAACATATAAGTAATGGTATATGGGGTCGTTGCCATGGCCATGTATAAAATTTACAACGAATTGTTTACCTCTGTTGCTGAATTCACCTGTCGAGGAAATATTAAATGGGCATCATTAGAATATTCAGTAGTAGAGTCGCCGCCCCTTTCTGATCAGAACAGAGAGTAAGATGTAATTTGTGGGGAAAATACGTGATTAGAATTATTGTATGTGATCATTCCTTTGGAAGTCGTCTCTAAAAGGGTGTCTTATTTGACATATCCGAAGGGTTAAATGCGTGTCCGTTAGATCGCAAAGTCTGGTACTGAGTCAAGTGGTGTGGTTGCGATTCTTCACTTGTTGGTGACAAGGGGTAGGATCGCCTGTCCAACCTCGTGGGTTTTCTCCGGATCCTCCTACTGCTAAAGACCCCTACGCGCAAGCGAGTTATTGAAATTTAATCGAACCATATGTTAGTCCCGCAATGACCTAGTTGTTTCAAGTGGACGTTAAACACCATTTCTCTTTCTCTCTCCCTATCCAGAGATAAAGGGGGCTAAAAAGAATGCAAAACTAAGTTACCCACCGCTTGTAGCCCTTCGTACATTCTCCCGGGTTTTAAGAGATTATTTTAAGAGAATTTTTTCCTTTTCGTGACCCTTTGATTACAAGAGGTCGCGTAACTGACATAGGCTATTAATCTCCCGGTATTCCAATGTTGGCAGTCCTAAAGATTAGGATATTTAAAAAATAAAAATAAAAAAAATAAAAATAAAGACGAACCTGCAACTACTGATAATAGAGTTAAAAAGACTAGTGTTATCTGCTTCATTTTAATAATAGTATAAGATACCGTTAGATCTATACCTATTTAAATCCAATGTATGTAAATGAAAGATATACGTTATCTTTAGTAGAACTGATAAGGTTATTTGGTTGAAGCACCTTTGCTAAATAATTTAATTACTCTTAAAGGGCGTGTTAGTCAATTTTTTGAACCATAAGGGAGCCTATATAAAAGCATCCCACATTTTCACGGCAACATAACAACATCACTATGCACAAAAACACATACTTACGGAAAAACAGCTACTTATTTATTTGGGCGACGTTTCGAAGAGTATTCCCTCAACGTTATCAATCTAATACAGTAATACAGGAATTATGAGATCAACATATACAGAAAACTATAACAACAATTCATGAAACCATACAGGACAACATATTGATCTCATAATTCTTGTATTACTGTATTACTAGCTTGATAACGTTGAGAGAATAGCCTACTCTTCGAAACGTCGCCCAAATAAATAAGTAGCTGTTTTTCCATAAGTATGTGTTTTGTGTATAATTGCTCCATCCAGATACTAAATGCCTCTAAAAGATTAACATCACTATGGATTGAAATGGACCAATATTGAATTCTAATTTGTATTTTTAATTTCAGATATTATGGAAAATTTTGAGTTATGGACATAGCTCCTTTAAAGGAACTCTGCAAAAAAAAAAAAAAAAAAAAAAAAACAAAAACAAAAACAAACAAACAAAAAAACACAACATCTCAAAAATCACTCCCTTTTACCAAAGTATGGAGGCCCCTAATAGACTCATGACCAAAGTAAAGTCGTTAAAAGTAAAGAAGTGCTATGTAAAATATAGTAACACCAGGCAGTTAGTGATCTACTACCGCCATTTAACAATTTAAAGTTAGTATAAAAAATTTCAGTACTCCAACTTTAATTGCCCTATTATATAAAAGTGTTCGACCTGTGCAAATAAGTACATTTTGATTTTGAGTTAAATACAGATTCGAGTTCCAAGCCCCGACAGTCCCATGACCCAGCTTTTAGTATAGTATGGGCATAGGCTACGAGATTTTTTTCTAACATTAATTTCAATCACTATATTTAGTAATAGTACAGGTGCGTGTCCAGGGGGTTAGGGTGCCCGGAGTCTATATACAGGAGAGGGCAAGGAGGGAGCCTAAGGAGAGAGCCTGTAATTTTCTTCAGAAATGACCTCAGAGGCAAGGAAATCGGCTTAAAACTTTCAAAATTTATTTTCTCGAGGCTACGCGGTCAGTCATCCCGGAGCGCCCCCTCCCCCACCCCGGGTCACCCCATTGGTTATTTTTCTGCACACGCCACTGTGGTTTTATATGGAAGGTCATAAACTAACTTTTCCAAAGGCGTTCGCGGGGTCAAACCAAATAAGACTAATTAATAACTTTATGCAACATTTTTAAGTATCACCCTAGCCCCGGCTAAATCTATTTATTAATTAAGTCCAGCTTAATTTTTGTAAACGTCGCTGCGATGTAAACAAGGTTAGGACACGTGATTGTTGGGTTACGTTAAGCATGGATTGGGGGGTGGGGGGCTAGGTCCAGGCGTTAGGGTTAGGGTTGGGATTAGCGCTAGTCCTGTTTACATCTCATGACCTATGACGAAAGATTGAATTAGCCTTGTCGTTTAGCACTAACCCCCTAGCCCCTCGCACTGGTTGGATCCGCCCTCTTGATTTAGAACATTACGGCCACGGGCGGATCTCAAAAGTCGATGATAAACAGCCTCGCCGTGATTGCTGACAATATAACAATTATTCCGGTTAAATACATTTGAGTATTTATTTGTCCATGTTGGTAATTGATATTCACTTTTGACTCGTATCTCAGCATGGTTAACTTAAAACAGCCTTTTAAAAATATATTTCGTCCCATGTAATTGACACTGAGTTGTAAATTGCGACGAAACCTACTTCCGCGTATACCAAGAGAACACAACTCTGCTATTACTCGCCGAAAAACACAAAAATGAACACATTTCTTTCTCGGTTAAATACAATTTTTGCCTTCACCCTTAGCGTGATGGCAGGATTAACTTTTTGTTGTTTTTTGTCTACAGATTTTAATTTGAATCAAGAAAACGTCACATTAGGAACCGGTAAAGTATCAGTGTAAGTATAACATTACAACTAACAGGTGTCTGGAAACAACCAACAGATCGCGAAGACTGACGTGTTACTTACGTGGTTCGCCTGTTTATCATTTAACATATGCTTACTTTTGATAATTCAATTGAAATTTAAAAACGATTTAGTAGGCTACTTCTTACAATAAGTCTTAATTATATTATTTTTTAATATAAAATAGATAAATTAAATCAAGTGAATTGATTAAATCCGTGCAAGATTATCATTATCTATGATGACTAGGCTATGTTATGTAAGGTCTATGATGATGTGTGGTTTCAGGAAGATATCACCCTCTTAAGCTCTAGACGAGTCTAAATAAAAATCAGAGACAATATCTACAAGCTGCTAATTTAAAACCTGTAAATTGGTGCATACCTGGATATAGCAGTCAATTTACTCAATAATTTCTGTGTTTATTTTCAGAAAAGAAGTAAGAGATTATTCAGCTGAAAAAGAAAAGAAAGATTTAGGTTTTATTGTGTTTGATTTAAATGCTGATATCCTTTTTATAAGCTGTTATTTAGTATCACAAATATATATCTATTTCTTTTTTAAAATTTTATTAACATATTTTTTTATTTGAAATTTTGTGACACATAAGTAGTGGACAGATCTAATCTTAGTAGTTGTTGGGGTTGGTTATTAAAAATTAAGAACATTTCTCATAAAAACTAGAAATCTGACTTATTAATGTACACAGATTCTATGTTTTCTCAAATGATGCATTTCTATAGAAAAGTTACTTCTCGGGAAATTGATAAAAACAAAACATATTGTAATTCAGTAGTTATTGGAATTATCAGATTTATTGTCTAATCAAATTTCAGCATTTAACAATGTGCGGATGGGAATTTAGAGTGTTCTTCCTGAATCACTTTAGGAATTTGTAAACTGTATAGTCATTTTTTTGATAATTAGAATTAAGTTTTAAATTTTGAAAACAAGTTTATGTGTCAGTGCCTGCCAGAATGCAGCATGCAACAGTGATGTGGTGTAGTTATAAAAAGTACTGGTCACATGTGACTATTACATACTATGATCCTGTCTTATTTATCAAGTGGGGGTTGGATGGCTGAATGGTTAGCGTGTACGCGCTGTATCATAAAGTCTGTCATTGAGTCAATTGGCGTGGTTTTGATTCCCTGGTTGTACATGACAAGGAGTAGGGTTGCCTGTACAACCTCGTGGGTTTTCTCCGGGTGCTAAAGACCCCTATGCGCAAGCGAATTGTTGAAATAAAATTAAACCATATGTTAGTCCCGAAATGACCTGGTTAGTGTCGAGTGGACGTTAAACGCCATTTTTCTCTCACTCTATTTATCAAGTATTATTTGAAATCTACATGTAGGGGCCCACATTTCATATGAATGTGATGTAGTAAAATTACGATCTTTAACAACTAGTACATCTAACACCTTTATTTAACTGGAATGTAAAACAACTGTTTTTATATTTAACTGCTGAATATGAAACTAAAAGTCATGTAAGTTCTATTACTTTATCTATATATACACACATACAAGTTCCGATCCAACATATTAGGAAATCTCTTTCAAAATAATCTGAGGCTAAGTATTATGTCCAAAGTCTATTATGTTCGTATATGTAAGTTTAGCAATTCATTTATACTTGTTTCCTGCTGGTCGGTTGGGTGGCCGAATGGTCTAACTCATGCACATTAGACCATAAGGTCTGTCATTGAGTCAAGTTGTGTGGATTCGATTCCCTGCTTGTACATGACAAACTATTTCAATGGCATTTAGTAATTGAACTAGAGTATACAGGTCACAATTCTATGGAATACAATTACTGCTTATTACTGAGCGACGGTTCGACTAGGCTTCTCTAGTCATTATCATAGCTGTATATTGTACGTGACAAGGAGTAGTCTCACCTGTCAAGCCTTTTGGGTTTTCTCTCCGTCCTCTGGTTTACTCCCACGGCTAAAGACCCCTACACACTAGCGAATTATTGAAATAGAGTTGAACCATATGTTAGTCCTGATATGACCTAGTTTGTGTGGAGTGGACGTTAAACCCCATTTTCTCCCCACTTATTAACACAGTCACCTGTAATATGGAAAATCTCTTTCTTTATCTGATATATTGCAGTTTGTTAATTCAAGATTTCTATATTTCAGAAACTAAATCAAGTTGTTTTATGGGATAAGATCGTTGAGAGAGGTAATAATGCTGTGTTTGATCTGAAGAATGCCAACACAAAGTATTATTTCTGGGATTATGCTCATGGTTTAAAGTAAGTTGACTTAGTTGTTCAAAGTAACTTGTCTTAGCTTCCTGCACCAACCCGATATTAGGGAAACTGTATTTCTGCCTACTCTCCTCCATATCCCAACTGCCAAGGGTTATGTTCCTTGCCAGATCCACCGTCCTGCACAACTGACAAGGGAAAACCACAAGAAAATCTTGAAGGACTTGGATTGAAAAGAGGCCCATCAACAAATTTCAGCAAAAATCATAGGTGGCTCTGTTTTGTGTTGACAGTATTCTATACTTGTATACAGTCTACAGTGGATGTTAAATGTTGACAAGTTTCAATTCATCATATCTTTGTAAATTCTGAACAAAACTGAACCATTTTTGGACTGATATTTCTTTTTAGAGATACCACTTCCACAATGTAGTAGTTTGCATAGGATTCAAATGTATAATGTTCATAACGCCAGATAGAGCCTGGTGCCGGTTTCATAAAGCACATGTTCAAGTTACGTACAGATAATTTTCATACAATATAAGCATTATGTTTGCTTTGTGAAATGGGACCCAATATAAAACCTAAAAATAGATATACTCTATCCATTTATTTAATACTCATCTCTTTAATTTCAGAGGAAACCAGAATGTAACACTAACATTATCTTTAATACTCATCTCTTTAATTTCAGAGGAAACCAGAATGTAACACTAACATTATCTTTAATACTCATCTCTTTAATTTCAGAGGAAACCAGAATGTAACACTAACATTATCTTTAATACTCATCTCTTTAATTTCAGAGGAAACCAGAATGTAACACTAACATTATCTTGGAATGTAATACCCAATGCTGGAAGACTACCAAAAGTTATGGGAACTGGATCACATAGTTTTGTATTTCCTAATGATTATAGCTCTGGCCGTTTTTAAATTAATCAAACAATTTTCTAGTCTGTATTCAGTAGATGTAAATTTTAAATGTATTATTTGGTCATTCCATACCGCTATATCACTCACTGTATTTACTATGTGCCTGTATCATTCTACATGTCAATTAAATTTATTAAACTTTTGTTTTGTTCATGTTGATTTGTTCTTTAAAGAGGAGGAGGTGTGGGGGGAGGACAGATGGTTGGGTGGTTAAGTGGTCTAAAGCATGCACTTTAGGTCATAGGATGCTGTGATTGAATCAAGTGGCATAGGTTTGACCCAAGTTTGTATGTGACAAACAGTAGGGTTACATGTACCATTTAAAGGTCACTGGAAAAGGTTCATAAATTTTTTAAATAATGCAAGTAATTATGTCAACATATCCTTTCCATAAGTATAACACGAACCTGAATCTCAATATTACCTGCAACAGGTAAATTTCAACATTAGTAATTTCCGCCGTTCTCCGTGGGTGGTCAGAACTTTCCGTCAATAAGCAATCCGTGCGATCATTTTAGTCCTTCTGCACATAAAAATATAGACTAGAATATGAGCAGGTAATATTGACATTCGTGTTCGGGTTATACTTATGGAAAGGATATGTTGACATAATTACTTGCATTATTTTAATAAAAAATTGATGCTTTTCTGGTGACCTTTAGCAGAGTTCACCACAGCTGAATCAATACCACAATGGAGTTTCCCTGAATCACAGAACATCTGAGGTATAGCTCTTGCTTATATAGTCAGGCCTGGAGTTCACAAAGCATTCTCAGACTTAAGTTAAGAATTTACTCAACTTTCAAGCACTGTTGATGAGAAATATCTTTGATCCAGAAACACAAAACTTTGCACATAGTTTCTTATTGATGTATTTGATACATTAAAACAACAAGAGTTTTATAAAGAGCTATACTTTAGTTAAAATAAGGCGAACACTTTTGAGTAAATTCTTACTTACTGACAATGCTTTGTGAACTCGGGGCCCAGGCCTTTGGTGACCCCAATCGAATAGTCTACACCATGAAGGAATGTAAATTGAAAAGAAACAAAATGGGGTTTAACATCCTCCAGCACCAACCAAGCCTCGCATACGCCATATAGTGGCATGTGAGGGTAATTTATTGAATTTCAATTGTCAAGGGTAATTTTCCACGCATGTCAATTTGCACACAGTATTCCATTCCATCAGAAAGACTACAATAACTCACTTGCGTGTAGGGGTCTTTAGCAGTGGGAGGAAACGGAAGGACCCGGAAAACACCTACGGGGCTGGGCAGGGGAGCATAATCCTTGTCACGTACAAGTGGGGAATCAAAATCATGCCACTTGACTCAACGACAGACCTTGTGATTTCATGTGAACGTGCTAAACCACCCACCCCCCAAGTGAGAAGAAACAACGCAGAAAGATCCTAAGGAATTTTCTCGGTAGGGGTCTTTAATAGTGGAAGGAAATCGAAGGACCCAGAGAACACCTACGGGGCTGGGCAAGGGACCCTACTCCTTGTCACGTACAAGCACGGAGTTAAAAACCATGCCACTTGACTCAATGAAGGACCTTGTGATGTCATGTGCACGTGTTAAAGCACTAGACCACCCGAACCCCCAAGCTTAAAAGAAAAGCTGAAGGATCCTAATGAATTATCTCTGCCATCATCAGGCCTGCACCATACACACTGTGCCACCATATCTCCCAACAAGTGTAAATGAAAACAAGAGAATATTGTATGATTGTAAAGATATTTATAACAATCAGATTTAAAAAACATTTAATTTACCATGTACAAGTATTTTATATATCTCTATCAACATTTATTATTATTACAATTTCTTTACATATATAGATAAGATAAGGACAAGCTTGGCTGTATCTTAACATAACAAACTAAAACAAAACAATATGCCAGGCTTTTTATTTAAATATCTCCATTAATAAGCCTACAAATCAACAACATAGATGTCTTTCATTTTACGCAATTTAAAATAACACATAATGATGTAAGCTCTCCGAACAAATCTAGAACAAAGCTATTTATATAAAGTGCTCTTCTTGAACATGATAAATTATCAGAATTAATATCTCCAATGATGTAGGAATTTTAAATGAGAACTTTCAACAAATTCGCAGATAGGGTCTTAATTTGCAGATAGGGTATTCATTGTTTCATTTTTGAATAAATGTAAATATAATAACATATTTATCTTTGTGCAATTTGATTATTATATCTGAAATAGAATCTTAATAATAAATATTCTATTTTAGACACATTTAATATTACTGTATAAATATCTCAAGAAATACAAGTTGTCTAATAATAATGTAAATAAATCTATACAATAATTGTATTGATATGCATTTAATGATTTTTATCACAATTATGACACGTGTCTTGCTAAATACTATTTATCAGGCATGTCTAACAACAGAAACTGTCTGATGAATAAATTTGTCTTTAAATGCAATTTTTGCCTGATATAAATTTTCTACATAAATGTTAAACAACTCTTTGATATTTACAATTATGAAGCATAAGCAATGGCTATAAAATTGTATTGCAAATATAAGCAGATCAAAAAAACAAATACATGTACGGCAATTTTAACTTAGAATATTCTTTATGATAATGTTACCCTTCTACACAAATTGGAAGTAAAACTGCAAACTAAGACAAAAGCTTTGAAATGTGAAAGTATACCAAGCTTCACAACTTTGTTCATTTCCAATTATGATATATATGTACATTGGTTTTGTTGAATTTTGGTTTTACGAATTATAACAATCTTTCTAAAACCTGATTTTCAAATGTTTTATAAACATGATAGACTCTTAATTTATATATGATCTAAAATAAGTTTAGTCCATGTTTTCAACTTTTCATTATAACTAGTTGAATGCAACTAATACAAAAAGAATTTAATAAATTTTTACAGCATTATACTACATTCTTAAATTAAATCTTAAAACCCCAGTTACATTTTTGCAAATTGAGAATACTTCATCACTTTGAATTTAGGTTGTATTTCTTAAAAGTCTCTGAACATCATTTGAGAGAGAGAGAAATGGGGTTTAGCGTCCACTTGACACAAACTAGGTCACTTCGGGGCTAACATATGGTTCAATTTTATTTTAATAATTAGTTTGCATGTAGGGGTCTTTAGCAGTGGGAGAACCTGGGAAAACCTACAAAGTTGGATAAGCAACCCTACTCCTTGTCACAAACAAGCAGGAAGTCAAAACCACACCACTTGCCTCAATGACAGACCTTATGATCTAACATGCACGCTTTATACTACAATATCTCTAAAAGGAATATTTGTCCAAAAATGGTTCAAAGTTATGATAAATTGAAAATTTGTCAACAATCGGCATATTACACAGGATATGGTCCAAAGCAAATGCCACCTATAATCTTCGCTAAAATCTATTGATAAGCCTCTTTTAAATCAAGTCAGTTTTAAAAAGTTGTGTAAAATTTGATATTTCCCTGAAAATTCAAATAACGCACAGAGACTTAAATCGACATGGACCTTTATTCTTCAGTGGTAAAAAATTTACCGACAAATATTAGATGTAATACTTTACAGATCCGGGACTGTACAGTTCAGTAGACACCTACGATTAGCCCTCGGATGAATTCACTCGATCTGATGTGTGCGTGTATGTTTGTTGTTTGTGATGTCTGTATATTGTGTCTAGTCTGTAGATTTGTCTTGTATATTTGTTTGTGTGTGGTGCAGTCCCCCTGCATTTACCATTAAAAACAAAAGCAGAACAATATTACCCTTTTCGAGTTTAGATAATTATCACCCAAGTCCAATCATTCTGTATAGTTTTTGCATACGAAAAGCTATTAATAACATTTAAGATAATATTAATCAAATGTGCAGAAGGTATAAATTAAAAATGGTAAATATTTGAAATTTTCTAGCATTTCTCATTAGCGTGAACAGTTAAGTCAATTTAAATTGAATTATTAGCTTTATTTAAATTGGTTAACTCATAAGGGTTCAACTTCAACCAGTTCTATATTTGGTAAAAATATAATACCTTCCACTAAAACTCCCCAGAATAATTATTTTTACAATATCAACCAATCTAATATGCAAGAGTATCCATGTGTTTATAAATACATTTGCTGATAAAGACGTGCATAAAAATGTTTTCTATGTAATATAGAAATAAATGATTATTTACAGTACAAATAATGTGTAAAATCTATAATAAAATATCTTGACAAAACCTGTTGCTATTCTTACTTAACATGAACTGATTATATTTTTATTTTGTATACATGATATAACACAACACAGAAGTATGGATAACAGTCACTATCTTATATACACACTCGACTTTACTAGTCGATAAGTGTGGTTTAATGGTCGAGCGCGAGACATTACGTAATAAATTGAAACAACACAATGGATGACGTCACATCTGTATTTCAACAAATGATAACAATTAGTTAATTCTTGTCAAAATGTTATGTTTATATAATATAGCAGTGCTTCCCATCCTTTTTCCACTTTTATATTAGAGATACACAAAACATTTCGATAATATTTCACAAATGGTAGTTGTTATCAAGCTTTGTAATTTTGTAAGCTTGAACGACCAGTGAAATCTTGTATATAATATAGTGATTGTTATCCATGGAACTATGTTGTGTTATGTCATGTTAAATTGCTAAATGCCTTTCAAATATTATACAATGGAGAATATTTGCTTTCTGATCAGAATAAAAGTTAAATGTTAATTTAGATGAGAAGTACATCAGTCACACAGAATTTATTTCCTCATTCAAACTTTTGGTTTTCGTAACAAATGGACTAGACATAAAAATTAATTATCACTTAAACATTAAATATCTAAAAATGTTCATGAAATGCAGTGTTATTATTCAACCATCTTCAAAAATATAAAGTGGATATTGTGACAAGTCCTGTTCTTTGTATCCGTCATGTTATATCTAGTTTCTGTTATTAATCAGTTCATATGAGCAAAAGAAATTAACTGGTATATCATAGTATATCAATGGTAATAATCACAGTTTATATTACCAGTATAAATATTGTTATATAGATGATTATAAGGGACTGGCGCAAAATACCAAAACTTGCATCCAATAACCCATGGATAGATCTTGACCCACCCTCCCCAAAGATAATCCGTGCCAAGGGATTAAGAAAATGCCGATATATTTCTGTTCATGATACAACGTTAAATAATTAACATTTAATTTAAATCATTTTCTATTCACAGTGTGATTAAACCCACCTTACAACCCAGTTCCACGGGTTACTTGTTTAGACGCAAGTGCTGAAATTTTGAGATGGTCCCTAACACAGTAGCTATGTGATAATCACAGTTCCAGAAACAGTAGTTAATATACACAACTCACTCAATACAATATCAACATCATAAAATATTTATATTCACAAGGTCTCAAATTTTCATATTTTTATCTTTATTTTATATTTTAATGTGCATTACGATTGAAATTAAGTATACATTAAAATAGTTTTGGCATGACTTCTCAATAGCTTAATCATATTTTGAGTTCTTGTCAATGGTGTTTAACAACTCCAATGAATTCCAAAGAAAAGAACTTATATATTTAGTCTGTTACAAGGGTGCCCCATAATAACAATAAAAATCTCCAAATATATTGATGCATACCAAAAGCTTTACCTTAGTTTAACTCATTTATCACAACTAAATGAATGGTCATGATGTATTTAATAAGTTGTATATATTTAAATTAGACAGTAATTGTGTATGCACTGGTAGCTCAGTATACAGCCATTATTCAGTACAAATTGTGTTACATGCCATTACATTTAACGAATCTTCAGAAATATAAAATCTACTAAATCAAAACATGCATAGTTAATAAAACGGTCAATTGAAAAAAATTAGATATTTCAAATATTAATGTCAGGTGTTCACATTTAGGGCTTTTTTATTTGATAGATGCGTAGACAAACGGCTATTAAAAGGTGAATCCAGTCTAATACTTATAGTGAATGTGCAATTGACCTGAAGTCATTTCAACTTCAATTATCATTAGAGCCCATTTCTGGCTGTGTGGGGCACCCTAACTAACTCATCCGAAAGATAATCCAAACTAACTCATCCAATGAGATAGTTCTAACTAACCCATCCCATGAGATAATCCTAACTGAGAACAATGTACAATCGGTGTGAGCATTATAAATTAAACTCAACAAGAAGCCATCTCAAGTCATAATACTCAGAGATATGTTGCTATCATGGGTATAGTATGATATTAGGAATAGTATAAGTTTAAACCAGGGATACTGTGCTTCTAAACCTGGGATAGTATAAGTTTAACCCAGGGATAGTGTGCTTCTAACCCTGGGATAGTATAAGTTTAACCCAGGGATAGTGTGATTCTAAACCTGGGATAGTATAAGTTTAACCCAGGGATAGTGTGCTCATAAACCTGAGGGACAGTATAATTTTAGAGTGAAAAACTGTATCAATATAAGCTTACAACAAAAGTGATACTCTCTCAGAGCTTGTGATTGGAAACATTTAAAATATAAGATCTAAGAAAAGGAGATTTTTTCGAGAGTCAGCACTAGTTATTCTCTACTCTGGTAAAATAAAATATAACCAGACTCAGAATTCTTCTGCATGTCTGACGGAATCCCGTAAAACTCCTCAATCTGACTTGCTTCAATTTTCTGAAATAATAAATATCAATAATTAGTCTCCCTCGTCCAGCCTGTACAATATTATTAGTCTCACTCTACCAGCCTTCTAACTTCCAGTATAATAGTCTTGTTAGATTGGTTGATAAGATTATAAATCTATTAACTGAGGAGGAAAAGTACATAAGTAATCTCTACTGTACCAAATAGTACATGAAGAATTACAGTCAATGGCAGATGTAGTTGTTTTTAATACTGACTTTTCAGTTACATGTACTTACTGTAAGAACAAACTGCTTTCTTATGCCCCGTCTTCCTTAGCCCAGTTGGAGCCGAACAGTAAGACGTTAAAACTCCATTTCATTTCATTTTGCATTCACATGGAAATGCCATGATATATCAAAGAGCATAGATAATCGAATAAGATGGAAGTACACCAGATAGTGTGCCATGAGAGATATTTTGTCAGGAAATTTGTGCTACAGACTACCTGTATTTATATTTCCAACTATACCAATGGGACTCTGATTTATGTTCCATTCGAATAACTAAACAGTGTTCCTAGTTGGGCCCTCTGACCTCCCCAACCCATTGATAGGAGGAAATCGTACTGGAAAATCCTGAGAATCAGACCCTGGACGACCAGATTTAGTGATCCAGCAATCCTTACTCCCCATGGGCACTTGAGTACGGTGTCCAGCATGTATTGTATATAGAACGTAGTGTTGTACTTACATCAACAATATCATCATCAAACAATAACCAGAAACCATGACTTTTAACAATACTAATATAATGACCACGATTAGGTCCACTACCACAGTGTACAACAACAGCTACTAAATCATACATTCTCTCAGGATTACATGCATCATCAGACTGAAATATAACATCAATAGTATGTATTATCATGTAAACAGAGAACCCAGAGAAAACCCACAACCTTACTCCTTGTCACATACCAGCTGGGAATCGAAACCATGCCACTTTACTCAATGACAGACCTTATGATCTAAATACATGCCTTAGACCCCTTGAGCACCAGCTAATATGAGAGTGGTTGTGAGTCAGGCCTTTCTGTATAATTTATAGAGGACTCTATTATAGTTCATGATATCAATATAAAAATCCAAAAAGTACCATAAAAAGACAAAAAAAGAGGACTGAACAATATCAAACAAGTACTGAAAAAATCTGAAAAACTCTATATACAATAATTAGTGTTGTTAGTGATATTTAGGGTGTTTTTCTGAATTTTTTGGTATATAGTGATCATATCACAAGTTTTAGATCTGTCCAAAGAAAGGGCTGCATTTTTAAATTATTTATGTTTTCTTGAATAAGGTCTCTAGTGCAAAGAGTTACCTTTAATAGCAGCTCATTTTTCATTAAAAAAAAAAACAACTGATGACAAAAATAATGACCAAGGTACTCTTTTATTACCTGCCTAACTTCTGAGCTGAGGTTTCATAAAATTGAGTATATAGATACTTACTGTATTAAATAAGCGTAACTCTAAAGGAAAGACAACTCTATAAGAAACTTTAATATATCTACTCAGTTGTTCCATATATTTAAATCTCTTTAAATGTAATGCCAGAATCTGTGGTAATTTCTTTACCCGCATTCTGAAACAAATGTACAATAAATAGTGAATGCTATCAAAGTAAACATCACAATTATTAAAGATTTTATTATGGTAGAAGGAAAAGCTGTGATAATATTATGATGTATGTCCATATATTTATAGACAGAAAAATTTCAACGGAAGGAGTAGCCAAATATGACATTTCTCTTTGAAATTAAATTTTACTTTAATATATATACTGTTTAACAAAAAAAACTTTTCTCTCTCCAAAATCTGCAAAATATTCTGCTGAAGTATCACAATTAAAGAGAAACTAGGGGGGAGGAGTCAATGTCCCAGTCTCATGTGCCCCTGGTATGTTTAACACTGTCCAAACTACAATCATTTGTCTGGTAACAGGACTGGGGTGTTTGTATTCTATCTAATCACATTGTATTATTTACCTTTTCTGTGCCTCCTGTTTGCTACAGCAGACTTCACAGTAGTATTTATGTTCAGCACAAAGTGTTTCTGTATTACTGAAACCTATTAAACAATGAGTTATGGACGTATTCTGTTCAACATCAACAGATAAATCCAAAAAATCTTCATCTTTACTGCTCACCTGAAGTAGAAATTTACATACAACTTATTTAAAGTGATGTTTCTAATAATCAAAATAGTAACCCAATGGATATCTACATTTGTCTGACAAAAGATGCATCCAATTGATTAATTCATTCTGTGATCACTTGCTTCTAGCATTTATGTCTTTGAAATGGGCTAACTATTGTTCCGTTATCTTGTCGAAATTTGTAGTTGTTCTCCTAGATTAGAAAAAATATAGGCCCTACTGAATCAAAGTTCCCGCGATAATGATTTACGCAAGACAAATAAATATAGAACTTACTGTTTCACAATTTAAACACCGAGTTTCATTGGTTAATGTTCCCTGGAATATATCATGTACCCATGTTGGATCAGGTTTAGCTTTAGAATCTCCTGAACTGTTTTTAGGTTTCGTACCCTGTTTCTCAGCTGTAACATAAAAAAAGGTGAAATGCTTATATAAATATGTTCTCACAAACAGAAATTTGGTTAACAACAAACAAATTATTCACTGTCTGAAAATTGAACTTAGTCATAATTCACTATGAAGAATACATCAATTATTTCATACTGGTAGTAGTGGTTCTTTTTCCAAGAGAGAGGGAAAGAAACAGAGTTTAACTTCAATGTGATACAAACTAGGTCATTTCGGTATTAACATATGGTCCCAGTTTATGTCAATAATTCATTATATTATGCAAATAAGAGTCCTTAGCAAAGGAAGGAAACCAGAGGACTCGGAGAAAACCCATCAGGAAGGACAGGCGATCCTCCTCCTTGTAACACACAAATTGGGAATTGACCAATGACAGACGTTATAATTGTGTTAGATCTTTCGGAACCTCCAAGACATACATATCGTTGAAGATTTTCAAACATATCTATTACATCGTATACCATTGTTTTATGTATTTTGTTACAATCCCCAGTCATATACAACACAAACTACAGTATAATCATTGATGAAAACTGAAAATGTTTTAAACATTGGAAACTGTATAATTACCTTGTAATAAATCAGCTACTGTATTCAATAAATAATTTAAAAACTCATGGGCATCTTGTTGCATGTAATTATCAAATTGTTCTGAAAAATATAAATATATATCAATTCAATGTGTCTTTGAATTTAGTTTTCATTTTAAGTCAGTAATAAATGAAAGGAAATGGAGTTTACCAACATCACTAATGAAGATGGGCATCCAGTATGCTATAATAGTGCGCTGTCAAGGATTTCATTATGTGCATGCATGCCAACATGTACATGACAGGCCTCAGGTTTGAAATGCTATAAAGAATACTAACCATTCTCTTTTCTTAATCGAGTAATAAACTTTTTTGGGGCAATGGTGCCTACTTTTTTCTTCTGTGTGGCTATACTAAAAAACAGATCTGCTAAACATGTCAACAATGTTTCCTTCTTTTGGTTTTTCTGTAGCTGTTTATACTGTAGAACTTTCTCTCTAAATGACCGACAGAAATACAACGCTTGGAGGACAGAATTACAATAACAGGTATTACCAAACTGTAAACGAGAAATCAAGAATACATATAAATACACATGATAAAATTAATCAAACCATAATCTCTTGGTTCTTTAGGTGATCAATAACAATTTTTGTTTACCCTATGCAGGAAGTGTTGTTAAAAAAAAAAGTTCTCGGCATGTGGTTTACACAAACCATTTAAAACCCAACCCCAAGTTGAGATCTATACAGGGATGCATTTGTGAGATATTCTTTATAATCCAAGTAAAAAGAAGATAATGAGTCCTGAACCTAAATAGAGAGAGAGTTTAGTTCTTTCAGAATCTCTGTCTATTTATAGTACTATACAACAATATCATCAACTATATATTGCTGAGATACATGTAATAATTAACTCAATTTATGAATCAAATCCTTTTGAACAGCCTATAAGATAAGTATTTGGTGTGGCTTACAGGAAGTTTGCAACATGCCATTAATAACCTGTTCACATGTGGTTAAAATATTTAATTTATTTCTTTCTCACTTGTCATATTTTTAATAGTAAATAACAATTATTTCATATACATGTAGACTACAGTAGTAGTAATAAAAATACTATAGAAATTTTACTTACATTTACCAACCCAAAATAATGTTCATTAATCGGAAACTGCTCCGATCCAATTTCCTTCTCGAGTTGTGATGCATTGGCTCCCTAAATAGTACAAATGAAAGGGTTAGCCTAAATGTAAATTTTTGTATTTGGTATGGAAACTGATTATATAGTGTTAACAATGGCAGAATTCAAAATTCAATGAGTACTTTGAGCCTCACTAAAGGCAACTTTGGAGAGGTACATATGCAAGTCACCCCTTGAAGAAATCCCCTTGTGAACCTCAACAAGAATTTGTAATATTTACATATACAGGTGTATGTACCATACACTACACCGACTTGCATAATATACAATTTTACCAGGTGGATGAGCAAAGAACATACCATACTCAGAGATGTCTATTTTATCATGGTCCTTTATAATCATGACCTACAAATCTTTGTTGAAGTGAGTCAAAAACCTGCATACAAAAAATTCTTTTTTTTTTTTTAAAATGGCCTGGCCATCTCCTGGAAAAACATCTACATGTATAGCATTTGTGCATTCTCAAACCATTGAAAGATGGTATAGTGTATAATGCCACTGAAGCCATCAAAACTGTTGAACTAAATTTTTGGGTGCGGGTCATTTCATTCCAACACTGTTTCACCCTGGGCTGTTTCAACCCAACAAATTTTTTGATCGGGTTGTTTCATCCCTTTTGTTATTGTAATAGCAGTTGATGGTACATCTAACTTATCGTTAATTACACTGTTACACACTCAAGTATTGTTAAATAAACACCTATTTAATTGTAATGGATTAATAATAAATTTTTTTTAATGTAGTGAGAGTTGAGTTGTATTAACACATAAATAGGAAGCCAGATAGTAACAAATGAAATTAATTACATTGATCTAAAGCGTTATCTAGCTATAAATATGATCCAAATTTGAAATATTAAGTTTATTATCTTATATAGACAATCACCCATGCAAAAAAGCTCTTCAATGTTCCCCTTTTTGTTTCAGATGGAAATTTAAACATTCAAAAAATTCACACAACAACTGGCAAAAATGTTGCTGCAATATTGAATATTGTAACAGCATCTTGTCTTGTCCGCTGCTACAATTTATACATTCTTTGAGGCTTTGTGCAAGAAAAATGGTAGCTAGAAAAAGGCAAATGGAAAATGAACATGTGTCCTTTGTGGTATGAGTATACGGACACCGGACTACACTGTTTCTCCTTGAGATGTTCGAATCAACTTTATAGTTATAATAATACTAGTTTATGATTTATCCCTAAGTAATTTTATTGAGAAACAGAGATGTGGGGAAATGTACAAAAATATAATGACAGTTTCAGAACGAATAGAACAATAAAATGCATTAAGTCCACACCATCGACGTAATCGCATATCGACCCAGAATATTCCTATGTCGTAAGAATTATTATTTACATGTAATTTGTTCGTAAACAAAAATGAAAATTTTCACCGATTAGGGTCAGGTAAATTCAATTCATTTTAACGTTTAACTATGCAGTGGCTTGAATGTCAGCGTGTTATATATTTGCAACATACCATCTTCAACGGGATTCCAATAGTTTATGTTATGTTATCACTACATTTAGGTTATGTTACTCATAACATCGGCATTAAACACAACACGAATACTCCATTGCAATTTTCTCCGCCATATTGTTTTGAAAGTGACTTTCGGGAAAACATTTTTTTTTTTCTCAAATAAAATGTAATCCCAAATATTCTGAATAAACCAGATAGAAAAGAACATTATGAGACATATTAAAACTATCTTTAGTGTATTTTTCCGATATATCCACAATATTGAAAATAATTCACAAGTCTCGTCGATTCTCGTTCAACGTTCTTTCAATAGTCGGCCATTCTCAAGGCAGGTGCCCGTACAATGTTTTTCTGAAATAAACCTGAATTACACCCTTTTATTATTTACTTATATCCACAAATCCAAAAGAATTGGAATACTTTTATGTTGCTTTACAAATCAAATATTAAAAGAAAAAACTGTTACCAGTCCCCGACCCAAATTATTGTATTTACTTGTTCTCACACGTGGTTTGTGAGTTCTGCATGCAAATTAACCGTCATGTTGACTTCAGAAACAGACTAAACTTCATACACGTAATGTCCCAATCATCCGAATACTGAACGCAATTTTCTCTACATTCTTTATGCGCATATAATTTCCGTGAATTTAATATTTAATGATGATATTGGATGGGAAGTGACAAAGTATAATAAGATTTTAAAATACATTGCATTGCCATGTAAATAATTACATTAAATACATTGTAAATGTAATTGACTAATTGTAATATCATAAATATGTACCGTATGCAAATGCTGTCAAAGTGTTTTTATTGGCCACTGATTTGACAAAGTGATTTGCATTCAATCACATTTTCATCTTTATTGTCCATCTAATTCGAATTGATTACCCTAATCAACAAATTTATTAACACCGATTTCCGCATCGATTAACCCAAATCACCTTGGGTGATCATGTTTTTTTAAACTGCACATTTAATAAACTCACAAAAATGCTTTGAAATCGATTGAACTGTCACATGACATCTCCACTTAATTCAAAGTAATTTGGCAAGTCGATAAGAATCATAATACAAAGCGATATTACACCTTGGTATCATTACTATCATTAGTGTTTAATTCGTAGCCAAAGTTGGGACCTGTTTCGCAAAGTGTACATCAAGTTCAATGACCAAAGAAATAAACTTTTTAACATTTAACAAACAGAAGCTAAAAGTTGTAGTAAAATTAATCCAGAGACAAGGGTTGCAATGTATATTACATGAATGTCATGTAATGATATGACAGAAATCGTGGAAAGGTTAGATATAATGTATGATTGTATTTATGCATGCAATGTTTTAATTGTTATTTTTGTATTTTTAGACCGTAAAAGATGGGTATCCGAGCAGGCACAAGACGGCTTCTTTCCTGCCCCTTCAGGAAACGGGGTGTGGTTTCCACCTCGAAATATATGCACGTATACAAACGTGGTGATTATGTTGATATCAAAGTAAGTGAAGTTAAGAGTTATTTGCAAAGTTTTTAGAAGTTAAATTCATATCATTGGAGCAAGCTCTCATTCTTAAAATTTTCCAGATTTACAACAATTATTATATGAAAGCTTTGTAAGTACCAGTGCATTGATACATAGGGGAAAAAAGCCTACATCTAGGTAACATCTTTTGGGTACGTGTTGAAAATAATTAGTGCTCAAACAAATATACACAATCTAAGAGAATGTATCTGGTCACCCCTGTATATCGATCGGTTCGTGTGCCAGATCATCCAAAATTGCTTTCGGGCACTCTAGAGACTAAGGTTATAGTAATAAAATCAGCCATTGATGTGAACCCTACCACGGATATTGACCTTCAAGTTTCTGGGTACCAGGATTTGGTAATTTGGCTACAAATCCATTTATATCAAAGAATTGATAAACATGACCATTTGTTGTTTTTTTTTAGGCTGATCCAAGAATCCAGAAGGGTATGCCACATAAGTTTTATCATGGTAAAACTGGTAAAGTTTTTAATGTAGCAAGACGAGCTCTTGGTGTTATTGTTAACAAGAGAGTACGGTAAGTAACCTATATTATTGATGATTCCAGTCCAACGTCCCATTGCACTATTGGGATCCACGGTTGTTAATGCAGTGGACACACTAGTCAAAATCTGCCTAGTGTATCCACTGTCATTCAGCCGAATGATTCGCCCAAATCAAACATTTTTGATATATTCGCCTGATGTGTCCATTTCGCTGAAGCATTTGCCCGAATGTAGAATTCATTAGCCAATCACCACTCATCATCCAGTCACATCGAGAAGTCACATGATTGTTTGAAGACATGGTTGCTGCCATGTTTAATCATGTGATGTGAAAGGTGATGCAATCGAGTGAAGCATTCGCCTAGTGTGTCCACCCATTTGGCACCGATTCGGCCGAATGATTCGGCTAATATGTCCACTGCTTAAGTGAGTAAAGAGATGGCTCACTAAGCAGCTTAATAAGCAGTTTGATTGTTAGGTGCTTTCAGGCCTGGAAATAACGGTTTTAGATGTACCTGACAAAATGTCCGGCACTAATGAAATAGTACCTGACATTTTCAACTTAGTGCCCGACATGTATTAATAATATCAATAAAAAAGACAAATCAGTGCCCAACAAAATGACAGGCACCAAAGGTTTTGTGCCTGACAAAGTCTGAATCTGTGCCTGACAATGTCTGTGACAGGTGCCTTATTTCCAGGCTTGCTTAATAAGAAATGAAAGTGCAAGTAATTAAGTAGTGTCTCTACATATTTTGGGATTGAGACGAGGAACATTAGTCTTAGTATTGGCTTTGTTATACTTCTGGGGCCTGTTTCACGAAATTTTAAGATAAAATCCAAATTTTAGTAATTTGCTTGGATAATATTTGATTGATTTGAGTGCTTACTTAGCCAATCAAAATTTAAGTATCTACTGAAATTTGGATTTTATCTTTAGTATAGATTTCGTGAAACAGGGTCCAGTTCTATAATCTACCAACATAACAGATATTTTTTTAGAAATACCAATTAATCAATGAATATTTGATTGTTTTTGTTGATATGGAAGAACAATTTAAATTTTTGCCAAGATGTGTTATAAAATGTTTCTTTGATATATTATTAAAATTTTGGTATTTTTTAATTATTTTTTTAATTATTTTTTTAGTCAACGAATCATTGCCAAGAAAATCTCAGTAAGAATTGAGCATGTGAAACCCTCAAAATGCCGAGAAGACTTTATTGCTAGAGTTAAATTAAATCAGAAATTGATTGAAGAAGCAAAGAAAAACAAACTCCCCAAGCCACAACTTAAAAGACAGGTAATTCTATGGTTTGATTTTTCTGTGGACAAATTTGATGTGAATTATCTTAACTACTATAAAAGATCTGTTGAAAGAAAAAATATTTTGGGTTCAAATGAATAACTCCAAACTGGTCCTAAAATGTGCATGTGTTCTGCGATAGATTGTTTTAATGGCAGTATAACATGCACACTCTCCCGATATGAATATGCCGTCACCGTTTCACATGACTTGTTGAATGTCTAGCCTCGTTCTTCGAGTCCCTTGTTAGAATGGGCCTGAAACGCATTATGGTACAGGATTCGTGTACCAATGGTAAAATGTTTATTTATTGGATATCAGAAGCCCATCTTTTCCCGGTAAGATCACAACATCAATGTTGATTTAAATTGACAAATAATTGTGTTTTCAATGTCGAAGATTTTGGATGATATTGAGTTAGAGACTTAGCTACTTTAAAGATAAATTATGTAAGATTTAGATAAAGAGCAAGCCGTTCTTGCTATAATATTTCAAAAATCGATAATGCAAAATGAATATATTGAAAATTTTAGAGACTATAGATTCCAATGTCTAAGAAATGGACTGTGATATTAATACATGTGTAGTCAAATTATTTTCAACCCTTTTCTATTGCAGGCTGTCCAACCTAAAGAAGGTTTCTTTGTGAGAACAGATGCAAACAAACCTCAACAGATCGAGGCCATCCCATACGAGTTCATTATCTAAGAACTTTACAAAAATAAAAAAAAATACAAAATACCAGAATGTGTTGGTTTCATTGTCATAAATGATCAAGGTTTAACGGGTGTGGGGAGCCTTGGTTGATCCTCGTGTTTCCCGAAAAATTTCCCATTGATTTTCCAATAAGGTTTTCACTTGTCAGTGTTGCAGGGCCTGGCAAGTAACTGCATAATAGTTGTTTGGATGGTATGGAAAACGGGTTCTGTGTACGCATTGGCATGTCAGTAAAATGAATTCGATGAAGAGTAGGCACTAACACCACTGTCTGGGCACATTTCCCTCGTGGCAATTTCTATGTAAGGTTTGCCCATCTTTGTTAGCCCAGATAGTGCAGAACAGGGTGTGTGATTTTGGCACTGTGGCATAAGGTGATACACTGCAGATGTAAAATTGTATAGGGCAAGGGGAAGATTCATTTTGGAATTAAATTCTCTGTCCCACGATAAATAATATCTCAACTAGTCAACACTGAGTAACGTGTATATAGGAACTGGCCAACTGTTAGATAATCTGTAAGTTTAATATATCAATATTAGAATAAAATAAATAGTGTGGGTGAAAAAGAACGGAACGATAGTTCTGCTTCAGAATATAGTCGGTGAGGAACTG
Source organism: Patella vulgata (assembly GCF_932274485.2). NCBI lineage: Eukaryota > Metazoa > Mollusca > Gastropoda > Patellidae > Patella > Patella vulgata. Next base: position 14,501,815 of record NC_065886.2, on the reverse strand, counting down.
TAAGAATTTTAGGGGAAATAACCCAATACAAATTTATAGCTACAGGGAGGCAGGCCACCATTAATTTCCCCATTGACATCAATGTTAATTCTGACCTCTTTGCCCACCTGCAACTTTTCAATAATTTTCGTTGGGCTGAATGCTTTTCACTAAGGACAGAGGAACAAATGGTCATGTCTTTGCACTAAAATATGTGCGAGGTTCACCACCAAAATTTTGAGATAGACAAACTTGAAGAAGCCAACTAAACACGTGTAACTATTTGCTGTATATTTTACCGTAACCAACCTGATAATTCTGTTATCCTTCTGCCTCAAATTCATGAATGTTTACCAAAACCTGGCAGAAAATGTTAATTCAAACCCACTTCGTCCATTCTAGACCAAAAAATCAACAAAAATCGGCATGCAGAAGGGGAGAAGGAGAGAATATTGCTATAAATAGACAAAGTACAATTTGTGGGTACCGTGATGGTGAAATTTAATGGTGGTCTGCCTCCATGGTCCATAGGACATCTGCGAAGTACTGGCAGATTTTCAAAAATATTTCAGGCATCGAACATTGATTGTAGCAAGATAAAACCAACAGTGTATTGCGTGTGTGTGAATCCCTGTTGGATTATCTTGAGTGTGAAGCTGTATTTATTTCAAAGCTGAACAATTTAATGGTCAAACAACAATTTTATATTCAAGTTCTCTTTAATATTCTTTTTAACTTCAAACACAATTCTTGTGCCTTCACACAGCACTAAACGGGTGTATCCATTGTCCATATTTAGTGAGATTTTTTAAAATGAACCAATCTATGAAAACAATTGTTTTATTCAAATGGACATATTTACAATGTAGGAAATACATACAGAATATCATGATACAGGTCAAATGTCATACATACAAATATCTACACCATTCCAAGTAACTATACCAAGGTATTTTCACAATTGGAAATGGGGCCTATGCACTAGTTTATCTTCTCTTCAAAAACACACTGTTCAAATTAAAACATTCATAAATCATGCATCATTTGCATTTTATTTACCAATGTTTTGAAATCTGGATCATATGTAAAAGAGTTGTTTGGAACATTGGCCCTGCTTGATATATCCATTCTGGCGCATACCAGCTGACCACAGTTCGGCAGTTTCCCCGGTGAGGTCACTTGATTTAACCGGAAGTCGACAAAAATTTGTCCGTAGCGTACGCCGAATGTGCCGCTTTGTCAGCAGCGGCGATCACCGGTGCAAGATGGTGAACATGTCAACGAGATAGAATTCACGTTAGTTAGGAATGCCATTAAACACGAATATTAAAGTGTTAAAATTAAACCAAATGCTTTAAAGTTGAATTAAGGCTTCGTAAAACCAGATGTTCATATGTCATTTATTATTATTTTTTTGTTGGTAATACTACAAATAATTTTCTGTATTATTTTGCGGTCACTTACTTATATTGCTTGTGGATGCTCTAGAGGCCAAAACTAACATCCATGAGACGAAGAAGCCTATTGATTTTCAGTGATAATTTCCGCCAGCGTTATGGCCAAATTTATCATCCGATTGACTTCAGATTGATACACAGAGTTTAAGGTCTTGAGACGAACAAGTATATATTTCAATGAGTTTTGATAACTGAACAGCTAAATCCATGATATTAAATGTTTCGTATTCTAAACGTTAGCATGTGACAGAACTTGATAATTACTTAATGAGTTGTTACTTTTAATCAGATTTTATTGTATTATAAATGTTTCATTACCGAAAAAAGTAAAAATATGCGAGCGACAACTCTTGTTGACTGCACGAACACTTTAGCTGCTGTGGGCGTATGTTTCATTGCATGGCAACCTATTGTTATTAAAACATGTCATGTTACCGGTTTAATATTAAAATATTATCCGACGCCAAATTTATTATCAGCCGGGGCCCCTTGATTTTCTCTGATACGGTAACCTGACCGGCATACGCCTTGTACAAACCGGCTCGCCTATCAGCGGACAAATCAAGCAAGCCCAATGTGTTAATGTTGCTGTGAAGATGTTGCAGATTGATCTAACATATCATTTTCTTACCATTATTTTTTAAATGCACAACAATGAACTCACTGCAATGATATTAATGTAGGTTGTCTAGTCCATAAACAACGAATAACCCTTAAAAGTTTTAATTTCGATTTCTCCACTTTTTAAATTGTAGTTTCCCCAGAAGGTGTTGAATTGTATTTTAAATGACCTGTTAAGGAAGAAATATTATCTATCTAAAGAACATTGTGTCTCATCTATTAATTTAGCAGCTTGACCAGATCTTTCTATTGCTCTATCAATACACAGCTGTATCTGAGAATCTTTCAATGGGGTACCACCTGAAATAAAGAATTAGTATTCCATTAAATCATTACTTGAATAAAAAACACAAATTTGAAAAGTGTTGGATGAATTTGAAGTTTCAGAGTAAGATCTTAATAAGAAAGTAAATCATGAACTCCTAAAAAGTCTTTATGCACACTGACAAAGGGTAAATTTGAAACTATGGAAAAAGATATGTGGCCAGATTGTTTCAAGTTTGATTCCCCAGCTATATTGAAAATCTTTCCAGATTTAATAGGTTATAATAAAGAAAAGATAAATTGACATTCACATAATGAAAACAGACACCAAACTAAGTTATTGTGTTCCAAGAAGTTTGCCAGACAGACGAATGGACGAACAAACACAATTTAATTCTAAGATTGGCAATCTGCAACTCTTAAATGGCCTGCAGAAAACACTGAATAATAAAACATACATTTAAAAAATCTGAGATCTAAGTCTGTCAATAAGCCATTTATATAATGATTTACCTGGTTTATGAACCATGCACAATTTTTTCTCTTTAGTTACTATGGTGATAATGCCCGTTGCTAAGGTTTCTTCTTCTATAGTTGGATCAACAATCACAAAATGGCTGAAAAAAGTCAACAAAATACTGTGTAATCCAGTAATAATATGGTACCAAGAAAATCTTTCAACTACAGTCATTTCGCTTTCTTCAAAAATTCCAAGTCTGTTAATGTCCATATTACATTCTCAAGCATAATGTGTATTAAGCCAAATCTACACAAAGATTCTAGTGGCTGGAGTCATACAGAAAGAAAGTATGGCAAACATCTTTATTCATGTAACTTTGGTGTATTGTCACTGTTGATTATCAAAGAAAATTTAGTCTATGTAAATTTATCTGGATTCAAGGTGTGCCACATTTATATATAATATAAAATGTAATACAGATTTGAATAACGTTATCATATAATCATTGAATCAAATTATTGAATAAACCTACGAGTATGGTATAATTAGCCACCCCAAGTCAAATTTTTATTCATATGAAAAGAAAATTTAAAAACAAAAAGTATTTTTATGTATAGCCATTTGAGAAAATATGCCAATTTGTATTGGTGTACTTACTCATCAAATATAGCAAATGTAGTTGATACTGGAGTGGTCTGAACTTTCAAATTATTAGTTATTTTATCATCTGTTTCTATGGCTTGAGTTTCTTCATTTACAGTTACTTTAGGTAAACAGGCTGTAATATTAAAGCATTGTACAGTATGAAACTTATTTATAGTAAATTTATTCGAGAAAATTGATTCGTCAAATTGATTCTGGCTAATCAGGAAGTCCTGAGTTTGATCACAGTGTTGGTTGAGAAAGTTCCTTCCCATTTTTCAGTCTGCTTTTTGTCAGAGAGCCTGGCAAGACAAAAGTGTCTAGCTAATTGGATGGGACCAAAAGATGAGGTCCAAAGACATGTGTACCTGTTGGAATTTGATGAAGTCCTGGCAAAATTTTCCTCATAGCACACTGCATTGTGTATGCCCATCTTTATTATCCCGGTTGGTGCTGAAAAGTAGGCTCTTTAACCCCATTTCATTTTCATTTGATTTCTGTCTTTCAGGTAATATAAATGAGAGAGTGATGACTTACTATTTTTAAGAGCAGATACAAGACTTAAAACACAAGCATCTGCAACATTGCCATCATAATCCAAACAGATCATATCACATTGTAACATCCACACTAACTGTAATATATCATTATAATCAGGAACACTATTAGTAATCTATATCCAGGAAGGTGGCAGGGTAGAATTTTGGACAAACATTGCACTTTTATCTATTCCACTGAACACTTCTAGAACATTAGTGATCAAAAACATATAATACTATTATAATCTTATAATCAGGGCTACTATCAGTAGTAGCGTATGGGCCATGGGTGTTGGCGTTGGGTGGAGGGACAAGGCAGTCACAGACATTTGTGCAACACTCCTACCAATTCCACTGAACACTTTAAGAACATTAGGGGTCAAATTCAAACAAGAATATTCATAACTTATATTCCAATCTATTGTTCCAATAATCTCACTAAAATTAAACTTATTCGTATCCTTCAAAAAGTCACATTTTTATATATTTGACTAAATTGGTGCCGGGTGATTGATAAAGGAACTTTTAAGCCGAAACATTATGAAGATGTATACCCCCCCCCCCCCCCCCCGTCTCATTTTAACCTAAGTGTGTTTTTGTACTACTGTTATACAGGGCTTTTTAAATATCTATTCTATGAATTTGAAAGTTAAGAATTACCTTTCCACTGACAATACACAGATCTTGGAGATTTATACATTCTGAACTGTTAAAATAATCAAGCAAAGTATTAAATTTTACTGACAAAACAAATTAATACTAATTACAATATCACATTAACTATTACCTGAAACAAGAGTACAAGCCATGGTAGGTAAAACCAACACAAACAAGACTTTCATGAATTGAATACCACTAATTGTGTGATTTCACACTGATCAAAAGTGAATAATCGCTAGGCCGCTACAATCACTGAGAGGGATGACATTGGTATGGCTTTATGAGTTGTCAATATTAACTTTTTTCCTTCTGCAAATTCTAGAAGATTTTTTTTTGACGTATTAGAAAAATAGATAAATTTAGTGTAAATGATTATATAAAATGAGTAAAAGGCTCCATTCTGCCCGGTCCAATTAACACCATGACGTATTATGTAAACAATGAACGCGCCATCGAGTCAATGATCGAGGATGTGTGGTGTGACGTCGGCTTACTTGAACTTAAAAAGGTCAGTCATCTTATACAGAGGTATAAGGTATAAGTTTGTCTGTTTGCTATAGGAAACTAAAACGTTTGAACTTCAAAACTTTAAAACAACTTCACAATAAGGAACTTAATGGTGCTTTCCATTTTGTATGTTATTATAAAGGATGATATTATAAAGAAAACTAAAAGTGTCATAAAGGAAGATTTCACAAAGAAATAAAATTGATGTTAATTTCCAACAAGTCTAATAAAATTTTACTTTTTTGGGTTTTTTTGTACAAAATATATTTCACAATATAAATTATTTGTATGAACTTACTTCTGTAAAACATCAACAACAAATTGTGACAACACTTGAGCTTGTTCTCCTGGTGCCCCCGGTCGAAACTGGGCACTGCACATGGGTGATAACTCCACATTTGGAACTGAAATAAGAACATCATCAAGGTTTTGATTTTTATTTCCGTTGTTTAAAGAGCAAACTGTGAATGCCATAGAAGATAATCCTATAAAGGATTGAGTAGTTTGAAAATAAACATTTGAATAACTACAGAGAGCTGAACTTGACTTAATTTTCAGAAATGAAATTGGATTTAAAGTTCTACTTTTCTGTACTAACCGGGCCAATGAAGATTTACGTCATGCAGTGTGCTACTATGCAAATATTTCCCCGACAGCTGTGGTACGACCTATTCTTATATCAAATTCCAACTGTCAAGGGTTCTTTTATGTGTTCCCCAATGTGTATACAGGAGATCTATTTTTCTTTTCGTCCCATGCTGTTGACTTCATTTTCAACACCAAGAATCGATCTTAAACATTTTGATATTTATTGCTCTGAATCAAAATTTAACGTGTTTGCTAAATTTTTCTTTCTCAATGAATGATATATACATGTATGAATGAACTGTATCAGAAGATACCCAGGTTTCTTGTCACATCAAGATTTTGCATTAATATTGAAGGTATTTGACCACTGAAATGATTTAAATGCCCCTCTTTCTTGTTGAATTTAAGTCTGTATCAACATACTCATGTTCAATAAATATATAAAGATACCTACCTATATAGCCATTTTTCGGCTCGTCTGCTTTAGGGTTGGCTAATTCCTGAAATATTTGTATAAATTTGTGAAAATCTTGGCATGTAGTTTGTATACAATAGATATAAAAAAAGGGTTCATTCAAACATGTTATTAAAATTTACTTACAGCTTTGATTCCACATATTACTGTTGTGTTGCCTAATTTAACTAATGCTGAACCTTCTGCTGTTGTGATACTACCTGTAAAAATAAACAACATTGGGTGATAGAATGAATGAAGTGATATTAAATCTGATGTGTTCAAATCTTGTCATAATAAAATCACTATCAACAAAGTAAACTCTTAACAGTTTAAATAAGCAGTGGAAGACCATGACAACTCTCGTAAAGTAGGTCTTGTATAGCTGGAGACTAGTAGTAGGAGGACATCTAAACTGAAATCTCCACGAGACATAAGGGGTTCAGGAAGAAGATGAGAGAGATAGAGAGTGAGAGAGAAATGGGGTTTAACACCCACTCGACACAAACTAGGCCATTTCGGGACTAACATGTGGTTTAATTTTATTTCGATAATTCGCTTGCACGTAGGGGTCTTTAGCAGTGGGAGAAAACCAGAGGACCCGGAGAAAACCCACGAGGTTGGACAGGCGACCCTACTCCTTGTCACGTACAATCAGGGATGCGAAACCACGCCAGTTGACTCAATGACAGGCCTTATGATACAGTGTGCTCGTGCTAACCATTCGGCCATCCTACCCCCCCGGAAGAAGATGAATATAGAAATGTATAGAGAAGCAACCCCTATAACCAGTGAAGATAGACAAATTCCTAGGTAGTAATCAACAATTTTATTTGTGTAAACGTTTCGTACTATAGGTGTCCTATAGTCCGAAACGCTATAGCCCGAAACGTCTACACGAATAAAATTGTTGATTACTACCTAGGAGGTTGTCTATCTTCACTGGTTATAGGGGTTGCTTCTCATTTTATGAGTTTATTTCAAGTTGAATAGGCAAGTAAATTGTAGTCTTTGTTTACTAGTCAACCCCACCCCACTCCACATCATCATGACTTTATTTTCTTAGGACACAGAAGTTTTAATTTTCAAGATGTCTCTCATACTGTACATCACCAGCAGTCTATCAAATATACAGTAACAATATTTACCTATATTAACAACAGTTGATCTGCATTCTCCAAGTTCTCTTCCATCAGGTCGGACATCTTTTTCCTTAAATAATACAAGAGTTTATTCGCTGTATCAATAGAACAAGCCATCAGTGAGAATGTCCCCGCCTCAATCCCCACAAAAATAGATAATACTTATTAATATATGCACATTTATCTTTTTATAAAACATCGAGCAATCAAACAGCTTATCACTCGGCTGTAACCTGAGCGAAAAAGATCCCTTTCAAACTTAGTCAAGGTGTGGATACTGGATATACTCAATTAGAATCAGATTTATTGTGTTCTAAAGCATTAACAAATCAAATTGCCTATTTTTGCTTAGCGAACTCAGCTAATTAAAGGAACCAAACCTGGAACTCAATATGTTCCATAAAATTTGAAATTAAATACATTAAAACTCAATATTGGTCCATTTCCATCAATATTGATGTTCTTATCTTGCCGTGAAAATATGGCATCCTAATAACCAATAAATATTTAAGATGAGTCATGTATGCTACAGTTTCGGGTGCCATTTGTAATGAACAAAGAAAAACATATCCTAAAAGACAATGCAGAAGTAATTAGTAATGACTGATTCACAAACAATAAAATCGTAACAGAAAAAAAAAACATAGAACGAACTAATCAGGTGTCAACGACTGTCGTTCAATTTGGACTATTCATGTATTTGACAAAACAATATTGATTAAAATTAACAATCAGAAATTTAAAAATTGAATATAAATATACGCATTCATATTACAATATGTGCTTTGACCTTTGAGACACATTTTCGTCTATTTTCAGCTTCCAAAAATAGAGTCATACGCCCTTTAAGACATCAGCAAAAACTAGTTTATTTTGGGACTAACATATGGTACAATTTTATTTCAATAATTTGCTTGTGCGTCAGTTTAGCAGTTGGAGGAAACAGGAGGACCCAGAGAAAACCAACGAGGTTGGACAGGCGACCCTACTTCTTGTCACATACAAGCGCGGATTCAAAACCACGCCACTTGACTCAATAGAAAACCTTTTTGTTGCAACGCGCAAGTGTTAACCATTCGGCCATCCCACGCCTCCATCCAGCTAATGACAATCTACACTAAGTTTGTAGTGTTAAACTTTCTACCTCAATTAGAAGCTGAGTTATTTTGATCCAAAATATATAGATAGATGGATGGTACAATTTTAACAGTAGGCAGTGAATATTAGGATAAAATATTTTTCAGTGGTTTTGTTTGGAATTAAAACCAATGTTGTAGTATGCTGCAATGTCGCCAATGTTACAAAGATCTTACCAGAAATTTCCTATAGTACTCTTTAGGCTGAAATGTTCTGCAATAGAAAACAAATCATTTAAATAACACTAACAGTTTTATCGCCAAGAGTTCTACAAAATAAAAGTTTGTTGGTATTTTTAACTTTGTAACAACAGACATATAAATATTGTTAAAATCAAATGCATCGCTATGGAAAGACACTGAGATGCGTAAAATACTAAAAATGTAAAAGATTATTATCATTTATGTTATGTGCAACAAGGTAACATGGATATTAATGGACTAAACAATCAATTTTATGTGCATTCAAATTGGCCAATTTCAATACATTAATGCATTGACAAAAATCTTGGATGTTTCATACAAATTAAGTTCTTATTCCAGCCAGATTCAGACTTTCAGTAGAGTAGCGAATAAAAAGAAAAATTTTGACATAACCCCCCCCCCCCAAAAAAAAAACCAAAACGCAATGTCGCACTAGAATATATATGTATTAATCAGATTGTGTTTCACTTTTAGATGATTGAGGATCAATATAGTGAAAAATTACAACGATTTAAAAAAGAAATGTTATTTTGTTCTTTTATCAACTACTGCAAACACCAAATTCTACTTTCGTTTTATTCCTCATCTCTTTTCTTCAATATTTTTCTGACACGCTTACGTACGCAAGAAATGATCATAAGCTATCAACTAAGAAATTCAATTATAAATGGCTTCAATAATAATATCTGCATTTAGATTTATCAAGTAAATTTAAAGAACGAAATAAATAAAAACAAACAACACGTGTTTGTATTTATACTTTAAGTCATTCGCCATTTTATAGAATTAGTTTCCGTCAAGTCTGTCATGAACTATCGTTTCATTGGTAGAAATTTCTCGTTTATCCAATAGAAATTGCTTTTAGAGAAAACTTACTTCAAAGCTACCATCCGAATTTTATATATCACAAAACGAAAATAATACATATTAATTTTATTATTCTCCTTGTCTAGAAATATAGTCAAACATCAAACAGCCAATGTTATAGCCCTATATTAATTATGAAATGTTTGCAAAAAATGTAACAATTAAATAATATTATGGTCCCTATAGCTAGCAAAAATATATTTCGTTCCTGTTAAATACCCCAATTTGTAATTTTGCCTAACCCATCAAAACAAATTCGCGGTATTTTTAAACAGAAAATAAATATTGACAAATAATTACTAAAATTTCAGTGAATATCTAGAATTTTTAATGATAATTTTGCAACAAATTTGAAGAGAAATGGATAGAGCTACTATTGCTGACTTTAAATCGTCTATTTTCGAGGTGATCAGTACAAAATCAGCCAAATCGTATGGAGGCGATTGCTCGATTGATTTCTTCACAAATGACCCAAGGCCAAGGAAACCGTCACGTCAAACTCAGAAAATTAACTATGGTATCGACGGACTTCGCTATCTTGACAATTACCTGCCCGAGGAAATTTTTGCTTCAAATAAAAATATTTTAGTAGTTCGGAAAGGTCAACCATATCCGATTGCTGATCTGTTCAATCCCGAAGACACAGTCACAGAAAATGAAGAAATTATTCCCACATCGCCGCAAAGAAAACTTTCGACAAAATCATACGGAAAAACATTTGACAAAAATCAAAATAATCTTAGCGAATCTGATGGATCGCCATTAAAATTACAAACTTATGCTGATTTATCTCTTTGTGACTCTCCATCTTATAACTCGCCTGCCATTTTTCATCGACCACAAGGAGTCATTTATGTTCCAGAAGGCTTTACATGTCGAATGTCTAGACATCTAATATCTTTATTTAATGTTAATTATTCAGAACTGATGGACCAGTCAACTGATGTAATTTCTAAGCTGCCGTCATTTTGGAGCTTATGTGACGGAACTGATATTCAATCAACAGTTTTAATGGGAGCTATTCCAGTTTTGTACAAATCTGAGACAGCATGTCATTGGGGTTTAAAATGGACCACTTTCACTCAAGTAGTGACAGATGATATTGACTCCATAGAGGAAAAAGTCTTCAATGGAAGAGTCACCAACAACAACTGTTTTGCTCGTTATGATGTTGTTCAGTCGTCAGCATACCAAGGCTCTGTATCTTTGGAGTTTACATGGAAAAAGGGGTCAAAACTTCTTCAAAAGCCAGAATTTTGTTCTGCGGCCGTTATTAAGGCGTCCGTGACATCAGGTACTAGAACAACATTTATTAAAATACAGACAGCTTGGTCAAACAAATTTAGTGTTTAGTTCTTCAACAATATTGATAAATACTATAGTCATCCAAGAAGCGGGGTTGGATGGACGAATGGTTAGCGTGCTCAAGATATATCATAAGATCTGTCAAATTGCGTCAACTAGCGTGACTTGTTGTGGCAAGACAGTCGAATTGGTTTTTGTACAGAGACTGTTAAAGATACATTATAGGAGATAAGATAAAGAGCTGGCAGTTATCACTATAAAAGTTAAAAACTTGATAATGTAAAGGGAATTTGCTGAAAATTTCAGTCAAATTGATTCACCCTGAACCAAGCATTTAGCGATTGAATTTTAGGCCTAGCCTCGATTATCATTACTAAAGTTGGTAGGATAAAAAACAGTCTCGATTATCCATTTTTTTTAATTTAATCATTAATGAACATTGAGCAGCAGTTCGAATTGTAATCCAGTAAATATCGTAGGCTAGCAATGGCACTGAGAATTGATTATGGTCTGGATAAGTTAATTAATGCCTAATAATAATTCCATTAACATGTTCTAGGCTGGTGATGAGAGCATAGTTAGACAACGAATGTCTTAATAATCAGAACCTTTGAAACCATGATGCCTCCCCCAACCTATCTGTCTAATGTTTTGATAAAGCCCCTTAGTGACCATGTCCCCCCCATCTGCCTATCCCTTATCTATTATTGCATTAGAACTTTAAAATATCCTAATTTTTTTAAACGTAACTCATCGGGTAATACTATATATTTCAGGGGATGTTAGAAGTCCTGTTATTGGTTTATTCAAGGAATTGACGATCTTAAAGAGTTTCATGTCAGCCATCACCACTGGAGAGATTAATTGGGCAACATCAAAAGATGACACACTTCCACTATTAGACCAGGTGAAAGAATTGATAGAAAATATGAAATTAGGAGATGCTGAGAACTTGAACAGATTGCAAGGCAACGACTCAAAACAGTCTCCAATGGATCAATTTAAACTTGAAGAAAGACTTGACTATGATTTTACCGACTATTTGTGGAAGATAATGATTACCTGCTCATCTTACAGCGAACTTACCGCCAGTTTGAATTATATTTTCCGAGCTTTAAGTAAAGGCGAGTTTCAACCAGCAGTTCACAAGAAAAATAAAACCATGATGGCACAACTTATACGTGATTCTTTCACTGGTCGTCTAGTCATACCCCACATGGGAGGAATTTTCCCTCTCAAACTTGTCGTAGAAATGGGTATTGAAAAGTTACGATGTGATTACGCCCATGCCTTTGTTTCCCAGGATCTTACTACTCTTGTTCATTTGAATTATTTTATACAAACTGACCTTGAACTCCAAGAGAAAATCAATAATTTGGAGAAGATGCATCATTCTTTAGAAATGGTGGTCATGATTCATCTGTTTCTTGGCTTGCCCTACTCATTCATTAGTAGCTGTGTACAGAAAATGTTGAAATATTACGAGTCAAAGCCAGTAAATATCTCGGAAGTATTTGAATTTCCTGTGCCAACCAAACAAGATCTTTTGGCTGCTGTTAAGAGTTCTCTCCCTTCCTTGTGGAGCCTGACTGTTCAGAAGAAAGTAGGCAACCTTGATTTGACAGAGTCTAAAGTTTGGACACTGACAACCAGTCAGCCATTTGTTCATCTTAAGAAGCAAGATGATGATGAGAGAGATGATAAGAGAAATGAAGATAAACCTAAATTATTTGTTACCTGTAGAGAAGACAGTATTTCGATCATTGGTTAATATTTATATTGATTAACACAAAAATCAGTGCTTACTTTAAAGACATGTTCCTTTCTACATGTTTGACTAGCAAGACTTACAAGCCTGGAAATAAGGCACATGTTGCTGACAATATCAGGCAAAAAATTCAGCCTTAGAGGGGCACTACTTCTCTATTTTTGTTGAATTTTTTAAATATATCTCCTGCACAAAGTTGAAAATGTCAAGCTCAACTTCAATAGTGTCTGACATTTTGTCAGGTTCAGCTAAATCAATATTTCCAGGTCTGAAGACTTCTCTTTATTTGAAACTATCACATTTTTCTAATGACTAAGAAAAATTTAATTATAGACTTAAATTGCATAAAAAGCCCACAATAAATTAATAAAGTTCATTTCAAGCTGTCAACCACTATTTAGCAATTTTGAATAACAGCATGTGCTAGTGACACAAGTTGCTGGAGCTCTGTCTGACTCATATATGATTACACCTGCATTAATACCTCTATTACTTTAAAAATTGTTTCATTTCAAATAAACTGAAAATTTAATGTTTTTAGCCACAAAAATATATATTTTTATTTTCCAGTCAATGATTATGTACTTATTTATTTCGATAGTCAAGGAAATATATCTTTAAACTAAAGGATAACATTTTATTTTAAAATTTACAAACTATTGAACTGTATTTTAAAATGTAGGTCTTTATAATTATATTAACAGCTAAGTGAGTTTAGACTCTTGTGAAGATAACAAGTACTGAAGTAGATATGTGATGTCTTTGATGTTGGGGCCTGCCATACCACCCATTGTGAAAATGGTCTATTCATTCTTTAACTATCTAGTGCTTAATTCTCCAGTCTATTTTAATATCTCCCATATTAGAAATGTGTGTACACATAACACGTTCATGTTCTCTATATATAAATGCACATGGCTTGTGACAAGAGTCAGTGAGATACAAAATTTATAATAATCATGTTTACATGTTTCGAACACATAAACCTTGTTGGTTTATGAAAGCTAACTTATTATTACTGATATTTTAGGTTTAACTACATGTAGTTTAAGGAATGTAATTACTATTACTATTATTAGATCACATCGTTGAGATGAGAGACTTTTATTTGTGAATTAAAAGCTATACATAGCAAAATATATATCATAACAATATACAATACTTATATAGCAAAACATAAACAAGATCACAATATTTATGGTTTGTAAAAAAATGTATTTATGTTAGATCTAGATGAACTTTTTATTTAATCACAAATTATCACAAATTGTTGTACCTGTACATTAAATTATTTATAACATAAATTAAAAAACATGCACATTGTAGTTATGTTGGATTTTATAATTGACAATGAAATAATAGTACACAATTTTGATCTTTTTGTAACTAGTAAATTAAAATCCTTTTTTCGGGGGGGGGGGGGGTATTTGGAGTTACCTCCCCTGTAGCACATGTTTAAAGTATAATTAATACATCTTATGTCGTTCAGGTGGTACATGTATATCTCGATTGCGAAGAGATAAGCAAACTGTCAGGGAATCAGACCTTACGTGATGGTCAGTTCTTATGTCAGTTATGAAAGCGTACAGTACAAGACCGGAATATTGGCTTTATCTGTCGGCCTTCTTAACATGTTATGACTTCCTGCCTACCGGAAGTTCTCCGTTGTCAACAAATCGTGCGTTTTCAAGTGTGTGATGTCAATAGAAATACTTGCCTCATATGACTTCCATCGACAAATCTGTATTAACTTGATCGGAAATTGATGTTAGTCATATTTCTGTAGTTATTAAGATACTTGGGAACACCCCTTTTTAAAATTTTGGTGATTGTATATCCACAATTTCACTTAGTAACAACAGGCCTCTAGATTGATCTACTTATTCATTAGAAGGCGCTTTGTCGTTAGTCGTTGTGTTCAATACACAATCAGTATGTCCAATCAGTATGAAAAACGCTATCAAAACGAACGATCCGAAAAAAATCTACCTCCGTTATTTAAAAGACAGCTGTTTAATGTTGATTTATCAAGAAATTGTGTGTCCAGTTCCAGTGAAATAGAACAGCCAAGTTTTAGAATCATGCAGTGGAATTTATTAGCACAAGGTAGGTTAAAGGACATGACATGTCTTTGATAAGTGAGAAAATTGAAACTAAAGTGTTAAATTATGGTATGAGGTTGAACAGGTGCTAACTATTAAAGATGCATTACATGTAAGAGCTAAATCTGCCTATTGCATGTCTTTATTTTGGCTCTAGGCATTTATTTACAGAACGAGCCTATCAACTCTCTAGACCATCTGATGGCAGAAATTTACATGGAATAGGTTAGAAAGCTGTGAGATTTAAAAATTTAACGATAAAATGGAGAACTGAAACTGACACTCGAATGTCCAGTACTAATAAACAATCTGTAGCCAACTATAATAAAAAACAACAGGAATGCAATGCCTGTTGAAAACTCGATCTTACCTGCTCTCGCTTCGGCTCGTTTTTTTCAACAATTCGTAATGTCAGGCAACCAAACTTCTGTCAATTCACTCAGATATGTTTTTTCTAACACTACATCTTCCATCACTCATAAATTTGCTCAGAATAAAGTAATTTGAATGAAATTTTCAGTATATTCATTTTTCATTATCTGTTTTTAAACTATGAAAGAAAGAATTGCCAACTCTTCATCTATTTCTTACATAATGCATCCTTAAGTATTGTGACCCAAATGTTGTACATGTACATTCATTGATGTTCAGGAATTCTGTATAATAATGTGTGCAAATTTTCTCCTTTCCTATTGAAGAAATATTAGTTTGATTAAATAATGTCAATGGTCATACAGAGGTTTTCGAGGGATATTACAATCTGCCTACTAATTTATGGTCAATGTAGACCTTACCCGAGACTATCCGATGTTCACTATTCATTGTCTAAACGAGAGGCAGTATACTGTAGAGAGCCAGAAAAACATATTCGTAAAGAATGAGCTGGCTTATTGGAAAAAGATAGAATTATTGTCTAGACACATAGAAATGATATCAATAGAAACTAATGTAGACGTTATTGTGTATGATCTGAAAGACTAAAACTTTTAGATCCTGTTCCTTCCTAGGTTCTATGTCCTTCATAACTGACAAGAGGAAACCAGATAGAAAAACCCGGAGGAACTTTCTCCGCTGACACCAGTATTGAACCCATGACCTCCTGGTTAGTTCGCCAGAGATCTACTTAATGAGCTCCTGTGGCTCCCAACAGTGTTCTAAAATCATGCCTCAGCAGGAGGTTCATTAAGCTTTTTAAACCACATTGCAAATTTTTAATGTAACTTTTTTTAAAATTTTTCAGCTTTAAGTAAAGGAGGTGACAACTTTGTACTTTGCCCACCAGAGGCACTGGTTTGGGATATTCGTAAACTTCATATTATGGAAGAGATTTTAACACCTGACCCTACAATTGTGTGTCTTCAAGAGGTGGACCATTTTAAATATATTGAAACAGAACTTGGCAAGGCTGGCTATAAAGGGACATTCTTTCCAAAACCATTCTCACCTTGTCTGGACATAACTCCGAATTACGGGCCAGACGGATGTGCGATATTTTGGAAATCTGATGCGGTAGATGTAATTAATATAAAAAGTGTTATAATAAAGGAACCGACTGGTTATGAAACAAATCAAGTTTGTATAGTGATTCACATGAAATTAAAACAAAGCAACAATCGAGAGTTGTTTGTAGCGGCTACACATTTAAAAGCGAAGAAAGGCTATGACCAGGTGCGACATCTACAAAGTAAATTCATAGATAAACTATTAAAAGAAATGTGTGGAGACTCTCCTGTGATACTATGTGGTGATTTTAACGCTGATCCGAGTGAAAAAGCCTACAAAGAACTGATGTCTAGTGATCTGGAATTGAGTAGTGCTTATACATTCTTAAGTGAAAATCTAGAGGAACCTCCCTTTACTACCAACAAGGTCCGTGGAAGTCCATTGGGTCCAGTCGCTTACTGCCGAACCATAGATTTTGTTTTGTTTAGTAAAAACAAACTGGCAGTTTCATCCATTTTAAAATTCCCGACGGAAGAAGAAATTGGAGAAAAGCGGCTACCGTCATTTAATTATCCATCTGATCACTTGTCTCTAGTCTGTGATTTTCAGTTTAAAAAATAGATGATTTATTTTTTTTAGTGAGTTTTACAAATATTTTATTTCTTTATGATTTACATCATTACTGCTTGGGACATATCTCATATACAAGCTCTGTGATACACCTAGAAATAAGGCACCAGTCACAGACAGTGTTAGGCACAAATTCAAGCTTTGTTCGACACAATCCCTGTGGTGGCTGTCTGGCATAGATTTGGGGTTTTTATACGCCCACATTTTCATGTGGACGTATTATGCCGTCGCCCCTGTCCGTCCGGACGTCCACAATTTGTTTGTGGACACTCTACAGGTCACAATTCTTATCTGATTTTGACGAAATAGGTTTATCTCCAAAAGATCTCGGTTCCTTTCGATATTGGCATGTATCGGATCGAAACTTCCTGAATTATGGCCCCTGATTGTACCAAAAATCGTGTTTTTAGCTTGTTGACCCTATAGAGGTCATAATTTTTATCCGATTTAAAAAAACGTACTATTATATCACCGTTACACCCTAAGGATGGCTGAGTTCGAATTTCGTGAAAATCGGCCCAAAATTGACAGACAAAATGGCCGCCAGTCGTTCTCAAATAGCGTAAAAGTATGGTATATCAAGGTTGTGGACACTATAGAGGTCACAATTTTTTTTTCCGATTTTGTTGAAACTTGAAATGTAAGTTTATAACCCAAAGATCTCGGTTCCTTTCGATATTCACGCATATCGAATTGTAATTTCCTGAATTATGGCCCTTGATTGTAGGAAAAATCACTTTCTTGTTAGCTTGTTCTCTATCCATCTCTCGAAAATGTGGGCGTATCCTGCCTGGCAGCCGCTGGTTTTTCTATTTTTTTAATTGGTTTTATTAAAGGAGGCAAGTCTCTAACTCAATATCATCCACAGTCTTCGACATTACAAACACAAATTATTGGTCAATTTAAAACAACATTGATGTTGTTATCTTGCCGTAAAAAGTTTGGCTTCTGATATCCAATATTTAAGACACAATGAAAATTTTGCGTGCTGGAATGCTTTTGGGCGTCATTTGAAATGAAGAATACATACTGGAATAACCAGATGCCAATGACTGCCATTTAATTTTAACATAACTGATTAGAAATTACAGTAAAAACATAAACGATTGAATCAGTTTATATACATTGGTTGCAACCCATTTGTATTCATTTCTAGGTGCCAAAGAATAAAGATTTAGCTCCTTTAAAAGGTTAATGCATTTCCAAGTACATTTAGTGCCTGGCATTTTGTCAGGTGCAACTGAAATCATTTGTGTCCAGGCCTGTTGATAAACATAATTATGATTTAAGATATATCTTACACATGGCATGAGTGCTGTGGATATTATTAAAGATTTATCTTACACATGGCATGAGTGCTGGGGATATTGATAAAGATTTATCTTACACATGGCATGAGTGCTGTTGATATTGATAAAGATTTATCTTACACATGACACAAGTGCTGAGGATACATGTACCTTATATTATTTAAAATTAATCTCACATATGACATGAGTGCTGTGATACTTTATTGATATTATTTAAGATATTTATCTTACACACGACACAAGTGCTGTGGAAACTTCATTGATATTATTTCAGTTTTGTCATGATATTATTTCAGTTTTGTCTTGATATTTTTTAAGATTAATCTCACACATTACATAAGTGGATATTTCATTAATAAACATTATAATTAAAGATTTATCTTACAACAAAAGTTTGTACAAAAATAGCTTTTTTAGCTTGTTCTCTGCCCATGTGGCAGCTCTTTGTTTCAGTGCAGTCAACACAAATTCAATTGCGTGTAGGGGTCTTTAGCAGTGGGAGGACGCTACTCATGTGATGGATGCACATTGAAGTGTAAAATGAACATGGAATTTTCGTCAGGGTGGCAGTTCCTTGTTTCAGTGTGTTATCGATCAGGACCGACAGTCGGAATTTTGAAGTAGAAGCCTTTGTAAAAATATACACAAACGTTGTTAATTATTTGTTTAGAACTATATGAAATATGATAATTAAGAATTTGATTTACGAATTTGATTTACAATTGTATAGTAAATTAAGTTTGTTTGCACTGTGTTCACTGTATTGGAAAATATAAATAAATTCTATTGCCAAAGTACCATACTTTTGAAAGAATGCATATCACAATAAATATTTTTTTCTAAGAAATCCCTGAATAGTTATCAAAATCCAAATTATATTCAATTTACCCTGATAATATACGTCTCTTGTAAAAACAACAAAACTTTGACAGAGTATAATTAAAAAATCTTTATTTTTGGTAACTAGCTTGTTATTGTTTTATGTTTTGAAAAATTGGATATCACAATAAATAGTTTTTTTTCTAAGAAATCCTTGAATAGTTATCAAAATCAAGACGTCTCTTGTACAAACAACAAAAACATTGACAGAGTATAATTAAAAATCTTTATTTTTGGTAACTAGCTTGTTTTTGTTTTATGTGTTGATGATTTTAAAGTTGTCGAGTAGAATCTGAGCCAGGCATATAAAACACCAATAGAACAGTAGACTGAAGTTAATAGTAATGGTATAAATGGTAAAGTAATGTTTAATTTTAAAACATGATGTATGAATGAGTTGTAGAGTTCTAATGGTATTATACCCAGTAAATACAGAGATTCGTACCACGATACAACTGGTAGTATGCTACTTGGTGACCTGAAAAATAAATGCATCTTGTCAGTGTTGTGGTACATAGGGTTCTCAGTTGCAGCCATATTTGCCAGTCAAGTTACATAGCATAAATAACTTTGTTGATATGTGCACAAAGTTTCATCAACATATAATAAATGGGTTATGAACTAAGCTTCAGTGTATTATGAGGTAAATTTGCCCAAACTGTGGAACTACAACCTACTCTTATATTGAATTCCTACTATCAAGGGTTCCTAAAGTGCACATGGGATCTTGGTTTTTCATACCATCCAAATGACTAGACAGCTGTTCTTGTCAGGCCCTGTACCACTGACATGGGGAAACAATGCAGAAAAATCCTCAGGAACCTTCTTGAGACCTTGTTAGTGAGCCAGTGTCTTAATCACTGACCCCTCCCCCATGCAAAAAGGTTACAACTACATATATAGGAGAAAATGAAAATTCTGTACTTAGGTTACTTCTATCAAAATACTAAACTTAGACTACTTTTATCAAAATACTGAACTTGGGCTACATCTATCAAAATAATGAACTTAGGCTATTACCGGTACTAATTCTATCAAAATACTGAATTTAGGCTACTACCATTAAAGGCATAAATATCAACATAAATACAGTTGCATGAACTGAAACGTAAAATTCTGTCTTACCTATAAATATTAGATAAACTAGAAAATGAATACAGACAGTGAAGTATCAACAACACTATTTTTATTGGTGTTTCTGGAAAATAAAAATCAAATACATAGAACCAACACAGATTTATATTATGGACAATTTATGTAAGATTGATTTTAAATTTCAGGGAAATTTATGAATTCTTTGAAAAAATTAACATTTTGATTGCCAGGGATTCAGTATGAACAGATAAAAGAATAGTTTTTGTAAAGAATGGCAAAATATGAAAATATTTTTAAAAAAAATTAATAGATTAGTTTTATGGAAACATCGGACAGGACAACTGACAATATCAACTGTAGAATGTTGTCAGATCTACAGAGGTAGGAACAAGTTGCAGGATCTTGAGTCCGAGTCGAGTCCAAAATCGCTACACCTCAAGTCACAGTTTAGTCCTATGTTGTCATGAATGCAGTAAGAGTCGTGTTTCGGGTCAAATATTTCAAGTCAAGTCGCACGTCTATAAATCAACAACAAATTCTTGTAATGTATAATAATATATATTGTATGTATACTTACCAAATTGTGTAAACAATAAAGGAAATAAAGAATAGAATCCTATTGTTGATAAAAATAAATATAATCTACCATCTTCTCTCTTCTCTAATATTAATAATCTGTCATAAAATAAATAATGAAATTAGAAGTTTACTTATCAATCTCTCTGCGCATCATTTTTGGGGGAATATCAAATTTTCCACAGCATAATCCATGCTAAAATATACTTGAAATGATTATTTAACATTTAATTAAACAAAATCAGAACGTCACATTGGGATGAGCATAAAACCACCTTGGTTGTAGTTTGAAATAAAAGAACAGGCAGAAATACTGCTGACAGGGCAAAATTCCCCAACAACCCATTGCATATGTAACCATAGAATAAAAGTTACTATAAGCTGGTCTCAAAATGACAGAGATATTGTGTTGATGAGCCATTAACCTAATTCTTTTCTCTTCTAAGCACTGAAGTGTGGGGGTGGGGGTGTTCCGGCGGTTTAACGGCCACGCTTGAAATCACAAGGTCTGTCATTCAGACAAGTGGCGTGGTTTCGATTTTCCGCTTGTACGTGGGTTTTCTCTGGGTTCTCTGGTTTCTTCCCACTGCTACAGACCCCTACGTGCAAGCAAGTTATTGAAATAGAATTGAACCACATGTTAGTCCCGAAATGACCTAATTTGTGTCGAGAGGACGTTAAACCCCATGTCTCTGTCTCTCATATTAAAGAGTGGTGTTGAAGAGAAGAAATGCAACAAGCAAATTCACATGTAAATCTATATGAACCACTCATTATTATTCTATAGCATTTTACTGAATAAAAAAAAGTGAATGTGTCGATTCTACTTACGTCAGTGGTATAATGATAATAAGTATAGCTTTCTCATGAACATGCCAACCAAACAAAAACGATGCAAAACCACACAAAACCAAACAACGCACAAATCCCTGACCTCCTTTTTGTGGATTTAAAAATAGATGTATTAAAGCTGGCTGTATATGAAATAGAAATCAATTAATAACAGTTTAATATAATAAGAAATTCATTCAAGATAAATGAAATGGGGTTTAACTTCCTACTTTTCTGAACCAACTGGGATATTGGAGACCGGAATATACAAAGAAGCACATTTTTTCCATGACAATTTTAAGCATGATCTCAATCATGTTCATTTTGTCTTAAATATTGGATATAAGGATCCCATATCACGGTAGGATAATAAAATAAATATTGATTGGAATGGACCAATAATTTGTTCTTGCAATGTGAAAATGGGGTTTAACGTCCACTCATTTCGAGACGAAAATGCTACTGTTATTTCAATAATTAGTTTGCGATCAGGGGTCTTTAGCAGTGGCAAACGACCCTAGTCCTTGTCACATACATGCTTGGGGTTGAAACCCCACCACTTGACTTTATGACAGACCTTATGATCTAAAGCACAAGGCCAATTGACCACCCAACCACTATCTTGTATAAATTAAAACGGGTATACTTACCAACATAGCTATTAATGTAAGTATTACTGTATATATAGGTTTTATAGATGGTAAAACTGTATGACTAAATTCCTGTACTAATCCACCTGTCATAGAGGCTTCTTCTACAGCTATTGATGACAACAGTTTCAATTTGGTACCTAAAAATAAAAAGATAACTTAATATACATGATAATCCAAAATATTGGGTACATGTATTAAATAATATTACAAATATTTTTTTTACTGCTGTATTATCCACAACCAGGACCAAGTGCTTAATTTTAAGACTATAAACCTATCATTGTTCCCAATTCCTTGTCAAAAATGTTTTCATAACCACAATTAACTGTTCAAGCTTATTTCTGTGCCAACTGGGCTACACCACCATGTGTGCTATTAGGGAAATTACATCCAGTGTACTTTGAGGGAAATTACAAATTACATCCAGTGTGCTATGAGGGAAATTACAGCCAGTCACAGTGTGCTATGAGGGAAATTACATCCAGTGTGCTATGAGGGAAATTACAGCCAGTCACAGTGTGCTATGAGGGAAATTACATCCAGTGTGCTATGAGGGAAATTACAGCCAGTGTGCTATGAGGGAAATTACATCCAGTGTGCTTTGAGGGAAATTACAAATTACATCCAATGTGCAATGAGGAAATTACATCCAGTGTGCTATGAGGGAAATTACAGCCAGTGTGCTATAATGAAAATTACTACCATTGTAGTAATTACACGCAGCGTGCTATGAGGTAAATTACACGCAGCTTGCTATGAGGGAAATTACACCCAGCGTACTATGAGGGAAATTACACCCAGTGTGCTATGAAGGAAATTACATCCAGTGTGCTATGGGGGAACTTACATCCAGTGTGCGATGAGGGAAATTACATCCAGTGTGCTATGAGGGAAATTACATCCAGTGTCTATGAGGGAAATTACACCCAGTATGCTATGAGGGAAATTACTACCAGTGTGCTATGAGGAAAATTACACCCAGTATGCTATTAGGGAAATTACATCTAGTGTGCTGAGGGAAATTACATCTAGTGTCTATGAGGGAAATTACACCCAGTATACTATGAGGGAAATTATTAGCAGTGTGCTATGAGGGAAATTACACCCAGTATGCTATTAGGGAAATTACATCTAGTGTGCTATGAGGGAAATTACTAGCAGTGTGCTATGAGGGAAATTACACCCAGTATGCTATTAGGGAAATTACATCTAGTGTGCTATGAGGTAAATTACATCCAAAGTCCTATGAAGGAAATTATATCCAGTGTACTATGAGGGAAAATTACATCCAGAAGCCGTTGTTTCTTCCTACTCTTCCATGAAATTGCACATATCAAGGGTTCTTTTATGTGCATGTGACTAAGTCCACAGGTGGACCTCATTTTTCAATCTATCCCTTGCAAGGCCCTCTGTCTTTCACCACCAACACGAGGAACCAATCTGGAAGATTCTGAAGAACACGGGCAACACCGGGATCAGATCCTGGTTATTGAGCCAGGGCCATGCTCACTGAGTCAGCATGGTTCCTACAATTAACTATATCATCCAACCCCTATTCTTGTGTTAGAATACTAAACAGTAAGAAATACATTTTATTTTACCTATAATACTAGCAGCTTTATCAGCTATATTGTATAATGCCCAGACGTTAGGCGCCCAGTAGGCATGACACAGACCTCGTTTAAAGGGAAATAACCGTGATAAAACTTGAGACAGCTGACCCTGAAATAACAATTTACAAACTTATTTCAATGGCATTTATATTAATAACTAAACTAGAAATACACCAGACTTACTTCTATGGAATACAAATACTGATTGTTACTTAGGATTGCTTGATATATAGACTAGAGAAGCCTAGTTGAGAGAGAGAGAGAGAGAGAGAGAGAGAGAGACGGGACTAACACATGGTTCAATTTTATATCAATCATTCGCTTGCGCGTAGGGGTCTTTAGCAGTGGGAGGAAACCGGAGGACCTGGAGAAAACCCACGAGGTTGGACAGACGACCCTACTCCTTGTCACGTACAACCGGGGAATCGAAACCCTGCCAGTTGACTCAATGGCAGACCGTATGATACAGCGCGCGCATGCTAATCATTCGGCCATCCAACTCCCCAAGCCTAGTTGAAAAGGAGCTAAAAAATAAACAGTAATCATATTCCTTAGGATTATGTCCTGAACAATTTACAAGTACATAATTAATACCATACAATAAGAATGAAAGAAGAGAAAATTTCTTTATTAAACTTGCAAGTTTTATCCTATTCAATTAAATAGCTTATTTTAGATAGTTTGTCTACAAATATAACGAGCAGTATTTTTGAAACAAGACCAATAACTCCATCAAAAAGTTTCACTAAAATATTTGAATTTATCTTTTTTCAGTGTTTTTTTTTGGGTTAATCTGTTAAATAAACGTCAGACATGAAATGAAATGGGGTTTAACATCCTACTGTTTTGCTCCGAACTGGGCTAATGAAGACGGGCATACGCCATACAGTGTGCTATGAGTGAAATTTTGCCCGGACAGCCGAACTACAGCCTACTCTTATATCCAATTCCCACTGCCAAGGGATCTTTTACGTGCACGCCAATGTGTACACGGGACCTTGGTTTTTCGTCCCATCCGAACGACTAGACAGCTTTCCTTGTCAGCCCCTTCTTCCTGCATCACTGACAAGGGAGAACCATGCCGGAAAATCTGGATGAACTTTCTCCGCCAACGCAGGGATCGAACACCCGACCTCCAGGCTAGCGAGCCAGCGTCTTACCCACATAGCCACGTGATCCCCAAACGTCAGACAAAACTTAAACATATCAGGTAGAGCTTCAATTGTGCCTGACATTTTGTCAGATAAAAGAAAAATCATTACTTTTAGACTTGTCTATAACTATTTTATAAAACTATCTTACCATATAAATAAAAGGACCAAATGAAATTCCAAATACTGTTAGCACTATCATACCAAGATAAATTAATCTTAACGGTGAAAATGATGAAATGGAAAATTTACTCCCTGAAGAAAAGAATAGTAAATAAATCAAACTAATAACATTAGACAGAAAATCTGTACAATCAAGCACTGACATCAGGGGAAAAAAAAGGCAAAAAAAGAGCAAAAATCAAGTGTAAGTTTCTGACCGAATAAGAGTTTTAATCCTTAGAGATTCTGACCAAATAAGGGTTTTAATCCTTAAAATTTCTGACTGAATAAGGGTTTTAATTCCCTAACCAATTAAGGGTTTTAATCCTTAAATTTTAATCTAAATATGGAAAATTTACAGCCACTGATCTTCATTTTCACTTTTCGGGCAATATTTAATTTTTCACAACTTAATCCATGCTAAAATGTACTCAAATTGGTTATGCAACATTTAATTAAGAAAACAAAATATTAATCAAAATTTTGCTTTCTTGGTGACAATGTCTCTTTAAATAAAAATGTACCAGTACTTACCTTGTTTATTTGGATTATAACAATAACATCTTAATAAATAAACAAAATACACAGGTGCAACATACAGGTAAATATGTTTCATGTTTAATAATATACTAAACCATAAAGCTGATTGTATAAACTTGTTCTGAAATAAAAAAAAATAAATATTTATTTGTACAAGAACTAGACAAATCACATGCTAACCTGGACTTTGTTCCATATTTGACAAACTTTACTGACTGACAGTGAAATTGACTGGCTTTATTTGTACAAGAACAAGGCAAGTCAGATGCTAATCAGGACTCATATTTGACAGTGTAATTGACCAGCTTACATGTCATAAAATTAGAATTTCAAGGAATTTAACATTAAAATAAACAATATATTCAGTTACATTTATAGTTTCTATGTTTAATACCACATGAATATATATAATTATTGGAATAATGCTAAAAGCTGTTATATTGTTTGGAAAAATATCTTGCTTATCCAAGTAAACAAAATATGTCAAAAACTGACTGGTTGACAAAATTTAAACCCATGGGCTGTAAGATTAGACTGGATTATATCTTATGTTGATTATTTTATTGAATCAAGGGTCATTAGAAGATTTCAATACAAATAACAATGAATTGTTGAGAAACCTTGAATAAAACAATTAAAATTGATTGTCTGAATCTCACAAACCTGATATATACAAACAATAGATAATATAAATATACCCATTAATACACCATTATACTGAAAATGAATATCTGTTTAACTATTTAAGGATTTATAAGTTTTATTATTACAATATGCTGTGAATAAAGATACAATTGCAATCCTAAATACATGAACCTACAACTGGATTCAATATTATTTTATTTAAACATTTTTTAAAACATTGTTGACATTAGGTCTAATGCTAGAATTCTAAATTCTATTCAACAATCTGAAGGCTTGTTACAACATGTGGGCAATCCACTCAACTTTCGTGTTGTTTTGTTTTTTTGCAAAATAAAGTTTTGCATAAAAAATGTTCAACCCCGTAATTTATATGAAGAATCAAAATGTTGACATTATATCCTTGTGGCAAGCTTTGTCTTCGTTATTACAAATTAATAACACAAATTAATATTTTATTGAGTGGTAAGGAAATCTATAGATATAAAGGATACGATCAACAATCAAAAGACCAAAATTAGCCATCAATAATACTGCCATAATTAAAGATGGATTCTGATAAATATTACTGGAGGCGGATTCTTTGCCTTTAGTCTTCTTAACACAAACATCACAAAACCTGAAAAATAAAGTTTAAATGTAAAATTCTGTCAAATATAAACACTTTTCATTACTGTTTTACATTCAACACTTAAAGATGCATTATGTAAGAGATAAATCTGGCTATTGAAGATCTTTTGTTACATAAATCATTAATTAGATAAGTATTCTCACGCCAAGTCCATAATCAACTATCTAGACCATCCGATGCTTTTGATTTTTCACAGATATAAACACGATTGGCAGTTAATAATTTAATTAAAACATGGATAATCAGGAAATTGTTTATAAACAAGTGGAAAAAATGACAATCAAGGCTATATTGTTCTTCAAACGGCCATATTTCCGCTCAGAATTACATATATTTGTAAGTAGTTTGACTGAAATTTTCAGCATATTTCGTTTTCATTATCCATTTTTTTTAACTATTATAGAGACAACTGACAGTTCTTCATTTAAAAACTTACATAATCCATCTTTAATCTAAACTTTGATGTTACAAAATCAAAAGTTAAATTGTGATATCATTTCTTGAAGAAGCAAAAATACTGTCTCAAGAAAGCTTGATGGAGAAATGTGGATCCATTCTGTGGTTAAACTGATTCATATGATCAGACCGGGAAATACTGGTAGTGACTTTAGTTTAATCTTACAAAATATCAAGCACTACTGAAGATGCCCTCGACATTTTTTAACTTAGTGCCGCCGGACATGTATTAAAAATATCAACAAAAATACCAATCTAATTAAAATACAGATCTATATTTTGTTTTGTTTTTTATACTTTCGATGGGATAGACTAGTGTAGTAAAGACAAGTAAAACGAAATTTTGAACTATAAAAACGAAACGAAATAGGATCTGTGTTTTAATCGGGTTGCAAAAATACATATAGACAAAACCCAACTGACAAAATGACAAGCTTCAGCTAGAAGAATTGTGCCTTACAATGCCTGAAATTTGAACCTGACAATGTCTGTTACATGGCCTTTTTCTAGACTTGCAAATGATACGCACTGGGCAGTTTATGTCAAATGATACACACTAGACAGTTTACATCAAATGATACATACTGGACAGTTTACATCAAATGATACATATTAGACAGTTTACATCAAATGATATATACATGTACTGGACAGTTTACATCAAATGATATATACATGTACTGGACAGTTTACATCAAATGATACATATTAGACAGTTTACATCAAATGATATATACATGTACTGGACAGTTTACATCAAATGGGTGGGTGAAATAAAAATAAGACATACTTTTTAGCAGCAAACAGATACATGAAATCTGTAACAATGACTGTCAGTCTTTGAAACAAGATGGTGGCATCACTTGCATAGTTCAGATTTTTCACTCTCAACATTTCAGGATCAAAATGTTTAGCTATTTGTGAGAGGAAAAACTCCATCCAGGCAAACAATGGAGGGTAATCTAATGTCCATTCTGATGTTTTCTGAAAATAAAGAGATAATCTCAGGTAACCATGTGTTTTATGCCAATTTCCACACAAATTTAGAGATAAAAAAATTATGGCCACTTTGGGTCTACTTCTGCCTTACAGAATGGTGTCACAGATTTATTCAGTACCCGCTTTTGTCTGGTACCTTATTTGTTTCAGTAATCAAAAAAAAAACCACCCTAACCCACACATATTGTTTGTTGGTGGAGCTAATGGTATTAAGTAACATGAATTGGAAGGTTCAGAGATAAACAATCACTGTGATATTGCTAATCAACAATCAAATACTAAAAGTATTGTGCGCACATGTTGCAAGATTTATAGTAAAATAGTAGGATACCCGGCTTCGCCAGTGGAAAAAATTCGTCCGAGCGGGATGGGGGGCCTGATTCGCCTGGGACCCAAATTAACCTGTGGCCCAAATTCAATGACCTAAAACATTCATGGGGTCATGCTGGTTAATTTGATACCACATACTAAGCACGATTCGCCTGGGGCCAGGTCCAATTCACCCGGGGCCCAAGTTTGACGGCCTAAAACACAAAAATTATTCAACAGATAATTTCGAATTAGCCAAAAAGCCCAAATAGTCAACTGCTATATTAAATGAATACTGTTCTTCTGTACCATGCATGTAATACAATGATAGTATTAAGCACAGTGAGTTCTGAATTTCAACTCTTATAAGCTACAATAAAGTACTTACATCGGTATACCACTGTCTTATTGGTAAACTGTGGGTAATAGCCAACCAATTTCTGTGAACTTCAAAATCTGTTGACCGACTGTAAATCAAAAATAAATTGGGGCATGAAATTATGCTGTTCTCAGTTTCATTTAAATAAAAGTGATAGAGTGGTTGGCAATCAGGAAATTCAGCATTTAATGAATTTTTTGAGATTGGTTAAAATTATGCTGATGTGTGGACCAAAGGCTAGACATAACCATGACCAGAGAATACATCAATTTTCATTTTTATGCTACTTCCATGTACATAAAATGGTGGTTTCTCTAGATATCTTTTGCTTTGTTGGTTTAGTTCTCCCCCAAAAATCACCAGTAAAATTGAAATGAAAGAAAATGGGGTTTAACTTCACTACTTTTCTGCACCATACGAGCAGGGCATACACCATACGGGCAGGGCATACACCATACGGGTAGGGTATACACCATGCTTTGCACTGAGAGGGTAATTTTTCCTGGACAACAGCACTGCAGTTTCCTCTTATTTCAAATTCCGAATGCCAAAGGTTCTTTTACGTGCAGGCAGGATCTCATTAGATTCTGTTCTTTGCCCAGCCCTCTCAGCCTCTGCTCTGCAACCTTGACAAAGGTAGAACACACCGGAAAATCACTGAGCTGTCGCGGCTCTCTAACCAGAAAACAACAAGTGCCATTAACTGATCAACCCGAATAAACCTGTATTTAAACACCTGACAAAGAATGTTCAAATATTGAAATAAAGCCAGTTGTTCAGTGAGGAAAATCAATATCGAAGTTGTACTAATGCCATTTGTGGTGTGTAAAACATGCTACCCCAACATAAAATAATGCTGAATTGAAACACAGAATAACAAAATTGTGTCTAGCTTTACAAAAACAACTATATATTAATAAACTTTTTTTCTTGAATTAGATTAATTAAAATATTATTACTCAATCATGACTTACGGGGTAAAGGGGGTATATGGACAGATGGTTAGCGTGTGCGTGTTGCATCCTAAGGGCTGTCATTGAGTCAACAGGCATGCATTCGATTCCCCGGTAGTACGTGACAAGGAGTACGCCTAGGGTCGCCTGTCAAACCTCGTGGGTTTTCTCCGGGTCCGAAGTTTGCTCCCACTGCTAAAGATCCCTAAGCACAAGCAAATTTTTAAAATAAAAATAAACCATATATTAGTCCCGAAATAACCTAGTTTGTGTCGAGTGGGCGTTAACACCCTCCCCTTCTTTTCTCTTTTATGGCGTAAAGGGAGGTAACTGTATTTCAACCCAAAAGTCAACAGAAAATATAAACAAGTGACATCAAATGGAATGAAATTGTATTTAAACATATGACAAAGCATCAAAAACAACTGCGATCAAAATAGATATAGTAGATATAACCCTACGAATTGTTTGTAATGCAAAACCTACTACGAAGGTATCAAAAGTAATTTGAAACAAGTTACAGCAGCCGCCACGACATAAATAGCAGCCATCTTTAAAATCTGTTCAGTCTTGATTGCCAAGACGCAAAATTGTTCTTGCTTTTTAATGAAAACGTACTGGACGATCAAATGAATACCTTTTGTGATTTAACCATCAAAGAGCTATCTAGGTTTAATACGGATTGACTACGGATTATGAACATCACTTTGTGCGTTGTCCCATTTTACAAAATATTTGTGTGATCTGATGTGATTTTATTAGAGCCTTTACACACTGATCCAAAAAGTAGCTAAGTCTCTAACTCAATATCATCCAAAATCTTCAACATTGAAAACACAAATTATTTGTCAATTTAAATCAACATTGATGCTGTGATCTTACCGGAAAAAGATGGGCTTCTGATATCCAATATTTAAGACAAAATAAACATTTTGCCATTGGTACACGAATCGTGTACCATAATGCGTTTCAGCCCCAGTTCTAGCAAGAGACTCGAGGAACCAGGCTAGACATATTGCACCAAACCAAACGGCGTATGTAGACTGGAATAACCAGGCGCTAGAAATTTGCATTCGATTGAGACTGTGGGCTTATTTCGCGGAACATAACTGATTTGAAATTAGAGTAAAAACGGAAACCATTGAATGTATATCAGTTTATATACATACATATTACAGTATTATATGAGTTGCGACCCACTTGTGTCAATTTCTAGGTCCCAAATGTTAGCGATTTAGCTCCTTTAAATAGTGGCACATAAAATGTCAGCAGCATTTACAGGGATTGAGAAAGAAAAAGTAATGATAATAAAAGATGGGCATTAACGTCCACTCAAAACTGTAATACAAACAACCTCATATCGGTTCAATGTATGTGTAGGTACAGTGGGAGGAAACTGGAGCACCTTGAGCAGGCGACCCTACAGCTTGAATCAAAACCATGGCTATTTGGACTTGAACATGGACATACACCGTACAGTGTTCTATTAGGGCAATTTTGCCAGGACAGTGGAGCTACTACCTACTCTTATATTGAATTCCAATATTTTACGTGCATGCCAATGCCTTGAATGTGTAGTGTACACAGGACCTCAGATTTTTTGTATCATCCTATTGACTATGTTTTCCCTTGTCAGGCCCTCTGTCCTGTATCACTGACAAGAGGGAAGCACGGCTGAAAATATGGATGAACTTTTTCGGCCAACACCGGGGTCGAACACCAACTCTGTTTGAGTTAGATTTAATAGATAACTGGCATAGTTACATACTCTAAATTAAAAATAACTGAAAATCAAAATCATTCAAGCTTTTTTTTTTTAATTCTATAAATTATTATAGATTGTATAATATTAAATGTATACAAAAACTTGAAAGAGCATCCTAAATAAATAGCAAATTCATGAAAATAATTATAGTATTAATACAGTGAAACCTGTTCATATGACCACCCATCAATTCCCTGAAAAAAACAAAGAATACACATAAATGGCCTCAGGGACCTAGATATCACACATGGCAAATAACTACAGAATCAGTCAATCAGATTTCTCTTTTTAGTTGCCGTCCAAATACAGAAATTAAATATTTGGTGTTGGAAATCATTTTTTTAAAAATAAGTGACTCTTATCTTTGAAATCAAATGAAATGGGGTTTAACGTCCTACTGTTCTGCTCCTAACCTGGGCTAATGAAGACGGGTCTTATCTTTGAATACACCTGTACATTCTGATCTATTATCTGATCTTTCGTGCAAAATAAAATCTGAACAGAACATTTTCAAATTTTTAATCATTCAAGATTCAACATATTTTAATCTGTTGCATGTATATTGCTCCCCAATCTCCATATCAAATTAGCTTTATTCAAACCCCCAAATGTTTTGCTTCATTCTAGGTGTTTAGCCCGTTTGGACTGAGTTCTTCTATACATAAAATCCTG
The DNA here is from genome assembly GCF_932274485.2 of Patella vulgata. NCBI lineage: Eukaryota > Metazoa > Mollusca > Gastropoda > Patellidae > Patella > Patella vulgata. The sequence goes on along the minus strand of NC_065886.2, from coordinate 14,469,431 downwards.
AGATTTGAACATAATGTCCTAAGAACTGAGGACTTACAGCTCTGCCATTCTGCTGCCTGTTCAGATATATACAGTCATAAAAGTATTTAAATAACCAAAGCTTAAATTTTGGGGGCTATATATATTAATAAGTTTGATACAAGTCAGTGCTATTCAAATATCTCCATTAGTAATATTTGGTTGATTCCACTATGAATATTTGAATGGAGCAGCTTAAAGACATATTACTTAAAGTCCCGATGCAGCATTTTAAACAATTATGTAAAGAATGAATCGTTAATAGAAATATCGGTCCAATTACAATTCAATTCCGTTCAGTATTTACAAAGATATGTGGAATTGAAATTTCATCAATCTATGCTACTCAGCGCAACAAGACACTGCCATCTTTTATTGGTAGCAGAGAAACTTGATGGGCCTAGTTTTAAATCCGATTAAATCGGCGTCAGAGGATTATCTAGAGTTGGTATTTTGATTTTGTTTTCATAATTAGATAATCAATCTGAGTATATATTTAGCATGTATTTAGCAGTGGACAATTTGATATTTGAGCGAAACAAATGGCACATCAGGACTTTAATATTTGTTTCAGTATTAATAGAGTTAGTTACAAAAAGAAATGATAATAAAAATCTTTAATAGATATTATTAAAATAAAACAAAGACAGAGTGAAAATAAAAATACAAAAATGAAATTGACTGTTCCTTGTAGGAGAAATAAATAGTTCTATGGACATAAATAAAGTCAGCTTCATAACCAAAATATAGAAATTACACTGAATGGACAAACCTCACAAAGCTGAACAACCATAATTTATTAAATCATACAACAGAAAACCAGAGGTTTTTGCGTTAAACACTGAACTACTTAAGCCTATACTGTTAAGTGACCTGACAAAGAATTTGGTATAACCATATTGCACATTTTGGCAGACAGGTCATCAATACAACTTCACACTTCGAATAGTGAGGAAAATCATACACAGTTTTTATTTGTTTAAAGCAGTAAAAATTTAAATAATACTAACATGCAATTGAAAATAACAACCACAGTTTGTGGAGAGATTATAAATACAACCGGGCTTCACTATAATGCTGATATTGAGGTCCACTAATCTACATCTTCATTATACATGTATATAGAGAGAAATGGTGGTTAACGACCATTCAACAAAAGCTAGGTCCTTTCGGGGACTAACATATGGTAAATTTTATTTCAATATTTTGTGCTTAGTGGGTCTTAAGCAGAGGGAGGAACCCAGAGGGCCCGGAGAAAACCCATGAGGTTAAGCAGGCAACCCTGCTCCTTATGTACAAATGTGGGATCAAAACCACACCCCTTTACTCAATGACAGTCCTTATGATCTAAATCACATACATTAGACCATTAGACCACCATCTGTATAATAGTGAAACCTTTTAAAGTATAGATTATCCACAACAATGGACCAGAAAACTGCTTAGTAACAAAATCATCCAACAGTGAGTTAATTTCCACATTTACAGAAAAAAATAATTTAGAACACAAATTTGAATCTAAAAGCATTTGTATAAATGTACAATGACATGAACTCTATATGATATATATAATAAGTTAACATATGCCATGGTAGTACAAAAATTATAGAAAAAAAAAATCAGTGTAACATAAATGAAAGATATAATAAATTTTGACTAGAATTTAAAAATTTCATCTTGGAACACAGAAAGTTGTAACTGTGAATTATCAGATGCTAGTCATAAAGTACTGGAATCAGATTGTTTTAGAACAACCTCTGTTAAACGAGTGGGAGTTGTAGCAGTAGATGATAAAGATGGCGGCCATGCTGTTGATAATTTCAGATGAATATTCATAAGATGAGAATGAAGGTGGTTCAAGTCCAAGTCGGTTCTGGTTAACACAAAAATTCCTGAAAATAAAAGTTATAACAGTGAAATGTAACAAGGATTTCATGTGTCAGCGATATAACTTATGTGTAAGTTGATGATAAATAAATCTATGTAACGCATACAGTTTTCATGATTATCAATGGGTGCTGAATCAGCATCTCTCAGCCGTTGAATTGTACACAGTCGTAATTTAAATAAGAAGACCAATATAATCCTTGAGTGGCATTTAACGATTGAGCACATTAAAAAACACAACATAATTTATATGGAAAACAATCACTGAATATACACATATAGCACGACGACGTTTCGACAAGTATTCTCTTTGTACTTGAAAACGATAAGAGAGTACTTGTCGAAACCTCGTGCTTTATGTGTATAAACCAGTGATTGTTTTTCCATATAAACTGTGTTGTGTTTTTTTTAAAAAAAACCGATGTCATATAGAATTTAAAATTCTCGAGACACAGTTGAAAGTTGCTACACTAAACTTTTTCAAGCACTTTGTTTTCAATTCTTGTTTTGGTTCTCTTTTTTGTAAATAAAATTGTTTTTTATACTTTAATATATTAAACAGACCATGTTATTTGTACTTTAGGCTTTCAAATATTAGTTCATCAATACAAGGGTTCAATTTACCCTTGGATTTGGATGATGATACTGCTGCTTGAAACAGATAACACTGGGAGTTAATTGAAGGAAGTAATTCTACATATTACAGGAACATCCAACTGAATTATTTCAACTTGAGAAAGTGGATGTGAACACCTACCCTTGTATATTTGATACAGCAATCTTTCTCATTCATTAATATTAGGTAATTATTTATAACTGACCCCCCCTCTTCTATTCACCCACAATACACCTATATTCCCTGATTCAATGAACTTCAATTGTAACATGGATGGGAAATCTTCCTTTGTTCTTTTCGTTGAATAAGCAGATTGTTTTTCCTCTAGTAGATTGGGTGGAGCTTAACCGTGCAATAACTAGACATCTTCAATGTTATTGCACACTATTGCTGGTTTACACTAGTTTTAGTAGAAATCATACAGAGAAGTGGAATGGGTTTTCTGTGCAATAACAATAAGCATGTTACAAGTCATTTATAGCATGCTTCATTCGTTAACAGGTTTAACCCCTTGGCCTTCAGCCTCTGGTTAAACCTGTTAACTCATGAAAGCCGTGCTATAAATATAACTTATCTCATGTATACATTAATATTTATTAATCAATCAATCATTTATTACCTGTTTTTTTGTCGGACAAACTACTACAATATATATTGAGCAATGCCACCACATCATCCTCTGATGTCATACCAAATACATCATTGGGCCATAATGATCTGTAATAAGATTGACATGAATTTTATACATTATTATATTATGATACTCACATAGATCCGGGGTTGGCAGAGAAACGATTTTCCAGCATTGTTTCAAATTGTCAGTGGTTTGGATGGGATGAAAACCCAATAACGTCCTGTGAACATGTTGGCATGCATGTAAAAGAATACTTGATAGTTGGTATTTGAAATAGAAGTAGGTTGTTTGGGCACAATGTCCTTCATAGCACACTGCATGGTGTATGCCTGTCTTCATTAGCTGTGTTTGAGCAGAAAAGTAGGGCATTAAACATATGAAACTCACCTGAAAGATCGTAATAGTTGTACAGCTTTTAAATATTGCTGTGTCTGTAGATATTCAGCTAGACTTGTTATAGCTTCTTGTTTATTTACAGCTTTAAAATCCACATTAAACGGAGACGCTTGTCCATTCTCTAGTTCCTGTAGAGCTGTAGACATCTCTACTTGTAATGATGTAGCTTGTAATGACATATCTACCACCTAATGATAATAATGATAATATATATATTAATTATTAATGTAATTTGTGATGACATGTCTACCATTGATGATATTGATGAAAACAAGTTTTCAATCTGATTAAAACACAAATCCTATTTCGTTTTGTTTTTTATAGTTCAAAATTTCGTTTTACTTGTCTTTACTACACTAGGGTCTGGAAGAGTTGTTATCATTGACATGTTCTGGATGGTGTTAGGGATTAGTCAATGAAACGATCTGTTACAGCAAGCTTTAGGCATGTTTTGCACGGAACTGTGGGTAATCCATTAGAAACATCAATGCTGATTTGTTAATCAAATGTCTGACATCATAGGGTCAAAAGCCGCTCGTATGACCTCTGATGCGACCTATCGCTACAACTTGTCAGATCTTCATGTAGTGTAGACCATCGAAAGTATAAAAAAACGAAACGAAATATAGATCTGTATTTTAATCAAATTGACAAGTTTTAGATCTTGTTATCACTGAAAAAGGTAAACTACATAGATGTTCGAACTTGGTCATCTAAAATATGTCTTGCATTCGCGGGCAAACAAAACTTTGAAAGTTTACATATCCTTGAATGTAGTAATACAAAGGTTAAAGATACATTATTGGAGATTAGATAAAGAGCTGGCAGTTCTTACTATAATAGATAAAAACTAGATAATGTAAAGGGAATTTGCTGAAAATGTCAAATTGATCCACTCTGAACCAAGAATTTAGCCTCGATCATCATTACTAAAGTCAGTACAATAAAGTACATAGTCTCAATTATCCACTTCTTGATTTAATGTCTAATTAATAATTTAGAAAACATTTCAGGCCTAAAGAAAGACCTGCAATAGGCAGATTTAGCTCTTGCATAATGTATGTTTAAATGATTTGAAATAAACCATCATTTACCTGTGGTGTGCGGGTGACAGATCGGAAGACTTCTAATAATTTTAAATAACTCTCAAAAAATTGAACCAGTTGAAAAATAAGCTTGTACAGTTTACGACATAAATCTACCTTCTGAAAATATAACATGTACAGAACATTAATTAGTCTTGTCAACAAATATATCTTATGAGGACCATATATGGTCTCAAGTCTTGATTATATCTTCTCCATAAAATCAAATGGCACCATCAATATGCAGTACAGATTACACAAGGGAGAATAATATTTTTATAAACCTGGATCTCTTAATATCACTCAAAAAGATTCTATAAATTTCCATTTAACTAGCTCTCTTGAGTATACAGAATTGCATGTTAATAAACCAGTAATTGTTATTCCAAAATTAGTTTCTAATGTGTATACAGAATTACATGAAATCTGGAATATACACAATTACATAACATCTTTAGTATAAAGAATTACATAACATCTTTAGTATAAAGAATTACATAACATCTTGAGTGTACATAATTTCATAACATCTTGAGTACACAATTACACAATACCTTGAATAGAAACAATTACATCAAATCTGAAGTGTACAAGATTACATAAAATCTTGTAGAAGGTAAATTACCTGTTCATCTCCACTGGTTGACATGGTAACACCATCAAACAATGATTGTTGTTTTATATTAGATTTCAACGATTCTAAACTCTGTAAATATATAAATATATTATCAACATGTACCCTAGTTACTATACTTGTAACGTTAAACTGTGTGTTTAACGTTACAATTGATACAGTCTAAGAATCCTTACGCAAGTTCAAATAGGTTCAAACGCACAATTGTCAACACATATCATTACAGTTTGTATTGGAATAAGTAATTCTATGACAAATAGTGAAGACTGGACCACTAAAATAGTTACCGAACAGTTTTTCTTTGTGGTTATGTGTTCTACATTTGCATAGCGATGTTTCTTGTAATGACGTATTACGCAAGCAAGCCGCCATGACACCATCCAATTGAAATTTCGCGTAGCAGTTGGGTTTCATCAAATCATATAATTATGCGGTAAGGCTTCACCTTTATTTCAATAGGAATTGATTTATTATATGTTAAGCTATGTGCAGTACTGTTTTGGGTCAGTTTATGTGTAAATTAAGGGAGCTATAGGCCAGTAACCTTTTTGTAGTGATTTGACTAAAAAACTTGCGCAAAGGCACTCTGTAGGACGAGCCACTACTGTGGCTGGAGTAAGGCGGAAGACATCAGTAGTGGAACCATTTCTACATGTACCCCAAACACCAGGTATAACCCATGGATATATTCACCTCATCATTTAGATATCATTACTATAATGGTATAGACTCACTATGAATCAAAATATCGTACACAGGATGTTGTTTATTAGCTTTTTAATGTCCAATACATTGATATTATGGACAGGCTGATTTTACTAAGATTATTTTTCATTATGAAGAAGGCATAAAATGGGTAAAAGCATAAAATAAATTCCTGTAAGTAAAAAGTTGCATTATTGAAAATGGCGGAAAGACCCAGGAATACATGACACCCTTTACAAAACTGTTTCCATGACAACTACAGACTTTTGACCTGACTGTTTCAATTACAGACTGTTGACCAGATGTAATACACTGGAACCCAACTTGACCTCACTTGTTTCCATGACAATTGCAGACTGTTGACCGGACTGTTTTCATGACAACTGCAGGCTGTTGACTAGATTGGATTCCAACTTAAGAAAGAAATTTTTGCATCTTTCATGCAAAATATGCCCACAGTATTTACATATGAAAGATTACAGAAAGGATCAAAGACTCTGGGTTTGTATATTACCTGTTCAGCTTGATCTTTTCTCATATAATAGGTCTCAAAACATTCCTGTATTTCTAACACACAAAATCGATGTTTCTCTACAACACGACTACCTAACAACTGAAAAAAAACAGAACAAAACAACATTTAATCAATATCTTCCTTTTATTTTTAAGGATTGTCCTGTCTACGATATCACCCTTGGAGGAAATGGACGTAAAACCTCAGAAACAAACGAACCAAAGATTGTCTGAGAACCACAAGAACCCTTCTGATTTGCAATTGATCCATGCAATGTGAACCATGAGACTGTGTATAGTAAGTTGACATCTTGGAATAGCCTAACCTACACAGATCATTGGTACTTTAGTGTATATTAAAGGTACAAATGAACGATACTACTGTTTATAATGCCAACACATCGACATCCTCTAGCTTTAACAATCCCTGGGCCATGTTAATAATTATACTTACTGTATCTGATTCCACATATATAAAGGGACATTCCATTTGTAAATAAACCATATCTAATACCTGTAGTAAGCTTGGTTAAGGATTTTAATTTGAATGTCTCTTGATATAAAACATGGATATCAATTGGTAAGACGTTTTTTGTTTTTTTTAAATTTATGTGACATATAGAACATTCCTGAATATCACTCTAAGACTAACAAAGTATTTTTTCATCACAAGCAAAAGAGAGAGAAAAATGGGGTTTAATGTCCACTGGACACAATCTAGGTCATCTGGTGCCTAACATATTGTACAATTTTATATCACATTTTGTTTGCATGTAGGGGTCTTTATAAGCAGTGAGGATAAACCGAGGGACCTGGAAAAAAAAAACTTCACAAGGTTTGGGCAGGTGACCTTACTCCTTGTCATGTACATGCTTGGTATCAGAACAACAGCAACTGACTCAATGATCTGAAGTGTACATTTTAGACCACTTGATCAACCCACACCTCATAACAAGCAGTTTTTTCGCATCCCCTGGCGAAAACGTCGGTCTAATGAAAGTATAATGGGATCGATTCTATGTAACTGGCGAAAACACGCAGGAAAAGCGTACATGGAAAGCAGGGCTAAAACTGATATTACATAAACACATGACAAAGCTAAAAGATTAGAATATAATTTATAAAAGGATATATATTTGACTAGCAACAGATTTTAATGAATCAGCTTTAGATATATAATAACAGGCTTCTTTACACATTGTCATTAATCTTCTTCTCATCTCCTATAATATAATAAAATACATTATAATATCATGGAAGAGGTAAATGGTTCGTATGAGTCTTTAGAAGTCATGGCAGGACAATGGTCGTATGCATAACCTCAGTTTGCTTCAGGATTTTTGAAATTTACTGAAGAAAGATATACCATGTTTGTCCTAGCATTTCTGAAAATTTTTTTTTTAAAGATTTCTTAAATTTGCCGATTAGAGCTGCCCAGCACCCACAAGAATCAGCTATTTCATTTGAACAAATCTGAATAAACACCAACATATGACAATATACCAACCATGTTTCATTGAATCCATAAACATGTTGAAAATTTGCAATTATTTATGTCAGACAGAGGTGACGGCAATCTATGGCAATATACCAACCAATTAAGTTTCATTGAAATCCATCAAGCACGTTGAAAATTTACAATTGTTTACATCAGACAGAGGTGACGGCATAAGCTCCTTCAGGCCGATGGCAGCCAAAAGTATGCATTTAATTTCCCGGAAAGCCGAAACATGCACATGTGGATAAATCGCAGTTTAACTGTCAATATTTGTTGTAACAGACAATAAATATTTTTTATAACTTACCCGGAATAATCTGGGAAAGATCTGACATGTACTAACAGCATGGGTTAAAGACACCTCTCCTAAAACTTTAGCAACATGTCCTCTCCATACCTCCTCTACTTCATCAGACTGTAGGTTAAAATACAGCGCATGGAGATGAGAGAAACTGGGCGAGGCAGTGTTACCACTTAATTCTACTATATCTGTTTCACTATGGTTACTGTATAAACTATGGCTGTAAATATAAACATAATCCTAGAAGCATTATCAAATTATCCTGAGAGAGAAGAGAGAGAGAGAGAGAGAGAGAGAGAGAGAGAGAGAGTTTAATAAAGTCAACTGGAAAACAAACTAGGTCTATTTGGGACTAACATATGGTTCAACTTTTTATTTCAATAATTTGCTTGCGCGTAGGGATCTTTAGCAGGGGAAAGTAACCAGAGGACCCTAAGAAAACCCAAGCATTATCAAATCATATTCTAATAAATTACAGGAGCCAGCTGTGGACATTAAATGATCAAGATACTACTACTAGCATTATCAATTGAGTTATATTAATTCTTTCACTGCCTAACTCGTACCTGTACCATGTATATTTCATTCTAAATCTACCAACAAACAACAAACACCAAGGTTTTAGTTAACTTTAAATTATAAAACCCACTACTGAACTGATGATCAAAAACTGGTCATACAACTGATAATAAATTAAATAAGTCAATATTTGATACTATTTTAAAGTCTTAAAGAAGTTTAACATGAAGAATTGGGTCAAGAGGGAGTTTTATTTCAATTAGTGACAAATTCTAAGAGATAGTCACTTTATTTACAAATTTCAGTTTCCACAGTGAAACACAAAACTGATTATATCTCCAGTTGGCTACATCTATGGACCTATAATTTTGACAATTGGGAGTGCCACTTTAAAGATCTAGGTATGATTTTATCTAAGAGTTACTGTATATACTTACGTTGAAGCAGTTAAAGGACTAGAGTGTCGTCTTTCTCGTTGTAATGTAGCATTTTGTACAAGTATAGAATTAGAGGCAGCTAGATCCTGTGGTACACTACTCTCATCAGCAGCTGAACTTGTCTACAATTATATAAATTAAAGATGTTGAAAACAATAGATGATATGGATGAATGCTCAATTTAGTAAACTGTTAAAATGTGAATGAATGAATGAATGAATGAAATCGTGTTTTCCTACCTTTCTGCACGAACCAGGTGAATGAAGAAGGGCATGTTATGTGCTGTGAGGGAAATTTTGCTCAGACAGCAATTCAATTCTACTTCTCAAGGGTTATTTGAAGTACGCGACAACATGTACATGGGTACATGGGATCTCCATTTTTCATACAATCCTAAAGACTAGGCACTATTCTTGCACCACTGACACGAGAAACCCCGCTTGAAAATCATGCAGTGTTCATAAGAAATTGAGGACAATAGAATGATGCATGAAGGTAATGACCATATATGAACACATTTCTATGTGGGGTTATAAAAAGATAGGATGACGGGATGACAGAAATACACACATGGGGGCAATGACCTTATGAGATCATAAAAAGATAAATATTGAATGAATGAATGAATGAATGAATTTACCTCATCATTAGAAACAGTTTCCTCTTTAACACTAATACTATCACTAGGTGATATCGGTATCTCCTGCATTGTAACACCGATTATATTCAGATCAGGTACACTACCATAATGATGAGGACGACGACTTATAGACGTAGGGGAACTCTCCATATTGATAGATGTTCTACGATCAAGTTGAGAAAAGAAATCTTCATTCTGAAAGACAAAAATACATTCTTTACATAATTTTCCGAAAAACATACATTTCAAATAAAATGGAGTTTATTGTCTTATTTTGCTACACCAAACATTTCAAAATACTGATTAAAAAAAATGTCCATTCACTGTTTTTTTTTTCACTGCTGTTTAGTCACTACATTTACAATAGAGTGAACGCTTGTATTTTTTATTTATTTTGCCATGATTATGCACGTCTGTATATGATGTCAGTGTTCATGGAGCAAGTGCTTTATTCTACACAGTATCAATCTATGATGCTTTGATGGCCATTTGACAGTAAGCAGGACATTTTGGGTTTAACATTGAGGTGTGCACATAATGAACCCTTGACAGTTGGAATTCGATGAAGAGTACATTGAAACATTGCTGTCCAGACACAATTTGCTCCACAGCAGATTGCATGGTGTATGTATGTCTTCACTAGTCCAATTGGTGCCGAAAAGTAGGACGTCAAACATTATTTTATTTCAACTATGTGTCAAACTCAGATTTTACTATACATCAGTTAGATTCACAACACATATATTTACTCAATATTTTGTTTGAGGGGAAAAAAATACATCTTACCTCAGATTCCAGTTCATTGTCCAAGAAATCAAAACCTTTAAATGTCATCATTAGCTCATTACCACTACTATCATGTAATAAACCTTCATCTATCAAAATAATAAAATATATATTACAAGTCATTATTAGCTGATTATGCTACTTTCATCTATAAAACAGCTATACATTGGCTACTTCTAAAATTAAAAAAAAAGACTATTCCATAGTTTTAGCAGCCATGGGCCACTGATTTGTAAGAAAATTGGAGAATTAAATTTTATTTGATTCGATTTACTAATATTTCAGTTGTTTGAGTGCAATGGGATTGGGAATCAGGCTTTGAGGAAGGAACTATAAAATCCACAATAAAAACAGGAATAATAAATATCTGAGGGTATGATAACGGCAATAATAAAATAGGATTATCTAAGGGTATGAAAACAGTTATAATAAAGTATCATTATTTGAGGGAATGAAAACAGGAATAATAAAATAGGATTACTTGAGGGTACTTCTGGTAATGATGCTTCTTCTCCACTTGATGCTACACTCTGTTGATGATCTAATGTATCACTTGATTGGCTGAATATCACCTGAAATAACCAATCATTAATTAAACAACCTGATCATCAAAGGAAGACGTGTACCATGGATCGTATCTATAAGCTTATAATCTTTTCGAGGCATTTACATAGTAAATGATTTAATGAACTATAATACTTGCTTGTGAAAAACAGCTACGTAACTAAATTATATTATAGCAGCTGTCTTCCATAAGTATGTATCATATTTCATTATATCAGCTTACAAAATATCACCTTTCTTTGCCATCTTAAATAATGGACCGTCACCAAATTTCAACACTTGCATCCAAACAAATAACCTGAAGAACTGGGAGGGTGGGGTTGAATGACACCACCGATAGAATATAATAAATTAAATGTCGGTTATTATCAAATCATTAACAGAATTATGTCAACATTTTCTTCGTCGGTGGCTGTGTCAAGATTATTCCTTGGAAGCAAGTGTTGAAATTTTGCGACATTCCAAGACTATAATTTGCTTGGAGATATATTGCATAAACTTCTATAAGTTTGGATATGTTTTCATATCAATAGGCTATTGAATAAATATACAAAGTGATGATGTTACCCCACTCACACAGGTAATCTTAAATGGAATAACTTAATAATGAACTTTCTTTAATATATGGTATAATACAAATTATTATTCATATTCAAATATAACACATTTTTATTTATATGTTTAAAACTGGTAAAAAAAAAAGCTCAAAGTTAGAAATTTTTTCAAGAGCATTTAGAACACTTAAAAGTGTACAATTATACAAGTGGAATATCATTCTGCAACTTAAAAAACAAGAAAAAACATACATTTTGCTTTGTTTGGTTCAAATAAATAAATTTTCACCGAAAATTATTCAAAAATCAGCTTTTACTAAATTGATTGAATCGCAGATGTGAGAACATGAGTCGACTTGAAATATTTATTGCGTCTCGAGACTTGACTTAGACTCGGTAGCCATGGCAAACTTGCGACTTGAAAGACCTAACAAATTGAAGCAAAAACATATTTTATTGAAAGGCAGCTGATGGGTCCTATCGTATTATGGGATCCTAATAAGTTGCAAAATTAAAGCCTATGTTGATTTGCTGACTTATCTGATGAACTGATGACTTGTGGGACACCTGGGCTTTGTGAAGACTTGGGACTCGAGTTGGTACCAAAGTCAGCGACTTGGGACTCAAACTCGGACTTGAAGTGCTGCGACTTGGGACTCGACTCAGACTCGAGATCCAGCAACTTGTTCCCACATCTGTTAAATCATACTATCTTTGTTAAAGATTAATCTATATGGTAAGTCCATTATGTCGGGACAGGACAATTCAAACCAGGTACAAATTTATGCAAAGTCTGACAGTGAAGGTCAGCGACAAAAAAACTAAAGGTACCCAAATACCTCAAAACATTTACCAATGTGCAAGCTTGAATTGATCTACAGCCTAACTCTATAAGGGCATTTTAACCTAAAAGCTCTATATATTTATGTAGCAATTAATATTTGTCTTGACTGTCGTATAAATTAACTATTTTATTTGCAGTGAGTGAGTGAACTTTACAGTATTTTTTCTTGATATGGATTGAAAATAAATATAATATAACTCAATCAATACATAGTTTCAAATTATAACAAAACTGATATCTTAGGAAAATAAAATCAAAGACAACCATTGAAGGCATGAAATAATTTTGCAGCTGAACACAAGATACCATCACCAACTGAAGCACAAGACCCAGAATGATACAATGTCGAGCCTGTTTGGGGCACATAAAATATATTAAGACTGAAGTTTATCTGTTTAATTTATATAATGTACTAGTCGAATGATAAATTCACAGAATATGTAAATTGTTTTATTCAAATTTACTTGGTATTTATTTGTTTATGACAATAAGGGGGGTTGGGTGGCCGAAAGACTTCTGTGTGCGCGTTACATCATAAGGTTCGTTATTGAGTCAAGTGGTGTGGTTTTGATTCCCCGCTTGTACATGACAAGGAATAGGGTCGCCTGTCTAATCTTGTGGGTTTTCCCCTGGGTCAACCGGTTTCCTCCCACTGCTAAAGACCCCTACGTGCAAGCGAATTATTGAAATAAAATTAAACCATGTGTTAATCCCAAAATGACCTAGTTTGTGTCGAGTGGAGGTTAAACTTTATTCCTCTTTCTCTAACTTGTGACAATGAAGTAAAACTATGGAAACACAGACTCGACAAAAAAAAACACCTATGAAAGTGGTTGTATATATTTTTAAGAAGCGGACCAAGAGGTAGATGGTGAAAGAGATTTATTAGGTAACCGCTTTCTTACCTTATTATCAATAACTGTATCCTAACAGTGGCAAGGTAAACAAACGGTCACTATAAATACCACCATGTTATATTGGATATTTTAAAATCTTTCATCATTTATAATTAATGAAGAAAATGATGGTTATAATTTATGAATGATGGTTATGAATGATAGCAATTAGTATTGGTTATGTTGATTATGAGGAGAATGTTGAGTAGTACAGATGAGAACATGATGAAAATTTGTGACGTGTGTTTTGATTGTGTGACCAGGTCCAATGTCACAAAAGGGTTAAAATGATACGTATGAATTGACTAGGATGACCAAAACGACTATTTCTTTTTAATGAATGACAATAATGATGATAATTGGTATTATATGGTATGATGATGGAATTATATGATATGATGATAATTGGTATTATATGATACAATGATAATTGGGCCATTGGTATGATGATAATTGGGCCATTGGTATGATGATAATTGTTATTATATGATATGATGATAATTGTTATAATATGATATGATGATAATTGTTATAATATGATATGATGATAATTAGTATTATATGATATTATGATAATTGGTATTATAATATGATATGATGATAATTGGTAAATGATATGATGATAATTGTTATTATATGATATGATGATAATTGTTATTATATGATATGATGATAATTGGTATTATATGATATGACGATAATTGGTATTATATGATATGACGATAATTGGTATTATATGATATGATGATAATTGGTTAGGTATTATATATGATATGGTGATAATTGGTATTATATGATATGATGATAATTGGTATTAAATGACAATGATGATGTTGATTAGTTTTAATGAATTGAATGTTCAACAATTGTGATAAAAACCATGACTAGAATGATGATTAACATAAATAAATTAAGGTCAAATGTGATGATTATTAATTGATGATTATTAATAATTTGATTAGCATCAAAATGGATGATAGTCAACTTAGATTCATCTAGTTTCAGATGTTAAAGATTTTGATCCTTTGCCAAGATGGGAAAGATGGTCTTATTATAATGTACAGCCTTAGAAATAATTAACTTGTTATTCTTTTGCATTCTAAAACTTCATGAAAGGTTATAAATGAATAGACTACAAATTTAGCTCAACAATCTTTCGGATTTTGCATTTTTAATTCAGAAATAATGGTCATGGACAGATCAGATCTAGATTTTGTTTTGAAGCAGAAATTCGCAAATACATGTACGTATATTTTGTGAAACCATATCAGAGATTTCATTTCTCCTCTATAAAAGCTTTTACACTCAAACTGATTAAGCACTGTGAAACCCCTCCAACATTGCTGCTATATGTATAAGAAACATTCCTATGATATCTTATATAACCATTCTTAATACTTACTGATGGACTTTTGGGTAAACCAACTCTCTGACCAAAACATGTCAAAAGATTCACCAATCTTTCTCTTGTTCGTGCCTGTAAAATGCAAATTTAAAAAAAACTCACATAATTTGAAAGAGATTTGTGGCATATTGACCTTTTGGAGAGAGATAAATCCTGATAGCAATGTCATCTAAATAAATTGCGTAGAGTTGCTCAAGTAATAATTAGCCGATATCATAATCCTGGATATCACTGGACTCCAAACCTTGGGCTAAGAAAAACCTTGTGATTTTTCAATCCAGGGTCTCAATTGTCAGGGATAGTACCAGCCTTTCTTGGATGGTTAAAAAAATTAAGGTCCTCCCGAGAACCCTTGAAAGATGTAATTTGATGAAGAGTAGGCAGAAACACTGCTGTCTGGACAAAATTCACCTCCTTAGCACTGCACACATGACCATAGAAAACAATTATCATATGTTGATCACAACTATGGTGTCGACGAGGGGTTATGACACAATTTCTAACATATAGATTCTGTAATAGTTATTAAAAAAAACATTACAATGGTGTATCACATGGATATTGGCACGATTAAGTTTATGTTAATTTCATAATTTATTATCTTTTTGTTACCATATATAGTATTTTCAGTTCTCAATTATTGTATACCTGTGAGGCTTGTGGTCTTCTCCATACAGAATCTATATCTTGGTTGTTAGATGGTTTCCTTGACAACGAGACTGTTGATGATGAGGATGATGGACTAGCTGATTGGTTTGTCTCTTCTAATGTTTTCGTAGTATCTCCCCCAGCCAGGTATTTTCGCCCTATAATTGGTGTCTTCGAAAGGTCAACCGAAAAATCTAGAGTTCGTCCTGGAATACAAAACCTTTAGCTTAATAGCGAGCAAGAGAAATTGGGTTTAACGTCCACTCAACACAAAGTAGGTCATTTTAGGTCATTTCGAGACTAATATATGTTTTAATTTTATTTTCAATAATCCGCTTGAACGTAGGGGTCTTTAGCTGTGGGAGGAAACCCTACTCCTTGTCACCTAGAAGCAGGGAATCGAAACCACACCACTTGACTCAATAACGGACCTTATGATCTAATGTGCATGCGTTAAACCATTTGGCCACCCAATCCTCCTAGCTTAATAGACAATTCTCTCAAAAGTTATAAACTGATTTACTCAAGTTTAATTTAAAATAGAATTTCAGTGATAAATTTCTGGAAGAAATGGAGATTGAATCAAGAAGCCACTGAAGTAAAAAGATTAAGTCAAATTTGATTGCATGAAAAATCAAAAATTATTAAAGCTGATAAATTTCAAACTAGCCTATAATACGACTACTATATAGGTTGACCTGTGTAAAAAGATTCATAAAGTTATCTTGAATGACTTATGAGATGTGCTCCAGAATATAAATTTTATACTAAGCCTAATTGGTTTCTATAGAAACACAAAAAAAAAGTAAATCTGCAAAATTTCAATTTAACTTAAAGGCACAACTACTATAATAGGTCAATATGTGTACAGAGGATGGATATACAGAACCAATTTCAATATCCCTCCCGAACTTCGTTCGGCGGGGGACAATAAATTTACCTGGCAGTTCCTTGGGTATTCTTGTGAAAATCTCAGCCTCAGCAAAAGATGTATGAGAGAAGACATTTAATTCACTACTAATACTGGAACTAACAGGTGGAGCTGCTGCTAGAGTAGATGAACGGGTGACGGCTAACTTCAATATCTTTAACGCCTCCTTGAAATTAGCTCCCTGTACATGTTTAGATGCTGAGTTAAAGAGTTCTGAGTTGAGTAAACTACTAGGTGTTGAGTTAATATCTATATAATGAACCATACAGTGTAATATCTGTAATACAGCTGATTGATACATTGATGGCCCTTTCTCTAATATCTGAAACAGTTGTAATATAAAATAAACATGTCTATTTTCTAATATCTGTAACAGTCATATGGTAATCACGTCTCTTCTCAGAAACAGTTCAATATGATAGAGAGAGAGAAATGGGGTTTAACGTCCACTTGACACAAACTAGGTCATTTCAGGACTAACACATGGTTTAATTTTATTTCAATCATTCGCTTGCACGTAGGGGTCTTTAGCAGAGGGAGGAAACCGGAGGACCCGGAGAAAACCCACGAGGTTGGACAGGCGACCCTACTCCTTGTCACGTACATCCGGGGAATTGAAACCCCGCCAGTTGACTCAATGACAGACCGTATGATACAGCGCGCGCGTGCTAACCATTCGGCCATCCACCCCCCCCCCCAGTTCAATATGATAATCATGTCTATTCTCTGAAACAGTTCAATATGGTCAACATGTCTATTCTCTGAACCTCTAATATCTGAAACAGTTCAATATGGTCAACAGGTCTATTCTTTAATATCTGATACAGTTAAAGATAAAGATGTTGTGTGTTATATGCTGATAATGATGATACTCAGTTAATAACAGTGTATACTAATAATACAGACACTCAGTATACTATATATAGATCTTTCACTTTTCGTATAACTGTATTGTCAAATACAACTATATACACATTAAAACATATGTGTTTTTAATCTCAATTTGAATGATTACCTGTTCATTCAGTAAATGTGGTCATCTTAAGAGCTAAATGACACTAATTAGGCCAATACAGATGCTTTCTTTTTTTAATTTCAAAATGTATACACAAAACCTTGGTTTCCATCCGACAGACTAGGAGCCAGGTCCTCTGTTCCCCACCACTGACAAGAAGAAACCAGAAATCAGAAATTGTAAAGAACCTTCACGTCAAACACCGGGATCAAACCCTTGACCTTTAGTGCCATATATATGGTATAGTAACTGTGTGACACGAATGAATGTAGATATAAATATACTTACCTCTACTAAGAATGTAACCATACTAACAACAGCAGCTGAATATACATCATGTAGATATTTAACAACACATTTCGTCCATTGAAAACTATCTTTACCACCAAACGTACCACGACTATATAAGGTCATCACAGTACCCAGATTATTTAATCGTTCAGATTGTTGATTACACATCTACAAATAAAACAATTCCAAGGTCTCAACCATCTTTCCAAGTCTATTTAATATAATTACACTTAACTTCAATGTCAGTTAAAAAGAGGCACATGAGCTGTTTTTAGTGCCCTGAAATGTTCCCAGTAGTGATACTTGGACAAAATAAAAAGACTAAAACAGAAACCACCCTACCTCATCAGATTTTTAGGAACTGAGAACGAGGACATTTTTTTGTTGACATTTTATATTTCATTCTATAAATTCTATAGTTACCTGAGCCACATTATCAGCAGCATCACGACACGTCTTATTATTCTTCTCATAATTATGTACCATATATGGTAGCATAGCCATAACATTCATGGGAAAACCTACAAGATAATGTTTATTTCTTATTAAACACCTTAATACTGAATAAAACCAAATGCTCCATCTAATTTAAACTAGTTGATATTTGGTTCCTCACTCTATTAAAGTCTAAAGAAATGTTGAAGAGGAGAGTGTTTTGGGTATGCGATGACAGCATACATGTATAATAATATTATATCACATATTTTGATTGGTAGGTTGATTCAGAATTGACCAATCCCATTCTGCACTATACTGAAAGCACTTTATAAAGGAATGTCTTTGTACAACAGACAAGTGTAGTAAGTTCAAAATAAACAAAAGAAAGGAAGGAACTTTTGGAATAATTCCTGTATCAATCTATCAAAAATCTCAATTTCCCAAATACCAGTAAATTCTTATCTTACCCCACATTCCAGTTGGATCCATGATAGGTGCGTTAATACATAATACAACTCGTGCTAACAGTGACCAGGTGGCTTCACACGCCATGTTCGATGTACAACCCTTCAATAATAATGTTTGTAGACCAGGAAAGTTGGGCCATTTGATCTGCTGCAGTATCTTCTCTAACTTTTCACGACATTCTGGTCTTTCTGGTTGTAGATGACATAACATCTGTGATTAAAAATTTATCCAGTATTAAAGATATTCTCTGATTTATGGAAAAACATAATGTTGATTTGTTCTGGCTTTATTTAGACAGGAAATGACAGGGGTTTATTTTCTGAATCAACTGCCCATTCAACACATATATCAAATCCTGGAACTGGTTAGCAAGGCATTGCTTTATTGATTGAGCCACAGTGGCAAATATTCAAGCACTTGCTAGCCATCATCACAGACACGGTTCTTACTCTCAGTCAGCACCTTCTTACCATCATCCCAGACACGATGAAGGTGATAAATTTTCTGTCTTGTCCTTTGTATCACAACTAGCTCTTGTGACATGTTTTCTAGAAACATTTGTTGCCATATGACCATAGATGGAAGCAGACCTTAAGCACCACAAACGAGCGAACGAACGAACAGCTGATATTTTGATATATGATTGTGTAGTCTGCTGAGTATTTAGACCGATTACTTCTGATTTCAAGATTGTAGATTGTCTGTGTTCATGTATGGTTTGTTCTATGTTTTGTTTATTAGTTAAACTACAACGCCCACTTTCTATGATTAAATATTTAAAAAAAATTGGTTTTAACCCAACAAGTAGTCAAAAACTTAGCAAATAATGGAAGACTTACATTTAGCTTGATTTAGATTTGGATTATCAAATTCGTTTATTAACATCCCCAATCCAACCCATAAATCACAGACCAAAAAAAAAAGAAATTGACTAAACATTCACCTTATCTAATAGTCGTACTGCTAATAAGAATTCATATTCGTAGTCTGATTCCAGTAGTGAAACACAGATCCAGAACATCTGTGTCAATAGAGTTATCTTATCTTCCGTACCATTCTGGTCGAGATTCTTCAATGACTGAGCACTACGTGATCTCGCTAGATTTGATCTACGATTATCAGCATCTGTACTACTTCTATTCCTTAAATCAACTGAATATAAAATAAGACCATATATATAAGACCATACAACAAAATATTCTGGTACATAGATACTCTTGCTTCACTTAAACAGGGTCAAATGACATTTATATTTCAAAAAATCAAAAACAATCTCATTAATTATCTCATGTAAATATTTTCCCCACCAGTTACATGAAATGAAATGGGGTTTAATGTCCTACTGTTCTGCTCCCACTGGACTAATGAAGACAGCTATATGCCTTGACAGCGGTGCTAAGAGGCACATTTTGCCTTGACAGCGAATTCCAACTGCCAATGGATCTTTTATGTGTACGCCAATGTGTACATGGGACCTCGGTTCTTCATCCCACCCGAATGACTAGACAGCTGTCCTTGTCACTCTCACTCCTGCACCAGACAAGGAGAAACCACGCCAGAAAATCCTGATGAACTTTCTTGGCCAACACTGGGAGCAAACCCGCGACCACTAGACTAGCGAGCCAGTCTCTTACCCACTTGGCTCCCACATCAGTTACAGGAATTAACTCTATAACAAATTTTTGAATGAAACCGGAAGTATCAAGTATGCAACCCTGATAAATGTTACTGACAAACATGAAAAAAACTGGATAATCATACATTCCTATAAACAACATGATGCAGTGCCTTGAATTGTGATGTTTATGAGAAGTCATTTAGCCCAGTAGTAAACCTTTGACAAAATAAAAACAAACAAATCAAAAACCTCCTTCCACATCAGAGTTTTGGGATGGATTGTTTGAGAATCCTTAAATCTGAATAGTTTCAATGTCAACCTGATTAAATATTAATTCCAACTTACTGGCAGCTGCTCGAGCTTTCTGTGTAATCACAGCAACAGAGTAACTTGTACTGCGACAATGATGAGGTAAAGCTTGTTTTGGTGCCGTCATACCTGGTCTTCTACCATCAGAATCATTGGCAAGATTAGGTGTGGACATAAACAACTCCCTCATAAAATCTATAGGACGGAACTCCAGGTCGAGATTATCAACAGCAGCCTCTAAGGTCAACATTATTTCTGTTACATAACCCTGATAAATAATACAGTTAACATTTATTCTACAAAGATAAAACTACTACATTGACGGCTAGCCCCCGGATCCATGCACTTAATCTGATATAAACATTTTTTTGCGTATTGTGGCTTGTCCGTAGATTCTTTTGTGTAATTGTGTGTGGTGCAATTCCCCTGCACTTACTATTATAATGTGGTTTCTTACACAGAGTTGTTTGTCATTATGCGAGTGCTTTGAAAATTCAAATCAGTTCACATCAGTATTAATATCCAGTTTCACATCTGTATTGCTTGTCATGTTAGTTACTATAATTACACTTTTAAATAAATAAAGATTTATGATTTTGCAGTTTTATAGGCCTCTTAGATAAAGACTGTTTGATTTTGTAGTTTCTTTTTGTAAAGTTTCAGAGGCCTCTAAAATTGCTTGATTTCTTTAGTTTCAGATGCTTCTTAAATAAAAAATTTTTTTTGATTACTTTTTTAATTTCGGTTGTAGCTCAAGCACTAGTTAGTTTTAATGGCTATAGCTTATCATGGACCTGTGTCATACATGTGTTTTAACATTCAGCATAATAAGGTTATGACATACCTGCATATCTTCACCTTGTTCAGCAACAGTTTCAACCAGACGTGATAGAATATCAGACAACATCTGCGTGGAGGGACGAATTCTTAAAGCTCGTAAAATCTGAATAAACAATATATATAAAGCACTGAGCAATCAAATTACCGGTACTTAATATTTGTTGTTTATTTCTTGCTATGTCCATGTATTTTGTCTTGTCCGCAGGTTTGTCTTGTTGATTTTGTTTTGTGTGTAGTGCGGTCCTCCTGCACTTACTATTTTTACTGACCAGAAAATGCTTATTATCGAACTTAGTCATGGTAATGAAACAATACAAAACCCCCACTCAATTATAAGCACAGTTATCATGTTCCATAGCATTGTCAAATTAGATTGTTTATCTCTCCTTAACCTAAGCAAAAAAATCATCATCGAACTCAGTCAAGATATTCACCAAATTATCACCTACACCAATTAGTCTATGCAATTAAATATTATGGTTAACTTTACTGATTTTTGTAGGAATCGTTTAATTAATTGAAAGATTTGAAAGACATCTCTTCTACCTGAAATGATCTACCAGCATAATGTCTAGATGAACAAGATAAAGCTAGCTGTAATGCCGTCTGGGACCAACGTTGTTCAACTAAGGCTAATGGATAAATCTCTTTAAAACAACGAACAACACATTTCAGGAAATATTCTAAATGAGTTGCACTTTGAGTATTCAACATCTTTGGTGTGATGTCATCACAACTCCACAATGGACGACCTCTCCTGGAAAAAATAATAAAACAAATTCAACAATTATTACAAATTCATAACAAGTCCAATAACTTTGAGTACAGGTTGGTTATAATAAGGTTTTCAATAAATTCATCCATTTTTGAAAAGACAGGGTGAAAACTGAGGGGATTTTCGATTTGGGTCCCATCTGAACGACTCGCCAATTGCTCCGTCTAGAACAACTGACAAGACGGAATCAGGATGGAAAATCCTGAGGAATTTTTTTGACCAGCACCAGGATCTAACCTGCGACCTCTTGGTTAGGGTGTCAACACAATACACACTGAGTCACAGTGGCTTCTGTAATTTCAAGAGAAAGTATTACAGTATGGGCAAACTCGATCAAAATGTGTTTTAGTGTAGATGTATGTAAAAGAGTTAGATTCGATCCTCTGTCGATGAGGTTCAGGTGATAATGATTCGCAGTGGAGAGACTGACCACATGTAGAACATGATGTGTGTAAAATATGGTTGTATTTTATCACAAAGCCAAATGAGACTGACAAATTGAAATATAATATTAGAGATTTTACTTTTAAAATAAACAACAAAATGGAAGAGAGAGAGAGAGAGAGAGAGAGAGAGAGAGAGAGAGAGAGAGAGATGTGGTTTAATGTCCACTAGACACAAACTATGTCATTTCAATAATTCACTTGTGCGCAGGGGTCTTTAGCAGTGGGAGGAAACTACACGACCTGGAGTAAACCCACAGGGTTTGGCAGGCAAGGCTACTCCTGAACACGTACAAGTGTTGGATTGAAACCACACCACTTGACTCAATGACAGTTCTTATTATCTAAAGGGTATGCGTTACACCACTAGACCACCCAACCCCCTATAAATAGAAGACTTACTTATTATCCATGAAATTTAGAATACATTGAGCCACTTCTTCTACAGTATTAAAACTATCAGGATCAGCCATTGTACTTGTTTCTGGTGTAATGGTGGCGCTACTATCTATACTAAATGTAGATCGTGCTATAATTTGATGTGGAAGGTTCGCCTCTCGAGGTGGGGTTTCTGATAAGAACAAAAAAAACCAATAAATTATTCTTATTGTAAAGAGATTTGTCTGAAGCCTATCTTGTGTAATAAAATTATAACTTATTCCAAAATTCAGTAGTAAAAACAAGATTTTAAGTTGAATAGGTGGTTTAATCATCATACAGTTTCAGATTATACAATACTTTTCAAATTATAAACAGAAATTGAATATTTTTGAATATTTTAATCCACGAATAAAGAGAAGGATAAAATTACTGTAAATAGTTAAATGGTTGACAGCAAAGCAAGCTGCTAAAATGTTTTTGTTGAGCTGTTGTTTTTAGAAATAAATTGTCTGGATACAGTCATATATGATTGATCTGTCAAAAATGGGATAACACACATTAGGTTAGCGTTGATGTATTTGATCAGACCTATTTGCTTTTTTTTAATAAACGTACATGTATATAGTCTATCATTCTATATTTAACCTATATTCTGGTATCTTGACATTGGAGAAAGGTCAATATAGGTCTAGCCTGTTCCTCAATCCCATTTTAAATGAAATAAAATATTGTTTATACAAGAAAAATTTGCGATATTTTAACCAGATTCACGAGTATGGAAACATTGTCGTTTTAATACTCACCTACAGATATAACCGAATCTCTATCTTCTGATATTATTTTGACTGTATCTGTTGGATTTCTACGATTCTCCAACAATAGTCTGGCTATATCACTATGGTCATGTGATGATGCTAATAGTAGGAGATTCAATAACAGTTTCTTACAATGTTCATATACCAACGGTCGACTATGATCCAAACCTGAAAAAGTTATTAGAATGAAATATCATTTTTTGGGTTTAATTTTTAGAAAGTAATTGTTGTACTGGAAGTGTCATATTGTTTTATATTGTATACCATTGTGGTCTGAAACCGTCTGTTTAAGTAGACACAAGTTGTCTCCCTTATGATGTAGTTCTTCTGCCTTTTTGAGTAATAAAGTGATTGGAATTTTAACATGGAGAATGGTTGTGTTTTCCTTTTCAAGAATACGAATATAACAGAAGGAATAACAACTGGCCCGATGCCTTTGTAATTAGGTAAATATCATTTTTGGATTTAATTTGTAGAAAGTAATTGTTGTACTGAAAGACATAACACCTGGGATGCCTCTGTTGTTGTAATTAGATAAGGGGATACTGAAATGTCAAGTGGTAGTGTCAAAAATTATGAAGAACAGTGAATATATCATGTAGCAGAAATTGTGGTTATGTCTTACCAAGGAATATAAAGGGAGATGTAGATTGGAAATCGGGTAGGTTTGACTTACCAAGGAATATAACATGTAACATGAGTGGTAGATGTGGTGACCAATCAATCTCTAGACCATCTAATACAAGATCAGATAAAAACATTATAGCTATATTACTTCTGAAATATAAATAACAAAATACATATTTAATAATCCATTTTAAATCTATGTTAACAATTTGCATCAGATGTACACATGTATTACCTTAACATTCTTTCAGCTACTCTTTCTTAATAGAGTACACTATTCTAAAACATATGATTTCTTTATTATATCCTTCAACATAGCAGATAATCCAAACTTTTGTAAATTAATTATAAAGCTAAAACGCATTTAAAGTCACTGCATCTAATCGTTCACAGCTTAATCCACTAATATTTACTCAAATAAATAATTTAACATTTATGGAATTTAACTGATTTTGGACTGATATTATTTTTAGATATTACTTTTTCACAAAATTGTAGATTAAAAATCTGCCACTTTTAGATTTTTAAGAGAAACATATATGGCTCTACTAAGTGATGTAATTTGATGTAAATGTTTAATAGTTTTATGAAGAGAATAGTATACCTATGAAAACCTGGTGTTGAAGGAAGATTTTCTGGTAGAAATTGATTCAATGGTGCGAAGTAACCACCATAAGCTGGCATGGGTAGAGGATAAGGTAATGGAGATTCACTACGTCGGTGTTCTCCTGGTTTAGTAAATGTTGGAGTCGGACCACGTATTTCTTCTTCTACAATTAAATATAATAAACAAATATTTCAGACAATGTAGGAAGAGTAAACTATACAATGATGAAATGAAATGGGGTTTAATGATCTGATGTTTTGCAAAATGTCTATAATGGAAATACTTTGCCAAGACAGCAGTGCTATAGCTTGTTTCAAATTCCAACTATCAAGGGATCATTAGCGTGCATTACCAATTTGTACCCAGGACCACTGTTAATGCTTCCATTTGAAGGACCAGATTCTTTTTCTTGCCAGGCCCTCCATCCTGTACCAGTGAAAGGGAGAAACCAGGCTGGAAAATCTTCCAACAGTTAAAATGGATACATATACCCAGAGGATATATAAACCTTTGAAGAATTCATTTAAGAACAATTCTTATATTTCTCATGACTAAAATCAAACGGTTAGAGAAACAATTCACATCTGATGTTGGTAATTGTATAATTCTAGATTTCAGTAGTAAAAGGTGACGTATTGACTGTGTGAAAATTGACGGCCATTTCTCAATTTTATCTTCATTTGGGCCTATGATGTTTCCAAGACAGTGACTTCCACAAGTACAACCAAAATGCTTCTAGGATTCAATCCCGAACAAGACATTAGGTTTAGCCCACTGTATCTAGAACAATGATCGATCAGGTTGTATAAAACTATTGTAGGCCTACCTGTTGTTAGTGTAACTTGATCTTGAGTAGAACTGACCGTACTTGTTATACTTCTTAACGATGCTGTTGAATTCGTTCTTGTTGTACTATAAAATACAAGGAAACATATGATAGAGATGACAAGCGTGGTATACCGGTAGATGTGTTTTCGTGGTTATGAAGTAAAAGTCCATGACAATATTTTTTTTACATCATTCAGATAATATAATGATAAAATTTCCTATTTTAATGAAAAATATCAGGAAATTGTTAGTTTTATGAAATCAAATATTGCAATATTTTTTTTTTCAATCTTATAAAGTGAGGCCTGGTCTGTTATTCAACCATGTTTTGAGGGGGTGACAGCAAAAATATCACACTGTAAGTATGTCCAATAGTAACAATTGATTTCAGTCTTTGGAGATTGAAGGTTCTTTGTTTTATAGATTGACATTAACTAAATTGACGAAAAAAAGAGGACAACTCTTATAAACAATGGTTGTGATCATTCATTCGGAATGTTTTTACTGGAACCCAAATATGCTGATTAACAAGTTTCGACTGAAAGCAAAAAAAAAGCTGCAAATAATCTGATCATTGCTTTAAGTTTTTCTCTATAAAATATTAATTTAAAAAATTAGATAATATTACCCATCACTAGGTAGATCTTCATTAGTACTATGTCGTTTAGTATGGAGTATCCCTTTTTCTAACTGATCTGCTGTTTGACAGACAATCTTCTCATCATCAGTGGTATTATTTGTTGTTGGTATTTTTCTCATGGGAGATAAACGATAATAGGGTGGAGTCTGTGTTCTCTCTATACTCATGTTTAACGTCTCTATACTCTATAATAGATTCAATGTTTACAATAAAATCAATCTGAACGTATACTCTAACATAATACCTAGAAAGTTATTTCCCATTAAGATTTAGGACTGGATAATCATCACGTCACAGGGCTCGCTCTAAGGCAAATCACTAAACACTCTATGAAGATGCAATGATAGTTATTTATTTTCATAACTACTTTAGGATTTGATTACAGTCTTTGGGGGATTTTTACTTTTATATACAAATTAATTATCATACCTGTAGTTCATTCATCATTTCATCAACTAATTTTTCTGGTTTAGCTCTACCAAGGTAACTTAAAACTCTCTTTACCTGCAATAAATATAACAGATTCCATATTTTTACATTATTGTTATCTTGGTTAAAATAATATTTTCTCACCAGGAATGCTTTACATACTAGAAAAATATTTGAAAAAAATAAATGTTTTTGTTCTATTGCTTGAACAATGTTTTTGAATAAGAAAAGAAATGCAGTGTACTATCAGGGAAATGCTGCCATAGAATTGGCAGTTGGAATTTGATATAAGAGTAGGCCATAGCGTCACTGTCCGGGCAAAATTTCCTTCATAATACACTGTATGGCATATGCCTGTCTTCATTGGTTGAGTCAGAGCAGAACAGTAGGACGTTAAACCCCATTTCATTTCTTATTACAATTTCCAAATGTCAAGGAATCTTTAATATTTTGCCTATTGTATACATGGTCCCTTGAGTTTTTGTCCCATCCTAATGACTAGATGATTTTCCTTACAAAGTTCACAACTGAGACCAGACTGGAAAATGACAAATGGCTTTGTGTAAGTAAGTAAGCCATCACCATACTTACCAAGCCACTGTGGCTCCCAGTGGCTCACAAAAAAAACTTAAAAGCACTATATAATATTTAAGATACTTACATATAATAATAAATCTGAAGCTGCTACATTAGTTATTATCACTAGATAACGTATAATGACTTTCAGATTATTCGGCCATGTTAACAAGGATGACCACAGTGATTCTATCTCGAATGGATGTTCATCTCCAAACTAAAAATACAAGTATAAAATCTGAATTATTAAATACCAGTAACACAGAATTTGTATAACAAACATTAAATGAAATGGGGTTCAAAGTTCTGATCTGACTGGTGTATGCCAGACAGTGTGCTATGAGGGAAATTTTGCCTGGACAGCAGCGCTACGGCCTAATCTTATATCGAATTGGAACTGCCAAGGGTTTTTTTTATGTGCACGCCAATCTGTACACTGGAGCTCGTTTTTCGTCCCATCCGAATATAGCACAATTGAGCTGTTTATATGGATTATTCTAAGGACATTCCCTGCCAATACAGAGATCAAACCAGGAATCTGTTTGGAAGTAGTTTCCGAGCCACTAGTAATCAAAATGTAACGATATATTTTATGTTTATGCTCAAACAAGGATTATGTTCAAGACAAAAGGGGTGAGTGGTGGGGGATGTAGAAAAATATTGTTTCCTTTTTTATCAACACCTAAGAATTTTGGCTTGGATTCTGTAAAACATGAAAACTGAACATGATTAATGATAGCCTGGCCCCGGTTTCACAAAGTATTTTCAGATTTAAGTTAAGAATTTACTCAACTTTCAATCTCTGTTCATGAGAAATATCTTTGATCCAGAAACACAGAACTTTATTATAACAAAAAAAGTTTTATAAAGGGCTATATTTTAGTTAAGATATGGTGAATAATTTTGAGTAAATTCTTCCGAGAATGTTTTCTGAAACCAGAGCCTGAAATTCATGATGCACACAAAACTTCAGTTAATATCTCAAATCGACTCCCATTTTTTTCATCTTGTGTTCTACTTACTTTAGCAGTGAGAAAGAAGATATTATTGAGGGCCATCTCTGTAGCTTGTGTTGATCCCCACCCATCACCTCGTAGTGATGTCATAAAACTATCTGTCTGGTTGTCTTGGAGACGTGTCAGGAACGTGGATAAAGGATTGGATGGTGGCAGCGATGGATCGACCAACTCCATATTGTGTAACCATGGTAAAAGACATTTTAATAAAGTTTGACGAACAGATGGTCGAGCTGTTTGAAATCGATGAGTTATTTCTGAAATGACAACATACATAGACATGATAAAATACAATTATCTGCTGTCTTTTTGTAATCCTGAGTGTGAGTGTTTGCCTTATCAGCTGTAATACAGCTGGAGTGGTAGTCCTCTTTAATTTAAGGCTAAGGCCCGTATTGTCGTCTTCTGTACTTGAATCCAATTTGATAAATTTCAGTATTTGTTAAATATATGAGGATCCAAATTAATGACATACGTTCAGTGAATCATCGCAATATTTAAATGAAATGTGGTTTTATTGTTCTTCTTTTCTACATCAACAAGGCTAATGAAGACAGGTGAACCTACGTTTTTCATATAATCTGAATGTCTAGACAAAATTCCATGCCATGTCCTGGAAAATCCAGAGGAAATTTCTAAGTCAACAATTGGATCTCCTGGTCAGTTATCCAGCAGACAAGCACCATACTCACCATGGCTCCCCTAACAATATATATCCTAATCATTACTGAAGAAGGACTCCTCTTATCCCAAACGTTTAATAAAACTCTTGATCACACCTATGGAGTTCATCTGACTTATACTGGTTACAGGGGTTGTGTTTCATCTCACATTAATAAAACAATTAAAATGTTATCCATACCTGATATCATGGGAAGTGTAAGATCAGGATGTATATTAGCCAACTGTTCTGATAGGTACACCTGTGAGTGACAGTACGATACAGCCAATAGGATGTCATTTAAAGGAAGACAGGGCGGAGCTTGTTCTTCAGCATTCTCCATAACTATTGGTATTTCTTGGAAGAATCTTGTGTCCAGTAGATGCAGAAGCATTTGTGCTGTTTCGTGTGTCTGAATTCTGGGATTGCCAACATTTAGTACCGCTAAATTCAACATGGCCACATGATCACATGGATATTCTCTGTTAAATGAAAATTGTCAAACATTAAATATTTAGGTAATGAAACTAGTTAATTCTATGTGAAAGGCTCTATTTACCTAATAAACTATAACACATATTGAGAGAGAGAGAGAGAGAGAGAGAGAGAGAAAGAGAGAGAGAGAGAGAGAGAGAAAGAGAGAGAGAGAGAGAGAGAGTTTAATGTCCACTTGACACAAACTAGGTCATTTTGGGACACACAAGGTTGGACGGGCGATCCTACTCCTCGTCACTTACAACTGGGGAATCGAAAACACGCCAAATGACTCAATGACAGATCTTATGATACAATGCGCACGCGCTAACCATTCGGCCATCCAACCCCGCTACACATATTTATAGAAGACAGCTATTATATTTTGACGACATCTTGAAGAGTATTAACTTGATAGTGTTCTTTACACTATCCAGGTACTAAGTGTTGTTAAAAGTTTACGATATTTACCTAGTTTGAAAAACAGCAGCTAAAGCATTAAAACATCCGTCTGCTACCTCGTTAGAACCTGTATAACATCTGTCAATCACCCAATCTAATAAACTTTGTACGTCCGAGTTAAACTCTAATAATAAAAATACTGTCTCCTTCGCTAAATCATAGATCTGAAAAGTATGAAGGACATCTCTGTCAAGTTCTTTTAAATCAGTGAAAATCTAATAATATATCTAGCCCCTAAAAATACAGAATATAATGTATTAAAGATTAAATATTTTGTGAAACTTGATTGAGTCACCTAGTAATAATGATATCAACAATCCATAATGCATGATTTGGTTATCCTAGTTAAACTATTGAATATATCCAGTATCTGAATAACTGTTTCAAGAACCATTAAAATTAGAAATGATAATAATTTATTATGTTTTAGAGGAAAGTAAACATGGAATAACACACAGAAATATTTATTTTCATTATAGCACATAGTTAACTGATTGTGACATAAAAAATTATGTTGACAATTTCATTTAATAGTATGGTACTCCATATATTTATCAATAAATAATTTGTAGCTTAAATAATTATTTCCAATGCTTTTAAATCAAAATAACTAATTCTTTTTCTAGATATCAATTAATATATTTTTTTATCGGCAACTAACTATTTAAAACTCTATTATAGCGCTTTCTTATCATCCCTAGATTATTCTTTAATAAATAAAAGATGATTTGAATTAAGTACCAAATAAAGTCAAATGATTTCATATACCTGGTATGAAGAACAAATGAAGGATGAATGATGGGGCAATGAGAATCAACATAATTTGTTAAACAAAGCAAAATGATGGACAAAATATTGTTTTTGAAAACTAGATTTCTTTTGAGGTTTCCATTGATTTTTTTTCTTTTTGACGAATATAAATGTGTTGTAAAAATTTCAATATTTATTTTTCTATTCTAGTTTAAAGTCTCGGATTGTCATTTGTGGGACTGAAGAATCCCTTGGAAACTACAATATTGTGAAATTTGAATTTTTAATAGGAATATCAGTCTAAAAACAGTTCTAGTCCATTCAATATTTACAAAGATATATGGAATTGAAAATCTGTCAACAGCATCAATCAGACAATATAACGGAATACGGTCAAACCTTTGCTAAAATATTTTCACCAGTATCTTATTGATTAGATTGAATCCAAGCCACGAGAATATCCACCATTGATATTTTGATTTTGTTTTCTTAATTAAATTCTAAATAATCAATCAAGTAGGAGCCTAGTTTCCAAAAGCATGTTTCAAATGATGATCTGTGATCTAATGATGATGATGATGGAGACGATGATCAACTACAACAATTACATGTAAATGGGTGGGTTTTTTGTTGTGAAAACAAGCTTGTCTATTTCAATTATCAAGTTAACACAAATCAAAATTTATAAAAATAATAACAATTCATAGGTAGGGATATTAACTAGATGCACTTTCCATACTGAATAACCCAGTTGTTGAACGTTTATTTAATAACCTTTGTACATAATAACATTCAATTGGTTTTGACTCAAGTTACAAAATTTGATAAAAGCAGTTGTAATAAGGAACAGTTTCTAAAACATAATTATGGGTTATTCAAGATGTTTTTTCTTTTTTTTTTTAAATCAAGGGACCAATTTCTCAGAAACTTTAAACTACAATTTGAACTATGTCATTTGAAAATCAAAATTCAACAAATTAATCCACAGAATATATACATAAAAGTTCTTTTAAGCCTTTGCATTCATATACAAAGTTGCTTTTTGTGATCTTAAAGTGTATGTCAACTTAATTTATACTTTTATATCAACTAAAATTATACTTTTGTGATCATAATGTGTACATCGTGTTGATATTATCAATCTACAGTTTTTCTTAAAGAGGGTGTGGGGGTAAAACTAAAAGATTTAAATTTGATCATTGAGCGCTTTATGCACTCATCTCACTTAAACAGGCATTATGCAAGAGCTAATTCTACAGGTCGTTCTTTAGGCCTTATATGTTATATAAACTATTAATTGAACATTTATTAAGATCATAATCAAGTCTCAATGTCATTGGATAGGTCCGATTTTATGTAGATTAGAACGGTTCAGCGATTTAATGATTTAATCTAAAAATGGTGAAGCGAAGCTAAGCTTCAAACAACCAGTACGGTGGTTATAATCAGTGCACACATCTTGTCAAACCTTCAAAGGCTAATATCTTCGCTCAAAATAAAACAAGTAGAAAGGCAACCCCTATAACCAGAGAAGATAGTCGAACTCCTGGTAGATTATAAACTAATTTATTATAAACTTTTCGGACTAAAGGTGTCCTTCCTCAGTAATAAAATAATGTGAATGAAATTTTCAATATA
Source organism: Patella vulgata (assembly GCF_932274485.2). NCBI lineage: Eukaryota > Metazoa > Mollusca > Gastropoda > Patellidae > Patella > Patella vulgata. The sequence goes on along the minus strand of NC_065886.2, from coordinate 14,436,819 downwards.
TTCATTTTGTATTATCTATTATTTCACTATTATAGCAAGAATGGCTAGCTCTTTATCTAAATCTTACATAATGTATCTGTAATTATGCTTTCTGAAGATTTTATTATTTATATTTATTATCTAGATGCAGAAAGGAAAGGAAATTTAACGTCCTACTAGGTGCAGGCTGCAGACAATGAATTTACTTCCCAAATGACATAGTTAATTAATCACATTTAGCTAAAGTTTCCAAGAAACAGAACAAAGAACAATAAAGGACCAGGTAAAAAAAAAAAAAAAATGAAACCTCCTGAAAGAAAGAAACGCTATAGAGAAGCACCACAAGAAATAAATATTAAACATGATACAAGTCAACTGGGATTGTAACAACAACATATTGCTAGTTTATATAGTAACTACTTTCCTTCTTCAGGCTGTATGTATACACTACTCCTACCTATAACTAGCATCAACACTATAATATTTAACTAAAATACGGTCAATATTCTATTCTTATCTTCATTATTTTTCTTTATTTCACTAAAAAAATGTCGATATTCTATTTCTAATGTTCATTTCTTTTTTATTTCACTAAAAAAATGTTGATATTCTATTTACACTATAATATTTATTTCTTTATTTAACTAAACAGGGTCGATATTCTATTTTTATGTATATTGTTTTTCTTTATTTCGCTAAAAAAAGGGCGACATTCTATTTCTAATGTTCATTTTGGTCTTTACAAATGGCGACAATGTTCATTGTTTTCTTTATATCACTATACAAATTGGAAATTTAATCTAGTAAATAAAAAAATGTTCATCTCTATCTTTAATTACATTGAATGTTGAACATTCTATTTCTAATGTTTTAAAATTTAATGATGTATATCATATTAAAACTTTATTTCTTTCTTTATTTCACTAGTACATTGCTGCATTCTATTTCTAATGTTTTAATATTTAATGATGTATATCATATTAAAACTTTATTTATTTCTTTATTTCACTAGTACATTGCTGCATTCTATTTCTAATGTTTTAATATTTAATGATGTATATCATATTAAAACTTTATTTCTTTCTTTATTTCACTAGTACATTGCTGCATTCTATTTCTAATGTTTTAATATTTAAATGAAGTATATCTGTTCAGAAGTCACCAAGACAAATATACAAAAGTTACCACCATTTATATACAAAGGTGCATCACAGATTTTACAATGTGGGTGAACTTCTAAAATATCACAAATGCATAATTTTACATCACTGCGTTCTCATGTAATATATTTGTAAAACAAACTATTTTTCCTAATAATTATGACAATGGGACTTTGTAACAGAATAAATGTTCACAAACCAAAAGGGGAAAAAAATCCATACATATTAGAACTTATCACAACCAGGTACGCCACTTTAAGTTGAATATAAGCAGTAAGTTTTGAAGCAAAGCATAAAGAAAAGTCTTTATATGTTTACTGAACATAATTTACAAACAACTAGAAGAGGTTAAAATTGTTAAAGTCTGACTTTAGCTTTATGTAAGATTTGTGTATACAGCAGCCTTCAGATTCAAAGTTTATATTGATTTAAATACTGATAAACATGGAATTATTATTCACACCAAATTAACAGATTTAAAGCTGTGAATAAGCTGGGGTTTTCACTGCACAATTGATGTAAACAAGGATATTCTATTGTAAATGAATGGGATTGGATAACAGGCATGAACTATTCAACTCCTCTCCTATATAGATCTCTGCTGCATAGAAATAATCACATTTACTTTTTGTTTATACCAATCTATATTTCTGATCAAGGGCTATAATTTTTACATTAATCCAATCTAGAGCTTTCTTATTTCATAAAACATGGCTTGGTAAAATTTAAAAGCAACTGGTAAAAGCATACTAAAGTTAATCAACTCCAGGACAACAATAAATTTGAGCTTTCTGTTATCATCATGAGTAAAAGCATATTAAAATCTAAAAGCAATTCTGGCGAAAGAGAGTGTGATGGGGTTAACATCCACTTGACACAAACTATGTCATTTCAAGCCCAACACGGTTCAATTTTAATTAAATAATTCACTTGCGCGTAGGGGTTTTTAGCAATGGGAGGAAAGAGATTGGACAGATGACTCTACTCTTGTTACGTACAAGGCTGGGATTGAAACCATCCCACTTGACTCAATGACAGACCTTCTGATCTAAAGCGCATCCGAGTAATAATTTCATGTTTGACGGTATTAGTAAAAGCCGGTTTTTTTTTATCAAACTAGCAATATGTAAATATAAAGGTGATTGTAACCACTACATGCCAACTAATCTTACCTGTGGCTTCATCTGATAGATAAAATAACCCACGTTAAATATAGCTACTCAAATATTTTATACTTTATTTATAAATACAATGAGCCAATTTGGTACGTAACCAATCAAGAGCCGTAATCATATCATCTCTTAAAGCTGCTTATCGTCAATTTTGCGTAAAATTTCAATATATTGTTTTCTCTTCCAACTTAAAACTCCCTGAATGGCTTTTGAGGGACTGCGAATCCCTTGCAAACTACAATACTATGAAAATTGAATCTCTAAAAGGAATGTTAGTCCAAAAAAATGGTTCAATTCTGTTTAGAATTTACAAAGACGTGATGAGTAGATGATTTTAAACAAGGCAGCACCACCTATAAGTGTTGGGTAAACACTTTTAATGGGCGGCATTATAAAACTATTGTATCTTCGTTGCTTTTATTTTCTTAGTTAAAAGTTTCTTAGTTAAATAAATTTGAATACATTTTAGCACAAATCAAATCTGGTAAAATAAGATATTGTCCCAAAATTGCAAATGATGATGAGCAGCTTTAAAATATGTTTAGAAATTTTTTTTCGTTTAAATTTGAGTCAGTAATTGGAAAAAATCATGGTACATGAATACACGAAAATGAACATTTGCAGAAAATCTAAATATTGTATAGTTACGGCTTAAATGTAACCAATCTGCTATAGTCTGCTTATGGTTGTATCAACATATAAAAAATCGAAATCTGTCATTTGATGCGCAATTGTCCAAGGAACAAGCATGCAAAGTTTCATGTCGATCGTAGATGATTTAGGTGAGCCTCAGGCTTCTTACGAAGAGAGTCGCTCCCACGACCAACAACAAGATTGGGGGTCAGTTCCTGGTCAAAAATCACAAAACCCCTTATACACTGTGCAGCATACAAATTGAAATCGGCTAAATCTTTATATAAATTATGCTCTTACTTAGACTTTGTTTATTTCTTTGATTTTTGATTGTAAAACCTGTAATTTATACATGAACACCTACCTTTTCATCATGAGAGCTGAGTAATGTATCTAACCAGTTATATATATACCCAGATCCGTCATCATTTAAACCGTGTGTATCAAACATTCTACCACAACATAACACGGCTGTCATAGCTTTAACAGCACATAGTTCCTGCTCATTCCATACTTCTTCTTTAGCAGTCAATCTGTAGATAAATTACTGATAAGCTTGGAAGCACATAGCTCAATTTTTAAATGGAAAGCACAATTTTTAAAAAGAAAGCTCAATTTTTAAATAGAAAGCTTAATTTTTAAAAGCAAAATTTCAAAGCACAAATTTTAAAGGTGTTCTTAAAGAACATAAATAATTCAAATGAATGTGGCTTTATGGATACAAAATTCACAAAACTTGGACAGTAAAAGCATAAGTGGAGATGGAGAGGGGGGGGGGGCTCTGTATTAAAATAATTAATCATGTTTACCTCCTGTCTGTAGTTCCGAATGTATGACTAAAATGACCGCTCCAATTGGCAAACAGATGAAAGAGACTATATCTTAGTTCTCGTGACAACAGAGTTTTTCTCAAGTCCACTGAAAAGAGAAAGAAACATATGCAGTGAAAGGGAAAGAAACACTTTATGTTAATAAAATACTGAATTGTCTTTCTGTTTTAACCCCTTAAAACAAATAGGAGGATTGGGTGGGTGAATGGTTTAACACATGTGCCTTAGATCATAAGGTCTGTCATTGAGTCAACTGGTTTGATTCCCAGCCTAAAGGTGACTATAGGAGTAGGGTTGTGTGTTTAATCTGGTGGGTTTTCTTCCGGTTCACTGATTTCATTCCACTGCTAAAGACCTCTACCTATACACAAGCGAATTAGTGAAATAAAATTGAACAATATCTTACTTCCAAAATGACCTAGTTTGTGTTGAATGGATGTTAAACCCCATTTCTCTATCTCTTATACAAAAGGTTTCTGCCAACTGTTAAAGGAACAGTACCTTAAGAATAGAATGGGGGTTTAACATATCATCAATACTTTGGCCATTCGGACACTAACATTCTGTTTATTTTAATGCTGTGGTCACTTGTGTATGTGTGCATGGTGATGAATTTTGCAGGGACAGGTAGCGTTTCTGACTACTGGGTGTATAACAATTTGGATTACCCAAAATAAAGTTTACAAAAGTGTTTTATAAATGTACTTACATGGAGTGTTAGATATGAGATTTTGTATAAAACCACTGAAGTGTAATCGTATTTGTTGTAATATTGGTAAATCACGATCACTTTCCCCCTCGAGATATTGTCTTGCACCATCAATATAATCAACAAACATACTACTTAAACACCCATGTTCTTTATCTATTATACCAGTTTCACTGTAACATAAAAACATATTATACCAGTTTCACTATAACATAAAAACATATTATACCAGTTTCACTATAACATAAAAACATATTATAAAACATATTATACCAGTTTCACTATAACATAAAAACATTATTATACCAGTTTCACTACAACATAAAAACATATTATACCAGTTTCACTATAACATAAAAACATATTATACCAGTTTCACTATAACTTAAAAACATACCAGTTTCACTATAACATAGAAACATATGCAAGTTTCACTATAACATAAAAACATATGCCAGTTTCACTAAATAAATAACATAAAAACATATTAAACCAGCTTCACTATAATAAATAATTTTGTCAGGTACATTTAAAACCACTATTTCCAGGTCTGGCTAACTAATTCTTATTAAGAACTAGTGTGGTATTTGAATGACACCCATTCTTTATTGGTCCACACAAGTCACTCAAACTGTATTATTAGTTTGGCATAAATGACAGAAATGTTATAATATATCTCACCTTTGGGCAAATGTTTTATTTGCTGCAATAAGTTCAAATATATGAGCTAGATGTAGTCGTAATAAATCTCTCTTTCTTCTACGACGTAAATTATCTTGTTTTTTATCGATAGCATCTTTAATATATGGCAACAATTCTTCAGCCAACTCTCTACAAAAAACAATCATAATACACGTATATAGTAAATATGTTTTTAACAAACATTTAAGGAATCCAGTTTGAAATAAAATTTAATGTCAGACGCTTACATTACTAATTTGTAAAAGAAAATAGAGAGTTGAAAAGCTACAAATAAGGGAGAATCTTGTATGATAACACACTTGGATGATAATGATGCATTTGCAAAGTATTTTTCCTGTTATTTCGTTTGGATTTTATATTTTCTAAGGGAACATAAGTGTTTATTTTATTGTGTGGCTTTCGTTGTGATCCACTGGCTCATTAACAAGGATTTCTCAAGTTTGATTCTGGTGTTGCTATATTATTTGTTCTGTTGTGCAGCTATCTTGCAATGTCTATTATTAATGATACAAGTATAATTTTCGTCCACCTTATAAGCGTTTTACAAATTAGAGATGAAATTAGTAATATTTTAGTATTTAGTACTGATATTACTTTCTTGCATTATATAGCTGAAAATGTAAATAATTACTTCTTTTTACTTACTTGAATACAGCAGGATTACAATAACCTAGACCATTAACAACCATATCTTTCATATCAGAGTTTTCACATTTTAACAGTGGTACTAAAAGATGAAATAAGTTACTAGCTGTACTGTTGACAGCTGTTCGAGATTCAGTCTTCTCTGATGCTATACTTTCTGGTGAGGAATTTCTGAAAATAAAGTCAAATATTTGAACAATTTATAATATGTTAGATTGTACAAAACGAGAGTGAGAAATGGGGCTTGAGGTCCGCTTGACACAAACTAGGTCATTTTGGGACTAACATATGGTTCAATTTTATTTCAATAATTTGCCTGGGTGTAGGGGGCTTAAGCAGTGGGAGGAAAACTGAGATAGGCGACATTACTCTGTGTCACGTACAAGCAGGGAATCGAACCCATGCCACTTGACTCGATGACAGACCTTCTGATTCCACAAGTGTTATCCATTCGGCCACCCAACCCTCTTATACATTATAACATCTGAAGACGCTCGATAAAGAGCAGACAATTAACTGATGATTTAATGTTTATATGAATGAAGAAGTAAAAGTGATTGATTTATAGCTGGACGTATTTTTATATTTCTATGTAAATACTAACCCTAATTCTGGACTAGAACATCTATGAGGTATAACAGCACCTTGTTGTGCTATACTACAAGCCATTACAACATAATTCTGCCACAACTGCATATGGACATCTTTCTCTGTGGTTAATTTCTTACTACCTCGTAATATAGATGAGGCTCGATTATCGTTTGTTTGAGTACTGAAAAACAATCATGGCATAAGATTAGAAATCTATGAAATATATAGGATTTGTCATATATGAAATGAAATGGGGTTTAATATCCTACTGTTTTGCTCTAGGAGGGCTAATGAAGACGGACAGAGACACTACAGCCTACTCTTATATCGAATTCCAACAGCTAAGGGATCTTTTACGTGCACGTCAATGTGTACACAGGAACGACTATACAATGTCCCTTGCTAGGCCCTCTTTCTGCACCACTGACAAGGAGGAACCACAATGGAAAATCCTGATGAACTTTCTTGGCCAATGCAGTGATCAAACATAAGTCACTGTGGCTTCCCATTTGTTTTATAATTAGATGTACTGTAATATTATACATTAAAATAATCACAACTATTATATAGAAAAAAATGGCATAACCTAACATTGGACACCTCAAATAATGGAATAACCTAACATTGGACACATCTGATAATGGAATAACCTATTAACATTGGACATCTTTGATAATGGAATAACTTAACATTGGACATCACTTATCATGGAATAACCTAAAATTGGACATCTCTAATAATGGAATAACCTAACATTGGACATCACTGATAATATGGAATAACCTAACATTGGACATCACTGATAATATGGAATAACCTAACACTGGACATCACTGATAATGGAATAATCTAACATTGGATATATGTTAGTAACTTGTAAAACTAGCAGACATATTTTACCTTGGATCAACCAATGGAAATAAAGCCGTTAAACGTGTATAAACAATAGGCCAGGCGTGACCAATAGCAAGAGGACAGGAGGTCAAAGCAAAATCTTTTGAAACAATGGCTGCCACAAATCGTATCCATAAGTCAATTCTATGAAAACTGTAGTTGACTTGGTTTCCGTCTTGTGAGGATCCATCAGCGGTCGCCCATGTTGTAGCTGCCTTGTCCACAACCCACGATAAATCTATGTTACACAAGGTTAGATAGATTGACTGAAATAAAATGAAAATGATAGAAAGACAAATTAAATAACTTGTTCTATTATAGGTAAAAAAGACAATTTACTCTCAAAATACAATCCAAAACAATGTGTTTATTTCAATAATATTAAAACAAAATTTTGTTTATGTTTTTTATCCTAATGTATATAATAAAGATAAGGTCCATATCTCATTTTTCAGTGCTTTTATTGAAAATCAGTCTTATCTATTTTATTTCTAAGTCACTGATTTAATTTGATCCAAATAATTTCAAGCCAGGATAATATCTACTGTTGATATTTTAGTTTTGTTTTGTTAAGAGATGAGGCTACCCGAAAAATGCTTTCTGAAATTCTAAAGCTAGTGAATTGAAGATGGCACAAGTAGTTAGGAAATGTAATATACAAGGGAAACTAACATTAAAACAAAAGAAAAAAAAGTTGTTGCCAGGGTAACACATTATTTTGGAAAAAGTATGAAAAACGTAGGTACATCATATCTCTGATAATAATAAAGATAAATGTCTCATTTTCGGACTGCTTATCCTTTAATGATAACCCCAAAACCAGATAGAGATTATTTTTTTTTTTAATTTTTATAGTTTCTTGGAAAATGGTGTTTAAAACATTTGCCTCACCACAATATTTTGTTTTTGGAGAAATATTTTGATAACTTTTGAAATATTAATGATAATTCAAATTGCATTCTGTCTGATTCTGTAGTAGATATTAGATTATATATCCTGCAAATTTGGCGAAGATATCTTAATTGGTTACAGAGATATAGTGTACCTACATTTTTCATAATTTTTCCCCAAAAATGTGTTACCCTTCTCCCTTGTTAATTACATTTCCTAACTACTTGTACTATTTTCAATTCAATAGCTTTAACATTTCAGAATAAAGATTTTGGATAGCCTCCCCCTTTAAATAATCACTATAGGTATATTTCAGTGTGGATTAAACTATGAACAATTCGATTCGAAAAAATGCACGATCTGGTTTGGCAAGTTTAAAAATTTCAAAAAAATGATCTGAAATCAATTAATAAATATTTTGAATTTTCTTCTGTATGATATAAAAGATTAATAGAACACAATTTTTATGGGAAACAATCACTGGTTTATTCTAAAAGCACGACGTTTCGACAAGGATCCTCTTATCGTTATCAAGCACAATGACATTTCATCAACTTCAGATGAATATATAAGAGTGGACATGGTGAAACCATATAATAAGATAAAATAACAATAACAATAAAGATAAAGGATTAAACAAATTAGACATAGGATAAGTAGGGTAGTTAATTAGACAATCAACAACAAATGGAAAACATTTAGCTAATTATGAAGACCATCAAAGGGAGCCGTTGGATGCTGTTATGTTGTTTCAATGAGGTAATAGGGATGAAACCATTTACTAAGATATGGATAACACTTATAATAAATTAATGTAGGCATTGCATAGTCCATTAACAGAAGGCTAAATAAACAAGATAGGTGATAATATGTATGGTAGATGAGCAAGTGGTTATGACAATGAAAAAATTAAGAGTGTGAAAGCTCAAAAAAGAAATGACAAATGAAGTTAATAGCCTAATAAGTTAAACAGTCCAGAAAAAAGCCATAGGTTGGAAACATATTGTAATAAATGGGGTGATAAAGGGGGGGGGACCATTTAACTTACTATTACATACATACTAATAGTATGTGAACGCTCAAAAAGAAATGACAAATGTAGTTAATAGCCTAATAAATTAAACAGTCCAGAAAAGGGCCATAGGTTGGAAACATATTGTAATAAATGGGGTGATAAAGGGGGGGGGGGACCATTTAACTTACTAATACATACATACTAATAGTAAGAAAGCAAGTACACACTGCCAATTCTCTCAGACTAACTAAACAGTTAAAGTTTGTGATTAATGGGTTGTAACTTAAGTTGAATTGTTCATTTTGATGACCTGATCGTATGCCCTTGAAATATGCAGCCCCGCGTCCCTGTTTAGTTGGGGTGAATAGCGCCTAATGTTAATCGCTTCTAGGATTTTCCTTGTTTTTCTATTCAGTTGGTTGGTTGTTAATATCTGCACCCCATTCCAATCGACTTTGTGCTGCGGGTGGTTCTGTAAGTGCTCCGCTACGGCCGAGTTGTTGGTGGCAGTTTTGGACCGGTGTTCTGATATTCGCTTATCTAGTGGACGTTTAGTTTCGCCAATATATGAAAAATCACACGAACAATTCACTTTGTATACAACTCCTTTAGGCTGAACAGGTAGGGTTGGTTTTTGTTTGCCATTAGCTTTAAGTATCTGTTTCAGGGTTGTGGGAACAGAGAAAGTAGTGTCGATGTTGTACTTCTTAAGTAAATTACTCACTTGATATGTTAGGTTGCCGTGAAATGGCAAGGTTACTCTAATCATCTCTTTTGGTGTTTTTTGTTGACTTCTGTTGATGTTTTTGGATATTTCATTAATTTGCTTATTGACTAGTGATGGAGGGTAATGGTTCAAGTTGCAAAATACATGGCGTAGATGTTCCAATTCTCCCTGCAGGTATTCAGGTTCACAAATGCTAATGGCTCTTCGTGTTTGGGTGGATATCAGAGCTTTTTTGATGTAGTGGGGGTGGCTTGAGTTGAAATTAATGTACTGATCAGTGTGAGTTGGTTTTCGATATATTTTTGTTTTTAATTGATTATTTACCTTAACAACTTGTACATCTAAAAATGGTAGAGTGTCATCTATCTCGGTCTCAATGGTGAATTTGATACTGGGGTGCTGTTTATTGAGGTGATCTAAAAGAGACATTGGTTCATCATTTTCATCCAGAACCACAAAAGTATCATCAACCTTGCGCAGCCATGTAATAGGAGTAATGGGTGAGGTACTAAGGGCACGTTCTTCAAATTGAGTCATAAAAATTTCAGAAATTAAAGGTGAAAGGGGGCTGCCCATCGGTAAGCCCCTGACTTGCTTGTAAAGGTCATCTCCCCAGGTAAAGTATGTGGAATCAAGGCACATGGTGGTCAATTCAAGGATGCTATCTGTGGATAATTTTGTTTCCAGGGGGACTTCGAGGTCGTTGATTCTGGAGCGGAGAGCTTCAATAGCTTCTTGACGAGGTACATTGGTGAAAAGATCTACTACATCGTATGACACTATTCTTCCAGGGCGGCTTATTTCTCTTATTATCCTGCAGAATCTACCAGAGTCTTGGATGAAGGAGGTAGAGGATGTTCCTAAGTGGGCGAGAAGCTTAGATAGGTGTTTGGCAACATTGTAAAAAACAGAGTCCCTAGAACAAACTAATAATCTAGCCTTAATTGGGTTCTTATGCGTTTTGATAGTGGCTCGGGCGTATGGAGGACGTGGGTGGTTAGGTTTTAACTGGTAGGAAAGATCTTTGGTTATCTGTTGAGAGTCGCACAGTTCTTTTAATTTGTCATTTAAATGTTTTTCTAATGTTGTTGTTGGATTTTTTCGTATCTTTCTATAGGTAGTAGTGTCTTTAAGTAGTTGGTCAACAGTGGAGTTGTAGTCATCAGAGTTCATGATTACAGTGGATTTTCCTTTATCGGCTGGTATAATTACTATGGACTTGTCTTCCTTCAGTTCTTGTATAGCCCTGGTTTCACCTTTGGAAATGTTGTAGCAGTTCTTCTTAGTAGTTGATTTCATTATTAGGTTAGCTATCTGGTGGCGAAGGAACTCTACTTTACCGCCTGGGGCTAGTTGACATAAACCTTTCTCTATGTTGGCGATGAAAACATCATGTTTTCTGGGTGCCCAGGATGGTGCAAACTTTAAACCCTTTGAAAGTAAGTTGATTTGATCATCTGTCAGTTCTTTGCTGCTAAGATTAACTACTGTCTTGGTAAGAAAATCTGTCTTGAGTTGGGTTGTGTCTAATTTCTTGGTAGTAGGATTACTCTTTATGAGCTCATCAAACTTTTTCTGATGACGTTGTTTAATACTCCCTTCAATGGCTTGGTTGGCGGAGGTCTGCGCCTTGCGGATGGAGATAAAGTCTTCGTTTGTAACTAGGTTGTTGAGTTCCTGGTGTAACTCTTCTATTTGTCCCAATAGTCGGTATTTGGTGTTCCTATGATGCTGTATTCTTTCACGTATTAGGGATTTACTGGCTTGTAGAAGTATTTTATCGGCTGCATTGGAATTTACTGGACCCTTTAGTTTTAACCCTTGTGGCACAATGTCACCGTCTCTGCATCTCATGAGAAAAGTTAAATTATTACTCACTCTTATATATTTATCTTCAAGTTTACTGATCTGACGAACACACTTAACTGCCACATCCCCATATTGACGTTGTACATAATCTTTAAGTGGCATTTAGCGATTGGAAAACACATTAATAGAACACAATTTTTACAATGTTGCCAAACACCTATCTAAGCTTCTCGCCCACTTAGGAACATCCTCTACCTCCTTCATCCAAGACTCTGGTAGATTCTGCAGGATAATAAGAGAAATAAGCCGCCCTGGAAGAATAGTGTCATACGATGTAGTAGATCTTTTCACCAATGTACCTCGTCAAGAAGCTATTGAAGCTCTCCGCTCCAGAATCAACGACCTCGAAGTCCCCCTGGAAACAAAATTATCCACAGATAGCATCCTTGAATTGACCACCATGTGCCTTGATTCCACATACTTTACCTGGGGAGATGACCTTTACAAGCAAGTCAGGGGCTTACCGATGGGCAGCCCCCTTTCACCTTTAATTTCTGAAATTTTTATGACTCAATTTGAAGAACGTGCCCTTAGTACCTCACCCATTACTCCTATTACATGGCTGCGCAAGGTTGATGATACTTTTGTGGTTCTGGATGAAAATGATGAACCAATGTCTCTTTTAGATCACCTCAATAAACAGCACCCCAGTATCAAATTCACCATTGAGACCGAGATAGATGACACTCTACCATTTTTAGATGTACAAGTTGTTAAGGTAAATAATCAATTAAAAACAAAAATATATCGAAAACCAACTCACACTGATCAGTACATTAATTTCAACTCAAGCCACCCCCACTACATCAAAAAAGCTCTGATATCCACCCTAACACGAAGAGCCATTAGCATTTGTGAACCTGAATACCTGCAGGGAGAATTGGAACATCTACGCCATGTATTTTGCAACTTGAACCATTACCCTCCATCACTAGTCAATAAGCAAATTAATGAAATATCCAAAAACATCAACAGAAGTCAACAAAAAACACCAAAAGAGATGATTAGAGTAACCTTGCCATTTCACGGCAACCTAACATATCAAGTGAGTAATTTACTTAAGAAGTACAACATCGACACTACTTTCTCTGTTCCCACAACCCTGAAACAGATACTTAAAGCTAATGGCAAACAAAAACCAACCCTACCTGTTCAGCCTAAAGGAGTTGTATACAAAGTGAATTGTTCGTGTGATTTTTCATATATTGGCGAAACTAAACGTCCACTAGATAAGCGAATATCAGAACACCGGTCCAAAACTGCCACCAACAACTCGGCCGTAGCGGAGCACTTACAGAACCACCCGCAGCACAAAGTCGATTGGAATGGGGTGCAGATATTAACAACCAACCAACTGAATAGAAAAACAAGGAAAATCCTAGAAGCGATTAACATTAGGCGCTATTCACCCCAACTAAACAGGGACGCGGGCTGCATATTTCAAGGGCATACGATCAGGTCATCAAAATGAACAATTCAACTTAAGTTACAACCCATTAATCACAAACTTTAACTGTTTAGTTAGTCTGAGAGAATTGGCAGTGTGTACTTGCTTTCTTACTATTAGTATGTATGTATTAGTAAGTTAAATGGTCCCCCCCCCCCCCTTTATCACCCCATTTATTACAATATGTTTCCAACCTATGGCCCTTTTCTGGACTGTTTAATTTATTAGGCTATTAACTACATTTGTCATTTCTTTTTGAGCGTTCACATACTATTAGTATGTATGTAATAGTAAGTTAAATGGTCCCCCCCCCCTTTATCACCCCATTTATTACAATATGTTTCCAACCTATGGCTTTTTTCTGGACTGTTTAACTTATTAGGCTATTAACTTCATTTGTCATTTCTTTTTTGAGCTTTCACACTCTTAATTTTTTCATTGTCATAACCACTTGCTCATCTACCATACATATTATCACCTATCTTGTTTATTTAGCCTTCTGTTAATGGACTATGCAATGCCTACATTAATTTATTATAAGTGTTATCCATATCTTAGTAAATGGTTTCATCCCTATTACCTCATTGAAACAACATAACAGCATCCAACGGCTCCCTTTGATGGTCTTCATAATTAGCTAAATGTTTTCCATTTGTTGTTGATTGTCTAATTAACTACCCTACTTATCCTATGTCTAATTTGTTTAATCCTTTATCTTTATTGTTATTGTTATTTTATCTTATTATATGGTTTCACCATGTCCACTCTTATATATTCATCTGAAGTTGATGAAATGTCATTGTGCTTGATAACGATAAGAGGATACTTGTCGAAACGTCGTGCTTTTAGAATAAACCAGTGATTGTTTCCCATAAAAATTGTGTTCTATTAATGTGTTTTCCAATCGCTAAATGCCACTTAAAGATTAGATATAAAAGATGTTGAGTGAATGTTTTACCTTTTCAGCTGGAGGTAGATACTGATGTAAACGTTCTAGTATAGTTGGACAAGCTCTATCTATAGCATCTAATAAACATGGATTATACACCTGTAATAATAATATATTAATACATATTCACACTTCTATATTAATTTTTATTCACATACGTTTCTAAATACATGTGTACATATTAAAATTTACACGATAATCAGTTATAAACACAACACTCATTATCTAATCTAGACAGAAATGAAATGAAATGGGGTTTAACGTCCTACTGTTCTGTTCCTAAACTGGGCTAATGAAGACGGGCATACGCCATACAATGTGCAATGAGGGAAATTTTGCCTGGGCAGCGGCACTACGGCCTACTCTTATATCGAATTCCAACTGCCAAGGGATCTTTTACATGCAGGCCAATGTGTACATGGGACCTCAGTTTTTCGTCCCATCCACACTAATCTAGACAGACCCTTTAAACTACACAACAGTAGAAACTCAATGGTTTTCTATGATTCTCAACGAATTTGAACAGTTTTCCAACAATGGTTTGAAACTAAACATTAAATACAGAAACGCCTGCAGAAGAAAGAGAGAGGAATGGGGTTTAACGTCCACTCAACATAAACAAGGTCATTTAGGGATTAACACATGCTTCAATTTTATTTCAATAATTCGCTTCTGCATAGGGGTATTTAGCAGTGGGAGGAAACCGGAGGACCCGGAGAAAACCCACAAGGTTGGAAGGCGATCCTACTCGTACAACAGGGGAATCGAAACCCTGTCAGTTGACTCAATGACAGACCTTATGATACAGCGCGCACATGCTAACAATTCGGCCATTCAACCCCCTACTCCTGCTGAAACAACACAATTATATGATACCCAAGTTTCAGTGATACTAGTCTCTATAGATGTACCTGGGTTGCGCTGTATGAATTGAATATATTTCGAACTTCCTTCAACAAAATGACAGCCAATTTTCTTGTCATCATACGACAGCTGCACATCATAACTAGTGCCAAACCTTCCACTTCATGTAGTACGTCTAAACTAACAATCTGATTGGTTGGTTGTACTGTATCACCTGATCTATCCTGTAACTATGCAAAATAAAGATATTTCATCATAACCTCAGCACCATGAAATAAAATGTATATGTATAAAAAAAACCTCCAATATCTATTCTTACAAAATTTGTTTAATTGTATCCATCAAAATTTTCTTAATATCATATCTTTCAAAATTTGTTTAATTATAACCTTTAAAATTTGTTTAATTGTATCCTTCAAAATCTGTTTAATTGTAACCTTCAGATATTCTAATTTTAATTTTTTTTTGGGGGGGGGGGGGGGGGATGAATAAATGGTCTTACATCCTGAATTTACAAAGTTATCTATTGAAAAGATTCAATATTTAAAATTAAGTAATCTCACCAAAGTTAAAAATGTTAGATATCAAGAAATATTTTAGAAAACAGAAATTTGCCTGCTATTAATATTCCATGCATTGATGCAAATTGTGATAATTTTTTGGTAAAAAAAAAGGCTAGCAACTTACCTTATTGGATTGTGCATCTTTTGATGTAGTATTACTATTGTTACTATTATTATTATTATTATTATTAGATTTCCACTGCACTAATAACTGCATCAACATTCGTAAAGCACCATCTAACAACTGAGTATTATTATCAGAGATATCTTTCATAACAAATTGAATGAAACCTAGAAAAAAAATACATTCCGTAATCAGTATTTCTAACAATTTACTGCATAGAAAATGTGCAGAGTAGGACTGAGGGTTCTTATTTCTGACATATTTATCATTATTGACTGCCAGTTCTTAGATTAGACATGAATTTGTCTTTCTCATAAGTACGACAATTTTAGCATTATCTTCATTTTGAGAAAAACATTCTTGTAATTTCAATTTCCAATTTGTACAACACAGAAATTTCAAGCTTCATTTGTCACCAGTGTCATTAATTTTCTTAGACGCCACAGTTAGCTTGGTGCTAACTCACTAATTAGGATTTCCCCGAACAGGTCCTTTGGATAATATGAAAAACAGAGAATGTGTGCGGAATTGTAAATAATAAGTAGGCCATAGCCTAACTGCTCATCTAAGATCAGACCGGTTGGTACAGAAAAGATAGAGGTGGAAATCCATTATGTCATCGCA
Source organism: Patella vulgata (assembly GCF_932274485.2). Lineage (NCBI taxonomy): Eukaryota > Metazoa > Mollusca > Gastropoda > Patellidae > Patella > Patella vulgata. The sequence goes on along the minus strand of NC_065886.2, from coordinate 14,420,431 downwards.
TTTCATAAATTTGTTAATTTCTATTTATTATGTAGCTATAATTACCATGTAAAACATATTCTTTCCATAAATAAGATTCAGACATCAGATTCTGTAGAGCTTGAAATGCCAACCTATAAAATATACATAATTACTGTAATCAGTGAAAGAATCTTACAATCTTAAGCTATCCCATATCTTTAGGGGAAATAAATGTTAAAAATACATCTGTTCAGTTTTTATTTCAATGCAATCAATAATATGGGTCATTTCAAACTTTTTGGGGACTAGACACTGTAACCCAGGTATCGTTCAATCTTGTGTATCTAGCACTAATTTCTTTCACATTCGTTTAATATCAAATCTTTGTTTAAAAATTCGTAAAAATCGTTTTAAAATCACCAAAAATCATCTAATTTGTACATGTGTCCAGTTTAAAGCAGACTGATTAATTTTGATAATGAGTGTCCAATTTACAAGTATTTAATTTCCTGATCACTGTTCAAAAATTAATCATTATACATAATTAATCAATTGGGTTGTTTATTTTTTAACAATGATAGAGAAATTAAACACTTATAAATTGGACACCCATTATCAAAATTGAAAGGTCAGCTTTAAATTGGACAAATTAAACGATTTATGGTGATTTTAAACAGTTTTTACAAATTTTTAAACAAAGATTGGATATTAAACGAATGTGAAAGAAATTAGTGCTCGATACACAAGATTAAACGATACCTGGGTTACAAGACCTGATGTCTATTCCATTGTTGGTTTTAAATTATTTCACTGACTGTAATATATGTAACATGGTGACAGTTAAGTTTTCAACAAAATTCAACAGAATACTATGAAATATTTTTAGATTCTTTATTAAAATGTAAAACAATAAACTTAAGTGTGTGTAAATAATGGGGCCTTAAAGAAAGAGAGAGAGAAATGGGGTTTAACCTCCACTCAACACAAACTAGGTCATTTCGGAACTAACATATGGTTCAATTTTATTTCAATAATTCGCTTGCGCGTAGGGGTCTTTAGCAGTGGGAGGAAACCGGAGGACCCGGAGAAAACCCACAAGGTTGGACATGCGACCCTACTCCTTGTCACGTACAACCGGCCTTAAGGAAAAAAAATACATACCACAAACATACCAAAATTAACAGAACTGTATATAAATGACATCCAGACTTACCCTTTTAGTTCTTCATCTATATGTACTGTAAGTCTGGTTAATAGTTCTACTAGTTCCCCATTATTCATACCTTCTGGTACCAGACGAGGTATGGCTGCTATACATGTACGGAATAAATCTATCTTCGGTTTTCTATCACCACTGGAAATAATACCAGAATTTGATTAGTTCGTTGACTAGGGCGATATTCAAAGATCTTTATTATTTCAGCAGAAACAAGATGTTAAAGATGCATTATGTAAGAGCTAAATCTGTCTATTGCAGATCTTTCTTTTGGCCTCAAATGTCATATAAATTATTATTTAGTAGACATTTATTAACACGACAAGCCCATAATCAACTCTCTAGATCATCGGATGGCTCTGATTTTAAGTAGATTACAACACAGCAACCATTTAAGAGACAAACGATAACATACACAATCGAGACTTGATTGTCAAGTACAAATAATAAACAATCTATTCCTACATTTTGTCAAAACTGCAAACACACATAACTTTGCACAGAATAAAGTAATTTGATTTAAATTTTGAATATGATAATTTTCATTATCTATTTTTGAATTAATATAGCAAGAACGACTAGCTCTTTATCTAAATCTTACATGCATCTTTAAAGACAGCGAAGACATTTAAAGACATTGAGATTAAGGTCTCATCAACACAACAATACTTTGTTCATATTGAGACATGGTCTTGCAAATTGTGTGCTATCAGGTAGGAAGTTTTTTCCTATTACTCTTTGTTTGTAGAAACAAATTTAAGGAAATGAAATGAAATGAAATGATATGGGGTTTAATGTCCTATTGTTTTGCTCCGAACTGGGCTAATGATATGAGGGAAATTTTGCCCGGACAGCGCCACTACGGCCTACTCTTATATCGAATTCCAACTGTCAAGGGATCTTTTACGTGCATGCCAATGTGTACACGGGACCTTGGTTTTTCGTCTCATCAGAATGACTAGACAGCGTCCTGCATCACTGACAAGGGGAAACCACGCTGGAAAATCTGGATGAACTTTCTTGGCCAATGCAGGGATCGAACACCCGACCTCCAGGCTAGCGAGCCAGCATCTTACCCACTTAGCCACTGTGACAAATTTAAGGATCCTTTCCACTCACCAGTTAGCTGTGTTAAATTTTACATAAACAAAAAAAATATGTGAAATGATCTAATCCAGGACAGGTTTAGGGCAGTAACTGAGGAGATAAAATGATCAGTTGATAAAGAGTTACTGCCCAAATTAATCTTTTATATTTTGAATACAGTCTTGTCAATTCATTCTTGGGAGTTAATTAGAGCGGATGATTTGCTTTGTTTAAAAAAAATACTAACATAATCACTTCATCTGGTTCTTTATTAGCATTTTCAGCTTTAGTCATTAATAATGGACGTCCAACTTGAAGATCTAGAGCTCGCAACATAGCATCAAATGTTTTTAATATATGAGGGAACCAGGGTTGTACACCAATCTGTTTAGCTGTGGCTTCTGTTAACATCTTGTTGAGAAACGTGCGTTTAACACGAACAGTACTACCAGAAGGTAAAGTAGATGATGATTGCGGCATGGGTGGATCACCATCTCTCTGTTGTAGACTATCAGCTATAACTAGAAACGCTCTTAATCCAATACTCATTCTCTGTTATTAAAAAAACAAAATTTACTGTTTAGAAATAAACCCAACATTTCTATGGAAAACCATCACTGTCACAACAGTTTTATGGAAAACAATTACTGTCACAACAGTTTTATGGAAAACAATAATTCACTTGGGTGTAGGGGTCTTTAGCTGTGGGAGGAAACCAAGGGCACAGAGAAAACCCAAGAGGTTGGACAGGCGACCCTACTCCTTGTCACATACAACCTGGGAATCGAAACCATGCCAGTTGACTCAATGACAGACCTTATGATAGCCTTACAACGAAATGAACAATCCCTGGAAGTTTGAAACAAATCTTACAACAGCAGGTATCACAATCACAAGAAAAGCTAGACAGATCAACAAATAAAATGTAGCTGTATTAAAATTTGATATGTTCTGGGTAAAAACCTTACCTCTGGTGTAAGAGAGAATTTCACTGGTTTTCCAACACACAGTAAATCAAATATAATATCCTTCATAGCAAACTCTAATCTCTCCTGAAATATAATAAATAGTTCAACACTAACTTGAAAGATTAACCCATTGAACCACAGCTCAAGCTCAGTGAAAGTTCTTGTCTGTAGGGAAAGAGAGTGGGGGCAGCTATTGGGGAAATTAGCCTACTCTTATTTTGATTCCTTACAGCCAGGGGATGTTTAATGTGCAGGAACTTGGCTATTCAGAAAGCCTGAATGACCAGACACTTTTCCATGCCAGGTCCTCTGGCCTGAACCACTGACATGGGGAAATCAGACTGGAAAGTCCTGAAGAACACAACTGGATTGAACCCAGTAAGCAAGTCAGCAAGTAGTGCCCTTGTACATATAAACTTATCAAATAGCAATAGAGAGATAGCGTTTAACGACCACGACACAAACTACGTCATTTTTGAACTAACAATAACATAGGGTACAACTTTATTTCAATAATTCACATAGAGGTCTTTAGTGGTGGAGGAAACTGGAGGATTCCAGGAAAACCCACAAGGTTAGACAGCCGACCTTACTCTTTGGTGCATACAAGTGTGGTATGGAAACCCCGCCACTTGACTCAATGACAGACCTTTTCATCTAAAGAGGGTTTTAGAATAATAAGTAATGACTTACCTTAGCAATAAATTGTATAATTTTAACAAATATATTTAATGGTGTATCTTTTGGTGTAACTATTTTCGAACCTTTTGGAAACAAACTGTTGACAATACTCTGTAATCTACTGGCAGTCGCTGTATTACTTTCACATTTAATTCTTACCATATATACCCTAAAAAAAAACAATCAACAATCAATATAAACTTCATTGTAAGACAAGTACAATAGTACTATATGGACCAGGAAAGAAGCATAACAACTTCACCTCCATATTGGAATTGTGGAATACTGTCATATAGAGCCTACTCTGTTACTAAACCAACTTATTCATATTATCAAGGAATAGTGGTCTGAAGCCTTCTTGAGTTTTTTGTGCTAATTGAGGTACTTCCCTTTATTAAAGAAAGGCTTTTATCCTACAGGGAATTCTGGTATAGAATGAAATGAAAGATGGTTAGTTGATCTTTAGCCACACTGCTTGTTTTAAACAACCCTGGCCATCTTGTGGCCTATACACCCCAATACCACATGTTGGAGATGCCAAACTCCCATTTCTAGTATCTAGAGAACTAGTTTTCAGGTGGTATTTCTGATTTGATGCCGAGAATTGACGTGTGATGTGAGGAACACATTTTTGAGATTCAGACACTGTTGTGCACATTCTCCCGTCATTCCACAGATTTATTCTGAGGACTACAAATTCAAAATATGTCAATCGATGCACAATTATCCAAGGAACAAGATTCATGTTGGTTGAACTTGGGTTCACAGGGACCTAGACTTTTTTCAAAGGAAACCACACTGGAAATTCCAGGGAATTTTCTCAGTCAACACGGAGATCGAACTCCTGACCTCCTGTTTATAGTGAGCTCCCGCCTTATCCACTGAGCCACATTGCGGCTCACAATATATAAATACCTGTAGAAAGAAACATTTCTCAATAATAAGGAAACTATTTCTATTACAAATTTTACATATACTGTATTGCAGTATTCTGAATTCTTTTCAATTTGTTAAACGAGATGTTGCATTAATAGATACTCACCATAGTAATCTGTAGAGAGATTCTAAAGCAATACGGGACATTTTAGCATCTTTATTTTTAAGTTGTGAGAGACAGGAAGTGAGAAAATATGGCCAGTTATTTAAAAAGAATGTCTTATGACTGACACATAACAGACAGGTAACCAATGGAAACAAATGCTGAAAGAGATTAACAAAATAAAAAGATTAAGAAATATCACAATTTTGCCCCAATAATAATGAAATGAAATGGGGTTTAACATATTACTCTTAATTTGAATTCCAACTCTTAAGGGTTCTTTTATGTGTACACAGAACCTTGGTCTTTCATTCCATCCAAACAACTATGTAAGAGGTAACCATGCTGGAAAATCCCTGGGAGCTTTTTCGGCGAAAACCAATCTCGCCTCTAGGCAACTCTTGATCATGCAGCATTTGATTACAATTAAGGTTCCTTGCAATCTTCAATTTCAATATTCGTCAGAGATCATGTATAACAAATAGTAGCTACGACACAGATAATGTTATTACCAAACACTGAAGTGGCAGGTTCTCATGGGTATTCCAACAGTTGTTCCCATATAATATGGCTAACATGTCATGAAGATGAGCTATGATATACTAAAGTTTAACTTACTGAAGTATGTTTTCTCTTTGTTGTCATATCAACAGTAGTAGAATACAATAACTCAACAAAATTCTTTAATACTGGTACATTTACTTCATTTTTAGCTGTCTGTTCATATAAATAAATCAAATAAATAACATACATATAAAAAAATAGAAATACTGAAAATAAATGAGCTAAATATTTGTAATTATTAAGATTTGTATATTGGAAAACTGCGAAGTTGTTCATATTCGTGCAGAGAACACAGTGCCATCATGTTATGTACATGGTTCCAGTATATAATACTATTTAATGACAGGTGTCTTGTGGAGACATACATGGATTTAAGTTGATGACCAATACCAATAAAAGGCAAACAATAAGACATATTGAATCAACTGATAAAGATAATAAGAGAGAGAAATAGGGTAAAATGTCCACTCAACACAAACTTATTTTGAGACTAACATATGGCACAATCGTATTTCAATAATGTGCTTGTGCGTAAGGGTCATTAGCAGTGGGAGGAAACCGAAAAACCCGGAGAAAGAGAGAGAGAAGTGTGGTTACTGTCCACTTGGCAGAAACTAGGTCATTTTGGGACTAACATATGGCTCAATTTTATTTTGATAATTCGCTTGTGCGTAGGTGTTTTTAGCAGTGGCGGGAAACCTTATGATCTAAAGAGCACATTCGACCGCCCAATACCCCCCCCCACCCAAGTCATACAAAGAAACTTACAGCTGAAACTGGTAATAATATTTCTACAAACAATCCAGCTAAAGCATGTTTTATTTCTCGGTCTTTCACGTCTAGAAAATATACACCTAATTCATGTAGAAACGCTACATTGGCTTCAAACTCTTCTATAGGATGTAGCTGAAAAAATATAGAAAAATGACTGTATATTTATAAATTCCTTCATTAGTTATTTCTTTACTAGTAATACACAGCTTCAAAATTTGGAAACTATTAATATTTATTAAAAATGGATGTGCGCACTGCCACAAGCAAAGCTAAAAAACTTGGTAAAAATTTCAATATGATCAGATCATAACTAAAGCCTATAGAGGCTAACGAGATTTGGTAACACTGGAGAATAACTTTATTAGACGTTATAATAGAAAATTGCTGAAAGTCAACAGAGTTTTCGTTTCAATAGAATATTGTAAGAAAGGGACATAATTTTAGAGGTGATTGAAAGAAAAATGTCGAAAACTCATATCAATTACAAATAAGATATTCGGAATATTATTAATACATACCTTTACACGGAAGAACTTGAGTCCCATCAATAAACTGATGATGGCCTGAGCTGTATATGGCGTTTGATCTCGTAGTTTTAATTCACGTAATTCATTCATAAACGTCTTTCTTATAGCTTGAAATCTACACAATAGAACAATTAAAATAAGCACAATTCTAAGAAAAAAAAAAAAGCATCAGGTCAATGTCACTTGATCTTCATTTACCAAAAATAATGCTAATAAGGTAGCACTGTGGACTTTGCTGTAAGCCATTAAAACACAGAGCCTAATTTGTTTCATTTTTTATAGTTCAAAATTTTGTTACGGGGAGGTTTTGGCGAGCAGTCCCTGGAATTTTGGCTATCCCACTAGAAACATCAGCACTAATTAACTGGTTAATCAAATATTTGATGCCATAGGGTCAAAAGCCACTCATATGACCCCTGACGCGACCTCCCAATAGAACTTCAATCAAATCTATCCCCAAACACAGCAACATGACAGCCCTTCCTTTAATCAAGGGCCTTCCCTAAAAATTTGGACAGTGATTTAAGGTATTAAAACGGTGAAAGTATTATTCGTCTCAAAACAATATTGTTTACATTATATCCGTATTGACAGTTGATAGCCTTGTTTGTCACACAATTAGTTTTTCTGCAATATTTTGCTATGCACTGGTTAATTGGGCATAATAAAATTGTGAGTCATGACGTAACGTTATGTAAACATATTTGGTATTGTTATGCAGTTAGATATTGGTTGTTAATCGGATTATGGACCAGTCATAATTTAGAACAAGAATTTGCTTTCTTTACAGCAGTGAGTAGTTGGATTAGCTTAATCAAACGAAACACTGCAAGGAGTATGATGTAAATGGTATACCTCCATCTTTATGTTTTGTGAAATCTAACTGATGGGCCTGTTTTATTTCCAAATGAATCCAAGCAGGGAGATTATCTTGCATTGATTATATTGATTTTGTTTTCTTAATTAAATGTTTAATAATCAATCTGAGTACATAAAGGTCTGGATTAGGCAGTGAGAAATTTGATATTTTCCCCCAAATGCAATTGACGCAGTTACTCTAATTCTGGGAAACATTTTCCAGTAAAATTGGTAATGAATAAAGATGATTTAAAATCAGATAACAATAAATGATCAGGAAAGATACCTTGAAGTGGCCAGGATTCCAATAACTTCAGCATATAAATCAGCTATTATATTGATATTAGCAGAATTAGGATTTGTTTGATTACTGAAAAATACAAAAGTATTCTTAAGAAAAAAATAGTCAGTCATATTTATTACATAGATAATTACAAGGAATTATTTGAAGTTTTCTTCCTCAAGTTGATCGACTGCTATTAAGATTTGTCTAATCTGGTTTGTGGGGACTAACATATGGTTCAATTTTATTTCAATAATTACCATAAACCATTCGCATAGGGGTCATTACATGTGGGAGGAAACAGGAGGACCCGGCAACACTAAATCGAAACTACGCCACTTGATTCAATGACAAGACCTTCTGATCTAACACACATTAGTTAAACCATTCGGTCACCCAATCTCGCTAATCTGGTTTGGATTCTGTAGTTCAAAGATGGATAATAACAGAATCTATCAACAATTTGATCAGACAGATTTACACGTCATTTTCTATTGTAAATTGTTCAACTTACGAGTCTCTGGATCGGAAATGTTTAAAAGCTGTACTGATAATATAGTTGATCATATCATCATGACCTGGATGGTAAGAATTCTGAAAATACAACATAACATTTTATCTTTAAATTCATAACTAAATCAGTGCTTCCCTTTTCCTCAAAATGTGTTGATATGTAGTGTGGTCTTCCTTCACTTACTACTAAAGGCAAACTAAACCGTCTCTACAAATAAACATGTTGTCTTACCTTTGTTAGGACTTCTATAAGAACCAAACAGTTGACAAACTCCACAGCCAGCTAAATAATTAGAAACATAATTATTTATGATACTCAGTCAATCTTCAGAAACATACAATATCATTTAGGTAATAAATATTTAACATGCAAAAGGTTAAAGTATAAAAGGTTAAAGTATATGTTGATAATCCATATCCTAATGATAACAAAATCTTAAATACGAAAAGCAGAATTATAAATATTGCATTGTATGTAACATATCTCTGTTTTTCAAAATCTAACACAATAATCACTGACTGTCGATTTAATCATTAAATACTGCACCAAATACAAACGTAAATAAATGTAGCACCAGTAAATTTATTACAACTTTTATATGAAGTTATTCTAAAATTTATAGTTCAAACTTTATATTATGTTAGTGAATAAAGAAGGTACTTACATCTCTTCTTTCACAAAGAAAATCTTTACTTCTGTAACAAAAAACAGAAATAACCAAATAACATGTAGATGAATATAAGAGATTTGGTACATTACTACCTTTTCGAAAACCAAAATTTGTCGTTCATGTGACCAATGAAATGGGGTTTAACATACTTTTCTGAACCAACAAGGCTTTTGAAGACAGGAATACACCATACAATGTGCTATAAGAGAAATTTAGCCCGATAGTGGTATTTCCAATACTTTTCCAACTGCTAAGGGTTCTTTTATGTGCACACCAATAAATGCGTACTGGGGACCTTGGTTTCTTGTATCATCCTGACTGGATGCATTTCCTTGCCAGGTCCTCTGCTAATACTAGAATCAAACCAGGGATCTAGAGTGATCCAGAGCTCACAACTTGACAATTAAATAATAGCAAAAGAGCTGATTTATAATGCTTCCCACTCTCTAAAGCTTGAAAGGAGTATGAAATAATAATGTTGTATTTTATTTAACAAATTCATAAGTGAGGGGACTGACTTCATATTCAGGGGTATGTTCAGAGCGAAATGTATGAATATTAGCAGAAATGTGATATTGATATGAAAGATGTTGTACTTACCCTTTACTTCTATGTCTATGTCGAGATTCAAACATTGGACTATCATCGTATCGTAATTGTCTCTCGTACCATAAAAACAATGATTTTAATATAGATGGTAAACTATGTTCTGCTACACAACCCATTACATTTAATATCTGTAATATAAGTTACACTCTCACATGACATAGTCTTGTGGTTTGTATATTAAAAATTAAAGTTATTTCTAACTAATTTCTTTTTTTTTATGTAAACTGTTAGGTCTAAATATCAAGGCCAATTTCAGCCAGTGTATTTCAATGTAGAAGTGGTTTACCTGATCAAAATGAAGATCTTCTCCGCGTTGTAAAGATTTTGACAGTGATTTTTCCTGAAAAAAGTACAAAATTGCTGAGTTTAAATGAAACAATATGTGGCAGAATAAAGGGAAATGGTAAAAGATACAAAAATTTCTAGGATCTTTCTACCTAATTAACTGAGGATTGGTAATAAATACACTTAAAAACATATACAGTGCACTCTGTCACATCCGACCTCTGATCACTCCGACACTCTGTCACATCCGACACCATTTTCATGACCCAATTTATTTCCTTATTACTTCAGCCAAAAAATCTCTGGGTAATTCGACTTCTGAATATTCCGGATTACGACATCAATCAGCCGTCCCGTCATATATTTCCATTGAATCGACACCGTATAATCCGTCCTTTAATCGGTAGGTGTGAAGCAAACACTCACCAATCAATTATCGGTGATATTAAAACTCGATGGGCGTGAAGCCACAAAAGATTAACAATCAATCACCAATCAATTATGTGTGAGATTAAAACTCGCTACCGTGGGTCTTTGTTCATTACTTTGATAATTTTAATCTCTTGTACGACAGTTGTGACAAATACTCAAGAATATCCATGAATTTTCCCCCGAATTCACAGTCTTAAAAATATTCCTAGCACCTGTTGGAAACATTCGTTGTGCATGCCGATTGAACCTGAATAACCTATAAGTTTGGTCAACCTACGGATCTATTCGAACCGTGTGACGACGACCTGGGGATGCTCGATTCACAGTCTGGAACGTCCTGAATTGACAGAATTGCAATCGAGTGACGCGGAATTCAGTCCTGTCACAGTTCTGTCAGACCCAACGACGGAAGTGGTGTGAGTAGAATTGTGACGTAATTAAACACGACGAACAGGTTTCGGCTATATGGTTGGATGTGATATCCAGTCGACGCATGCGTTGTAGCCCGAAGTACCCATTTTCACTCGATTGTCACTATTTTTGGGAGGAGAGAATTTAATTCCGGAACGTTCAATCGAGTACGCCCACTATCAATGATAGCAAAGACAAGAGTGCGATCAACTGAAGACGATGAAGAAGATAAATTAACGACAGACTTGACCTATTAAAAATGCCTACGCAAGTTAAATGAAATAAAAATTAATGTAATAAAATTTTGAATGTACAGAAAGGTTAATCATTTTTAAAGGGAATAACATTCTGGTGATTCGAAACTACATTTAAATAATACTTCCGCTTTTCGAAGTTACAAAATTTCCAGTTTTGAGAAAACTGGGTATTCCGACACTCTGCGTAATCCGACATATTGCAACGATCGTGTACCATGCCGGATTTGACAGAGTCCACTGTATAGAGTTCATTCGCTAAGTGATTTTCTTTCCGAAACTGGATTTCTCCTTGGTAAAATTAGAAGAACCAGTGTTCATTATTCTGGACACTGGTTAGAGAGAAAGAGAGAAATGGGGTTTTAATGTCCACTCGACACAAACTAGGCCATTTCGGGACTAACACATGGTTCAATTTCATTTCAATAATTCTCTTGCCTGTAGGGGTCTTTAGCAGTGGGAGGACATGGAGAAAACACATGAGGTTGTTACGTACAACCAGGAAATCAAAACCATGCCAGCTGACTCAATGACAGACCTTATAATACTGTGCACAGGTGCTAACCATTCGACCATCCAACCCCCGCTAGAGACTGGTTAAGTTCCTATATATTTTTAAAGTGTGTATTATTACGACACATTCTTTTAGTTTTCAATAAATTATTTTAAACCAGACAATGCTTTTTGTTAATTTTCATCGACTTTCTGAATCGTAGTCTAAGTAGTACCACTGCCAGTAACTAAATAACATGGTAGTTATTCAAAACTAAATAATAACATGTTCCATTGTGGATCAGTTAAAAAATTATTAAACAGATAATCAACAAAATAATTATACTAGTGGTTCTGCAAGAACATGTTCAATCTTCTTTTCTGTCATTCTGCAGAATTCCAAAAAGATGCTCTGAAGAACAAATTCTCCAGGTTTCGCATCGCGATCTCTTCCCAAGGAACCACATTCAGTTGGTCCTTCTCGGCGCCATGGAAACTTGACAACTAAATCAATACTCTCAGTGCTGGTTTTAGGAATATCTCCTGAAAATAATTAAAATATAAAAATTAATTTTATTATGATCTACACAATAAATGAGACTTTTCTAAACACAAGTACTTCTAACTTGTTTTGATCAGTTCAACATCAATAGCAATGCAATAAGAGACCACAAAATGACTGTGGAGGTTAAAAAAAATAACTAATGTGTCATGGTTCGCTGGCATTTTCTAAGTGTTTAGTTATCTTTCACATGAAGACAGTACAATTAATCAAAACAGGAGACAATGAGTACTTGTCAATCAACTTGTTTATAATTATAAAGACTTCAGCTGGTAATTTTACTCAAAGTTTTAGTTTAGTTTTGCCTGTTGACTACCACTCTGTTGACTACTCCAAAGTGCCTAGAGGTTTTGTTCACAGGTGTCGTGTGGAATCTTGTTCTGAGTTTGAATATGCCAGAGTTCAAAGTGGTCTTTTCCTGTTTAATGGTTTGCAGGTGATGAATTTTTCGAACTCGTAAAATCGACAGTAAAAAAAAAAAATTGTGTAAACTAAATGAAAGTCTGTTGTAGATAACTGAAAAATGTGAACTAATTATCAACTTTTGTGCCATGGTTTTGAGTGTTCACTGTTTGGGTGTTAGATGTTATAGTTTAGCTCTGAACGTAGGTCTAATTACACTCGCCCTGTACGTTCAGGAACCGGCCTATGACTAATTGTCGAAAAAATTTCAGTTCCCAGCAAATCTTACTTTGCAACTTTTTACTGCTGAACGGTCGCGTGTCAGTCCCTGTGAATGCCTGTACAATGTAAAGGAACATTTTAGTGCGAAAACAAGACCAAGTGTTACGAGAACTTACGTTCAGAGCTGAACTAAGATGTTACCGCATCAGAATATCAAAGAGTAACATCTACAACTTGTTCAAGTTGTTGGATTACCACTACCATTCCATTGGCTTGTCCTACTTAAAATGGTATCACGTCATTTGGGACTCACGTCATTTGGGACTCAACATAAACGACATTTGGAACTCAGTTGACTTGATTGGCGTCAATTGGGACTCAACACAAACGACATTTGGGACTCAATATAAACGACAGTTGGGACTATTTATTTATGAGATACTAGCAGGATACCCGGCTTCGCTCGGGGGTCATAACTCTGAAACCGAAAGTGGTAGACTAACGCCACCTGGCCTATGTTACTCCACGGTCCGAGCTACCCCTATACCCCAAATTTCAGACTCGGGGCAGACCTAGTGTAGCCGCCAACCCCGAACAGACAGACTTCTCGGGGGTCATAACTCCGAAACCGGAAGTGGTAGACTAACGTCACCTGGCCTATGTTACTACCAGGTCCGAGCTACCCCTATACCCCAAATTTCAGACTCGGGGCAGACCTAGTGTAGCCACCAACCCCGAACAGACCGGCTTCGCTCGGGGGTCATAACTCTGAAACTGGAAGTGGTAGACTAACGCCACCTGGCCTATGTTACTCCCCGGCCCGAGCTACCCCTATACCCCAGATTTCAGACTCGGGCCAGACCTAGTGTAGCCGCCAACCCCGAACAGACAGACAGACAGACAGACAAACGACAGTCACAAATATATATATAGATAGATATAGTAACAGCTGTCTTAGTTGTCTTTCGTTTTATTTAGTTGATCGGCGATTGTTGAGACCGCGATTAACACTGCTCGTTCTCCTTTGTTTTGTTTTATCTGCGAGTATAAAACTTCTCCTTTGTTTTGTTTTATCTGCGAGTATAAATCTTGACAATAATATATTGTTGAAAATTTGTGTATACTTAGTAATACTTCGTTGTTTTTCTTTTATCAAATAGTAAACGAGCTTGATTGACCGACCACTGCTAATGTTTTTTCGTGAAACGGTATAACTGCAATCAACACACTGCCGCCATTCTCGATGATTGACAACTCACGTTTTTCCTCATCCACCAAAGAACCGTTATGTTTCTTTGAACATACTGCAATAACATCGGGATTATCAGTTAATCAGCTTTAATTATCCCGCTTTGATCGTTGCCATTTCTTATATTTTCCACCAAAAAAATTTGCTGTGCACGCACTAATTTATCGATTGGTATTGCCATCTACGACAAGCATGTCAACGTGCAGCTCACGGATTATCGCTAACAATTTCTAGGGGCTTGTAAAAAAAGATTGCATGTCGTGTAAATATTTATTTTGTTTTTTGTGTAGGTCATTTTCAAATAAATTCATCAGCATATTATTCGTTTTAAATAAATATATAACTTTTATGAGAAACGATGATTATCAAAGAACCGTAAGTGCAACTAATGTTTTATCGTTTGTTTGAGCCTTTTACTAACCACGTGTTTCATGGTAATAAATATTTTCTTTCGTGTTTTGAATTGGCCTATTTCTAATAAATTATCCCGAGTCCCAAACGTTGTATACCCAAGTCCCAAACGACGTATACCAAAGTCCCAAACGTCGTATACCCGAGTCCCAAATGTCGTGGTCATATTTTTTTGAGTCCCAAATGACGCGAGTCCCAAATGACATGTAATCCTTAAAATAATGCCTTACCTCGTTCACCTCCACCCTGGCCGGAAGCCTGCATCTTCTTTCTTGTTTTAAAATATCGTTTGACTTCAGTACATACCAGCTGAGTATATTAATAAAGGGGTTTAAAATAATAACACAAATAACAATATATACAGCAATTGTTCAGTCTTTGAATGTGTCGATTGTTGGGATTGATTTGTTTACATTTTGTCATTTGAGATGAAACTTTTTATAGTTATTGTTTTCATATTCCCCAGAAACCTAAGCAAATGACAATGTCAGTACCATTAACTGTTTACATCGATTTGTTTAGCTGTGTATACGTTCTGTTCTATCATTCTGTTAAATGTACCAAAGAATATGTGTAAATTTGTAGCTAATTTTTGACATTTCATCAAAAATTTGCGGAAGTGTTTCACCAACCGCGCATGCGTACGATTCTTTGATTGTCAGAGTTATTTGCCCTTGATCGCAATCGGGTGTCTTCGTTTCTTTCTGTTACGGAGCTCGGAGCACATTTCAGATTAATATTTTTGTATTTCTTTTCTCTACGATACAAAATTAATAGGTTATCTATATTAACGCCAGAAAAGATACGTGGTGGTTCATGCAGGTTTTCCACAATTGACAAAGGGCGATGTCGGAATTCCATAAAAAAAATTGATCGAGTAGGTCCTACGCCTTCAAATTCGCAATTAATTGTGTTATATAATATATTGTCAAGTAGCATCCTACTACTGATAAAATATATGTCTGCCTCGGTCCTATTGGACACCTCCATAATGTTCCATTTTTGTAGAATTCTATCCACCATTCACCTACAAAAAATAATGCCATGCCTCCGTATGCACTTTCTTAATATAATTCTGGAAACGTCGTTTTAAATAAACTTATTAACATGTACTGAAACATAGCTATGATATCATCAGTATACATAAGATTCGTTAAATTGAGTGAAGACAAAAAATCCAAAAATCCACTTCCTTCTCTTAATTTAAGGGGTTGGGGGGGGGGGGGGGGGGATTTGAAGCAATGGATAAACAAAATTAGGCGATAACAAGAACAGTAATAAAAAAAGTCGGCATATTATTTTTTAATAAAAAAAAAACAACAACAAAAAAAACAAACACACAGACAATATCATTTTTGCAGGATAAATAAAGCGACGAAGCCATAAACAATACCAAAACGTCATAATTTAGACCCTATTGTGATGTCATAATTTAAAAACGTCAATTTTCTTCAGATGATAAATATTTTTGACATGTCAGGGTAAGTTATTTAGAATGTTTTATTATAAATATGTGTTTTTAGCGTTTTTATGTGGATTTTACATAGTAAACATATCTAGGTATAATTATAGAATCATCCAATGTCATTTAAATACAAGGAATATTGCCAGAGCCTATAAAGAATTACTTATTAGTGACGTCAGAAGTTTCATGTTATTTCAAATCAAAATAAAGTACAAATTATTCATACGTGCAATTTTCCTTTTCTGTCTAACTCGTCCAAATTAATTGGAATTTGATATTAAAGTCTCAATTCGCCAGAACAACAATACTCGTTTTCTTTATTTAAATTTTAACAAAACTAAGAAATAAAATGGGGTTTAACGTCCTACTTTTCTACAGAACTATGAAGCGAAAAGTGCTCTTTATGTAGTAATTTTGACAATTAAATTCACACAACTAAGATACCATATTGTGCTCGATGTTCATGGGTAGAACAGAAGATGTTCGGCGTGAATTTAACAGAAAATAATGTGAAGTTTAGATGACTGTGACTTGCACATAATATGCTTTTTATCGTGTATTCGGAAATATGCCTTTTAGAATAGTGTATTGCGGCTTTATGGAATTATTTTTAGCTCCGTGGGACTTAATTGGGTTAAGGTTTTTGATCGACAGATAGTATTAAATTATTCAGCATAGTGTTGTAACTTCTCCTTTGTCGGTTTTTTTTTTTTTTTTTTTTTTTTTTTTAAGAGACCATGCATTGCACATCTAACGCAAGGAACAGCAATGTCCACACGATGACGAGCTTGCAATCCGATAGGAGTTATCTTACCGTAAATCACGTTTCATGTCTTTTTCATAGCTGACAAAATTAAAATCATTTGAAGCCCTTCATTACCGCGTTTATTGGTCGATAAAACTATAATGATGTTTGGTGTAGTATTATCGGATCAGTTTACAAACTTGAGTGAAGTTTAGCCGGGGTATTATGGTATTTCTATGGGTTATGAGCTATTTGTTGGATTTAATAGCCCTGAACTCGACTCGAACGTGATAAAAACTATAGAATTTATTAGGATGCTAGCCATGTAATTTGTTTGCTGTCTGAAACTAACCATGCCATTAGCTAATAAAGAAGTTTTTGTTAAAGTCGGAAGGGTAAAAGGTGATAGGATGTAAAATTGAGAGATTTGAGATAACTCGGTTGTGATCTTTTCCTTTCTTCTACTTAGAATAGCCGAAAAGTTGAAATGAAAATGAAATTAAATGGGGTTTAACGTCCCACTGTTCAGCTCCGGATGGACTAATGAAGTCGGGCTCTGGAGGACATTTTGTCCGCTCTAACATTCCGAGAAACTCTCTTGGCCAACACCGTGATCGAATCCCGGACCTCCTAGTTACCCACTGAAGAACCGTGGCTCGCTTAGAGAGAGAGAGAAATGGGTTTAACGTCCACTCGACACAAACTAGGTCATTTCGGGACTAACACATGGTTCAATTTTATTTCAATAATTCGCTTGCGCGTAGGGGTCTTTAGCAGTGGGAGGAAATCGGAGGACCCGGAGAAAACCTACGAGGTTGGACAGGCTCGCTTAGAGAAAATAACGAATATACGTATAGCGTAACATACGTGACAAAATTTTGATTTTCGTCTAATTATACGTCAAAGGTAATGGTAATCTGTGCATTACGCTTCTATACCCTTGTGTGAACTTGCTACTTAGCGTTTAAATGTATACTTTAAAATTTCGCAGCAAGTCATTTGGGAAGTAACAATTTTGTTTAATGAAATACTTTACCATCCCCTATTCCTGCCAATTCGGAATAGATCGTTTTCAGGATTTGTTGTATCTCGGAAATAGGGTTTAACGTCCTACTATTCTGCAGTTTGTATGAGACGAAACAAAAAAACATGAGGTCCGGGGGCCTGTTTCACGAAACTTTACCTAAGATAAAATCCAAATTTTAGTAATTTAATTGGATAATATTAGATTGATTTTAGTGCTTAGCCAATCAAAATTGAAGTATCTACAAAATTTTTGATTTTATCTTTAGTTAAGATTTCGAGAAACGGGGCACTGGTTCGTAAAGGGTGTCCTTGGCATTTGGAATCCGATTAAGAGTTGCGCAAACGCTGCTGCCCGGGCAGAATTTACATCATCATATCACACTGAATGGCGTATGACCTGGTGTATTCCCTTCTTCATTCGTCCGGTTGGTACCGAAAAGTAGAACGTCAAACTCCACATTCCATTTCAAGCACAATTCGTTACTTTATTATAATCTAAATCAAAGAGGACCAGTTTCTTTAAGTGTAAGATTTATGTTCTGAAGAAATCACACTAGTCGTTTTAAATGCTTTGATGTTATTATTGCACGAATATAGAGTTTCTTTACATAATAATATACCCCTTTATTCATCCACCGACCTCTAATCACGATCAAGTGCTAAAACATGTCATTAGGCGTTTTTCTACCACTCGAGAAGTTACATAAAACACTTTAAAAATGAATTTGATTTCGTAAAAACTCAATTTTCAAAAGAATACTTAACTTTCTATGTAATTTTCTTATGTAAACTTTAATAATTATGTTTTGTGACCTCTTTTGAACTTTTTGTTATCATATTTACTTTCAAAAGCCTTGTTGAGACGAATTGTGGTAACTGTAGATTAATAGAGGACTCACATTGTTCAATATCAATATTTGAACGTATAATTAAAGATACATTATGCAAGAGTTAAATCTGTCTATTGCAGGTCTTTCTTTAGGCCTGAAATGTTATCGAAATTATTTAGACATTAATTAACTTATTCAGACCATAATCAACCCTAGAAGGCATCGCTAGCCTGCGATCTTTAGTGGATTATGAGCCGATTTACTGCATAACTTTCCTTCACGATTTAACGATTAAATGGATAACCGAGACTATGCTGTTTATCGTACTGACTTTAGTAATGATGATCGAGGCTAGGCGGAAATTTCAATCGCTTAGTTCTCGGTTCATAGTGGATCAATTTGAATGAAATTTTCAGCAAATTGCCTTTACATTATCTAGTTTTTAGCTATTATAGTGAGAACTGCCAACTCTTATCGAATCTCCCATAATGTATCTTTAACTTTAAGTAATTATTTCTTCTTTTTTTTATCCCGAAGTGCTATATACATGGTTTTCTAAAATCTCGCTCTTCCATTGTAGTATCAAAACATCGGGAAAATCCATAGTAAATGTACGGAGACCTGTTTATAACGAAATGAAATGGAACAGATCATAAATCTATCCACAATTCTTTCTAAATCTAGGATGGTAAAATTTAAGTCAAGAATCCATTTCCGCTCACCTCTTAATAAACAAAACAGACATAACAAATTCTGTTTGATTAGATTTTACAACTGCCCCCAGAGATATTGTCTAGTTAAACAGGTGTAGCTTTTGTAACATACATTTATACAGTTATACATATATAGTTGGATCTATACCGAAATGTGACACCACTGCCCTGGCAAACTACATCGCGTCGCACTAATACCACTGCCCTGGCAAACTACATTGCGTCGCACTGATACCACTGCCCTGGCAAACTACATCGCGTCACACCGATACCCCTACCCTGGCAAACTACATCGCGTCGCACTGATACCACTGCCCTGTCAAACTACATCGCGTCGTACTGGTAACTACACAGAGGCCTAGATCCCTGTGTTCGTTTGTGGCTCACTAAACAGGAGATCCAGAGTTCGATCCATGTGTTGGTCGAGAAAGTTTCCCCTTGTCAGTGGTGAAGGAAGGGTCTGGCAAGGAAAAAGTCTAGCGGTTCGTATCGGACCAAAAAATCGAGGTCACATGTACACGTTGGTGTGTACGTAACGAACTCTTGACAGTTATAATTCAGTTGTCGTCCTGACAAAATTTCTCTCACAGAACACTGTGCATATATGTCCGTCTTCATTAGCCCTGTTGGTGCAGAAAAGTAGGACGTTAAACCCCATTCATTCATTCATTCATTCATTCATGCTCTAGACACTTTGATTGAGGACTTGTAATGTTTGGATATACTTGGAAAGGTGATAAACGCCATACTATATGTATACATGTATAGTATATTTTAATATCAATATTTACACAGCGTACTACATAGGAAATCTATTTCAAATTTTAAGGCTTTTCTTATCAAAGAGATAAACTTCGCCATACGTATATCGTATCGTGTACCGAAATAAATCTTCTAGCAGATTGAAACAGCTTCTTAAATTAAGTTATCAATCACTTTAGCATCTTTCAACATTTATATCTAAATTGTGAAACTTTTCCTGTAGAATTAAAACGAGAAGCATAGTATGAATAAAAATTAAGAAGAATACATTTATTACTATTTTAAGATAACAGTTGCAAATTAAATTCAGTTGCGCCTGAAATTCTCGAATTTAATAGCATTTTAGAATCTTTATCATCATTTATAAGATTTCTTCATAAAATAAAAACAAAAGCTGAAAGAATACGTTCTTTTTTTGTTTCAGTTCCAGGTAGAGTATTACAAATTGTATCTTTTTTTTCAGGGTTTATTATTTATCACCTTTTCTTATCTGCCTGCCTTCATAATTCTTTTTACATATTTTTTTAGACACGCTTACAAATGATAACCCTTTGCTACATAACTTCACTACAAATTCTCTTTTTATTAATAACCTGATGCTGCGCGTGTGTTGCTATCTGAAGTCACGTGACGAATACACGCGCTGTGTAACGGTCGGGGGTAGTGGGTTTATTCCCTTTGTTTGTCCCTCAAATTTTGGAGCAGCCAGTCGGTAAACATGAGTGCGAAATAATTGCGTGGGAAAACTCTTTATCGAGATGGATATAAGCAAGTCTTCAGATAGGGACAGTGACGACACGCCAGTGGAATACACCTCATATGCACAAGCGTCTGTCAACCCGAATCTCGAACCAGCAAATTACGATTTAGTGGAAAATTCACCAAGGAGTCCGTATAACCCAGGACAGTCGAAACCCGAGGGTTGTGTTACTATGGCCGCTGGGTCGGTCGTTACTATGGATACGGAATCTTCGGATACTACTAGTGAAAGTGATGTGTTTTTGGATAAAAATGAGAATATGTATGATACAAGTAGTAACTCAGAGTCGGATGACACGCAGATGTAAGTAGGCAGAGCATGAGTATATAGACATGTAGCTACTATAGAGTGTAGATCTTTAGATTAGATAAAACTTTTATAACAAGCATGCCTCTTTTCTTGTTTTACACAATACGTAACGTAACCAAATATTAAGCGTGAATGGATGTGGGACACTTTTGTAAACACGTTTTTATCCTCGGTTGAATTCAGTTTACCATACAGAGACAAGAATCCTTAGAAATCATAAAACGAAAAAGTTCTGCACATTTTGCATTTAACATTAAGTTTCAAATATGGAAGACAAACCTTTCTTTGAAAATTACATAACTGAAAACAATTTCAGCATTTCACCGTGCAAAAACTCAAATCAACAAACAAAACATTCTGCACTTTTAACATAAACATAAGTTCACAGACAAACTTTGAAAATAATATAATGCATTAAGCTACTAAAATGTTCTGTTTTATTGTGGGTTTTTTTTGGTAATTTACTAAACTAATTAGGTACCGGTACGTTAAATATTTTTACAACTTAATGAAATGAAATGGGCTTTTACGTCATGCTTTTCTGCGCCTACCGGGTTAATGAAAATGGGCATACGCCTTGCAGTGGTCTATGAGGGAAATTTTTCCCGGACAACAACTGAATTCCAACTGCCAAGGGCCATTTTACGTGCACGCCAAGTGAACACGGGGCCTGGGTTATAACTTACAATTTACGTGAACAAACGTAAGCTTATATAAAATGTGCATACATTTGTTATATTTAGAAGAGAATGTTTTGTACACGAATACTCCCATGACTAAAATGATAATAAACCTGTTCCAGTCTAGTCACTAGTCATTTCATAGTATTCAATCTATCTGTTTTAGGACTTGTTTTACTAGTAGTGCTGTCTGAAACCATAATAATAACCTTCTTTAACATTTTATACACGTGTCTCTCATGTTTTATGTTTGTAAATAATATGAAGTGTTTTCAAAATGTCATGATTTAATTGTTTTTCGCTTCGTCTTTATGGTTATGATTTTTAACAGCGCATACGATCTCGCGTTAACAAACGCTAGATTCAGAAAGGCTTTCGTTTAGACGGCTGACATGGGTGGACTGCGTTGTGCACGAGGGTTAAAGAAAATTGAGCTGGGGAAATATATAATATTGAATAAAAAACGAAAGAAACGAATTGAAAACGAATTTAATTGTACGAACATTAATGAGATATTTAAATAGTGTTTTGCACTTTAACTGACATTAATGTTCGGGATGGCTGTTTTGTTTAGTACTGCCCACCCATAGATCCGAAAAGAGTTACAAGTCGTTGTTATGACTGTTTCTTCTGTTTCAACTTCCATAGTGCCCCCAGGATCTGCTTTTAACTTGTTTGATAATATAATGAGTCACAAAACCGTCTGGCTGACAAAGACAAGTTAATGAGATTCGTCAAATGAAAAATTGAAAAAACCCGAGTGAAGATGTAACGTAATTTGTCTTCGTCATTAGTGCCTATATTTAATTACAAATGGAATGAGTTTGTTATTACATGAAAAAGCAGGGCCGTAACTAGCGCAGAGCATCGAGGGGGGGGGGGGCGAGAAGTGTTCTCAGGGGTGCTGTAAAGTCGACGGACAAAGTATTTTTTTTTTTTTATGGTCAAAATTTTTTTTCACGGGTGGGGGGTGCGAAACTTTTTGCAGGGCCTGTGAAAAAGATTTGAGACAAAACTTTATTCGACGAAAAATTCAAATCAAGAAAAATACATGAACTGATCTAGTGATCTACACATGGGGGTTATAAAAGACACACTCTGTTCTGATTGGGATACCTGATTTATCTCTCTCGGTTTATTGTTATCAAGCTTAATCCGGTCCCGCTGATTCGAAACATTATACCATTTTTTTTTAAAAACTATTTTTTATTTCATAATAGCTGACGTTTTCAATATTGTTATCATTAATTGATCTCTAACCTTAAATTACACTTAAAGAGGATGACACAGAAAACTATAAGTGAAATTTAAAAAGAAGTAAATCGACCGTCTCTTTAAGTTCACAGGGTTCCTTAGCTTGTCATTCATGCATAGCGGAATCTGTTTTGTTTCTCGCCAAAAAACCCAGAGTTAATGAAAACTGAATTATTTAGTAAAAAAAGAAGTTTAACATCTGGTCTCGTCATGTTATGTTGTAGAGACAGCATCAATGACATGCTGTGATACGTTACCACGTCAATTTTCCACAATTTGAAGAATATGTGACCATTGTTTTTAACCATTTGAATTTTTACTTTGTGAACTCGCTATGCGAAGAAAGACGAACTAAACACGCCGAACTGACAGCTTGTCATAAAAGTCAATTTGTAGGAAGAACATAGTTATTTTTTTTTTACTGTATCCCTACTTTTTTTTTCATTTTCAAACATGGATTGGTATTTCCGGAACGTTTTTGATTGAATCTGAAACTTGTTCATTTACGATGTTAATGATTGTGTCTCATATCTCATGTACAACTTGCTCTTTGGTATACCCTCCAGGATGATTTATCACCAGCTCAAACTATCTTCAAAATTAATATTTTTTTTCCTTTAATCGCTATGGTATTCCATCAGTTGAAAAGGCACAGTCTGTGAAAATGGGGAAAATAAGGCATCTTTACGATGTCAGAGATTCCTGAATTTTAGAACAAAAGGATAATGTTTCGTTCCTGGTATTTCAGAAGTGTTTAGAATGATGTTGAAGAGCGTTGTGCTTTATCTCATTGTAGATAGGCGAAAACATATTGGGTATGTTTTACACTTAAATGAACTGTTATATGGATTAAGATGATAGATCGTTGACTACTGGTTTATCTCTTGAAAAAAAAAGAAACCCCAGATCGCTTTCATCTTCGTAAACATCTATTTTATTTCTTCTCAATAGACTATTTCTCCACAGTTCATCATGAACGGTTATCTTATTGTGGATTAAGATGTTAGTTCGTTGACGACTGGTTTATCTCTGAACAAAACACCCAATCGCTTTCATCCTATACCAAACATCTTTTTGTTCTCAATAGACTATTTCCACAGATCATCATTTAATGTATCTATTATATTGTTGTAAATTGTCAGCCAAACAGATCAAACGTCCTCCTACTATCTGGACGGATTCAACCTGCTGCCAATTGCAAACACTAGACTCTCTCGATACCACCCTGCTTTATTTCAATGAATTAAACACCGTACAGGAAACAAATATATTCAAGTAACAAAAAGATATACCTACAATAACATAAATGATCAGTATACAAAAGCGCCTAAGCATTTTCTTCACCATCAATATTTTAGCGGTAGCGTCAGGATTTTTTCAAAAATCGTCGGAGAAATACCCGATGTGGAATACGTCCTGAATACGTCAACATAAATAATTGCATGTTAACATCGACCAAAGGGGGGATTGGCTTGGGGGTTTGGTTTTCCGTTCAATATATTATACTAGCATGGTTAGTGACCGAAATCAAATATGCTTAGATCCGTAGATATATACAAGTGCCTTCACCCTAACCAAAATATGAACCAAAACCATAAAGTATAGTGAGGTTACGATCTGGTAGATTATATATGCTTCAACCAATTTGATCTGTTTTGAGTAAAACGGAATTCTTTAGTTATAGATGATGGTCTGTAAAAATAATTACCCATGTTAACTGTAAGTTTTACGCCTACGTCAGAAAGATGTGCATCAGCTAAAAACTGCACCTATTATTTTGATGCAACGTGCATTAGCTGAACACCGCAACCTGCACCGTACCCCTATCCTAATATAGAATAGAACAATCTGCCCAGTTCTCGGGTTTGTTTACATCATAAACAAACACCTTGTATCTATATTTTACTTACTGATATATACACAACAACCACGATATGTTCAAAACATGCTCGTTCTGATTTCACGTGCATCGAACAAAACTAGTACACCTATACTATAGGGCAGACAGGGAATACACGCGTGCGTACGGAATGTTGAAGAGCGTTCTAGATGTGTGAAGTCATCTCGATATATTTTAGCATCTGGTGAAGAACTTCTGTCGTTTTGGATGTTGTCTAGATGTTTATCTTGGGTGGTGTATTTACATGCAGTATATATATATATACTGTTAGCGAGACCGTTAAATATGTACACTTGATATGGAAGCTTTAAGTCAAGTGATGGAGATTCTATAGTCATATACTCAACTTGAAATCTAGTATAAGATACTTAAAGGAATCAATTAAACAGAGTGGTTGTCATTTTATGTTTTATCACATTTAAAGAATATATTTTCAAAATGATATCACTTAAACAGGTGTGCCAACAGGCCAGGTATACCGACAATCAAAATTCAAAAGTATAAACAAAAAACATTTTGGTCCGCAAATTAATAAAATCGATCAATTCTAATGCGATGATTTCTGTTGATGTTACACTGCTATCTCTAAAATAATGAGAATTCTTTGTGTATCGTGAAACATGGGTCTTCATGTTTTACTTTCAAAAAGGGGTTAGTAAAATATGTCAAACCCTTTAACCCTTGTTAATTCCTGTTGTCCTGGAAATGTATGTTTATATGCCATGTGGCTCAGTGAGCAAGGCTCTAGCTGATTGACCAGGAGGCCCAGTGCCGGGATTTTCCAGCGTGGTTTCCACTTGGTGCAGGACGGCTGGCCCGACAAGGACAGCGTCTAGTCATTGGAATGGGAAGAAAAACCTAGACCCGTGTAGAAGTTTGTGTGCGCGTAAATGAACACTTGACAGTTGGAATTTAATTTCTGTATGGCGTGGGCCTTTGGAGAAGAGATCGCGGGTTCGCTCCCGCGGTGTTGGCCGGGGAAGTTCATCTGGATTTTCCGGCGTGGTTTCCCCCTTGTCATTAGTGCAGGACGGAGGACCTGGCAAGAACAGTCGTCTACACATTTACACATTGGTGTACACGTAAAAGATCCCTTGGCAGTTGAAATTCGATATAAAATTAGGACGTAGCGTCGCTTTCTGTGCAAAATTTTCCTCATAACAAACTGTATGGCGTATGCCCGTCTTCATTAGCCCAGTCGGAGCAGAACAATAGGACGTTAAACCCCATGTCATTCATTCATTTAGATACAATCGTTTACTAGCAGTGCATATTTCAAATTCTCACACTTTTTCACTCCACCAATTTGTTCAGTCTTATCCGAGGGTCATCGAATGAGAAGTTTGTAAATTATGTTAACACATGTGAGTAAGAGATACGGTGTTAATTAAGAGCCTTGTATGATCCCGCGGTGTAATGTTTGCTACCACAGCGGTCTTACACTTCTAAGATGACCGACAACAGCTGTTTTATCCACATGCTTCACTTAAAGTCTACACGTGTTCAATTTACAACATAACAACACTTCTTTAATTTTATTTACATATTAAACATTGACCTGACATTGATCGAGTTATTTTTACTACACGACTACAAACATTCTTGTTTATTGGCCAGCGGATTGTAAAACCTGTTCTCATTAGTGAACATTTACATATTCATAATAACTTACATCTGTATTTATTGACAAGGCGAATATCAAAATTAAATTCATTAGCGTTACCTATTCATAACAGAAGCAGTGTCTTTATTTTATTACTCCTTATTGAATGGTGTATTGAGTCTAAAGCTCCTCTAATTAAATTTAAATTGAAATATCTATTTTAATTTTTAGCCATGACCTTTGATGTCTTGAACATAGGAATAATCGCAACGTATGTAATCATTTTCTGAAAGTCCACTCTATGGAATATGTTTATATAGACAGACATAAACACACTTAAAAAAGATTATTCAATTTCAATTATTGGTTATTCGACTTGGTGGCACGATGACTTGGTGAAGAAGCGCTGTGTCACAAACCAGGAGGTTCCGGGCTTGATCCCGGTGTTGGCCGAGAGAGGTCCTCGGGATTCTCAAGTCTGGTTAAACTCCATTTCTTTTCGGTTCTTTTCTGTTTCAACACAGGGCACTCACATTGGGGGAGACTGAGATGGACATGTGCACGTGGGCGACACTTCTTTGGCGGGCGAGTTTATTATTCATTTTGTAAATTGTATTTTAAAATTTCTTATAATCATAACCATGAGCGCAAACACACAGACTTGTGAATGTATGTTTTTGTTGTGTTTTTTTCAAGACCGTTACAACAACTTCAGGAGATCCATTGTAATGACTGTAGTTAATTTATGCAAATTGAGCTTGTATCTGTTAGTGGGAAAATTTCTTTTTTTTTATGTTAAACTCTTTTTATGTCATTAATTATTTTACTCAATTCAGTGTATAATGATATTAAAATTGTTCGGCGATTTCAAACTTTATTTGTGATCAAATTACACCGAGGACATTTTTGTGATGTCTCAATTCAATAAAAAATAAAAGAACAAAGATCAGGTTTAAATGAAATATTTATTAAATAAACATGGTATTGTTCCTGCCTTGGGCTAGAGGGCGGTTGATTGGTTTCAACCCCATTGTCTTCTCGGGTCTTTTCAGTTGTCCTGTTTCAAACCCCGAGTCAATACCCACGTGTACACGCCCTGGGGAGATGAAAACTGTATGCTGTTTGATTTTCGGTTTGGATTTTCAGATTCACGTGTTTCAGTGATGTCCACGTGGAGGAGAAAATACATCATGGTCATCTAAAACAAATAATCACATCATTGTAAATTTAATCCAAGCCTCGTGTGATTGATGCAAACGATGGTGGTACGTGTCTGTTTCTATTGTCCAGAAGAATAAGGGGAGTGCATATTTATTGGAAACGCTGTTCTACGTTAAGATGTCGAGTGTCAGCTCACAAAGGTTTGAACAGATGGCTCTTAAACAAGAACATTTTCAAAGTACAAATTGGTGGGGAGGGGTTTAGTAAAAAATTTGGTAAAATTCTAAAACATACGCACACCTACAATTGCTGTTCTACCCAACACCAAAATAACTTTCTTATGGGTACCATTTATAAGTTAAAGATTATTACATGGCTTATTCATTGGTGGAAACTTATTTCCCAAGAAAATGCTTTAATATGCACGAACACTATTTATGGAATAACAATTACTGGTTTATTAACATGCAACGTTTCGACGATGATACTCTCGTCTTTATCAAGCAAATGAAAACATATATGTATAAAACATCTAGTATTTATATACAGTAAGAATAATGCCACTTAAACTTTAAAGAAATGCTTTAATATGCTAATGTTATGGAATGGATAAAGATAAACCATCTGTATACGCCGGAGTAGTGAGATAAACTGGGTGTAATGATTCCCTACTTCCGAATTCCACATTTCTAGGCGTCTTTAATGTATTCACTTCAACCAACAGTCCAACTAAACAGCTTGGATTGCGATTACACGATCTTGCCACCTTTCTGAGTCAGATAGAGCAAAGGCAGTTAAAAAGGGCGGGTGTGGTGCTGTTGATACGTTGATTACAATCATACACTTCAATGGAAAATATTTTAAAGGAATTTTGGATGTCAGCATTAACAGAAGATAACAAAATGTCCAAGTCTTCCACACGCAAGGATAAAAACGCCGAAAGAGGCTGTCAATGTATCAAACTTGTGTTAAAATATTCTTTGAATACAGGAAAGGTAGCATCTCGCACTTCCAAAAAAACATTAATAATTTATCACCCAGAGCTTATTTTCGGCCAAATTTTGACACTATCAGTTAGATAATAAGAGAAAAGATCTTCTATTTCTAGTTTTATTAACGCTGAGGTTGTAGTAATGACGCCATGTGCAAAAAGTCTTGAGACCATTACTAAATGTTTCGTATTCGTATTCTGAAAGGAATGCTCCCACACATTTTTAAATTTCACGAAGGGTGCCTTTTGTCAAAAACTTACAGAAACTATAATGCAATATTATGCATGATAAGTCTTTCAAATTCGTTCAAATCAATAAGTCTTTCAAATTCGTTCAAATCAAATAATTACGATGGAAAACCGATAGAAATTATAACAGTATTGGGCCATTTTTTGTCAGCCCTCATCGCCCGCGCCATCAACACCCCCACCCCTCACACACAATAACCCTGCTAAGATGTCTAAAAATTCTCCAAGTAGATTCATCACACGGTTGTGATCGGTTGATAAAAGATGCTGGTCTGTGAATGTTAGGGAGGATGGCCTACCATGTGTTGTTGTGGCGATATAAGCCACCTGTTACACTTAATACTGAACACCATATCCTTACAAACATCTTCTTATTCAAGTATAATTGATATTCTGTATGAATCTACGGTCCTTTTGTTCATCCTTTACAAGAATAATAGACTTTACATTCGGACAACCTTCTGTAAACCATGTCAGATTTTAATGGGCTATTACCTCCAGTCAGCTGAACTATACAGTGACGAGTGGCCGTGTGGTGTGACAGATTGATGGTCAAGTTTTATGCTCATCTTTGTACCGGTGAACTACCTGATAATACGCCTGTCAGGTAGATGATATTATAAAGAGATATTTTGTACTTATGTTAATATATAATTATATGAAATCGTTTTAAAAGAGGTGTGCCATCGAGCGCTAATTTTGTACTTATGTTAATATATAATTATATGAAATCGTTTTAAAAGAGGTGTGCCATCGAGCGCTAATTTCATGTCGAATATAACAAAAATCCCGTTGTAATATCAGACTCGAAATGTATATTTTAGGGTGTGGGCTATCAGCGTAAGGAGTCAAAATGGGATTTCGGGGTTAGGCCCTAGGAGGACTTCGGAACACATATTTGCAAGCTAATGTCCGGGCTATCATATTTGAGGAAGTATGAACACTATCCCTCCGCATCTTGACGAACAGACATTTTGGCTGTGACATGATTGTGTATAATTCAACCCAAGTTGATCTACCCAGAAAAAGCTTTCGAACAGGACGAGATCGTTTTTTATTTTTTTAAAAATAAAATCCATTGCAATTTTTTTTAAAGTACATGTAACACTATATTGTTATTAATTTATATAAACAAATCACGTCTAGTTGTCAACAGACATTGGAACCTACAAACATTTATTAAAATCAAATACAACAACAATTGAAAACATTAATTCTTAAATTAGTTGTCAAGGAAATAATTAGCTTGTTTATGGTAAATGGCGTTTTCCTGGGCATTATTCGAAACTGTTGCAAGTACCGTAATTTAACGTGTTAAAACGTTGAATCAATATGCATTAACATTTAGTATGATCAAAGACTGACTGATGACCTCCACAGACTTATTGTCGCTTTAACTTTGATGATGTAGGCCCTGAATAGTAAACGTGTTGTACTCGAGTATCAAGTCGCTCATTAACACACAATACAATGAAACATGATTCGGGTATAGTCCAACATTTCAAACAAATTTGTAGTAAATTATTCGAACTGCTGTGGGAAATAAATCACGAACAAAGATGAACCTCTTCAGAGTGTGATCAAGGCTGTCATATGTTTTGGTTAATAATATATTGATGAGATACACAGTTGAATACCATTGTCAACTGACGGGGTACTGGCATAAAGGTATATTTTGGGGCTATGTGAAAATTTCCGCAAACAAAATATCTTCAAACGGTAAATGTAATGAGGTCTAATTGCACATCAAATTACATCGTGGTAATCCCGTAGCATGTATAACAAGTGTTACCATTTGAAAATACTTCCGATTAGGGATTTGCGATCATCTCCCAAACAACCCTATGTTGTTGTTTTTTTGCATGGACCAGGGGTTGGATGGCTGAATGGTTAGCACGTGCGCGCTGTATCATAAAGTCTGTCATTGAGTCAACTGGCGTGTTTACGATTCCCCGGTTGTACGTGACAAGGAGTAGGGTCGCCTGTTCAACCTCGTGGGTTTCCTCCCACTGCTAAAGACCCCTATGCGCAAGCGAATTATTGAAATAAAAAGTGAACCATGTGTTAGTCCCGAAATGACCTAGTTTTTGTCGAACGGACGTTAAACTCTCTCTCTCTCTCATTCTCTCTCTCTCTCTCTCTCTCTCTTTGCATGGACCAAAGGTAACGTTGCAAGCTAGCCTTCTATTATGACAGGTGAAGGCACGTGCTTATCCTCCGTCTTAAAATAGAAAATAGGACGTTAAACCCCATTTCATTTGCCACCGGTTAGCATATCGTTATCCAATCACCGTATTCTCGCCTACATTGAGGTGCCGCACTTCGGCATAAAAGAAGTGAGAAATGTATAATTTAAAGACATTAATTCACACGACAATCACATAATCAACTCTCTAGGTCATCGAATGATGGTGATTTTAAATGGATTGACACACGACCGCCATTTAATAATTGAATTTAAAATTGGATAATCGAGACATTGTTTATTATTGTAACAATGGTAGCAATGAAAATCGGGACTACCTTTAAAAATACTCATAACGTCGCTCAGAATAAAGTATTTTGACTGAAATATTCAACATGGTTTGAGACATAAAAGAAGTGAGAATATATAATTCAGGTGACTAGTGCTAATCTATTGGTATTATTATGCCCTTCGCAAGGCTAGCTACATTCATATTTTCAATGCGGTTATTTTTTTCTAAGCGAAATATCGAGTTTCAAGTTTTGAACTTTCGTTAAGATTTGTATATTGATTGTGTAATGAAGGAAATTGCGTAGCGAATGCTCACCGATGGAACCAACAAAAAGTAGCATCTTTTATCTACGAGTGTTTATTGGGCAGTGTTTTGATAGGTGTCAAACAAAAAACATCCCACTCCTGACACCAAACACGATTTATGATCTCGATAAGAGAAAATTAGTTTGATAAGAATAAACTCTTTGCTTTGGTTGTTTGTAGGCAAGCCAGGAAGTTTATTTTTCTACAAATTTTATCAGTGAATATGAGCTCGTCCTCCAAATAATGAACAAGATATTTTTATGAAAACACAACCCTCTGCTTTGTAGGAAAAGATCGCGTCAAATATGTTTTAAAGATATACTGGGTTATCCAACTGTCTTGAACTTTTAAGAGATAATGATTATTTTGTCTGTCATTTATGTTTATCGAATTTCTAATCTAAAGGGTAACAAGGATCCATTACAAATGTCAATCACTGTTAGTTGTTGCCATGACTCCAGTGATGCTTCATACCCTCACTTAAAATGACCATCTTTTTGATTGTCGATTTACGTTGATTTTATAACTCGATTTGTTTTGTATGGAATAATAATCTGTTTTTGTTTAAACTTTCACATATTTGGACACAGTAATGCAACTAATTTTACGTTCCATTGTCGACAGTTTCAGCCAAAATATAGATTAAAATCAGTAAACAGATCAAATTGCGCTTGATCGTTCAACACAAAAATTGAATCGTATAGAGCTTGTCCTATTACCAATTGAAATAAAATACCAGACAAACCCAATTCTTTTGACATGAATTAAGGAGGTTTAGCAACTTTACTCATCCCAGTTTATGGGGAACATAATATCATGATGGGTATCAAATTTGAATCGCATAACGTTTGAACATACTCCTAAGCAAACAAACTATCTGCAAAACGAATAAAAAAAAACTACAAAGAAAACCTTACACATTTGTTGTTAGTGAGAGTCTTTATTGCTGGCCATTGACCCTACCAGGAGAGCTACGATTACTCCCGGTATCCATTTCAGGGGGAGGGGCATTTCAGAGGGGGGGGGGGGGGGATCCAGTCAAATACAGAAATTGTAATCTGTGTTCTGACAGGAGATCGTATTTGGGTCACCGAACCTGATAAAAGTGTCTGATTAATATTCAATTTGAATAAAAGGGTTTATTTCATGTTTTTACTTATTTAAAATGTCCTACTTTTCACATTTCTCACTACCGGTAGTGTGCCCTATACTTGAGTTATAGGGACATACAATTACGGAGTCGGCCCTAGACATCATCAAATCTCTGTACTCCACGGGGTGTTCTTCGCTGAACAATGCCGGATTTGCCCATAGGCTTGGCAGTTGGGGTTAAAACATCATTTCATCTTCCGCTAGTCGTGAAGGTAGGAGCCTCATAAATGGGATAAATACATGAATAGCAAAGAGCCTCTTTTCATCTAAATCCGGCACTGTCACTGAAGTTCTGTAATTTCATCGGTGTAGAGCGGTGTTCTGTATGTCTTTAGTAATAGATAACATGGTACCAGTGCTTATGTATCTGGTAAACAAATTGAGTTTAGATATCTAATTAGATTAGAACGTTTTATTATGTAATTTAAGAAGTTTTGAAAGTTTGACAAGGTAGTAAAAACTGCGGTTTAGAAAAACACTAGGTCTTAACATGAGAGACCAATTGACTAGCTTTGTACACCTCCCACGATGTCTGACATCAACTTTAAGATTTATTTTACTGTTTTCAAAGAGGTTTCTCGTGTTTCTGTTTTTGAACGCTAACCAACAACTGTAATAACAACCCCGTCTTTAAAGTTATTTATATTTATGTCATGGAATAGTACCTGAAAACCATCTTATTATGTTTTGATATATATGATTCTCCAAAAGGAAATACTAATATTATTGGCAAAGAAAAATCCGAATACGCTTTCAATGTTTGAGGGGGTTCACGTGTCCGACAGTCCTTTAAACAAAACAATTAACAAATCTGTGACTATTGGAGTATTAATGGTAATTGTGAGCTGGTATAGGTCGTCTCCTTTAAAATAAAAACCATAAATTGCATGTGCTGGGGGTGGGGCAAATTTTTAAGTATGCAGTATGAATAAGACTTTAGTTGATGTGAATGGAATGAAATCATGTTTAAATATGCATTATGTAAAAGCTAAATCTGCCTATTGCAGGTTTTTCTTTTGGCTCCAAATGTTATATAAATTATTAATTTATAGACATTAATTCACACAAGCCCATAATCACCTCTCTAGAACAACGATCGGTGGTCATTTTAAATGGATTGAAACTTTATCGTCATTTAATAATTGAATTTAAAATTGGATAATCGAGACATTGTTTATTATTGTAACAATGGGTAGCAATGACAATTGGGACTACGTTCAGAATAAAGTAATTTGACTGAAATTTTCAACATACGGGTATTCCCTTTTCATTATCTGTCAGCTCTTTATCCAAATCTTACATAATGCATCTTTAAGGCAATATCACTCTGGCATAAATTTAATTATTGTTTAAATAATATCGTATTTCAAATAACCCGAGACTCATCATATTCTCAATAAACCAAGAACTGATCTACCTACGCTAGCAATTTGTAAAACGGACCTCGGATTTTTGTCCCACTCGAAAGACTAGACACTCTTTCCCTGTCAGCCCTGCAGATCGGGGCTTGAAAAGTGCCGAAGATTCTGTCGTATCAATCTCATGATTTAAACCTGGGACATTCTGAAACTGCTCATTACACCAGGACAAACGTTTTGATTGTGGTATTATACTATGTTTAAAATTGTAATGTGTTTCCTTTTCAGATGGGTTCCTTCTGGTGGAAGGAGACATGCCGGTTCTATAGACAGTAGAAGTAACTTAAGCACCCTAAGTAACCATGGGTCCGCCGATCCGAGTACTCCAAGGGGAGATAATGCAAATAGTCCTGTATCGCCACCTCGTGGACGATTTACGGCATCATTGTTACGGAACGGTGGCATGTCAACGAGTTTGACAGAAGAGTCACGGTCTGCCACCCCAGCAATGACAAGCAGTAGAGACTATACGCAATATTCGGACAGCAGTCCGTATCTCCCGTCAGCTGTCAGCCCGTTACGCCGAGTTCAAGTTTCCCGAGAGGACAGAGCTGAAAGAGTTGTAACAATGGACAGTGAAGTAACAAGTTTACCTAATGGTGATTCAGGTAATTAATTTCATATATTTGTGTCGATTACTCTTACTTCAATATTCACTTTCAGCCTTTTTTGTATCATATTATTGATTACCTTGTACTTGATAACGACAAGAGAATAATTGGTAAAACGTTGCACTTATAAAGTTGCTGGTGATTGTCAATCATAAAGCTGTTTTTCAAAGTTTCCCATCCCTAAATGCCTTACAAACAATAGTCTTTTTAAGTGTTAATTTGATATCCCCGTATGTCAATGTTAAAGTCAAAGTCACACACGTCATATACATATATACACTGTCTAGCATCAAATGCTGAACCTTACACCAATACTAAATTTCGTATACAGTTTCTCTACATTCTTGTAAAATTTATGTGTTGCTTATAAGTGTTACGAAAATGCAAGCAATAACTGAATCACTGTTGACATATCAATGTTATAACAAAAAACGAACATCTAAGTGCATAACCCTGTCGACCACGGTTATCAAAATAATAAAATATATTTATACATGTATATTTTTGATAAGTGTTACGAAGTTGCATTCAATACCTACTTCACTGTTGACGTATCAAAATTTATTATAATACATAATAAATAACACACAAATAAGTGCATAACCCTGTCGACCACCGTTGTCAAAATAATACAATATATTTATATATTGCTTACGAAGTTGCAATCAATAAATAACTACTTCACTGTTGACGTATTTTAATTTATTATAATACATAACAAATAATGAACATCTAAGTGCATAACCCTGCAGACCACCGTTATCAAAATAAAAAAAATCTTTACAATTCAATATTTCATTTACTATTTAACTTTGATCTGTGACCTCATGACCTGTCAAACATGGTGATTTTACACGCACACATTCCAGCTCATTTAGTAACATTTTATCGGTTTCCCACGTTTCATGAACCCGTAGTGCAGATCTTAATATGCACATATTCTGTTATTTGCGAGCTTTGATATACACAATACTATAATGCCCCCCCCTCCCTTTCCCTGTTATTATGATACTGTAGGTATATTTTGTTCAAAGGGTAAAGGAGGGTAATATTATACACAGGTATAACGTACAGATTTGTTGGCAGAATGTAAAAAAAATAAAAAAAATAAGATATAGTACAATCGGTCGGTCGTTAAGAGCAACCAAATTCAATGTCCGTCATCATAAGGGGCCTGGGTGGCCCAGTGGACTAACGCGTGCGGTTTTGATCATAAACCCTGCTATAAGTCAAGTGGCTTGGTTTCGATCCATAGAGTAGGGTCGCCTGCCGAACCTCGCGGGTTTTCTCTTGGTCCTCCAATTTCCTCCCACACGCGAATTATTGAAATATGATTATGCAAGATGTTAGTCTCACACCACTTACAGCTAAGAGGGACAGTTTCGTAAGGAACCCCATGGCATACGGTGACCGACAGATATCACCATACGTGGTTAGTATTAATATAGTTAGAAATAGTCTCTACACCGTTTTAACGTTTCATTATAATAATAAGAGAAACTAGTTACATGTAAATATGTAGCTTTTGTCATATAGATAAATCATATGTCAAACATGTGGGGCGTGGTTTAATAAGTTGATTAATTACAGGAGAAATATTTTAATTTCATAAACAATGATTAAATATGTGTCTAAAAATAAAATGTATTAAAGTCTCTTTATTTTATACAAGAGACAAGGTGATAGATGCTCAGTATAATAAATACAAAGTTTATGTCACAAGAGGTGTGCGATTCTAAATACAGTATACACATTGGATTAGTAAGAATTAGTGGGTATTGCGACTAGTTGACGGAATGTAGTTGAACTGCACTTTTCTGCACCAAACCGGGATAATGAAGATGTCATGCTGTCGGGGAATTGACGAAGAGTAAGCGGAAACGCCACTGTTCGGGCAAAATGTCTCTCGTAGTATACTGCATGGCATATGCGGTTAGATCTATTTGATAAGAGCAGCTTCCAGTTTGGTCAAAGGTCAACCCTTACCCTAACCCTAACCTACAATCGCGCCAACAATCACATGCCCTAACCTTATTTACATCTCAGCGACCTTGATCAAAATTGAGCTGGCCTTAACAAATAGATTTAGCCTGGTATATGCTCGTCTTCATTAACCCGGTTGGTGCAGAAATGCAAGACGTTAAACTACATTTCAATATACTATTTAAAAGACCCCAAAGGTAGTTTCAAAAGAAACGGACATAATTTATTCCTATAACAGGAATGGCAATTTCATAAATCTAGGAACATTTCGTATTTTTTTGAATATGGTATTGATTGAACCATGTCAAGCTCTAGATCTGAGATAAGATTAAAGCCGTTAATAAAGTACACAATCCTCTGACTTTCTTTAGGATAAAGATTAAAGATAGATGATATATAGATAAATATATTGTAAACAAAGAAAGTGTGAAACCATATATATATATACACATGTATATATATCACGGATATGATTATCGCACTGTAAACTTATACCATTGAACCACAACTTATTAAGCACTAAGTACTAGCTATCGAAAAACTCGAACTATCAGGGTGATAAATTCATAAATTGTACGCGATACACCATAAATTATCACAGATTAATGAATATATATCGATATAGTATACATATAGATAGATTTATATAGTCAGTAGAAAGGTGTTAAAGCAGTAAGTAACACCTCGTGTTTAACAGCTGTTTTGGAACACATGTATAATATACAGAGTAAAAAAATACACCTTAACTCTGCATCTTTACATTAAGACAGGTTTATTTAACAAGTTACCTGTACCGTGAACACAAACCTTATATATCACCTGTGATGCCATACAAAATAAATAAACCACAAAATGATTGACATTAACTTAAAAATAAGACAATTTTTGTTAGTACACAGGTAATGTAATATGACTTTAATTATAGCTGTTTGAGAGAGAGAGAGAGAGAGAGAGAGAGAGAGAGGGGCATACTCTTTGTCACGTACACGATTGGGGTCGAAACTGCGCGCAATTCAATGACATATCTTATGCCCTGAAGCATACGTGTTAGACCACTGGTACACCCTAGCCCCCATATTTAAGTCGTAACAAGAATACATACGTACTACTACCACCTTAGCATATTTCTACCTTGTTGGGGTTATCATCTGATTGTTGTATGTTTTTCTTATTATTGAGACAAAATTTGTCTATTGAATTTC
This sequence comes from Patella vulgata, assembly GCF_932274485.2. Classification (NCBI taxonomy): domain Eukaryota; kingdom Metazoa; phylum Mollusca; class Gastropoda; family Patellidae; genus Patella; species Patella vulgata. Next base: position 14,382,365 of record NC_065886.2, on the reverse strand, counting down.
AATGATTTCTGAAATTTATGCCTGGAGTTATCGTCCATGGGGAGTTTGTGTATAAGCTCTCTAAGTACAGACTATATTTAAATCTTGTTTATGGTTTTTAATGTTTTGTTCACATTAACGAAGATGTCTACCCGATTTAAATGATATCTGGTAGGCCTAATTAATTTCAAATATACAAATGGCGGTACGGGTATGTTTTGTTGTCTGACAACCAATCTTTAATTAGTTCCCTGAACTTACAAATGTTTTGCTAATTGGAATTTTTGAAATATTATATGGTTCCTATTTGCCCATCTGAACTCGGTAAATAATCCTTTGTTGAGTCTATAAGCAGAGATTGGGAACAGCTTGTTAGATTGAGCTAGTTATCGTCCATGGTATGTTTGATGTCTGCGATTAGTCAAACGTCTTGAACTAATATATATCCAAAACCTTTAAACAAACACTAACCCGCAAGATGGACGATTCGATACTCCGTTGAGTACACGTGCATGTTGAAAAGGGCGGGAAAAGTCACCTTCTTTAATGCACGTGTCTGCTGAAAAGGGCGGGAAGAAATTTGATTGCGATGTTTTTTAGGATTGTTTAGTGTTTTATGTTTTGACAGGTGGACGAACATGCACATAAAAAAATGTGCACTGATCAGATACATGCCGAACTATTTGACGATGGAAGCAGATAATTTCACGTGGTTAATAATCATCAGATGTTATGACGCGTAGACTCGTGCAATCAAGGTTACTAAAATTTCAGATAAGGATAAACTAGTTTCCTGGGATATATAGATGAAAGGTATAAAATATAAAGATAAATTATTGATAATTTTTGAACTAATTTAAATATACGGGGATTTTATTTCCAAGGAGTTAAAGGTCTCGATCTTTTACAATGATGTTGGCTTCTGGACCTACCTCATCGAAAAACTAACTAATTAATTATAACATGAGATAGTCAGCAACCGTGAAGCCAATAGGAACCCGATTTGGGTTTTGTAAAGTCATGTTTCAAAACATTGGCTTAAGCATTCCTAAGCCCATAGCCAAGTGCGTGCCAGGGTGCTTGAAATATTCTTGTTCTCTCTCGCTTAATCTTTCTCAAAGACAATTTTATCGTATGTAGCGCTTGTTCAATCACTAAGGCAAATAACATGCCAGATCAATCAAGTTCAATACGTATTTCGACATAAATCAAAGATGTTTGGTCTCTTTAAAGATGTCTTTCGTTTTCCCATGTGTGATTTGATGATATATTGAAAAACATATTCCAACTAATTTATCTGTGTAAACGTTTACTTCAAATTCCTCACAAAGGAACGAATCCAAAACCGTAAAACTAGTATTTTTCTGGTAAGATTGCGTCTCTACGTTCCATGTACAGGTATACCATAATGGCCACTTTTGTTAGAATTAACTGCCCTATAAATATTTCAGTGGGAATGCCCGGTTTCCTCCCACTGCTAAAGACCCCTACGCGCATGCGAATTATTGAAATAAAATTAAACCATATGTTAGTCCCGAAATGACCTAGTTTGTGTCGAGTAGACGTTAACCCCCCCTCTCTCTCTCTCTCTCTCTCTCTCTCTCTCTCTCAGTGGGAATGCATCTTAAATAGGGAAGACCTGAATATATACAATGTAGTTTAAACAGGGTATAACTGTTAAACCAAAAGATATTTAACTCGGAGTTCCTGCCAATAATATGCAATGTTTTTAGAGTCTAACTTTGTAATTCTGACGCCAGAAATATTTATTAAGTTGTCAGTTGTTACTCTGCGTGACTTTTAAATAAAACGGTAACGAGCTTGTTATTGGTTACGTCATCGTCTGTATAATTTGGCTTGCGTTCAAACCACAGGGAGGCCACGGTAGCTCAGTGAGTAAGACGTTGGCTCGTTAACCTGGAGGTGCCGTGTTCAGTCCCTGCATTGGCCAAGAAAGGGGTTTTCAGGAATGGTTCCCCGCTTGTCATTGGTGAAGGACAGAGGGTCTGGCAAGAGACAAGGTATAGTAAATTGAATGGGACGAAAAACCGAGGTCCCGTGTACACATTGGCGTACACATAAAAAATACCTTGGCAGATGGATTTCGATATAAGAGTAGGCCGTAGCGTCGCTGTCCAGACAAAATTCCCTCATAGCACACTGTATGACGTATGCCCGTTTTCATTATCCCAGTCGGAGCAGAGCAGTAAGACGTTAAACCCTATTTCATTTCATTTCATTTCAAACTACAGGCTGATTAAAGGGACCATGCAGAAGCTAAATCTTAATATACATGTATTCATTTTTCACTATCTATTTTTGAGCTGTTATAGCAAAAAAAAAAAAAAAAAAAAAAAAAACGGTCAGCTCATTATCTAAATCTTACATAATTCCTCTTTAAAGTCTCCGAGATTAGTTTGGCTTACTTTCAAACTACAGACTGATTAATGCCAAAACGCCATGTTAATAACAGACAAAATGTAAACTATAATAATAGACCTGTAAGAAACCGTTAGATTTAGTTTATTTTATGATATATATAGTTCCTAGTATTATCCAAATATCTTAAAAACCTCAATATACTTTACTTACGGTTTTTGAAATACATTTTTTCCAAAAGTTATCCAAAGCAATCATTTAACATTTCTATTTATACTATTCTTTATTTTGGTGTTGGGGATCACGTGGCTAAGTGGGTAAGACGCTGGCTCGCTAACCTGGAGGTCGGGTGTTCGATCCCTGCATTGGCCGAGAAAGTTCATCTAGATTTTCCGGCGTGGTTCCCCCTTGTCAGTGATGCAGGACGGAAGGCCTGATAAGGACAGCTGTCTACTCCTTCGGATGTGACGAAAAACCGAGGTCCCGTGTATACATTGGAATGCACGTAAAAGATCCCTTGGCAGTTGGAATTCGATATAAGAGTAGGCGATAGTGCCGCTGCCCGGGCAAAATTTCCCTCATAGCACACTGTATGGCGTATGCCCGTCTTCTTTAGCCCAGCATAGGAGCAGAACAGTAGGACGTTAAACCCCATTTCATTTATTTTGGTGTCCCTTACTTACAACCCAGTCCACCGTTTTCATTATCCCGGTTGGTGCAGAAGAGAAGGACGTTACAAGCCAGTTCACTGTTTTCAATTGCCCGCTTGGTGCAAAAAAAGTAGGATGTTACAAGCCAATCCACTATTTTCAGTGGTTCAGAAGAGTAGGACGTTGAACCTCATTTCATTATCCCGGTTGGCAGAAAGATCGGACGTCACAATAAACTCTTTAATACTCGGATGTGCTTAATTAACAGTCTTTACATTAAAATAGTAGGCCTACATATTTGTTACTTTTGATCAAGATTCTCATTGTGTGGGTGAGGTTGGGGCAACTTGTAAAAGGACACAGTTGATGGTCGCCGATTAAAATGATTCGGAACTAACATTCAAACATCACCATAAGCACGTTCTTGGGACACAAAGGGAATGGTAACAAAAGGCTTTTCTTGCAGTGATTATAGGGCAGCTGGGCCAGGGCCCACAAAAGGGTCCCACAATATATATCACACAAAAGGGTCCCACAATATATATCACAATTTGCAGGCTTTTGTAAAAACTATTTTAATATCAGCACATAAATTTCGAAAAATAGTTTTCTATTGTTTTAATTTTAATTACATATCTGGGGGTATCATGATTTTTTTTCTCGGTGCTTAGAGCACCCTAAGGTCTTAATCTCCCCCTCATCACCAATCTTCTGCAAGTATATGGTTATTTAGGGTATACATAACAGGTTTTTTAAAACTTGCGTAGATAGAAACGGGCACCTGATCCACACTTCCCTGGTGAATATGGTAGGACTAACGTGTCAGATATTGAAAGGGAATGTTTTCGTGCCAATCTGGAACTATTAGTATGTTCTGTATAAGGTTAACTATACCAGATGACCTTTAGTACCATCTTTATGCTAAATAATTAGTTTATATAAGAAATATTGAACTTATAAACAACAGCAATCTATTGCAGACCTTACGGACATTGAATATAGTATATACGGGTAATGTATAAATTATTAAGAGAAATAGGATATTTCAGGAATTTTTGTTTTTTAAAACCTAGATGATTATCATCGGACTGTGGTTTCAATTTATTATTCATGGCTTACGAACAATTGTTGTCGTTAGAAATTTATTACAGTGTTACTTTCCGTGGATTTAAATAGTTATACTATTTTTATTACATACGACAAGGACGTTCTTAATGTACCTGTAGCGGTCAGAGCTGAGGGAGAGAGAGAGGGGGTTAACGTTCACTGTACACAAACTAGGTCATCTAAAGACTAACATATGATACAATTTTATGTAACTGCCCCGCTTGTGTCTGCGGGTCTTTAGCAGTGGGGGAAACCCACAAGATTAAGCAGGCAAGCAAACCCACTGTTTGTCACGTACAAGCGTGGGATCAAAACCGCATAACTTGACTCAATGACTGAATGCCCATCCCCCACCCATTATTATTAGTAAAACCCCATCCCTTAATCTCGTAAACCATATATATTTATCTATATTATTGTAATTGTTTTATGTAACTGTCTAGAAATGTTAAGTGTTGATTTCAATACAGGTATACAATAGATATATCTTCTTCTATAAACACAGGTGTTAGCAATAATATTATAAAGTTGATACATCTCTTGAAAGAGCAACTATAACTTTCACCAAGAAAATAAATATAACTTATTTTGGGAATGCACACTTATAAAGATGATACATCACTTTAAAGAGAAACTATCACCATTAGAAAGAAAATAAATATAATTCATTTTGGGAATGTATATTTATAAACACTATACCTCACCTTAAAGAGGGGGTTGGGTGGTCTAGTGGTTTAACACGTGTGCGTGAAATAGAAAGGTCTGTCTTTGAGTCTCCGCTCGTACGTGTCAAGAAGCAGGATGACCTGTCCAATCTCGTGGGTATTCTCCGGGTCCCCAGGTTTCCCCCACTGCTAAAGTCCCCTACGCGCATGCGAATTATTGAAATAAAATTGAACCATATGTTATTCCCGAAATGACATAGTTAGTGTCGAGTGGACGTTAAATCCCATCAATTTAAAGAGAAACTTTCTCTTTCACCAAGAAAATAGATATAACTTATTTTGGGATTGTAGATTCATAAACAATATACACCATTTTAAAGTAGAACTGTCTGCGATATCACCTTCAGTGAAAGCGGACCTTAAGCCCTACGAATAAACGAACTTAAAGATGAATGACCACTTTCACCAAGAAAAATTTGGTAATTTACACTTATAAATCACGACTAGATAAAGATGGAAGTGTGTTTAAACACAGTTCAGCAAAGCCGTGGATGATGACGGATGTTTGAAGACTACATTGCGTGTAAAGAAAAGATTCCCCCTAAATAGGCCCTATATATAGGCCCCAGTCTACCAACCCTATAGGTAAATCAAGCACTGCCCTTAAGCAACCCGCTTTACTCCCATGAGAATTTTGTGTTTTGGTATTGTAGAAAATATGACGAGTGATATATTTATGGGACTGTTTATTGAAGTCGAGGAAACTTCTGGTGTTAAGTTCTACATAAGTGTTTGTTTTAGTATATTAGAATATATCACAAACAGTAAGTAAATAATCGCTATAGGTTTACTGAAACAACATTTCATGAAAAACGTCTGTGTTTATTACCATCATATTTCATATTCGATGTTGTGTTTTTGGTTTTATTTGTTGATAGCCGTTATACATCATCACTGTCGGTATCTGTTATAGCATCACCGAATCGAGATTGTGGAATAGTTTAAGAAAAATCATCGTGAGAGACCTTAAACCATTGGTCAAGACTATAGTATTAAGTCTGTTTTCTTTAGCTATCATATATCACGTGTCCATTCATGTCTACGGCCATTACCGGTTTGAATTAGCCTTCAATCAAATGTTAAACGTGTCAAAAATTCTTATTATTGCCAAAGAAATGTCATTAAAGACAAATGGTTGTTTGACACTGGCAATGGCCGAGAACAAATTTACTGGTAGTTAAACAAACTCAACAAAGCGTGGAATTTCCGTTTTTCAATTGATCTTGTTTTTAGTTCTAACATCATGGCGGCAGATTTATGCACATGTTGTCTAAAACTCTACGGAGTAGGCATGGTGGTCTGCTTCATCAATTATAAAAGGTGTGAAAAAAGAAGTTGCTAATACCTTTGCTGTGGATGCTCCGTGACTCATACTGAGTACGGGGATTCATATTGATTTTAATTTGTTTCGTGTTAGTTTTGAGAGGGATGGGGCGAATCGAATGATCGAATGCATGCGCTTTAGATCATAAGACATAAGATCTGACACTGCGTCAAGTGGCATAGATAATTTTATAGAATATCATAAGTTTAGGATTTGTCGAGGATTATGTTCCTAACTCATTTTGTAATTGTGAAGGAAGTGTTCATGTTATCAAGTGTTCGTGTAATTTCGTAATCTAAGAGGCTGGTGGGGGAGGGGGTGTAACCAGGCCCGTAACTAAGGGGGGGGGGCTGGAGGGAGGGGAACCGTGAAAAAATTGTCGACCATAGATATACCCTGAGAACACTCCCCGCCCCCTCGTTACCCTGAGCTAGTTACGGCCCTGGGGGTAACATCAAATCAAACCCAAAGAACCACACCACTTGATTCATTAACACACCTTCAGACCTTAGGATCTAGATCGCACATCGTTAGATCATTCGACCACCCAACCTCCCTGAAAACTATAAAGATCTGTTGTTTATGTGTAAATCTGGGTTTATTGATCACGGGGATAGATGTTTACTTAACAAACTGACCAAACTTGACCCTTCCGGTAACAATTAAACATTGTAGCCCCACTGGACTAACAAATGGTATAATGATGAGCCTATTAAAATACCTGTTTAATGTTTATTGTTATTGTGTTTTGGTGTTCATAAGAAACCGACTAGAAACCAATAAGGGCTATTATGCTCACTCAAACATCAACTTAATCTTTATATTCTATATCCTTTGAATTAGGGATTATGCAAAGTAGTCATGGTTCGATTTCTAAACCACCATGGTGCTTAACGTAAGCGTCCACCTACTGTGATACTGCAAACTAATGAACCATCATCTGTACTCGCCGAGAAATGTTCACAAAGCCTATTTATCTTTTATGTTTGTATATCCAGCTCGGCGGGTAAATATATAAATGCTCTTAATGTAGGCTAAACTTTAATGAATAGATTTTTATGACATGTATAATCTAGAAGATATGGAATGTCATGGGATTTAAAGTCTTGTCAACACAGTGCTATTTTGAGACTAACATATAGTAAATTTCATTTCTATGGTTACGGATGCCATACGAGTGAGGATAATTGTTTACCCCAAGTTCGCAAAGCATTCTCAGACTAAAGTAAAGAATTTACTCAAAAATGTTCGCCTTATTTTAACTAAAATATAGGCCTTGATAAACCTCTTGTTGTTTTATGTATCAAATACATCAATAAGAAACTATGTGCAAATTGTTGCGTTTCTGGATATCAAAGATATTTCTCACAAACAGTGATTGAAAGTTGAGTAAATTCGTAAGTCTGTTTTATATTTGGAATTGAAATTGTCAAGCGTTCTGTTACGTGCACGTCAATATCTACATGGGTGGGCCTTCTATTTTTTGTCCTATCCGGACTACTAGACACACTTTCATTGCCAGTCCCGCTTGCCATACACCTAACAAAAGGGAACCGGGACACGTAGTGATTCGAACGAGGGGACGTTCTTGTCGAAAGGCCAGCCGCAATACCAGTCGACTACCGTGAAATCTCAGAAGGTCCCGCAAACCCATTCAGGTTTAATATACCGTATAATGTCTTATCTATATATTCTCCATTCTCACTACTAAAACCCGGTTTATTTAATTATAAATATATTATAGTAGTGACCAATATATAAACATATATCTTGACTTACTTCTTTAACCTATATCGTCAAATATATACACAGACTGGAACAAACAGCTGAAACGAATGAGTAAAATCAAACGATTAATAATAGAGATAGTATTTTCAGAGTTGACATGATTGACAGTTTCTCTTGTATATAAACAACCCGCCAGGTGACTGCTGTTGGATTTTGTATCTAGGTTACCATCTGTTACAGGATTACGTAGAAAATATGTCATGTATTTGTTTTAAAAAAGAACTGATACCGACGCCACGCTTTAAAATTCTAGCTCAGTTTGAACAAGGGTTGCTGTGTTCCAATAGGGAAGGACAGGCATACAGCGGGCAGATGAACAGACAGACAGGCAGAAGAAATCATTCCAACAGTCTCTGACTAGCTTAGAGGACAGCAAAACAACGTAGGCAAAGTTTACATACAGAATGTTTAATTGGAATCATGCAGAGATTTCATTCTTCAAGGACGTCAAAAGTTTCAGTTCCCCATACATTCAAATGAAAACAAACGAATGTCCTTAGACTTGCCCCGAGACCACCAAACTAAAGTGATCCAGATCTGAACCGTTCTTAGAACGGAACGTTTAAGTTGAACCCGATTATACTTTTCAAAATTTAACCGTACCTTTCTTGGAATTCGTAAAGAATATGTTTCATTCTTTAAGGACGTCAAACGTTCCTCGTCAAATAGCTCAGGATATATGTCAAACTCATTTCTGTAAATATAAACAAATCTATCAGTTTATCTGTCTAAACAACTTCAGCTGGATGTCAAATCACTTACTGACACAAGTCATCTTCTTGTAATCGACACGTTTGATGTCTCTGAGAAAATGTTTACTATAGAAACACTTAGACGATCTAAAAGTTGAGATTTTAGAAGATTTAAATGCACCTATGTTCCATAATGTATTTTGCTCAATCGAATTTCGGGATGGAAAGACGGGATTTTGGCGATCTAATATTTAAGATTTTAGATGAATTAATCGTGCCGAATCTATTGTGCTTACAGATGTATTATGTAAGATTTAGATAAAGAGCTGGTTTTGCTTTTTGTTATAACAGTTTAAAAATAGATAGCCTAATAAAAATAACCCTGAATATTTTGAAAATTTCAGTCAAATTTGTAATTTTGAGCGATGCTTTGACAAGATCTAAAATATCTTTTCTACGATAATAAGTCTCGATGGCCCATTTAACGTTCAACTATTAAATAGCGACGGTGTTCTAATCCATTTAAAATATCGGCCATCCGATAGAGTTGATTATGGACTTATCATGTGAATAAATGTCTAAATCATACTTTATATAACATTCGAAGCCATGGCCAGATTTAGCTCTGACATAATGCATCTTGAATCGAAACCGATATTAATTTAAAAATTCGATGCTAGTATATACTATTTCATAGCTCGAGACCGCAGCATAGCCTAGTAACGAAATGAAATTAAATTCAATTTATTCTATGATGTGCTGTGTATTAAGTTACCTTTACCTTAATCTAAATTTAATATTATATTTTACCACACCATCAGGAACATCACGGATTATAAAGTATACAAAATGTTGAACCTTTGCCAGACATCTTAATTCCAATCTAAAATAGTGCCTTAAAATATTGATAGAATATTTCACTACTTTTCTTAGTTGGTTTCTGCTGGTGTAGACAAAATATTTCACAACTTTTATTAATTGATTTTAGCTGGTTATGATTATATTGGAATTTTCTTTCCAGCATACCATTATTTGTATGTAGGTTACTATAAATGGCATTCCTATATGTTTAAACTTGCAAACAACAGTGTCTTGTCATTCGGATGGGACGACAAGCGGGGCTCTGTGTACACGTTTGTTGGACCGAATGGTTAACGCTTGTGCGTTTGATCATAATATCTGTCATTGGGTCTAGTTGCGGTGTTTCGATTCGCTCGCCTGTCCAAACTCGTGAGTTTTCTGCGGATCCTCCGGTTTCCTCCCACTGCTAAAGATCCCTACGTGCTAGCGAATTATTGAAAAAAAAAAGAACCATATCTTAGTCCCGTGGACGTTAAACCCCATCACCTTCCCCGTCTCTCTCTTTACTCTTTGTCACGTACTACTGGGTAATCGAAACAACGCCAGTTGAATCAATGGTAGACCGTATGAAATTCTCAAATGATCAGGCGCTCTAGAAATAGTAACCACGCCCCCCCCCACCCTGTCTAGTACAAGGAGATAATAACCAGGTAATCTCGTGTCCGACACCTGTGAAATAATTACCTGGAGACGAACGATTGTAGACAAGTGCTACACACATATTGTTGATTATATTAATGCCCTCGCTACCATACATCACAGTTTTTCTTCTATAGAACTGCAGTGCTGATGGATGCAATAATTACCTAGAACCAGACGAAACGTGTATAGAGTCTCATCTCCTCTTTCATCAGAATTGTAGATATCTCGAGGCCTATCGATCAAACCTTCTTCACCTTTCACTCACTGAAATGGACCCGTTATCATCAGATGTTTTTTTTTTGAATTCCAAGATATGAAATTTTTAAATCTATTATCAGGAATATACCAGATCATACTTTGTTACACATTAGCTTAGAAAATGTAAAAAGCCCTTATGGACATGGCGGACGACTTTGCAGCCGCTGGCGTATGTTTCATCGTTGCAAGTAAGCAACTAATTGACCTTTATGGACACGACGGACGACTTAGCAGCCGCTAGTGTATGTTTCATCGTTGTATGTAAGCAGGACTTGGTTAATAACTAATAGACCTTTATGGACACGACGGACGACTTAGCAGCAGCTGGTGTATATTTCATTGTTGCAAGTAAGCAAGACTTGGTTAATAAGCAATATGCCTTTATATGGACACGGCGGACTTGCTAGTGAATGTTGCATTTCCGGGCAACCTATCGTTAGAAGCGAGCACGGTCTGGTTTATAATAAACAGTATACTATTTTCATGGCCTATATTTTTTATGTAGGTAAATAAACAACTAGCCTGTTATTTTATCCCAGCAGGGAACCATATACATAAATCATATCCATTTTCTTTGAACATGTTCTAGTCTTTGATGGTGTTTTAATGAAGGAAATTAAGATAAAAGGATAAATGTTGTAAGGTAATCTTAAGATAAGAAGGAGAAAGATGGCCTAACTTGTTTCTGATTTACTGCTCAAAATACGTCCTTGCATTCCATTTTATCACCTTTTTATTTTTGATTACATTCAGTCGGCCCTCCTTTATAAAAAGATGTTAAATTTTATTTTCGGATCCATGTGTTAATCCCGAAATGACATAGTTTGTGTTGAGTGGACGTTGAACCCCAGCTCTCCCCCTCTCTCTCTCTCTCTCTCTCTCTCTCTCTGGTGCCATATGTAAAATAACCGCATGCTATTTTCAACATTTCTAATTCGACCAAATTTTATGCCCGGACTTAAAGTAGCTAAGTCTCTAACTCAATATCACCCAAAGTCTTACACGTCAAAAACACGAATTATTTGTCAATTTAAATCAACATTGATGTTGTGATCTTACTGGGAAAAGGTAGGCTTCTGATATCCAATATTTAAGACAAAATAAACATTTTACCATTGGTACACGAATCGTGTACCATAGTGCGTTTCAGAGTCATTTGTAACAAGTGACCAGAAAAAACGAGGCTAGACATATTCCACAACTTATGTCAAACGGTGACGCCATGGGAGCATGCACAATAGACTGGAATAGCCAGACGCTATAGAAATTGACATTCGGGTGAGACTCATGCCGTATTTCGCTGGACATAACTGATTTGAAGTTAGAGTCAAAACGGAAACAATTGAATGTAAATCATTTTATATACAGTTAAATTACATTATTATATGTAAATCATTTTATATACAGTTAGATTACATTATTATATGTAAATCATTTTATATACAGTAAGATTACATTATTATATGCGTTGCGACCCATTTGTGTCAATCTCTATGCCCCAAATATTAGCGATTTAGTTCCTTTAAATTTGCATACCCGGTTTTTGCAACAAAGCTACGGAAAATATCGTTGCTTACCTACCATGTATAATCAACTGAACACCTTTTGCCCTGCATTTTGATGATGGATCTTTATCGTACAATATATATTGCTTATCTCTCTAAGCTACACCATCGCCTTATTTGGAGATGGGTGGACTGGATCATCCGCCATATAGATATGAAAGTTCTAATGGAATAAACACAACACGTGACGTATAGATATGACAGCTAATAATAGATGGTTAATGATATGTCTGAACCTGAGATTATTTTTTCTAAGTTAAAAACACCAAGTTAATGTTTTATATCTACCATCTGTTTAATATTAAAAACTTCTTTTGAAAATAAATAAGACGAGATGATATATGAGCTCGTGTAGCATATAGTATGGCGTAATTCCTAGAGATAGTGTAATTCATATATTCATCATGGTGGATCGTATTACAGATGAGGGTAACTTTTCAGATTTTGAAAGAAAAAAAAACCACCAAAAACAAAAACAACCGCGAATTGAATTATAGACAAAACAAAGCCAGGATAACGACACGACAAGTACAAGACTGTAATAATTATACTATATGGACCAGGAACCGAGTATGACGTCATCGTAGCCATCTCGGAATTGTGATGCATAATTATCCAAGGAACTAGTGGAGCCTTAGGCTTTTTTTGGAAGAGCCTCCCCACTCAGAAGAAGGAATACATCAGCCAGATGAGTAGCGCTTGGGGACCAGTGGGCGAATATTATATTCATTTGGGAATGAGCGAAACAATGATATTCTGGTTGCTTTTGATTTGTGAATGATTTTGAGAAGTTCTGTGTATTTTACTTATATGGGTATTATCCCGGGAAACGAAATGGGCGCTGCTGCTGAGATTGCTCTTGGCTGTTATATATTCCTGATGGGTAGCAAATATATTATTTATATATATGATTCTTTGTATTTTAGGTATTGGAAATGAAGACAATTCTCCTAACAACGATGACGTATTTCTATCTGATTCTCCGCCACCTTCTCTATCCAATAAAAGACGTTCTGACGTCAGTAGGATTTCCTACAATCTTATCTACAATCAACCAGTCGTGTGAGTATAAATTTATGAATATGGCAAATAATGTTGAAAATAGTCAAAAAAAGATGCACTTAATTAAGATTTAGAGATAGAGCTGGCCGTTCATATGCTATAATAGTTTAAAAATAGTTAATGAATATACAATGTATTGAAAATTGCATTCGAATTACTTTATTTTGAGCGAAGTTATGAATGTTTGAAGTTTTGACGAGATATAGCCTTAATGTTAAGTACCAATGCTACGATATTATAGGAAGTCTATATTATTTTGTCATTTTAACGTTTAAAGGAGCTAAGTCTCTAACTCAATATCATCCAAAATCTTCAACATTTAAAACACGAATTATTTGTCAATTTAAAACAACATTGATGTTGTGATCTTACCGGAAAAGGGTGGGCTTCTGATATCCAATATTTAAGACAAAATAAATATTTTACCATTGGTACACGAATCGTGTACCATAATGCGTTTCAGCCCCAGTTCTAGCAAGAGACTAGAGGAACGAGGCTAGACATATTGCACCAAACTAAACGGCTTATGTAGACTGGAATAACCACACGCTAGGAATTTGCACTCGATTGAGACTGCTGGCTTATTTCACGGAACATAACTGATTTGAAATTAGAGTAAAAACGGAAACGACTGAATGTAAATCAATTTATATACATTCATATTACGGTATTATATTTGTTGCGACCCACTTGTGTCAATTTTTAGGTCCCAAATATTAGCGATTTAGCCCCTTTAACGAAGATGTGACAGACATGGTGTAATCTACTTAATATCTCAGACATCCGATGGCCCAGGGAGTTGGTTTTGGGCTTCACATGTGAATAAATGTTTAAATAATAATTTATATACCATTTGAAGCCAGAAAATAATCTACAATAGACAGATATAGGTCTTACATAATGCAACTTTTAAATCGGAATTCTTTAGGAGCGTATATTTGTCCTTGTTTTAAGTTCCATACCCTCGTTTCTGGGGATAAATCGAGGGTAACGACACAGCTGGAAAAATGTTAATGATCAGCTTATGTCATATGAACTCCGATACCAAACTCCTAATCGTGTTTCCGAAAGTTAATTACTGATAAGAGCTTTTCCAGTAACAGCTTTTCCAGTAAAATATGTACATATTATATACATATTTTTTTTATATATTGCCAGGGACAGTTTATTTATAATCAAGTTTGCAATTTCAACTTATTTATGTATAATTTTATATTTTCAGGGACAGTTTATTTGTAAATTTAAGTGCTTTATACGCCATGTTGGTAGTTGTATTAGGAACAGTTTTACCTTTAGCTGAGAATTTTACACCTTTACAAAGACCGTATTTATTTCAGGTAAGTACCGCTAAAGAAATGTTTGACTGTTACCATATGCGTTCTATGAATCTGAGAGGTGCGGAACGTGGTAGCCGAGCGACTAAAATGACCCGGTTTCGAATACGGGCGTACGACCAGAAGAACCTGCGGGACTTTAAATTCCGTTTAGTTTGAGTGATGCAAGACACGTCGTTATTCGTTAACCAGGCCAATGAAGAGGAATGCTTTCTTATACTCAATACAAACTGGGTCAAACCGCTGTTACAATTGTATTTCAATGGTAGGGGTTTCTAGCAGTGGGGGAAATGAGGGGAGAAAACCAACGTGGTTGGGCAGGCAACCCTACTCCTTGTTTCGTACAAGTGTGGCATCGAAACTACGTCACTTTACTCAATGACAAACCTTATTGATCTAAAGCCTTCGCGTTAGACCATTCGGCCACGCAGGTCCGTTCGGCTAATGTAACTATATTCCATGTTCTTGTGTTTTTCAGGGTTTTTACATTTATTTATATGGCGTCGGTGTGTTGTTTCTGATCTTCCTCTATATTTTTGTACTCAAGACAACTGGTTGTTGTTCTTGTTGTAAAAAATCATCCAATCAGAAGGACAAGATTCTTACACCTTTGCAGAAACCAACCAATCACCATAAATTTACTTATGACGATTCGCCAAATGCACATACGGGTAGTTTCTACCTTAGATTAGGCGCTGTAGGTAAGATAATGTTTTAAAAGTATTATTAGATACGGGTGGTTAAATATGGGCTTTTCTTCGAATGACAATAATTTGAATATGACAGTATCTGTTTTAGTGCGTTGGACATTAGCCTACAAAAATCAATTTCAAGAAACATTCTGCGAGGTTTTAAAGAAAGAGCTGGCGGTATTTCCTATTTTAGTTCAAAAACAGAGAATTGAAATATAACTTATAAGCTTATATTTACAGCGTTTGGTATTGGTAGTATAATAATGTCCCTGACAGGCCTCCATAATTACCTTTATAGATATACTATATTTAATATTATTACAGCATTTGGTATTTATAGTGTTCCTGATGGGCTTCAATAATAACCTTTTATAGCTATGTAATAATTGATATAATTACAGCATTTGGTATTGGTAGTATGATAAAAAGTGGCTTACAGTTTGGTATATTTTTTGAAACTGGTCCTCTATCTGGTTGTTTACATGTAACCTATGGCTTGAGACATCTCTTACATTTGTTCTTCACCTTCTCACAACTTTACTTTGTCTTCTTAAACTCTAAGGTATGTTTGCAATATCCAGTGAAATGTCCTGTTCTGTCGAGCACCCCTCGATGTCTTCTGGAAACATATATTCATAAAGCAATTCACAATTTCAAAGCTCTATTCTCATTGGTCGTTCTTTTTTAAGACATACTCAGACTTATTCTCAGATAAATCCCATCACGAGACACTACTCCTTGTTACGTACAAATGTAGGACCTAAATCGTGGCTAAGTGGGTAAGACGCTGGCTCGCTAGTCTGGAGGTCGGATGCTTGATCCCGTCATTGGTCGGGAAAGTTCACCCAGATTTTCCAGCGCAGTTCCTCCTTGTCAGTGATGCAGCACGGAGGGCCTGACAAGGACAGCTGTCTAGTCGTTCGAATGGGACGAAAAACCGAGGTCCCGTGTACACATTGGCGTGCACGTAAAAGATCCCTTGACAGTCGGAATTCGATATAAGAGTAGGCCGTAATGCCGCTGTCCGGGAAAAATTTCCCTCAGAGCACACTGTATAGCGTATGCCCGTCTTCATTAGCCAAGTTCGGAGCAAAACAGTAGGACGTTAAACCCCATTTCATTTCATTTATCCGATTCTCAAATATCTGATTGTTTAAATGGTGTGTTTTATTATTGATTAGATCTGTGTACAGCGGTTTAAGTTGATAACAAGATTTGGATTGATGCACATGGTAGCTGTTAATATCTGTGTGTGGGCAGAAAACATCGTACACGAAACTCTCATCAAATTTAAAGAATCGTCTGCACAGTCCAACCACACGTTTGGTAAGTAATGTGTATAATATCTAAGTCAAGTTATTGATAGTACGTTGATCCATTAAACAGGGAGAGAAATGAGGTTTAACGCCCATTCGACACAAACTAGGTCATTTTGGGACTAAAACATGGTTCAATTTTATTTTAATAATTCGCTTGCGCGTAGGTGTCGTTAGCAATGGGGGGAAATAGGAGGATCCAGTGAAAAGCCACGAGGTTGGACAGGCGATCCTACTCCTTGTCGGGTACAACCGGGGAATCGAAACTCCGCCACTTGGCTCAATGAAAAACCTTATGATACAGCGCGCACGTACTAACCATTCGGTCATATATACCCCACCCCAACCCTTGATCCATTAAAACTGCCCATTAAAAATACAACGTATTCATTTCAATGCGCAATAGGCTAAATAAATCAATTAACTCGCATAAAGCGCCTGTATGTCGCTTATGTAAAATGCAATACGTAAACTTCGGCCATATTTGAATACTAGCTATGGCAAAGCATGACCATATTTGAATACTAACTATGTTAGCGAACAATTACCCATACAACGGAAGTAAGATCGAATTGTGAATGGTCTGTTATAAATATGGCAAACAGTTTTGTTTCTCAGAAGTGAAGCCGTGAGCATGAACTTGTTCGGCATTTTGGGAGCCACAGTGTGTCAGTGAGATTGGGGATTTTGTTTTGTCATTCGTGGAGGGATGGAAGAACTGGCGGGACATTAGTCGTTCCTATAGTACCAAAAATAAAGGCCTGTGTGTAATAGCAGACCATAGTGCTACTGCCCGGTAACAAACAACCCACTGCCTCAAAGTACACTGCATGTCGTATGCCAATCTGTATAGCCCGTATTGATCAAGAAAGATAAGATGTTTAACATTTGGTATGTTATTATTTCAGCCCATCATTTAGATGATATGTTAGATTGTAATGATGAGAGTATAATGAATAGTGTAGTAGAATCATCAGGACCCTATCTTTATCCATGTAGTATAGAATACAGTCTTATCTGTGCAAGTAAGTCAACTTCTTTCTGTCATATTGTTTCCCGTGGGCTCAGGTAGCCGAGCGGGCACGCGGCCCTAAACTCTGGACTACAATGTCCAGGGTTCGGATCTCGGCGTGGTACCTAGTCGATACGTTGCAACGAAAGGCCGAGGTCCACGCGTAAGCGTTAGATCATAAGGTCTGCCATTGAGTCAGACTTGTACGTGACACGGAGTAGGGTCGCCGGACTAAATCCGCAGGTTTTCTCCAATAACACATAATTCTGGCTACTGCTAAAAGATTCTTGTGCGATAAATAATTAGTAATTAAAGATGCATCATCTAAAATTTAGATAACGAGTTGGTCGTTCGTGTTATAATAGTTCAAAAATGGATAATGCCAAATGAATATATTGAAAATTTCATTCAAATTACTTTATTCTGAGCCAAGTTATCATTTAATCCTTGTAAGACATATAGAAGTAGATTTCACAAATTAAAAACCCTTATATGAAATGAAATGAAATGAAATGAAACGGAGTTTAACGTCCTACTGTTCTGCTCCTAACCTGGGCTAATGAAGACGGGCATACGCCATACAGTGTGCTATGAGGGAAATTTTGCCCGGACAGCGGCACTACGGCCTACTCTTATATCGAATTCCAACTGCCAAGGGATCTTTTACGTGCACGCCAATGTGTACACGGGACCTCGGTTTTTCGTCCCATCCGAACGACTAGACAGCTTTCCTTGTCAGCCCCTCCGTCCTGCATCACTGACAAGGGAGAACCACGCCGGAAAATCTGGATGAACTTTCTCGGCCAATGCAGGGATCGGACACCCGACCTCCAGGCTAGCGAGCCAGCGCCTTACCCACTTAGCCACGTGGTCCCCTCCCTTATATGGATATACTACTTCTCAGTTTGTTAACATGCTACGTTTCGATACACATACAGATGTCATTATTTGCTTGATAACGATACCTGTATGTGTATCGAAACCTAGCATGTTAATAAATTGAGAAGTAGTATCCATATAAGGTTCTTTAACAAGTTATCAATGTTTGCAGTTTTGACAAGATGTATGCATTGATTGTTTATTATCTACCCACGGTACTGGTATATTCGATTCTTAGCCCCGCTTCTCCATTATTAAATTAAATCATTCAATGGTCAAACAATTCTAATCTAGTTGAAATCTCGCGCATCCGATTGCATCGAGAGTTGATTATGGTCTTGTCAAGTTAATAAATGTCTTAATTTATAATTTTATAACATCTAAGGCCTAAAGAATGACCTACAATAGGCAGATTTAGCTCTTACATAATGTATCTTTAACTGTATATATTTTAACAAGATTTTATAAAAATATTTTCAGGTATTGTTTATGTCATGTGGTCAAATATCGGTAGAATTGGTATATCCAGAAATCATGATGGTAAACAGTGGTCAGCCAAAGCCAAGGCCAACAGATTGAACGTGGACTGTTCGAGTTCAAGTCGTGGACTATTCCTAGGAATAATCTTAGTTGTTGCAGTGGTCATCACGATCATCGCGTTCTTCGTCATGATAAAAATCAAATCACGTAGTGGTGACGCTATCATGGTGGAACACCTCTCAGAAATTATCTGTTATGTCATGACGGCGGTGGCGGTGATCCTAGCTTTTTATAAAGTGCAGCCACTCGGTTATCGCAAACACCAATCAATGGACTTGGAACAGATCCTTCTGATCATTGGTCTCTTCGGCATCTACCTCTTCTCCTTACTCAGTATTATCGCCGCGTCTTTCTCGCAATCAATGATTCAGAGCCTGTTGATCATGATATCCGGTGTGTTGCGAATGTTTCAAGCTACTCTTCAGACTGTATTCATTATGAACACTATCAGACGTTTTGCCGGGTCGAAAGAACACGAACAAGAAAAACCGGGTCGTGAATTGGTGACCTTTCTACTTGTGGCGAACATTGCTCTGTGGGGCATGAACACGTTCGAGGTACAGCAGACTGAAGCCAACCCGATACAAATGGATTTTTACGGTTTGTTAGCCTGGAGTATTTTTACACACATTTCTAGTCCATTATCTATCTTCTACCGATTTCATTCGACTGTTTGTTTATCAAATATCTGGAAACATGCCTGGAAGCGTCGAGTGGCCAGATTATAAAAACAATGAACCACTTCACTGCTGTTAAACTTGACACCATAACTTTAATAACCAACCTTGTTACCAAACCTTCACCAGTATCGTCGCCAGCCGTGTTTCATTTAAAACACAAAGGTCGTTTTGTGGACTGCTGTTAAACTTGGCACCATAACTATAATAACCAGCCTCGTAATGTAGTTACCAAACCTTCACGATCATCGTCGCCAGCCATGTTTCATTTAAAAGCACAACGATCGTTCTGTGGACTGCTGTTAAACTTGACACCATAACTATAATAATCAGCCTCGTAATGTAGTTACCAAACCTTCACGATCATCGTCGCCAGCCATGTTTCATTTAAAAGCACAACGATCGTTCTGTGGACTGCTGTTAAACTTGACACCATAACTATAATAATCAGCCTCGTAATGTTGTAACCAAACCTTCACGATCATCGTCGCCAGCCATGTTTCATTAAAAGCACCACAATCGCGCTAGGGACTACTGTTACACTTAACTCCTAGATCCATATTATTATGGATTTCTGTATCAACTTTATTTTTTTTATTTTAGTAGCCACAATGCTAGAATAAAAGTATATGAATCAATTTGTTACAAGATTTCTTTGTGGATAATTTATGTTATTCATTGGCACCAAGTGCATCATTGCACGCTTTGTTAAGGATTAAGCTGTTCCAGTGGCATTTAGTTGTTTCAGTAACATTTACTCATTTCAATGGCATTTAGTTATTGAGCCTTAAAGATGGATTATGTAAGGCTGAGATAAAGAGCTGAGTGTTCTCGCTATAATAGTTAATAAAAGATAATGAAAAGGGAATATGATAAACATTTTAGTCAAATTACTTCATTCTGAAAGGAGTTATTGCCGTTTGAAGAACAGTGTAATCTCGATTGCCATTGCTACCGTTGTTACAACAATAGAAATGAATTGAAATGGGGTTTAACGTCCTACTTGTTACAACAATAAAGAAAGAATCGACTATCCAAATTTAAATTAAATTATTAACTGGCAATCGTGTATAAATTCGTTAAAAATCAATACCATCCGAAGACCTAGAGAGTTGATTATGGGCTTGGCATGTGAATAAATGTCTAATTATTTATATAACAATGTAGACCAAACGAAAGATCTGCATTACGTAGATTTAGCTCTTTCATACAGCATTTTTAAATATACATGACATAATTCTGTGGTATACAATTACTGATTATTATTGAGGGGCATTTGGATTAGAATCACAGGAGAAATGTCGCATGGTAATAATAAACCATTGTTTATGATAACAATTACTAATGGACAATAACAATTATTAATAGACAATAACAAATAGTAATGGAGAATAACAAGTTAATATGTAGCTATTGTGTTTATATAGGAATGGAAAATATGAGAGTTACCAACTCCTTGATGACAAATTCATAAAATAGACAAGTGTAACAATCTTCAGCAAAAGTGTAGAACACAATTTATGTACCCTTATTAATATACAAAATGGCATATTGTTAAATTTTATTTAATGAGATTTCATGTGCAGCTACATGTAAAATAAAATGGCCATGTATTAGTATATTTTTTGTATAATGATATATTTTTAGTATTTATAATAGTGCTAGATTTTGTTGTTTATAAGTTGATATTAGAATAATGTATATAATGTATATATTATAGTTTATAAAATAAAGGAACAGTGTACACTACGCTTTTAACAACAGCAAAAGGTTCATACTACTACCACTACCACTACTACTACTACTACTACTAGAGGGTTTTCAGAAGGTGAGGGGGGGGGACGGGTGCTGCCCCCACTTGGTTGTGCGAAGCCCAGCCCTCGGTGGGCGGACTGACGGGCACTCAACCAAGTCACCAACCGGATCGTTTCGGAGTAAATTACGACGGGGAACTTTGCCATTTTTAAGTATTTTTGTTCTCCTTTCCAGCGAGAATATATGTGGCAAAAAAATTTTCGCCACCGCGCCTGCACTACTACTACTACTGCTACTACTAAACCCAATTTTAACGGTTTTCTTTGAAATAACGTCCTTAGCTTGTTTTTGTATGTAAAATCTAGTCAGATAAAATTAAAACCAATATTATCCCCGGTTGAGAGTTGCAATGATTTCAAAATCATTTTTAAAATGTATATAAATAAGACCTTTGCTGAAAGACAAAACCATAATAAAAGAGATCATGTATTATGGCAAATTTCAAAACTAATAAAGGTAAAAAAAAAAAAAGATCTGAAGAACTTCATATTTTTTAAGACTCATGCACCAACAGAGGTAATTATGTTTTACACTGTTAAATTAATACTAATATTTTGCACTATGAATATTACTGAAATAAAATCATTTTGATATAAAATCTATAGATATGTGTGAGTTTTTGTCCGGGGTAACTTTAATAAATACCACCGTACTATGGGCCAGACACTGACTATGACGTCAAAAATATAAAAAAAATCAAACGGTCGATGCGCAATTGTCCAAGATTTATGTCGACTGTACATGAATTGGCGGTTAGGGTTAGGGTAAGCTTTGGGGCTAGATCCAGGTTTGAAGTTATGGTTAGGGTTGGGATTAGCGCTAGCCCTGTTTACATCTCGTGACCTATGACGAAAAATTGAGCTGGCCTTATCATTTAACACTGATCCCGAAAAATGGGAACCCGGCCATCTTGAAAACCCCAGTGCCCTGCCGTTCGACTACAATGATGTTAATTACTCTTATGAGTTATGAGCAATCTTTGTCAGGTTGAAATGTATATATTAGAGATCACTAATAAAACATATAATATAAAGAGTGTAACAAAGCATTTTTATGCAAAACCCCGTGGTATAACTATCAGCTTGAGAATTCAGATAGTCGAATGAACATTTTGAACAATTATTGTCGGAATCAGTGATAGCCAGTGAAGGGGAGATAACACCATTAAATATTCAGAAGTTTTAAAATGTCGAAGTTTTGCATTATACCGGAAAGATGTAGCAAACAAACACAGGTATTTTTAAACATCAATTTAAAAAATTCAACATAAAAATTTTTTGTTTTGTGAACACAAAGCTAAATGATGATGTTGAGGCTAAAACTATAGAAAGCTAGAAGCTTCTGCAAGTACACGATTTCATTGTGTAAAATCCTATACGAACCAACACTAACTGTTGAATCTTGTAGACCACAAGATACAGGTAAGATAAAATATAATTTCACATGGACTAGAGTAGCAGTGGTGAAGTGAAGCGTGGATTGGAAGAACTCGGAGCTTGTGTGCTTCGCTGACCTGGAGGTCTTGTGTTCGATCCCTGTGTTCACCGAGAAAGTTCATCGAGATTTTCCGGCGTGGTTCCCAGTGGCGGCGCCAAGGGGGGGGGGGGCATTTGCCCCCCCCCCCATTAATCTGGTCTGCCCTCTGTTTGCCCCCCCCCCCAATAATTTTAGAAAATAAAAAAAAGTATTTGTGATACGTTTCGGTAATCAATACCCTCTACGGTGAATAAATCCCACATCCCCACTGAGTCATAAACTTGCATGTTGTAGAGCATTTCCGACAGTCTATTTTTCAAAATTTTCTTGGCGAGGTCCCCAATGGACTCGCTACTTTGGCGCTCACAAGGGGAATTCGTTGAGGTTCGCAAGTCCGTTCGTTTGACATTTTGTTCTCTAGTCGGATAAAGTAGTGATCAGGCGACGGACGGTATCTGGTCAGATCTATTTATCTCGACGAACGGTGCCTGACAGAATACTGTAAGACAGCATTTCCGGCAGTCTATTATTCAAAATTTTCTGGGGGAGGACTCCCTACTTTGACGCTCGTGAGTGGGCTTCGTTGTGATTCGCAAGTCCGTTCGTTTGACACTTTACCTCATCGATCAGTGCCTGAAATACTGCAAGGCTGCATTTCCGGCAATCTGGGGCCTGTCTCAAGAAATTTTAACTACGATAAAATCCAAATTTTAGTAATTTGATTGGATAATATTAGATTGATTTTAGTGCTTAGCCAATCAAAATTGAAGTATCCACTAAAACTTGGATTTTATCTATAGTTAAAATTTCGTGAAACAGGGCCCTGTTTTTCAAAATTTTCTGGGGGTGGCCCCCTACCCCTAGTTGAAGCTCGTGCCTTTGCCCCCTTAACCTTGGACTTTGCCCCAGCTTTGCCCCTCCAATCACCGACGGCTGGGCCCGCCACTGGTGGTTCCCCCTTGTCAGTGGTGCAGGACAGCTGGCATGGCAAGCGAAAATGTTTAGTCGCTTGGATGGGAGGAAAACCCGAGGACCAGTGTACACATTGGCGTGCACGAAAAATTACCCTTGACAGTGGGAATTCCATATAAGAGTTCCCTCACAGCACACCGCATGGCATATGTCCGTCTTCATTAGCCCAGTCGGTGCAGAACAGTAGGACGTTAAACCCCATTTTCATTTCCGTTGACCGTTATCGCAGCAACCATTATTTGTCTCGCCATGTTGAATGGTTAGCGCGTGCGCGTTGTATCATAAGTTCTTTCATTGAGTCAACTGACGTGGTTTCGATTGCCCGGTTGTACGTGACAAGTAGGGTAGCCTGTCCAACCTCATGGGTTTTCTTTTTCTGCGGGTACTCTGGTTTCCCCCCACTGCTAAAGACCGCAACGCAAGCGAATTATTGAAATACAATTGAACCGTGTGTTAGTCCCGAAATAACCTACTCTCTCTCTCTCTCTCTCTCTCTCTCTCTCTCTGTCTCTCTCTCTCTCCCGGGACGAAAGATTTGGCAAGGGACTACGTTTAGTCGTTAGGTGGGACGAAACACCGACGTTCCGTGAAAGTAAAATTCAATATAAGAGTAGGCTGTAGTGCCGCTGTCCGGGTAAAGTTTCCCTCATAGCACACTGCGGCGGCGTATTCCCCATCTTCACTAGCCCGGTCGAAGCAGAACAGCAGGACGTTAAACCCCCCAAGCCTTCTTATGCTCAAAATGACAGTGCCCATGTATACATTTAAATGAAAATCCAAAAATGTAACATAAAAAATAACCTTGTTTTAGTATAGCCACAATATGAAATATGTATAACGTCAATACAGAGTTCTAGATACATTATTTCGTGACATAATGAGAGATGGGTTGTTTATAAAAGGTATGAGTATAACGCTAAGACAGAAAGTAAATACAGCTATTTTAAACAATTGTCAAGATTTTGTTAAAGTCACTTTTTTTCTTTTTCTCAAGCATAACGAACCTGTTTTGAGTTAACACCAGTGAAAGAAAAGGTAAGATTTTATTTGATCAATTTATAAACTATTAGGTCTAAAACCATATGTAAATTTGATAATAGATATTTTGTTTAAACAATCGCTGTATATATTAATCTTAATGATCATATTAATATACTGATTTTGCTCAGATAAGTCTAAAACGAAATATAAATTTATTAGTTTATCCGGAAGCAGACCAGTCGGGTTGGCTCCCGGTGTTCGCCGAGAAAGTTCCTCGGAATTTTCGGGCGTAGTTTCGCTTTGTCGGGGATGCAGGACGGATGGCCTGGCAAGAGACGGTATCTAGTCGTTTGGATGGTACGAAAACCCAAGGACCTGTGTACATGTTCGCGTGCACGTAAAATAACCCCGACAGTCAGCCGTAGCATCGCTGTCATGGCAAAATTTCCCTGATATAGCCCAATGTACGGCGTATGCCCGTCTTCATTATCTGAGTCGATGCAGACAATTAGGACAATAAACCCCAGTTCATTTTATTTTATTTCTCTCCCTGTATATCAATGTCAGTGGTCATATTAATATTTCTAATTACTCAAATATGTGTTTAAAACGAAATCTAAATTTGATAGTTTATTTGATAATATCGCCCTACCTTTATATTAATCTTAGTGGACATATTAGTATTTCTATTTAATTAAATTAAATTAACGGTATTTATTATCACAAGCTTGATAACGAATTTGATAATTAGTTTAATCCATATTTCAATAGTCCCAATTTAAAGGGATAATTTAATGTTTTCAGAAATGCAATCTCCCATATTTCCTTCGCATTAAACGTTAAATCCCCCGGAAATGTCCAATGATCGTTAATCTCTTCATATTTCACTAAAACTATCAAATTAGAAAGTGAGATCGATGTAATTATCACGAACAAAAACTGGCTTTCCCCGTAGGTAATCGGAGATGACGAACGAAGAAGGGGTCAATTCTGAGGTCACAGGTGTTTCGGAGGTAGGGAATGAAAATGGACGACCTCTGAGAGTTCAGTTTTATATGAGTGGGGGAAGCCTGACTGAAGAGAACTATCCAGAGAAACTGATGTATGCGACGGAGACCACAGCGGATTGTGTCCTGTCGGGGTTAACGGAGACGTATAATTATACGGCTGACGATGTCAATCATTTTTATACTCCCCCGTTAACGACAGCTATTATAGATCCAGGTAGGTTTTTTTTTTCTTTATTACTTAATTTTATAGGGTCGTGGTTTTTGGTCAGAAATCATATATGTACCTTTCGGGTACACCCCACCAGACCGCCCTCTCCCATTCAGTCAGTTGGTAAATAGTGGTATCGCCAATGCCCAAGCTTGATTTATAACGGATATCTTTACACCCGAACAATCACTTCTTGGGCTGTCCCGGGTACGAATTTCGACGCATGTCGATAAGAACCATACGAATTTTCACATAAGGTTCCCGGTTGTCATTAGTTGCCCCCCCCCCCCCCCCGAGGCTGAATTCGAAAAATACATATTTATGATAAATATTGATATCTAATTATTGACGGCTAAATCCATTCTAAAATGTACTCAAATTCATTATTTCACATAAAACAAAACTATCAACGATACATAATTTCCATTTTTAAGATTAAAAAGAGCCCTATCAAAATATTTTACCCAACACCTATGTGGGCTGGCTTGTTTATATAAAGATGCTGAATGTTGTGAAATCTTTCAATACTCTTTTGGAAAAATATTCCAAATTTAATATATTGAAATTTGCAAGATGCTGAATTTTGCAAAAATTTTCAATACTCTTTTGGAAAAATATTCCTTTAAGAGTTTTGACTTTAAAATATTGAAATTTGCAAAAGTTATAAAATCATCGGTTTCAAGGCTTTATTAAATGGAGCATTAGGTAAGATTGGATGAAGAGCTGGCAGTTCTCGGTATAATAGTTAATAAACAGAATAATAATATGCTGAAAACTTCAGTCAAATTGCTTCACTCTGAACAGAGATATTAGCGATTCAATTTTAGGCTAGCCTAGAACGTCATTACTAATTTTGGTGCAATAATAAACCAAGTCTCGATTGTCCATTTTTACGTTAAATTATCCAACTCAAACAAAATGTATTCAAATCCAGTAAATATCGGAGGTTAACGATGGCATTGAGAGTTGATTATGGTCTGGATACGTTAATTAATGTCTAATTAGGGACTAATAATTTAGATAACATTTCAGATCAGAATTAGCTCTTGTATAATGCATGTTTTAAAAAAAATGAAATTTTGTATAACGAAGTAGCTGCTGGGTCGTGGCCTTGTGTAATATTAGCGCCTATACGTCATAGATTTAGACAAAATAAACTTTCTTTGATCAGATGGTCAGACACAAAGATACTTCTTTTCACACTTGAGTGGTAAACGTCTTTAGCAAGAAAGTTCAGGGATAAAATTAAGTGACATTTCTTCAACGAGAAAATAACCTGACAACCTCGTAGTTCATACTGGTTAAGTCGAAGCCAATAATTACCTCTACTCTTGCTTTAAACATGGTCGGTAAACATTTCTAATTTGACGAGATTTTAAAGTCAATAAACAAAATAAAAAAGTAAACAAAAATCATAATTGTATTGTTTAACTGCGTGCTGTTATTTATTTTATGAAAAACAATTAAATGTCTGCTTAAGGCGGTATGTAAACATAGTTTAAAAGACACAACACATTTAGGGAGATTGATTGTCTGCGAAATCACGCTAGGTAGGAGCGGGCGTTAATCAATGGAGATTTGATTAAAAATATTTATGAACTCAAACAACTTTCTATGAAATTCAAATGGCGGCCAGAGACTTTAATCTCACCTAACTATCGAAAATCCAAGGTATTTTGTTTCCACTGTATTTTCACCCAGGGAGTCGCGGTGTCTCAATAAGTAAGGCACTGGTTCGCTAACCTAGAGATCCCAGCTTCTATCCCGGTGTTGTCAGAGAAAGTTCCTCGGGATTTTCCGGCGTGGTTACCCTGGTGATTGGCGTGCACGTGCAACTCTTGACAAGTGGAATTGGGATAATAGTAGGACGTACCTCGGCTTTCCGGGCAAAATTTTTCTCATAGCACACTGCATGGCGTATGCCTGGTCCAGTAGGACGACAAGCCCCATTTCATTTCTCATTTCTATTAAAAAATGTGGACCACCCGTAAATCTAAAGTTATGATGTGGAAAGTAATAAAAGTCTATCAGTTTGAAAACTTTCATGAACAATAAATGTACATTTGTATCACCCCTTGTCAGTGGTGTAGAAAGCATGGGCTGGCAACCTAGGTCTCGTGTACACACTGGTGCGAACGTAAAAGAACTCTTAGCAGTTGGGATTCGATATAAGAGTAGGTCGTAGCGCCGCTGCTCGGGTACAATTTTTCTAATAGCACACTGTAGAAGGACATTAAATTTCATTTTAGCTAAAACGTCTGTACTATCTGTAAAGTATTTATAATCCATTTATTTCAGAAAATGATTGTTCCACCGATCTCCCCGACAACCAACCAGCCGCCATTAAACTGTCCAAAAGTGAAAGATTCAGTTTGTTTTGGCATTCTATAATCGATAATCAAATCTGGTGGGTTAAATTGAAAATATTACATAAACATTATTTTACACCGAAGTCCCAGTAGCAGTAGTATTAATCAATCGGCGCCGACGGCATCATCTTTCACGTCACATGATTAAACATAGCGGCAACCATGTCTTCAAACAAAGCATGTGACTTGTCGAAATAAATGGATGTTGAGTGGTGATTGTCTAATGAATTCTACAATCGGGCGAATGCTTCAGCGAAACGGACACACTAGGCGAATATAATTCGGCCGTTATATCAAATAGGTTTGATTTGGGCGAATCATTCAGCCGAATGACAGTGAACACACTAGTCGAATTTCGACACCGATTGATTTCGCCGAAAGATCCCCAAAGGAATTCTCATATCTGATAATGTTTGTTGACTTTTGTATTATAACCCTGGTTAATCTCGATTTATTTTATTCCTTTTTTCCAGTGATTATTTATGTATATTATTTAGTGGATTGTATGCTATGATACTGGTAATACTAGGCTTGGTTATATCTGTATCCAGAACTTATACACCGGATATAAACAGCTTACCTCATGTGGTAAGTCTAAAACAAGTTTAACATACGGTACTCTTCGGTGTTGAATGTTGTATACGATATGTAATGTTCAATGACATATCTTGCTCTATTAACCCTGGACCTAGGGGAAACCGTAAAACTATAAATGTCCAATTGACACTTTTTAGGTGCTCCCGGACAATTAAGTAGACCTTCCAACAGACACGCCATCAAGCTAATAATCTGAACACAGCACCAGTTACTCTTCGCCCATATAGCTCTGACAAAAATAGTTTCTAACCTGTTGACAAGAAGTAATTGCCGACTCAGACATATCTCCTCCTTCGCACCACCCCTATACCACACACCTTGCTCTCTAAAACACCTACACGCCATACACCACACTGATCAGCAGTTAATATTCACTAGCCCGCGACAATCACTGATAAGAATGACATCGATGCGACTTAATGAGCCACAAATATTAACTTTTTTCCTCCGACAAATTAAATTCTAAAACATTTTTTTTATGTATTAGAAAAATAAAAAAAGACGTTTGAAGTATTAGTGGGTAAAAATTATTTCCTATTTTAGTGTAAGGGGGTATTAAAATGAGTAAAAGACGCCATTCTGCTCGAATCATTAACGTCTTATGTAAACAATGCACGCGCCATTGAGCCAATGATTGACGCCGCGTGATATGACGTCATGTGTTGAAGGCAGTCATCTTTTACAGAGATATTAGAAGACTTTCTAATACTCTGTGAAACAGATTGGCCATACACACCAAATCATTTTTTCTTTATTGACCCCCCCCCCCCCACCATCACCAAATGAAAACCCCCATCACCGATTAAGATAAAACGATAGACCCGTTCCACTATACACCGCCTAGATCTATTTCTTAAGGCTGATTTAAGATTTCGTCAAGGTCACTGAGATGTAAATAAGGTTAGAGCATGTGATTGTTGGCGAGATTGTAGGGCTAGGGTTAGTGTTAGGGTTGGGATTAGCGCTAGCCCTGTTTACATCTCGTTACCTTTGTCCTAACTTGAAGTTGGCCTTATAAAATAGATCTAACCCCATTCAACCCCTCCATCGCTATCATTAAGATAAGACACGAGAGCCGTTTTACTAGTCACACACTTTAGTTTTTACCCAAATCTTGCCCCATTCGCTAATCTCTAAATTATATTTTATTAAATCATATTTTTCAGCTCTTCTCTCTGTATCTTTATGTCGTCAGCATCGCATTCCTGGCGTTTGTGATACTCTATCTGATTCGTAACTCGCCATTACACCAGCGAATTAAAGCATTTATCAGTACAGATAGTTTAATAAGTAATAAAGAAGATTTAACCAATCCAGCCGTAACCTATGACGTATCGCCCACATCCAACACCGGCAGCTTTTACTTGCGACTGGCGGCAATTGGTAAGTTAGCGTCCTGTAATACGTTGACAAATTTTTTAACACAGAAATGGAGTTAAACGCCCTACTGTTCTGTCCCGACTGAGTTTATGAAGACTGGCATACGCCATAAAGTGTGCCATGATGGAAATTTTGCCCGGACAGCAGCGCTACGGTCTACTCTTATACCAAATTCCTACTGCCAAGGGATATTTACGTGCACGCCAGTGTGTACACGAGGCCTCTGTCTTGTACACCTCTACTTTACATTTACTCCATTAAGAGGAAAGCTAAGATTTTGTAAACTCATATTTTTATGCCAACGCCACAGCGAAGGGGGCACCGTGTTCAATATGTTTTTTTTATTTGACCAGGTTTTGGTATTGGTAGTATGATAATGATTGGACTACAAGTTGGTCAGTTTCTAGAGGTTTTATCACTGACCGGAAGTGTAGATGTTATGATTGGTCTATCACACCTGTTACATTTATTCTATACTTTTATACAACTTTATTTTATATTCTCGTATTCTAAGGTAAGTTCTGGGAGTCATGGTGATTCAATGATTCTGATTCTCCGGTGCGGTTTCCCCTTGTCAGTGATGCAGGACGGGGAAACAGTGCCTAGTCATTCGGGTGGTACCAAAACCCGAAGTCTCGTGTAAAAGAACTCTTGACCGTTGGAATTCAATTGCTTTAAAAGTAGGAGAACCATAGAAAACTCACGAAAGAGAGAGAGTTTAATATCCACTCGACAGAATCTGTTATTTCAGTACTAACATATGGTATAATTTTATTGTAGTAATGCGCTTGCGTGTAGGGGTTTATATAAAGAAAATCGGGGATAAAACCCACGAGATTAGACAGGCGAGCATACCCCGCAGTTACGCACGAGCTTGTGCGCGAAACCATGCCACTTGATTCAATGACGGACTTTTTGCTCTAACGCTCACGCGTCAGACCACTCGACAATCACCCCTCCCCATCTCCCCATTGATTAATCGGGATTGGTGGATTAAGCATGTAATCATGCCTGCCATTATTGACCTAGATATGGAGTCGATCTAAAACAGGAACTAGTACGAATTAACAAAAGTTTGTAATATATGACATAGCTTTATGTTGAAATAAAAACATATTTTAATATAAAATCATCTGATTCTCGTTTCAAGCTGTGTTACCAAAGATTTAAGCTGGTAGCAAGATTTGGATTAATGCATCTGGTAGCAACGAATTTATGTGTTTGGTTCTCTGATGTAGTCACAGCTACTTTAACCATGGTTCCTAATGACAACATAACAATTACCATGAAAACCAATATCTCCAAATATGGTATGTTACTTCGATTTCGAATACGCCCGAATTGAAAATGTCGTTAGATCTCCTGATTATTAATTAATGTTATATCCTTGATATACCCTGAGTTAACCCCCTGCCACTTACTATTCCCGTATCTGTAATCTAATGTTATACCCTTTATTTAACCTTAGTTACCATTAATATTTAATGTTATACCCCTTATTTAAACAGAGTTACCTCCCCATTACTATTCTGGTACGTGTAATTTAATGTTATATGAATGATGTAACCAGCGTTACCTTAACATCTCTCTTCACGTATATATACATTAATGTTGTATCCTTGATGTAATCAGAATCCCCCCCCCCGCCCCCAACCATCTCTCGTCACGTACCTGTAATGTAATATTATATTCTCGTTGTAATGTTATATCTTTTATGTGACCTGCCCCCTCCCCCTACATCTCTCTACACGTACCTGTAATTTAATGTTATATTGTCGTTGTAATGTTATATCTTTTAATTGACCTGCTCCCACCCCCTACATCTCTCTACACGTACCTGTAATTTAATGTTATATCCTTGATGTAACCAGAGTTACCTTCCCATATCTCGTCACGTACCTGTAATTAGATGTTAAAACCTTAATATACCCTGAGTTACCCCTCCATCTCTCTTTAGGTACCTGTAATTTAAAGAAGCATTATGTAAGATTTACCTGAAGAGCTGGCCGTTCTTGCTATAATACTTTAAAAATAGATAATGCAAAATGAATATATTGAACATCATTTCTACTGTTTATGTTTATTATCACAGATGATCATTGGATACCAGAAAGTAATAATATATTGATTGACAGTAGTCTTGGTACAATTAACCAATCGCTGAGTCCCTACCTATATCCATGTAGTATCCAATACAGTTTTATATGTACAGGTAAACTTTCTTTTACATTAAAACATATAGTACTCAAGGTCGGGCCCAAATTTACCAGTCCCCATACACATAATCCAAGTACCCCTTGTTTTTCACATAATGTTTTAAAATTAAAAGTAATTAAACACAAAATTTATCAGCGAGCTTCCGATGGGCAATGTCGACGATTGCCTTAATAAACATGTCAATTGTTGACGAACAGGATAGACGACATAACATCACATTGAAATGTGACCGTATAAAAAAGAAACTTGATAACTGCACCCACTGCCTTTTCATCACATTGGCTTAATCACAAGAACCCGTTCATGAGTAAAACTACTTAAAGCGATAATTTCATATTTTCGAAGAAATTCAAAACATAATTATTTCTATGTCTTTTGTTCAATAGGTTATCAACTCACTATTATACGACCATGGGCATTATATCCCACCCTTCAAAATCATTGACACAGGAAATAATAACACAATTACCTTCCTTTATTTTCCTATTGCCTCCATGCATTAGCTACCTTCAAACGTTGATATTTTTGCCAATTTCTCAGCTGGCATTCGCCATACAGTGTGCTATGAGGGAAATTTTGCCCGGGCAGCGGCACTATCGCCTACTCTTATATCGAATTCCAACTGCCAACGTAAAAGATCCCTTGGCAGTTGGAATTCGATATAAGAGTAGGCGATAGTGCCGCTGTCCGGGCAAAATTTCCCTCATAGCACAATGTATGCCGAATGCCCGTCTTCATTAGCCCAGCATAGGAGCAGAACAGTAGGACGTTAAACCCCATTTCATTTCATTTCATTTTTCTCAGCTGGCAATAGTGACTTATAGGATTAATAGGATTATTCTTTGACAAGGCAGGACGGTTTATGGATACCATCTATTTTAAGGCTTTATTTTAATAAATTTTAAAAATATAACTTATAAATATGAAATTGCAGCTTTAACGCTATTAACGAGTGTATGAATTTAAACTAGGAGGAGAGCTGTTGATATGTCATACTCTTCTTGAGCTAATTCACCAGTTGCTTTATTTATCTTTTTAGGCATAACGTATATAATGTGGAAAAATATTGGTAACAATAGTAACAGTGAGAATCAAGAAAACAAAGCGGATGCCAAGGTGAAGGTCAAACGTTCCAGATTGAATATCGATTGTACGAATTCTAGCAAAGGTCTCTTCTTTGGCGTTTTTCTCTTGGTTGTAACCGTAATCGTGTCTATAATATTTATAGTATTACAGCGTGGTAACCACGAGAGTCGGATTGCCGCTTTCCAAACGCTATATATTTCGGACCTCGTTGTGGGTGCCATATTGTTACTGGCTGCCATCTTGGCCTTTTGGAACATGCGCAATCTGCAATTCAACTCAAACAAAACGCTGGATCTCGAGGAAGTGTTGTTGCTAATATCGCTATCCGGTATTTATATGTTTCATCTGTTCAGTATAATAGCTGCCTACCATGTCACGGAAAGCCCTTCGAGGTTACTTACTGGGGCTAGCGTCGTTATTATTTTGCAAGCCACCACACAAACCGTGGCTATATTTTGCGGATTACGCATGCGTATTAGAAGTAGAGATCAAGAATATCTTAAACCTGGTCGCGAGGCAACAACATTTCTTTTAGTTTCGAATATGGCTTTATTTGGTGTTGATACAGTTGTTGTTCAAAATGCAGAAACAAACCCCATTCAAATTTTATTCTTCGGAAATTTATCATGGTATATACTTATCCACATTGCCTGGCCCTTTGTTATATTTTATCGTATACAGTCAGCCGTGTGTTTATCGAATGTATGGAAACGCACTGGTGACAATTTAACCAAAGCATCATCCTCAGCAGCATCATCAACTGGAAAATTATCGTCTTCAGAATGCTAAGGTATAGCTTCAAATTTGTTTCATTGTATATACATAGTCAAATTTCATCCTTTAACTTAATCATTATACGATATGTACATGTATACTATCATTATCTATACGATATATACACGTATATTTTCATTATATATACGATATGTACATACTATCATTATTGTATACGATATGTACATGTATACCATCATTACATATATTTTATCATTATATAGACGATATGTACATGTATAACTATCATTATTTATACGATATGTACATGTATACCATCATTACATATACGATATGTATACCATCATTATATATGCTATCATTATATATACAATATGTACATGTATACTATTAGTTGCCGTGTTTTAACTGCCCATTGGGACTTCAAATGGCAGACGTTAGTGGTTGACAAATACGGATATCTTATTTCATTAATTATTGACTAAATATATTCATTTTCCCAACTGATTAGACGAACTTTATTTTCAGAAAAAAATAAGTTTAATAGTTGACCCTTTAATCTCTTAAGGGATATATCTTTATATCTTTGTTTGTATCAGTAATTTTCTTTTTAAATAAACGAGATGTTAAATACAGATATTTCATATTTCATTGGTTTTTTTAATTTGTTTTACTGTCTTTACACGTGGATGGAGAGTAAATATATGGGCGTGGATGGTTTTACTATTTTTACAGATGGGCATGGACGGTTTTACAAATAGTATTTGGCTCATGAATTATCTTAAATTCCGATCTCCTCTGAGCATGTCATGTTTCATATTAAATATCGTGGCAAATTTATAAAATATACGACTACCATTTCTATATGCTTGTGTGGGTTAGTCCTAATTGTGTGTGTTATCCCCGGTTGTACGTGACAAGGAGTAGGGTCGCCTGTCCAACCTCGTGGGTTTTCTCCGGGTCCTCCCACTGCTATTAA
This sequence comes from Patella vulgata, assembly GCF_932274485.2. Lineage (NCBI taxonomy): Eukaryota > Metazoa > Mollusca > Gastropoda > Patellidae > Patella > Patella vulgata. The sequence continues at coordinate 14,347,058 of NC_065886.2, read as the reverse complement.
AGACCCCTACGCGCAAGCGAATTATTGAAATAAAAAATTAAACCACGTGTTAGTCCCGAAATGACCTAGTTTGTGTCGAGTGGACGTTAAACCCCATTTCTCTCTCTCTCTTTTTTCCTAATTATGTGCATATAGCTGGTCGTGTGACATGATATTGACTGTGATCAGAAAGTAGTCAAGTATCGTTAACGTTTCATTTACGTGCGCTATGTGGTGCATTGCTTCCAGTTTACATCAAACACGTTATTATTGCCTGGGGCCGTTTCAGATTGAATTTAAAGTCAGCGATAACGACAATATTCATCTGTTTCATCCCGAAATAACTGAAGTGAATAATTGCATCTTCGAAAAACACTTTCAGGACATTTGATTAAAATCTATATATCAAATTCTACACATCATGGCTTGTGATGATGCTTATTTACCGATAAGATCTCATGACTGATACCTTTACAAATGAATTGGTCAACCGTATCTTCACGTATACAAATGGCGACTATAATAGGACTGTGCGTGCAGGTCTCTTCAATGTATCAACAAGGGGTCTAAAAACCTGAATATTATCCTCGTTATCAACGATTTATCTTTTAATCGAATATTAGGAATTCAGCGACAACAGTGTTTACAGGTTAGATTATTATTTTGTCCATTTTTTTCAGGCCGGCTGTCGTTGGAAGGGCTGGGCTGTCGTTTACATGATTAGAAATATGGTGGCCCTTTACGCATAGAGTTGTACCCTCATTATTGTTGTGGATGATGACAGCGCCCCCTCCCCTAACTCCCTCCCAAAACAACCCCTCACAACCTAACAAAAAATCTTGGAATAAATTTTCGATAAACAGTACGCATTTTTCATGATCTATTTGTAAGCTATTATAACAATAACGTCCAGCTATGATCTGAAAGATCTTAAAAGCATTTTCAAAAAGAAGTTATTCAGATTCTCAATTTCCTTTTATCAACAGGTAATATGAAGATTACGACCATCTTGTTAATCCTGTCTTTTATTTCGGCATGTTGTCTTTCATCCCTAGTAAAAGAAAGCGCGGCGCAGGACTCCTTTATGGTAACACACGAAGGCAGAGATGGCTCTTTCTCACTTCACAATATATTGACTGGACACCCTCTATATGCTTCTCGCGGTCAAGATCGTCACCAATTTCCAAGCTGGCATGAAAAAGTTAACAAACATAAAAATAAACAGCAACGGAGAAAATCGAAAAAACATCACTTGAACCATCATCGTAAGTGGCATCAGAAAACAAGAACTAATAAACATGGTTTTGATCACGGCGAGCACCGAGAAAGACTAGACCAAGGAACATTGAAAGGCTTAAACGCTGGACATTTCACTGACATTAGATTGAAACCAAAGCATCACCATGGTAATAGGCTAAGAAAGGCAGTTATTCCTGAAGGAGTATTTTATCGCAACTCGAGATCACGCAGGTCAAGGTCGAATTATATCTCAACCAGACCTACCATAATTAGTAGGGTTTATAAACCCGGAAATCCTGAACCCATTAGTCGTATTCTTGTTTTAGGAGATGAGCCAATACTCGAGCAACCAGTATCTAGAGTATCCTATTCACTTATACCAGGAGCCAGCCTAGATTGGTAGAAATCATCATTTACAAGACTTTCAAAGTTCTAAATAACATTTTGATGTATTGTTTGCTAAAACCATCACAGACGCGTTAGTAGTGGGAGGACTCGGAGAAAACCTACGTGGTTGGATAAGCGGCCCTACTCCTTCTCACGTACAAGCGGAGAGTCGAAATCACACCAGACCTTGTGATCTGACGTGTTTAACCATTCGGCCATCCATTTGCCAATCGAAAACAGGCTGTGTATTAACTTTTCATATATAAGCCAATATTCTTTCTTTGTTAAGATGCAGTTATTTCTGATCAATGTTAAGATGCAGTTATTTCTGATCAATGTTAAGATGCAGTTATTTCTGATCAATGTTAAGATGCAGTTATTTCTGTTGAGTGTATTCCTTATCACTAATATCAGGGTCCGAATTCACAGAACATTCTCAGACTTGAGTTAAGAATTGACTTAACTTTCAATCACAGTTTATGAGATATATCTATGATCCAGAAACACAAAACTTGGCACATAGTTTCTTATTCATGTATTAATCAAAACAACAAAAGTTTTATAAATGGCTATATTTTAGTTAAAATCAGGCAGACAATTTGAATAAACTCTTAACTTAAATCTGAGAATATTTTGACATACTTCAAATCGCGTATCGCTAAAAGTGTTTTCTCGGTGGAGTGCCCGCCACCCTTTTCTCCACGAGCCTACTAGAAAATTCGGGCGCCGCCACTGCCCAGCTTTATCTCAACACAGCGCCACCAACACTCCGATTTACGTAAATGTATTTTTAAAGTTTTATTATTGTGCTTTATCCTGTATATTTGACTAGTGTAGGGGGTGGGAGAGGGGGTAGCTATTGCTGTTAACCTCATTATTTACAGATTAAATTTATCCATCCGTTAATATCCGTTTTATTTACTTCTTCTTCCAGAATGTCAGAAACATGACCCCACCCCACGAGTTTTAGACAATTAATTTACTATTATTAATGGGAGATAACCCAAAATTAGTCAGAAGGATTCAGACCACCATTAATTTATCCATAGACATTTTTATGGTTATTATCCAGGTCTCTTTGCTTGGCTCCAACATTTCCCCAAATGTTTGTTGAGCTGAACGCTCTACGCCACCGAATGAGACTGACCGTTGAAATTTTGAGATACAAAAATGTAAAGTGGCATATTAGTATACATGCAACAGCCCACCGTACACATCGTACACATCATAGTAACCGACCTCTAATGCTAGGTTCCAACTGTCGTGTGATACTTTACGATAAGTTTGTCGTTATTGAGTAAACGATCTGGTACGTGCAAATGCGTTCGGATACGTTTCGATACGATCCACACGATTGCTATAACTGACCTCAATATATGATAAGACCCAATAGGATTACCACGATTACTCCACGATTAAAACCACGATTTAAATCGTAGCGTGAATCGTGATAGTGGGAACGTAGCATTACCTATGTTATCCGTCTGCCTGTAAACATTGAACATACACAACAACCTGATAGAACTACATTACTGGAAATTAATTGGTGGTCTGCGTCCAGAAGATTTCAGAGATTCGCCTCCCTTTACTCATACATGATTATTTCCGTATACCCAAGGAATCGATACAGTCTACAATAACATGTAGATTCAGACGAATAGATTCGTCAAGATTAGACAATATATTTTAAAGAGTTGATGTTGATCTGTAGATTAATAGGTCTGAACAGATTCCAAAACCTCAATTCAAACATTTTTGGTAAGTCTTGTCTGGAGGTTTCGCTGGCCTACTTTTTATGAATACGCTCTAATAACATTCAGAAAATTCCATGTATAGCATCACACCGGAATCGACATGTCTAATGATGGAATGACTTCTTTGTCAATTCTAAATGGTTACATAATATGGTCTAATTATATACACTATGATATTACAGCATCGTGTGATATATATAGGGCTACAGAATGATGGATGTCTTCCTGGTAGTAGTACTGACTTGATCAATATATTAATTCATTAAGAAAATGTTCTTCTTCCAGAAGTGTCTAGAATGAGAGACACTACAGTAAAGGTAGCCTCATGAAGTTTTATCTAAGAAGTAGCCCCAATTATTCACTTAGCCACCATGGTCTCATTATGTGAATAAATACCTACACGTTGTCAGTAGCGGACATTTTGTCATCAATTGATTACAATCACTTTGACAGAAATACTGCCAGTCGTTCATCGGGAGCCAATGTGGATCAAGTCGTAAGGCATTCGCTGACTAAGTAGGAGGTCTCGGGCTGGATCCCGGTGTTGGCCGGAAAAGGTTCCTCGGGATATTCCAGCAGGTTTTCAGTTGTGCAGGACGGAACAGCGTCTAGTTATCCGGAAAACTGAGGCCCCGTGTACACGATGACGTGTTCGTAATAGAATCCTTGAAAGTAGTAATTCGAATCAAGATTAAGCTGTAGCGCCGCTGTTCGGGGACAATGTCCATTACAGCACATGTCCCCCTGCACTGCTTGCTGATCAACTGGAAGCAATGGGGCCTTCGAAGCGGTGATTGGAAAACATATTTAAAAGAAACGGAATTGTATTTTGCCAAATTACTATCTATTAATGACTTATTTACAGGCTAACTGTTCTGCATTTTCTTACTGAACCAAAAGTAATGGCTGGCCTTGACTAATGCAAGTAACTGTAAACGGAAATAAACGACGGGTATTACTTTCGGAAATACGTGGGATTCCTATTTTATTTTGTTCAGTTATCACATGTGTGATGCTGGTGTGAACTGATTGGGGCTGTACGGTTCCAGGATATAGCAGGAACGCGGCCAATATAATAACGTAATCGGCAGCTCATCTGTAAATTGATACGTCTGGCAGGAAACCGGCTCAGACGAATAGCGAGGAGGAGGGCTGGAAATATCCGGATACGTTTTAAACAGCTTGATGTCTTACAGCAATTATCCACGCCGATGATTATGAAATGAAACGACTGGGATAATGAAGACGGTCGTTGATTATAGCCACAATGTTATGAACCAGCAAATACCACAGCAGATTCTTTTTTCGGTTTACAAGGATCATAATCTACATCAAAATATATTACCACTAGAGGGACAATGTGTAGTCGTTAAGATGGGAAGAAAAGAAAACACGAGGTCCCGTGTGCACATAAGCGTGCATGTAAATGGACCGTTGACCGTTGGAATTTTATAAAAGACTAGACCGCAGTGCCACTGTCCGGACAACATATACCTCATATAACACTGCATAGCGTATGCTCGTCTCCATTAGCCCAGTAGGTGCAGAACTGTGGGACGTTAAACCCCATTTTATTTCATAGTACTATAATATAAAATGAAATGGAATGGGGTTTAACGCCCCACAGTTCTGCACCTATACTGGACTCACGCCATACAGCGTCCTATGAGGGAAATTTGGCCCGGGCAGCGGCACTATGTCCTACTCTTATATCGAATTCCAACTGCCAAGGGATATTTTACGTGCACACCAATGTATACAAGGGACCTCGGGTTTTCGTCCCATCCGAACGACTAGCTGTGGTGCCCATCTTGCACCAGTGACAAGGGAAAACACACTTGAACTTTCTTGGCTAACACCTGAATTAAACCTGGGTCTCCTGGCAGTGACCCAGTGCCTTAATCATTGATCCACTATGGTCCCATCCCTATTAACAGACCATACAGGAGAACTGTACAACAAGTCACAGGCAAAACAAATGATACAATAACAATTAACACAGAGAAGACATACTGGAAGCACTTGCTATTCAGCTAATCTGTGGTGGTGGTGTTATTCCGTGGCCGAGAAACATCGTATTTAACAGACTCTTTGTGATATATGTTGGTTGTAAATGTCTTTGTCTTTATAATGAATTGATTTATTGACATTAATGTTCTACAACCTAATATATCTCATGCAATACCCTCAATCGTCCAATTTTTTTTTATCCCAATGTGGTGGGTTTTCTTAGGTTCCCCCCCCACTGCTAAAGATCCTTATAAATGCGCAAATACCATAAACACGTATGTATCATCATAGTCAGTCTCTAAATGACATAGTCTCTATGGCTACAATCGTTTATTTACACTATTATCCACCCTTGTTCCTTATTTTCATTTCTAAAGAGTCGTCGGTTGCCGGTATTAGATAGTATTATTAAATCTTTTATTAACAGATCATTGGGTTTTGTCTGGAAATGAACAGAGGCTTGAAATTATAAAGAAATAAATTGAAAAAAGAGAATTTAGATGTCTAGACATATTTGTTTTGTTAAGAGGAACGGTAGGCTACTATTAAAGGTGCCTTAATAATCGTTTCTTTATTTAACTTCATAAATGTGGATCCAGGGATTACAACGGGGCTGTTTGAAATTTAGCTATAACGAAAGAATGGTCTAGCGCGTGGGACCATCTCTTGTGTACAATGTGTACATGGGCCTCGGTTTTTCGTCCCACCATCCGAACGACTAGACGTTGTCCTTGCCAAGCCCTTCCCCCTGCATCCACTGACAGGGTGAAACCACGCTGGACAATTCCGGGGCACTGTCTAGACCAAAACCGGGAACGAACCCCGGTCCTTCTGATTAGTGAGCCAGCTTCTTACTCACTGGGACAACGCGGCTACCGGCGTGCATCGGGAGACAATTGTTGACCAGACTTACCATTGGCACGAGTGATATCAAATGAATTCTTTTTTTGGCAAGAATTTAACGGATCAGGACGAAGCTGTCTTTAGGGGAAAAGCTTCCGTTTGTAGACCAAATCTGGCCGCAAACTTAATTTTTCTCTAGACAAAAGAGACCGTTCTTTTGTCTCCCGGAACACCATTGTGTTCTACGATTTCTCAAAGAAGCTGTCAATCTACAGTGTAAATTACAACCGAGACTCATCAATTCTCTAGATTCTGTCATCATTAAATACCATTCCATTTGTTCATTTTGTCTAAAAATCAATCGCGGTATTTGTATATCGATCATTGCTAGCTTCAGAATTTCAATTTAAAACCCTGGATCTGACAGTGATGAACAAAAAACCCCAAATTTAACATTGTTAAAAGATCAGTAAAACCCGTAAATCAACGTTCTAGTTATATCTGGGGAAATCTCAGGAAATTTCTTTCAATTTTAATTGATTTAATGAGGGGTTGTGGCTTAGTGTGCCGAATTTCAGGAAAGAGTTTTGCAATATTAGAAAGTCGGTTGTTTATTGTTAGATGGTCATTTAGTTTCAACTGTGTCTTACTTATCGATGTGCAAAATGAAAGTATTAAGAAATAGCCAATGGTTTTCAATTAATTCTTACATCTTGTTACTCACGGATGGAGTGCAAATTTATTTTTAAAAAAATTCTCCCGTTTTTGTTACTCACGAATCTAATGCAACAGTTATAAAGAGTTAAGCAAGGCTGACACTTGCACGATTCCGTGGCACGCATTGGCACGACTCGAGTCGTGCCAGTGCGCAAACTAGTCGTAAACTGGGGTGAAGTGTGCGTAAACCCGTCGTGACTGCGTGCCATGTCGGGACGAGAATTTTGAAATGTTCAAAATTTTGGTCACGACAAAATTTAGCGACCGGGTCGTGAACTATGCGCAATCTGTTCGTGAACTCGTCGGGACGATGCGGGAGGATGCGCGCCATGCCACGACTGTCACGAACTGCCACGAATAGTTCACGACTAGTTCACGAACAGTTCACGACTACTGCGGCACGACACCGTCCGAATTGCGCAAACTCGTCGTGCCAATGCGGGAAGTGCGTAAACAATGCTCAAACTATGCGTGAACTCGTCGTGTCAACGTGGACACTGATGGGCACGCATTCGTGAACTCGTCGTGAACTATGCGTGAACTAGTCGTGAACAGTGCGGGAGCCTCCCAGTTCGTGTCCCAAAATGGGCACGACTTGCCACGACAAAATCGTGGCCAAAAGTCGTGCAAGTGTCAGCCTGGCTTTATGCTAGGTTCCAACGGTCGTGCGATGCGCAACAAGAGGATTGTCCCTATTGAGTCCACGATCTGGTACGTGCAGATACGTTTCGACACGATCTACACGATTGCCACGACTGACCTCAATGCATGATAGGATCACCACGTACGTTTACTCAACGATTAAAACCGCGAATCGAGATAGTGGGAATGTAGCGTTAGTAATAGTCTTCCCCTCCCCTTTCTGTTTTTCTCCGCTTTTGCATGGCGATTTTTCTTTTGCCTATTGGTGTATAATCGGAGAAAATGGTTTGAATGTAAATTTTCTGCTAGGTTTTAGTGATTGGTTACTTTGAAATGTTGGGTGGACAGTTGAATGTTTACTAGTATATGCTACTTCCAGTTTGTGTATATCAAGATTTCCACTGTCTTAAACCACATTTCATTTCTTTTCATTTCATTTCAAGATTTCCAGGCTTTTGATCAATCGGTTGCCATATGTTGCTCCATCTGTGGTAGTAAGCGTTTAACCCAAAGAAAACTTGTAAAAAAAATTAAAACTCAATGGGGAAATTAATGGTGTACTGCGGCCAGCGTCACCTACAATCTTCACCAAATCTTTTGATTGGCCTCTTTGTAATCAATTTTGACTAAGCCGTGAAATGATAGACATTGTCGGAAAAACACTGATTACGAAATGAAATGGTGTTAACGGCATACTGTTCTGCTTACTCTTATATCGAATTCCAATTGCCAAGGGATCTTTTACGTGCACGTCGATGTGATGTATACACGGGACCTCGGTTTTTCGTCCCATCCGAACGACTTTACGTGGCCCCATGTCAGGCCCTGGGTCCAGCACCACTGACAAGGAGGAACCACGCCGGAAAATCCCGATGTACTTTTTCGGTCAACGCAGGGATCCAACACGGTACCTCCAGGTTAGCTAGCCAATGCCTTACTCACTGAGCCACCGTGGCCTCCACGCTTAACACGATTGAACACAGACCAATTATACACACATGAATAAGCATGTTTACAATGGAGAGTTTTTAATTGAAATATATATATATATATATATATACATATAGAAAACAGATTGCATTACGTAGGCTTTCATTTTGTGATCTGTTCTTCCTAATATGATTAGAGTATCTGTTCAAATGATTAAAAGGAATCACAATGATGAGTATAAAGTCGTTACAAGGGCAGTAAATTAATTAATACAAACATAAAACATGATTTATATTCATCAGATTACATATCAACCTATAAAACCGGATAGAGAGGGAGGTTGTGTTGGGATTATTTGATATAATACGTCGTCCATTCCACGTTAATTAATTCCAGACCAGTGATTAATTCACGTGAGCCTAACGACATTACCAATCCATATATAGAGATGTGTATGTTTGTTATTAAATTCCTACAATAGACCCATTCATTATTATACTATCTTTTCCATTCTCAGTTATTTCTGTCGAGTTCTGTTGATTGGCCGAATAGTTTAACCCATGGGCGTTAAATCCTAGGGTCTGTTTGTGAGACAAGCAGTGTGGTTTCGATAACCCGCTTGTACGTGACAAGGAGTTGGGTCACATGTCTAACTTCGTGGGTTTTCTCCGGGTCTCTCTCTCTCTCTCTCCCTCTCTCTCTCTCTGATTTATCGAATGCTGGTATGGTCAGCTAGTTGTGTGTTGATTTTTTGGACTAAAATCGAAGAAGAGGTGTCGAATTTACTTTTTTTGCCAGGTTTTTGTAAATAACAGAGCGAAGAGGATGGCTGTGGTAATGTGTACTGTTCACTGGTCCAACCGCATACAATCTTTGGAGCATAGACATGGTCAGTTGTTGCTATGCCAGTAGTGAAAAATGTACAGTCCAACGAAAATCTGGGAAAAGTTCCAGCCTGGCAAATAGACCAGAATTAACTTTAAATCAATGGGGAAATTGATGGTGAAATGCATCCCTTTGTAAAGCAGATTTCAATCGGATGGGGTATTTGCATAATTGCGACTGATATAGTCTTTGTATTCAGATTATCTAACGTCAGCAAAAACATGGTGGTGTTTTTAACCTCATTTCTTTACATACTCAGGCATCGTAATCTAATGTGTCCCATAACAGTTCACTAGTTTATTACACGAAACCAAATATATTTTAAGATATATTCTGTAATTAAAATACTACTGGATTATTCATAGTACTGTTTCGGTGGTGGCTCCATCATCTTTATCAAGCAAATGATACAACTGAGTCATCTTCGACACCCACGTGACGTAATCCATTAGCGTGCATACCATCTATACTGAAAGCCACTTCAAGGGACTATCCCGATTTGAACAGAGTCTCAAAAATAAAAATCCGAGTACTTATGAAATTTAAGCACCAAAATATAGAGGAGTGGTGTATTTACCTTGTCTTAAAATTTCAGCTCAAAATATTGAGTCGTGTGGACGTGAACGTCAAAACTGCTTAACCGGACACGTAACCCTTTTAAGATTTCGGGTAAATTTTTCGTTGGGTGACCTGATAATCGATTCCCGTTCCTTTAGAGGTCTATACTGTGAATGACCCACGTGCTGTTCTTGATAACGAAAGGTAAATTTCAGCTACACATTATTTTTTTATAAAATAAAAGTCTGTTTTTATCCAGACACCGCATAATACAACTTGGGACAGAGATCTCTACTTCCAGATGAAGACTGACAGGTTTAAGTTGTTTGAAAACGTATCATATATACTGAGTTAGTTGCTCGGCCCTAAGGTGGAAGATTTTAAGCTATTTTAACACAACAATAAGAAGTTTTATTCTCCAAAATATTATCGGGATTGGCTCTTTAATAAACCACAGATAATTGATAGATTTTTAATGAATACTAATTATGAGTACCGATTTGTGCCCTCCTTGCAGAGATACAAACGTGTCCATCATCTGATATGCAATAGTTCTTTCCATTTGGTCGTACTTCGCCCTACATTCGTGGGTGACGGCGTAGAAATATTTGGTGAGCTGTGTCCATATCATTTATTTGTCGGTAGATATAGAGAATCTCCTACCAGTCCTTTTTGATATCAAAAAATATCAACACAAGTTGATAAAGTAACAAAAAACGAGTGTTGATATTTTTTGATATAAAAAAAGACTGGTAGGAGATTCTCTATATCACCCAATCCCTTCTTACATGCACAAATAGATAAATATAATTCTTTGCTGTAGATTTCATTTTTACTGAACATTACGGCGTAGTGATACATCATTTTGTGACAGAAATTCAACCATTGCAAAGTCCTTTATATTGACCCAGTGTTTCCATCAAGATCAATTGAATAACAATAGTACATTTTTAATAAAAGAAAAGGTACTTTTAATAAGAAATGAACTGTTCTTTGAAAATAAAAAAAGTAGTTCCTTTCCAAATGACCAATCAAATTCATGTAAAGCGATATCTCCTGCTGGCAAGAAAAGTTCATCGGGAATTTCCGGTATGGGACGAAAAACCGAGGTCCCATGTACATATTGGCGTGCACGTAAAATATCCCTTGGCAGTTGGAATTCGATATAAGAGTAGGCCGTAGTGCCGCTGTCCAGGCAAAATTTCCCTCATAGCACACTGTATGGCGTATGCCCGTCTTCATTAGCACAGTTCGAAGCAGAACAGTAGGACGTTAAACCCCATTTCATTTCATTTGACCATTCCTCCAAATTGTAGCCATTTTGATTTATTTGTTATTCATAGAAGTTTTATCGTCTTATAGCTTGCACCGTTAATCAAAAGGCGGAATAACCAAAAATAACACAGCTATACAAACCTGAACTAAACTATTCAAGAGATTCATAAAAAATATATGGCGGTTAGATTTCATTTAATATTCAATTTCCTGTTGGTGACGCATTAAATCATTGAGATATATTTAGAACCCATACATATCCACTGCTGCATTTAATTTCCATTCGACTGTCACTTCAAACAAAGACTGAGATTTTCTTGGGGCATATAATAACCGATCTCTCCAGACCAATTTATGACAAAAAGTTTACGTTTAATGGTTTTTATTATAAACATTAGTCCAGCTTATTGAAGAAGATTAATTTCAACTCGGATGCCATCTCGTTATAATAAAGTGTATTGATATAGATATCTCGTTATTCGGCGCTCAGGAATATTATGGTGTAAAAGATAAATACTGAACGATGATTTATGAAGTTAAATGTTAGATTTAAGGTAGAAAAAACTGATTTAGTAGTCTGGTCGTCCTTCTTACCAGATAAATCAGCAGACATCACCACCCCTGTAAAAAATAGATATTTGTTTTTAAAAACCAATAACCATTTGAAAACATCTCGGTTATCGTCCAATGCGAGTGACTGCGTTGTCCCGTGCTATAAGGTGCTCTGTCCTTCACCAATGCCAAGGGGGGACCATACCGGAAATTACCGATGAACTTTTCTTGCCAGCAGCTGTATCGGACACTCCCTATATACAGTATTCATGGCTATTAAGACGCATATATTTACACACAACCAACCCCTCATAGACGCCGAATGTTTCTATTTCTTCGTAAGAGTAGCCCATGGTTCCAGATTATTGCACAGCACAAGCATAATGTTTCTAAAAATAACCAGATTTATTCGCTAAAATAAATCAAAAACGACTTCTTTAAAGTGATAGTTGCATATTTTCCAAGAAAGTCAAAACATAGTTATTTCTTAATTATATTGCATTGAGGGGTTGTCACATCACTATTATACAATCAATTTAGCATTTAAGATAATAATAATAACACCCCTCTTGTTTTCTATACGCTCCATAGTATTAGTACAGCTCAACGTTGATGTTTCAATTTGAACATGTTATATTTGCCCATTTCTCAACTGACAATCGTGCATTATAGGATTATTTTTTAACAAGGTAAGAGGGTGTATAGATGCCATGTATTTCAAGGCTTTATTCTAACATATTTTAAACCTACATTATGCCAGAGCTAAATCTGCCTATTGCAAGTCTTAATTTAGGCTTCAGATGTTATAGAAATTATTGATTAGACCTTTATTTACACAACAAGCTCAAAATCACCTCTGTAGACCCACGGATGGCTTGGATACAGTTTGGATTTAAACAGTCGTTCATTTAAAATTAAATCAATAAATGGCGGACCAAGCTAACGTTTACCGTTAGTCGCTGATGTCACTACCGGAAACTGGTGATGGAAGGCCTGCCAAGCTAGGCTACCATAGCCATTAAGCATGTTACTTGATAATCGAGAATATGTGAGTGGAGTTATCGTCTGTCAATCACACGATCGCCAATTCTCATAGACGGTGCAGACACAATTGGTGGCTATTTCTAGTCCAAACTTCCAACAGTGACAATTCCGTTCAGAACAAAGTAATTTGACTGAAATTTTCAACATTTTCCCTTTTATCAACTATTTTGGAATTATTATAGGAAGAGTGGCCAACTCTTTATAAAATTCTTCACTTATGTATCTTTAAACATATGACTTATAAAAAAATGCCACTATTTCTTTAATATGATGAATTATTTACATTATAATAAATAATTATCTTTATAAACTTAGCTGACTTAATTTCATTCCTCAAATAGACAAGTCTGTATTGTATGTTACTTATTTATGTACGGAAATGACTGATTCTTTTGGTAAGATCGTGGGTCACGCGACGTAAATGAGATTCCTTTAGACTTTATTTCACAACGAAAAAAAGCTTCCTTATTGTTTTTTTATTTTCTTTTTAAAGAAAAGTTATTTGAATGTGACTGAGCGTTAGTAATCAATTTGTTAGCCACCGTGAAACGTTCACACGAGACGTGGTATCAGGTGATCTAAAAAGGGTACACATTGTCTGCCTCGTTCACGATACCCGTCACTACTATTCATAATGATGGTTTTGATCTGTACTTCTGATAACATTGAGACCATAGTCACCGGTTTGTTCACGATACCCACCACTAATATCTATAGCGATGGTTTTGATCTGTATTTCAGATAACATTGAGACCATAGTCACCGGCTCAGAGGTTAAAATAAAAACCATTGTTTGCTGTCTGAACTCCTCGGACGAGAAGTGGTATCAGGTGTTCTGAAACTGCACCCATCATTGGGAAGATTGACGTCCACTTTACCCAAACGAGGTCATTTCGGGACTAACATATTTGGTACAATTTGTATGTTAATAATTCACTTGGTTAGACAGGCGACACGACACTACTCCTTGTCACGTTCGAAACTACAACCACTTGACTAAGTAACAGACCATATGGTCTAAAAAGCACGCGTAAGACCCCCCCCCCCCAAACCCCCGCCAACACGCACACACAGTCACTTCTACTGAACAATTGTAAGTGCGGTTGGACTTTATAGGCTCACTATCAAATGAATGTAACTTTCAATGCTATTATTACGCCCCTATACTCGTAATTATAGCCAACTGTTATAAATGCTCACGAAGGCCAATATATTCCAAGAAAAAAAAATACACGTTTATTTATAATAAAACCATTTATCTTTTTTTAAAACTATAATTATCCGACTCTCAAACAGGCAATATTCTCCTGTCATAAATAAAAATATTTCTATGTTTTTTTCAGGTCTTTACAAGCAAAACACGGGATTATATTGAACTAATTGCCTGCTAGAACGCCATATATCTCAATAAAATGTATACGGGCTTAATTCAATTCTCTATGGATTTTTATATTCAAAGATACTGGATTTATGAACATTGTCAAATTATTCATGTGTCTGTGTTATAATTTTCCTTTGAGATTTTATTTTCTCAATTCAGAGATTATTTAAAGATGCATTGGGTACGATTTGCATGTAGGTAAAGTGCTGGACCTTTTTGCTATAATATATATAGAGAGAGATATGGAATTCAATTGCTTTAGCAGTAAGGGAAACCGGAGAACCGGGAGAAAACCCATGAAAGAGAGAGTTTATCGCCCACTCGACGCAACTAGGTCATTTCGGGACTAAAATGCGGTTCGATTTTATTTCAATAATTCGCTTGCTCGTAAGGGTCTTTAGCAGTGGGAGGAAACCGGAAGACCTGGAGAAAACCCACTAGGTTGGACAGGTGACCCTACTTCTTGTCACGTACAACCTGGGTCGAATCGAAGCTATCGAAAGAATGTCAATTTCAGTTTGAAGTTTAGATTTAGACAAGATTAAGTGTGGGTAGTCAAGTACCATTGCTACGATAATAAACAAAGTGTTGATTATTAAAGATACATTATGTAAGATTTAGATAAAGAACTAGCCATTCTTGCTATAATAGTTCGAAAATAGAAAATGTAAAATTAATAATTTGAAAATTTCATTCAAATTACTCTATTGCAAGCGAAGATATTAGCCTTTGAAGGTTTGACAGACGTGTGCAATAATTTCAACCACCGTACTGGTTGATTGAAGCTAAGTCTCGGTCCTCCATATTTGATTAAATCAAAGTGTCGCTGAACCATTCTAATCTTTTTAATATCGGAGAAATCTGATGCCATCGAGAGTTAATTAAGGCCTGGATCAGTTAATTTATGTCTAATTAATACTTTAGAAAACATTTCAGACCTAAAGAAAGATCTGCAAAAGGCAGATTTAGCTCTTGCATAATGCATGTTTAAATGGCACGAGTGTTCTAAGACTAATAATACTTCGGCCATCCGATGGCCCAAAGAGTTGATTATAGCCTTGTCATGGGAATAACAAAAACTAGTCCAAGTTTCAATATTTTAAAGAATCTTAAAACAGAGTTATTTATTAAAGCTGTTAACTGATTATAAGTGAACTTTGCACTTTTACGGGCAACATGTTTTAGCTTTTTTTGTAAAAAGATTCTCTGATATTCTTTTATATGTCTTTAATATGTTACGGTTTTTTACGTTAAATCTTTATTTTTCAAATCTATTTCCATTCTTATATTGTATCGTTGTAATAGCGTAATAGAGCAGTCGTTCCAGCTGGATTCTGGCGCTATATAAGTTTAAAGTTGCAATTTCATATTTTTACGTTATATTTTTAAAATCTATTAAAATAAAGCCTTAAAATAGATGGTATCTATAAACAGTCCTACCTTGTTAAAAGAGAGAGAGAGAAATGGGGTTTAACGTCCACTCGACACAACTAGGTCATTTCGGGACTAACATATGGTTTAATTTTATTTCAATAATTCGCTTGCGCGTAGAGGTCTTTAGCAGTGGGAGGAAACCGGAGTGCCCGGAGGAAACCCACGAGGTTGAGAAGGCGCCCCTATCTCCATGCCACATACGCTCACACCAGAGCTCGAAACCACAGCCGCAAGCCAGAGGTGACCGGCCAGCCAGAGGTCGAAGCGCGGTACTCTAGACGACTAGGCCATCCCAACCCCCCCTACCTCGTTAAAGAATAATCCTATAATTCACTATTGCCAGTTGAGAAATTGGCAAAAATATCATTTTCCTCTTCAAATTCAAACGTTTGAGGATAGCTACTCCATGGTGGAGAATAGAAAACAAGGGAGGTAATTGGGAGGTAATTGTGTTAGTATTTCCGGTGTAAATGAGTTTTAAGTGTGAGAATGACACATATGATCGTATAATAGTGAGTTGACAACCTTTTGAGCAAAAGACATAGAAATAATTATGTTTTGACTTTCTTAGAAAATATGAAATTGTAACTTTAATAAATTATTATTAATTAATGTTTAAAGATGGGTTCCCGCGAACAAACTGGGTGATTTAATGGTATATATGGACTAAAAACATATTCAAACTAATTACTTTGTCATAACTTTGCTTCAAATCCTTCTCAAACATTGTAATTGCGAAGGAATGTCCTGCTATAAAAATTCGATCAAATCAGTTCATGTTTACGTCACGTTACTTACCTCTCTTCGAAGTTAGAGGAAAATTCATTGCATACATAAGACGATGTTGTCTTTAATCGCTTACTATTTATTACAAATATCGAATTCTAATTAAATTCTCGGATTATCCACTACCCGCGTCTTTTTCCGTCATTTTTATCGCAGAAAGTGTTGTACGTCTAACTCTTCATAAAGTTTATCAACTTGTACATCAAGCGCTCAATGTTCGTGTATGAACTTTGACATCACGCGTGCAGAAATTCCTAATTGTCGGGCTGTTGATTAGGGGAACCCTTACATTTTTGCCCCGTATACGCTCCATGGGTGTTTTTCGGGGAATCCAGTATTTTTCTAGTAAGATTGGATATCTCTACTTTCTATATATACCAAAATTACCATACTTTTATTGGAAATAACCACCCGATCTTAAATAATAATATGATAACATTTGAAGCCAGAAAGAATACCTGCTAAAGACAGATTTCACTCTTAAATAATGTATCATTAAGAATTTGATGTCAAGGCTACATTAATGTTTTATTCCCCGACATAATAATGTCTCAGAGATACATAGATTTTTCGTTGGGTATTTTTTGTAAGCTTGCGATGGTGAGCGGCGCGTGGGGTATTCTATGTGAGCTTACGATGGTGAGCGCGTCGTGATGTAGGTCCAACTACCAGTATGGCAGTCTGTTGCTTTTATCATTTATTGAAATAAAATACACCATATGTCAGTTCCGAAGTGATCTATAGTTTGTGCTGAGTGGACGTTAAACCCCGTTTCCATCTGTCGTGCATCCGACAAATATCAATTTACAGTTTCCACAAGTCGTTGTTTTAGAGTTTTCGTACGTGTATGTACGAATTACCATAAACTCATTATTCCAGCAAGATCATTATGTATGACCAGAACATGCGGAGTAAGGTTTCGTAAAAATAGCCATAAACTGTCTAAATGGAGACAAACGTAGAAATTTATCGTGACTGCATTAACATGAACCAATATAAGATACCAGTATCATACTGACTATAGCACAGAAGCCGGTTGTTGTGGAACCATACTACCATCCCGAGACTTGCCGATCGTTCAAGCAGCCAGGGTCCACATCGGCCAATAAATTGACGCTAACGCGTGACAACGTCTAGGATGGGCACCGCATCAAGTTGACATGGTTGCTACAGGTCCCTTTCTCTGATAATTTCCGATTCCACGTGCGAAACGCTGACGACAAGGAGCGAGTGTGGCGTCTCCGTGGTGAACGGCACAGCAGCAATGTCTGCCTTGTGCAAGTGGGTGGTGGGGTGTGGCAAGTGTAATGGGATTTTTGTTGGGGGGGGGGGGGGCATTATCTACAGGTCAAATTAAATTGTGGGGTGGGGCAAGTGTAATGGGATTTTTGTTTGGAGGGGGGGGGGCATTAGCTACAGGTCAAATTAAATTGTAGGTAAAATTGAAGACAATTCGACCGAATTAATATTTTGGTGATTTGCAATGCGTTTAACGAACGCTCAAACAAAATAACTAATGCTAGGTTCCCACTGTCGCCTGATGCGTTACGATAGGATTGTCCATAATAGAGACTTTTGGCAAGCGTAATTTCCTGGTCCGTATCGCGTATCCGTATGGATTTTGCGTGTGACGTCATCAATGTCTGTGTATTGCTCATACGTGATACGGCACACGGATACGGCAGCACGTATGGAACGGCTTTCATACGGTAATGGTCCGTATAACACTGTCGTCTTGTTACCGTCTTTTTGCTACTTTTAGACGCTGAAATGTTGCATCATAGCGGTTTTATGAATCTATGTGTATCCTAGAACACGAAGGGTTATATCTGATGTGATTTTAACAGTGATAACGACTGGAATTTAATCATTATTTTTGATGGGTTTTTCTCGGAATTTTCATATTTTTCCCGCCTGTCTGCATACTGGTTGATCTACGGGCTAAACTTTCTGAAATGATACATTAATGAAACCAAAAATTGCTAAAATCTGCCAAAACTCTAAAACTACATTGACGCAACGTATCACGCATACGATACGGATACGGGATACGGATGGGAAAAATCCGCTTGCCAAAAGTCTCTAATGAGTCCACGATCTGCTACGTGCGGATTGGTTTCGATACGATCAACACAAATGCTACGACTGACCAAAATATATGATAAGACGTGATAGGATCACCACGCTTATTCCACGATTAAAACCGCGAATCGTGATAGTGGAAACCTAGCATAACTCTAGGAGGAAAGTGCTTGGATATTCGGTTATTGTGTAAGTTCAATTCTATTTTGATATGACATCATTCAAATTAAACTGCATTCCTCTTGAATATAATCTCAATAAATCTTATCATGCAATCATATTGTATTACTACATTGATCCACTCAATTTATTGATTAATACACGTAACTTCCTTTATTACCACCTAAAATATCCTGTACGGATCCTACTCCATTATCTAAATCCGCTTTGTCTTGACAGATATTATTGTCACGTGGGTTTATTTATAGAGATTCCCTTATGAACGCAAAAAGCAATGACGTCATTGATTCGTGTGCCAGTATTTAAGAGACGTTTCCTTAATAGAATGTTTGCATGACCTATTGGATTACGTGTTCAAAAACAGTAAGATTAACTAAACGTAGTACATTAATTGCATACAAAAATATATTCTGGTTCTCAGATAAGCCCACATGGCCTGTTTTTATTTTTAAAAAAATAAAAATAAAAACAAATCTCATTAGAGATGTATTATGTCTTGAGCTAAACCTGCCTATTGCAGGTCTTTAATAGTAAGTGTGGGTGGACTGCACCACACACAATTACACAAAACAAAACTACGGACAAGACACAATACGCAGAAATCACAAACAAACGTACATATCGGATTAAGTGAATGGATCCTGGGGGTAGCAGTAAGCGCCCTCTGCGCGGTAGAGTCCCGGGCCTGTAGTGATACAGACTTCACTCAAAATTGAAAGACAAACAATCAGAAATATAACCCAGAGAAAAAACCATTGTGTAATACTAGTAGGTGGGCTTTAAATGTTGTATAAACTATTATTTAGACATTTATTCACAAGCCATGCTTATAATCAAATCTATAGACCATCGGATGGTGTGATTTACATGTATTTGAACAAACGCAACATATAAAAATTTAACGAAAAAATGGATAATCGAGACTTGGTCTGGATTGTCAAGTACCTTTACTGCGATCTTAAACAATCTACGCTAAATCTTTAACCATTCATAACATCGCTCAGAATAAAGCAACTTGAATGAAGATATTCATTTTTCATTATCTATTAAAGTATGACCTTGAAACGTGGTGTTTATGAGATGTCATTTAGTCCAGAAAGAGATCCCTTGACAAAATAAAAACACAAAAATAAGAGAAAATCTCCCGCATCAGATATTTTGGAAGGATCATAATAATAATTTGTTATGGCCTAAGAGGAAGGGTGTACTGGTTTAACCTAAAAACTGTTTTTCATTTTTCGGAAAGTTTCAAATGTCATTAATTTATTTTTCCGATGATAAAATTTATCCGTGATAATAAGCGGACTCCTAATCAATTGATTGGGGTGTGTTCTATCGCAACTACATCGATTATTTTACGTGCACTTATTTTATACTAACGAGCACAACTTGAATGCAATAGGTGGACAAGGAAACGAATAGCAATTAATTAAAGGAACCTTTGTTCTAGTACCAAGCAACTATGCGAAGCTCGGTAATACACGTTTATACAAATACCAACGCCCACGCCCACTTGTCAACAAGCAGTTGATCTGAAACGCCACGTGTGGCTAAGCGGTTAAGACGCTGGCTCAGTAGCCTGGAGGTCGCGGACTCGCTCCTGGTGTTGGCCGAGAAAGTTCATCGGATTTTCCGACATGATTTCCCCTTGTCAGTGGTGTAACACGGAGGGCCTGACAAGGACAGCTGTCGGATGTGACAAAAAACCGAGGTCACGTGTATACATTGGCGTGCACGTAAAAGATCCCCTGGCAGTTGGAATGCCCGTCTTCATTAACCCAGTTGAAGCAGCACAGTAGAACGTTAAACCCCATTTCATTTTTGAAACGCCACGGCTTTCCTAATGTGATAGGATTAAAGACGAGAAAAATCAGCTCACAATTGGTTTGTTTCGACCCTCCGCCCTGCACCATTGAAATGAAATGAAAAATAAAATGAGGCTTAATATAACGTCCTATTTTTTTGCACCAACAGGAATAATGAAGACGGTTAACATACATTATACAAGAGCTAAATCTGCCTATTACAAGTCTTTCTTTAGGCCTGAAATGTTTTCTAAATTATTAATTAGACATTAATTAACTTATCCAGGCCATAATCAACTCTCGATGGCATCGGATTTCTCGGCCAAATTTTGATTTAAGCTAAAAATGGAGGAGCGAGACTTAGCTTCGAACAACCAAAACGGTGGTTGAAATTATTGCACGCGTCTTGTCAAACCTTCAAAGGCTAATATCTTCGCTCGCAATAGAGTTATTTGAATGAAATTTTCAAATTCTTATTTTTACATTATGTATTTGCGAGCTATTATAGCAAGAATGGCTATAGCTCTTTATCTAAATCTAAGATAATGTATCTTTAGCGAGCCAGTACCACATTGGCGGAGCCACCATGGCTTCCATTTGATTATGTAAAACTACTGAGCAAGTGGCGTTTGAAAATTTGTAAAGCAGATTTCAGATGCATGCGTGGCGGCCTAGGGAGCGGTGGGATGGGGTGTTATTAAACAATATTTACCAAGAGTGGCTTGGATTATCCTCTACGGCACCTTCTGTCCATTTAATGTCGTGCCCTCACACTTTTAATTTTCACAACAATGGAAATTAGATTTGTTCTGGTCAAATTCCACAGAGCCACCACCTTTGTTAATAACTGTGGATGTCGAGGAAGAAGAAACAATGTTTTAATCAAAACCAGAGTTAGGTTGATGAGGCGTAACTGATTAGAACATGGATGGGTGTATTAAATACGAGACGATGTCCATGAACCAACAGTCTTAATTTACATTCCGCTTTGTTCTATAATCCCCTGGGTGGTGCCAGATTATTAGAAGGTCTATAGAAGAACAAAGCATAAATAAAATTAAACATTTCCTCCGAGGGTTGTCTCTAAATTACTAAAATGAATAAATGAATAGCACAAAAACAAACCGTTTTTAAACGATAATGCCTGGAACTTTTATAAGTACACCAAAACATCTAATGAAGTCGTGTCTTTATATTCTTTTTGTCATGGATACAGATTAATTTTAAGATTAATTTTGCGTTAGGCAGCTTTATGAACGAAGACTAGAAATTACTCCCCCTTATTCGGTACACTTGCGAATGTATAGCAATCCGCATGATTCAATTTCAGTGATACATCTGAAGTCCGACATAGATTGCAAACTCTCCAATTATCTCAGTATCTACCCCCTTTTTTTACCCGAATTGGCCCCATACGTCGAGATTTTAGTTTGCACATTGCTAGATTTATCAGCTGTCGATGAGTCGCCCTCAATCAATTCTTACAGTTACATCGATTCAGCTTCTCAAACTAACCAGAGAATTGTGGTTTTAGGGATCCGTTATTTTCTAGATACCTGGTAATAAACACCACCGAACTTCCATGACTGATGTTTCCAAACCGTAGGCGCAAGATCTGAGGATGATCGGTTTACGTAATGTTGTCTACGTCAGATTTAAATAACAGACGCCAGAAAATCTCCCGGGTTCGGTCTACTGATCATAATTATATCACTGCATGGAATATTCACGAATTGATTCGCTTATTCGGCGACAATTCTGTAATAAGTTATGTTATCTGATTTTGATATTATTCTGTGGAGAGAGTATATCTATTGAACGCTTTTCACATTCGGTGTTTATGAACCGTGCTTACTTGTATAAACTCCATAAACGCAGTTGAATTTGTGGTGATATAGTTGCCTTCTCAATAATAAATCTCAATAATGACGTTTACACTGAACCTTGGGATTCGGGGTTCGTTAAGTTAGAACGATCACCGAATCTTCAGACGGTGCTTAAACTGTTTTCCTATATATCCCACCAGATACACTACATACAGTTCACGTATCTATAGTTTACCCCGAACCTTGAGGTTTATGTTTCTTCTAAGTTATATCGACCTCTTAAAGGGGCATTAGGTAATAGTAGATAAATAGCTGACAGTTATCGCTATTAAAACGTAGATAATGAAAACAGAATATGCTAAAAATTTCAATCAAATTGCTTCACTCTGAACCGAGATATTAGCGATTCTATTTTAGGCTAGCCTATCTCGTTTATCCATTTTTACGTTAAATCGTCCATCACAAAATGTAATCAAATCCACTAAATATCGCAGGCTAACGATGACATCGAGAGTTTATTATGGTCTGGATAAGTTAATCGATATCCAATTAATAATAAAGATAACATTTCAGGCCCAAAGAAAGACTTGCAATAGGCTGATTTAGCTCTTGCAAAATGCATGTTAATGTTATATAATGTTATATCGCATATGCTAAAGATTATGGACGAGAGTTGATTATGGTCTGGATAAGTTAATTAATTAATAATTTAGATAGCATTTTAGGCCTAAATAAAGACCCGCAATCAGAAGATGCTTAAACTATTTTTCTACAGACTAATATCCCACCAGATACAATTCATTTCACTCCATATGGAATTTTGATTATTTATTGGAAATATAAATTCTAATAAGAGCCAAGATGGTCAAGAAAGATGGCGGCTTAATAACCAAGAGTTTTCGGGTTCGACCCCGCTGTTGCTCTAAAACATTATTATGCATTTTTGCCTTGTAAGTATTATAGAGGATCTGGCATCATCTCCGATGGTACGAAAAACCACGACGAAAAAAGTATCACGTTAAACCCAATTTCATTTCATTTTATTTCATTTCATTATATTGTTAAATTTGTCACGGACTGTTATAATTTATATATTATACTACTCCGCCAAAGCCTCAGGATAAAGTTTTAAACCTGTTTAAAACTAATTGATTTACAGCAAATTTACTGTGTAATCACCAATTTTCGGATAGATGAAGATAAACATTTAGGTAAATTTACATTTTGTTCGCCATTAGGGTTTTTGATTACGTTTTCGTCCCAAGAGATTGTTTAGGTTATAAATAAATACGTTTTAGATGTTACAGAATTTCTGGATCATCTGACAATTAACTGTACATTAAAAGTTCAATCTTTTAGTTATACCCTGTAAAGACATTTATTTACATTCTACATGTTATATTATACGGTACATTCAATACCAGTGTTAATAAACATATAAATTATTTTTTTGATAGAAATGGACGTTTTTAAAAACATCCCTTTTAAATAATTTTGTTGGATGTAAAAAAAATAATGACGCCGGAGAATACAAGATGGTTGGACATAGGATTCATCCCAGATTAATTGGTTTCTAGCTGTTGTTAGCTTGGACGATAGATCCATATGCCTGTCTACAGTTCGCTCCGCTTGAGACCATTAATTAAGAACAGAGATGTATTCTCGAATTACGTGTATGAAATAGACGGATCTCTGTCTGCAGAATGTAATAGGCCATATATATATATAGTTACAGTTTTTTTTTTAATAATCACTGATGTGTTTCAAGATACAATGCATTTATTTTATATCAGGAGCCACAGCGGCTTAGTGAGTAAGGCACTGGATAACCATGAGGTCCGGTGGCCGATAAATGGGTTGAACGCGACCGGGATCGAACCCTGGACCTCCGGAAAAAAGTTCTGTGTAAATGTTATACTATGTGAGCCAATATTCTCTCTCTGAAGAAGACACTTTCCATGATATCTGTTTTGCGTTTTACTTCACTTCAAAGGCAAATGAATTTAACAGGCATTATGCAAGAGCCAAATCTGCCTATTGCAGTTCCCTCTTTAGGCCTTAAATACTATATAAATTATTAATTAGGTGAAAACAATAACAAAAAAAGGTCAGTATATGAAAGTATTTACATTCTTAATGAAAAGAAGACAACGAATGTTAAATAAAGATACATAACGGGAAAAGTAATACTTTATTGAATATATAAATGAAATGTAAATATACAATCATAAGATGTAAAACAAATGTAAATATCAGCTTATATTATGTACATAAATAGGGATGTGTGGGTGGGTGTTTGTATGTGTCGGGGTGAGAGCTACTTTTATTTTCTGTTCATGTTTTACTACATTAAACGGACACAGCTCACCAAATATTTCTAGTCTTTCTCTCCCTTTCCCTTTTTCCCCCTTTTGCATGGCGATTTTTGTTGACTTTTTGGTGTAGAATCGAAGAAAAGGGTTTGAAAATACATTTTCTACCAGGTTTTGGTGAATATTCATGATTTTGAGGCGGAAGGATACAAGAGTTGAGAGGTTGGTTAGGTTGAAATGTAGGGTCCAAAATTGCAGGTTTTCTTGTCTCTACTTCCAGCTTGTGTATCTCAAGTTTTTCATGGTGAACCCCATACGTGCTTTTGGGCAAGAGGTTGCCACATGTTGCTCCATCTGTGGTAGAAAGCGTTCTACCCAACGAAAATTTGGGAAAAAGTTAGAGCCGGTCTAAGAGACGAGAATTAACATTAAAGTCAATGGGCAAATGTTTAGTGATCTGTGGCCAAACAATGAAACCGGACGTTAGAATAAAATCGAAAGAAAGAAGAGATTATAAATGTGTGTGGGGGTGTTTGTTGTTGTTGTACTCTTGTTATAGCTTGTATAATATAGTTGTACTCGGGTTTATATTGTTTATGTAATATAGAGATATCAGCTTGCTGGGTTATATTTTTCAGGGGAGCCACGGTGGCTAAGTGAGTAAGTTCATCAGGATTTTCCGGTGTGGTTTCCCCATGTCAGTGATGCAGGACGGGGGGCCTGACAAGGACAGCTATCTAGTCGTTCAGGTGGGACGAAAATCCGAGGTACCGTGTACAAATTGGCGTGCGCGTAAAAGATTTTGACAGTTGGAATTCGATAAGAATAGGCCGTAGCGCCGCTGTCTGGAGACCATTTCTCTCAAAGCACACTGTATGGCGTATGCCCGTCTTTATTAGCCCAGTTGGAGAAGAACAGTAGGACGCTAAACCCCATTTCAATTCAATTCTATATTCATTTTTCGCATACAATAATATTTGTGTTGCTTGTATGATTATGTTCTGTTGTTTATGTTTTTTTTATTATTTTAGAGGGTAGATTCTTTCTAAAGGGCGAAATATCTATACTTCAATTATATATTCATTTATTTATTTCCGTGTGTTTCTAGATATATTCTTGGCTTGGCATTTAATTGATTCAATACAATACAGAACTCAGTAGACCAGATTAAACCCAATAAAAATAGTAGAATAGAACAAAATATTGATGTGGTTCCAATCCAATCCCATGTACCAAGGAACCATTCCAAATCATCGACACCATTTCTAATTTTGTTTAAAAGTTCACATGGCAAACATTTGTAGGTAATTTTGTTGGTTATAAGTGGTAGAGATGACACAACAGTTGCTAGACCATCGGAATTTATAGTTCAGTAGATAAGTGTTGAACTCACTGACAACAATAACCGAGAGATATAATTTATATTGTCTTGTCTTTTAGGCAATCTGATATAATCTGTTGTTGTTCAGTTAACCAGAACTTAGTGTGTAGATATTAGTAATCAGTCTGGTGAATATGTATGGGTATATCTACACGCTAAAAGTACTTTTTTGTTACTTTTGTTTCGCTTTTGATGATCTTTCGGTCCGTTTTTTATAGGCCCCTACTTCACTACAGCTGGATCTGGAAGAGTGCTGATATCGGGAATTATCCAATGACATGGGATGAAATTTACGTGACCTGTGCACTGCATTATGGGTGACACAGTGAACAATAAAAAAAAACCCCAAAACCCGAAAGTCAGATATAAAGTGTCGTCATCCCGGCAACGTACAGAATCGGAGAGTCGACGCGATATACTGTGCAATCCAACCGGATCTCGGCAGTCGTCATTATTATAATAAAAGATACGCAATTAATACTCATAGTTATAATAAAGTGTATACAATTAATATTTATACTTTTTAATGTATATACAATTAGTAATTATAATAAATGATATAAATTTAATACTGATAATAAATATTACACAGTTAACAAATAGTTACAAAGATGTAATAAATGATACGCAATTAATACTTATAATAAATGATATAAATTTAATACTTATAATAAATGATATAAATTTAATACTGATAATAAATGTTACACAGTTATCAAACAGTTACAAAGATATAATAAATGATACACAATTAATACTTATGATAAATCATATAAATTTAATACTTATGATAAATCATATAAATTTAATACTTATGATAAATCATATAAATTTAATACTTATGATAAATCATATAAATTTAATACTTATAATAAATATTACACAGTTAACAAACAGTTATAAAGATATAATAAATGATACACAATTAATACTTATAATAAATGATAATTAATTTAATACTTATGATAAATCATATAAATTTAATACTTATGATAAATCATATAAATTTAATACTTATGATAAATCATATAAATTTAATACTTATAATAAGTGTTACACATTTAATAGCTATAATAAATGGTAAGCAATTAATAGTCATAATAAATGATATAAATTTAATAGTCATAATAAATGATATAAATTTAATAGTTTTAATAAATGATATGAATTTAATAGTTAGTATATAAATTATAATGATATAAATTTAATAGTTAGTATATATGATATAAATTTAATAATTATAATAATACATGTACTTTTAATAAATCGTATAGATTTAATGCTGATGGTTATAATAGCGCCCCGTCTTCATTAGCCCAGTAGAAGTAGAACAGTGGGACTCTAAACCCCATTTTATTTCTTCATTTCATATAATAGGGCTATAAAATTAGTAGTTAAATTTAATACATGCTATGCAACTAATTTTATGCGTAGTTGAATTTGACCAATAATACATCTTCTCGTCTTTGCATGTTGTTTGTTTTTTTTCTTCCAATTAATAGTTTTATTGTGGCTTGTGCTGCTTTGTAGCCTCTGTTAAATACTTGAACATCGGAGCAATTGATTAAGGAAGCCAGGTCAATAATACATTGTTTTGAAAAAATATGTTTTTGTGCTTCGCTAATTGGCTGCACATCTGTAGAATTGATTTAATGAGTCAAATCAATAGCTACGCCACTTCTCAGATATTTGGGTTTTTTTGTAATTTTTAAGTGGCGACAGCACGGATGCTGTTAAATAACTCTTGGCGCATGTGATAGTTGTTATTCTTTCAGTGTTTACCCGTGTCTACCGTAATGAACTTGAGTTGGAATCAGTATAGCCTCGATCTATCGAAATGCATTAGGTTTATTTGCAGTGTCAGATAGGTCCACAGTCGTTAAGAAGGCTGCTTGTAACACCGTTCGCTAAAAGACCGCCATCAATCGGCATTGCTAGAAAAATTCCGTCAATTCCGTCATTTATACCCGGACACCATACGGGTGCGAGGGGGTACGAGTAAATTGAAGGAGTTATTTTTTCTTTTTTAAATTTAGGACTGGGTAGCCATTGCTTGATGGGACCTTCTTCAGGGATGATTACAAACCAATCGACGAAGCTAAAACCTTAGCGGTTGGAATTTTCAGGAGGGTTGCTTACAAGTAGGCGCCGTGATTTGAGCATCCCCTCCCCCACATTGCAGACACAGCCATACACGTAGAAATTACCATATGTTAGTCTAAAGTGGATGTATTGATCATACGAACGTTCCGCTGTCTGTCCACAATTAGCTCCACTTGAAAACAGACACGAAGCTAATTGGCCGACATTTTGATTCCTAAATCGACGATTTTAGTCTAAAACACTAGATATACCTGGTATTCCTTATGTTTCCATTTAATAAAATTGAAACTGTTTATTTAGTCTATATATGTGTATGAAAGATATAAAAAAAAGTTTAGAACCACATGACCAAATAGTAGGCCTTTACTAACTTTTAATATGGCGGCCATTCAAGGCAGAGACCTATTTAGAAAGTTGATAGTTCTCTGTATGGTGAATGGGTATTGACTTGGTGAGATGTTAAAATCCCTTATTCGCTATCTTTGTTTTTGAATCATCACCCGCGAATGAGATAAAAGCTCTTTTCAATACAAAAATAAATGCAAATTCAAATCTGGTTCTTTTTATTTTATCGGAAAACGCCAACGTAATCTGATCTACTTGAAAAAAAAATCCTAGGATACGAGTAGACTGAATACATCCATTTATCAGAAATCTTGAGAACCGATAAACGATCTATATTTCCCATTTGAGTTGTCCAAGGTTATTCCACAAACATGATTAATATTATTTTACGCATTAAAATACGACACAGATTTAAATGACCTTTTTACCAGTATCTAAACAAATGAATACAAATCTTTAATGACATGTTACTTTTTTCATCAGTGATTTGTAGTTACAGATGTATTATGTCAGATTTTGCTATACTAGTTCAAAAATAGATGTTGAAAACTGGATATATTGATAATTTTAGTCAAATTATTGTATTCGAAGAGAGTGTTAAAGGCCCAGTACCACTCTTGTTGTAACTGAATAATATGTCCCAATCTTTATTCTGGTCAACAAATTGTACTATTTTACAATATTCCAATTAATTGATGATACAAATTTCATCTTAACACACCTAATTTAAAAAATTGGAAAAAATTCAACTAAATGATTTGAAAAGCCTGACGTAAAGCTTTTCAAATGTGACTTGGATTTAAAAATATTTTTGAACCCTCTGGACAAGTAAAATAGGATTTAATGGATAATTTACACAACAGGTAAGACACTAACACATCTAGTACTAAGAATAAGGCTATTTTTGGAAGTTATGGAAGTTTTGCCATGATAATAAACAAAGTCTCGATTGTCCATTTAAAAGACTGACAATAGTCAGATTTAAGTCTTACATTATACTATAATGATAAAAAAAAAAAAAAAAAAATTAAAAATTACAATGTGAAATTTTAAAAAAAAATCTAAATTGAAAACTCTTGCTTTCTATCATTCGCATGAACAAAAAATAAAGTTCTATCAAAGCTAGAAGCCACGGTGGCTAAGTGAGTGAGACGCTGGCACTCTGTCCTGAAGGCTGCTGATTCGCTCCCATTGTTGGCCGAGGAGTGTTCGTCGGTATTTTCCGGCGTGGTTTCCCCTTGTCAGTGGTACTGGACGAAGGGCCTGGCACCGACATCTGTTTTGTCGTTCGGATTAGATGAAAAACCGAGGCCCCGTCTAGACATTGGCGTGTACGTAATAGATCCCTTGGCAGGTGGAATTCGATATAAGAGTAGGCCGTAGCGCCGCTGTCTGGGCAAAATTTCCCTCATAGCACACTGTATGGTGTATGCCAAGTAGAAGCAGAGCAGTACGACGTTAAACCCCATTTCATTTCAGTTCATTTCTATTCAGCTGTAATTCTTCAATGACTGAAATTTTATAAAATCGTTTTTGTTCTATTTTTTTTTCCATCACAATTTAGCGTTGCATTATTGATGATCTTAAAAGATATATTCAGTGCTTTTCTTTCAAAACAGATATTGTAAAATTGTTAAATGGAGTGTGGACTAGAACAGCAGCCAGGCGTAAAATTAGAATCATACTTTCTGATAGTCTTAACCACTTTTAGTTACTAAAAAATATCTGTAATGATCTTCTCTGGTAGACTGAAGTTAGTTAAATCGATTGTAAGTTTTGAAAAAAAATATCTCAAGAAAAGTCAAGTTATTGGCTAGTTTCTAGAATAGGGTGCCACTGGAGGGTTCCAGGCTGGGTTTAGAAACAGGCTGATATTGCTATTACCGCACTTGGCAGCAATTTGGGCTGGGATTCTGTATAAAAAACCCCACCTCCTATGCATTGCATACTGGGGGGTTGGATGGCTGAATGGTTAGCGTGCGCGCGCTGTATCATAAAGTCTGTCATTGAGTCGACTGGCGTGGTTTCGAATCCCCGGTTGTACGTGACAAGGAGTAGGGTCGCCTGTCCAACCCCGTGGGTTTTCTCCTGGTGCTCCGGTTTCCTCCCACTACTAAAGACCCCTACGCGCAAGCGAATTATTGAAATAAAATTAAACCATATGTTAGTCCCGAAATGACCTAGTTTGTGTCGAGTGGACGTTAAACCCCATTTCTCTCTCTCTCCCTATGCATACTATTATCAAAACCACAAACAATTTTCGCTTTTGATACATATGTCGGATTATTATTTTGCAAA
The DNA here is from genome assembly GCF_932274485.2 of Patella vulgata. Lineage (NCBI taxonomy): Eukaryota > Metazoa > Mollusca > Gastropoda > Patellidae > Patella > Patella vulgata. The sequence continues at coordinate 14,316,310 of NC_065886.2, read as the reverse complement.
CTTTGGATGCTACGCATTTTGAATAACAAAACAAAACCCAAACTGTCTTTTAATGGAGAATTATATTTCCGATTGCATATATTAATACACGTAACGGAAATTATTTTGATCCATTTATAAATAAAACTTTGAAGACGTTTAAACCGAAAAGATCAGTGATGGATGAATATATTGTTGGATATTGTTTGATGGATGACCATTCAGACATCTTCTATACAATCACTGATTACTGTCTTCAAGAATTCACTGATTAACCGGTGAAAGAAATTAACTGATTAACATCTCTAGTTAGAAGAAACGGCTCAGTGGAACTACTTGTCATTCTAGATTGATTCATTAACAACCAGTCATTTTGGTACTATAGGGCGGTTGTGATTAATATGTTTGATTCAGTAATTACATGTATAAAACATATATAGTCACTCAGGGCCGTATGTAGGATTTTAAAAGTGGGGGTGCAGCAGAGTGGTGGGGCGCCATTTTTTTCAGCTAACCTTTTCCTCTATTCATGATATTATTTGGTATGATCTAGATTTATTTATCGTGTATAAATACGGATAGAGGGGCAGATATATAGAGGGAAATGGGGTTAAACGTCCACTCGACACAAACTAGGTCATTGAGGTTCGATTTTATTTCAACAATTCGCCTCCGGAGAAAGCCAACGAGGTTGGACAGGCGACTATATTCCTGGTTACGTACAAGCTGGGAATCGTAACCCCTCCCTCCGCCACCATCCCATTGGAATGTGGGCGCCCTTAAAAAAAAGACCGACTGATCAGTACCTTAAGACCATCACTGTGTGATCATAATCAAGTGTATTATTTTATGATTGAAAGGTTATCAATTTTTTTTATGTGTGGGGGGGGGGGGGGCGCCATTTCTTGGGGCCCCATATTTTTCTGGGGGTGCTAGATACGGCCCTGTAGTCACTACGTGGAGACGCAATGGCTAATGAGTAAAACAAAAACAACATACTTATATAAAGAAAAATCCATAAATCAACCTAAGACAAAAGGGTGTCATAATCGTGGAATTCAGAGGTTTATAGTGATAGTAAATGGAATTTCTAATTGCGAAATAACCTAAAGAAAATTAACTCGCAGTGAAATGATCTTTAAACATACATTATGCAAGAGTTAAATCTGTCTTTTGCAGGTCTGTCTTTAGGCCTGAAATGTTTTCTAAATTATTAATTAGACATTAATTAACTTATCCAGACCATAATCAACTCTAGATGACATCGCTAGCCTGCGATCTCTAGTGGATTATGAGCCGATTTACTGCCTAACTTTCCTTCACAATTTAACGATTAAATGGATAATGTTTATCGTACTGACTTTAGTAATGATGACCAAGGCTACCCGGAAATTTCAACCGCTTAGTTCTCGGTTCATAGTGGATCAATTTGAATGAAATTTTCAGCAAATTCCCTTAACATTATCTAGTTTTTAACTATTATAGTGAGAACTGCCAACTCGTTATCGAATGTCCCATAATGTATCTTTAAGCGGCATTAAGTAGTTGGATAGGGTAAAACAATAGCTACTGTTTTAGACGACGTTTCGAAGGATATTCAATCGACGGCATCTTTAACTTGATAACGTTAAGAGAATGCTCTTCGAGACGTCGCCTAAAATATGCTAGTAGCTCTTTTTCGTAGTGAAGTAGTGTCCTGGAAAGAGCAGACAAAATCGGTAGACAGTATAATGAACCGGAGAAGTACATCATCAAACATGACACAATTACATGATTTATTTCTGGCGACGTTCCGACGGGAGTTTTCTCGCCTGTATCAAACAAAGGATGGCCTTGATAAAGAGGAGAGAACCCTCGTCGAAACGTCGCCAGAAATAAATCTTTCACCTAACATGTATTCCATATAACTGTGTCATGTGTTATTTTTATATGCCGCTTAAACAATGGAGCAGATCATAGTTAAACACGCATTATGTAAAAGCTAAATCTGCCTATTACAGGTGTTTCCTCAGGCCTGAAATTTTATCTTAATTATTAGTTGAACATTAATCAAATCTCGATGCCATCATTAGTCTGCGATATTTAATGGATTTGAATGCATTTTGTGATGGATAATTTAACGTAAAAATGAATATTCAAGATTTTGTTATCATACCTACGTTAGTAAAATGACGACCCAGACCAGCCTAAACTTGAATGGCTAATATCTCGGTTCAGAGTGAAGCAATTTGATTGAAATTTTCAGCATATTTTGTTTTCATTATCTATATTTTAACTATTATAGCTCTTATCTAATCTTACAAAGTGTCCCTTTAAGTAGTATCCCGGATAGAGTAGACGTAACCTGTCCCGGACTTAACATCGGTAGGCAGTATAATAAAACTGGGAAGTATATCACCAAACATGTAGCTAGGTGGACTTTCAGATGAGAAGAACAATCAGGGGTCCGGAACAGTTAGAATAATCTTCCCAGCGTGCGCCACCCAACACAACGTTAAAATCATATAAAGTTCCATCAAATTTTAAATAATAACATGTCTATGATATCTCACCTTCGACGAACAACAAAAGAGAAAACCAGTGTGTCAACGAAAAATATCTGCACTGATGCATTATGTTTTACGGATGGCTGCCGTGAATTACATAGATATGTTCAGAATAGTAGGACGTTAAATCACATTTCATTTATTCATCCATTCCCTTGGTATCTATAAAACTCCTTAAAATAAATTCTTTGCTACCATGATTGATCAGCATGAAAAATAAGAGATAGTGTCTAACTCCCTTGGTATCTATCGGACTTCTTGAAATAAATTCTTATTCGCCAACCGAATTCTTTGAGCTGACAAAAGTACTGTTAACCTTGGAATGATGTTATTAAAGTGCAATAACACTCTTGCTGGCTTGACAGCCCAAGAAAATAAATAATAGCCTTATTCTAAGTACTAGATGTGTTAGTGTCCTACCTGTTGTGTAAATTATCCATTAAATCCTATTTTACTTGTCCAGAGGGTTCAAAAATATTTTTAAATCCAAGTAACATTTGAAACGCTTTACGTCAGGCTTTTCAAATCATTTAGTTGAATTTTTCCATTTTTTAAAAAATTAGGTGTGTTAAGATGAAATTTGTATCATCAATTAATTGGAATATTGTATAATAGTACAATTTGTTGACCAGAATAAAGATTAGGACATATTATTCAGTTACAACAAGAGTGGTATTGAACCTTTAAAGTCTCATACCTTTAACCAAAGATACAATATCTGAGCAGTAAAATGGTTAACATTTCTCAGATGTTTCTTAATAGATTGGAATTATATATAGGGACCATTGATTCGAACAGTTGCTCTTTTCAGATTGTTAAAACATGCAAGATTTTTTTGCTTCTATAATTAATTTAGTAATGATTGTCTACGTACAAAACACAACCACGGGAGATCGAATCGAAAAGTGAATAGCATAAACACACTTAACCGGTATTTAGAGAGCCGGGTATGAGCTATACAGGTCACAAAATTCAATGGAATACAATTACTGCTTATTACTGAGCGACGTTTCGACTAGGCAATGATAAGACACAGGGAGAGAGAGAGAGAGAGAGTGAGAGAGATGGGGTTTAACGTCCACTCTACACAAACTATGTCATTTCGGGACTAACATATGGTTTAATTTTATTTCAATAATTCGCTTGCGCGTAGGGGTCTTTAGCAGCGGGAGGAAACCGGAGGACCCGGAGAAAACCCACGAGGTTGGACAGGCGACCCTACTCCTTGTCACGCACAACCGGGGATTCGAAACCACGCCAATTGACTCAATGACAGGCTTTATGATACATCGCGCAAGTGCTAACCATTCGGCGATCCCACCCCCCACAAGCAATGATAAAATATGAAGTATAACAAGACAATATATACATGTACACAACAATACTTGCTTAATGCTGACCCATCAGAGACACTTCTAATATCATATTGCATCTTCTCTTAGGATATTGTTATTATTAAAACTTGATCAAATCATTGTCAGTACTTGACAACAAGTTTATCCATTAATCAATTTGTTTTATTTTCAGGTAATGAGGTCTGTCATATTCAATGTTGTTATTAGCATTACACTTTCATAATTACATTACCTTAATTAAATTAGGTTCCTTTCAAGGTAATTAGAAGGGTGTCTCTGGTTGGTCAGCATTAACTAAATATTGTTGTTTACATGTATATATTGTCTTGTCATATTTTATCATTGCTTGATAATCATTGCAGTAATTGTATTCCATAGCATTGTGACATGTATATTCCAGTTCAATAACTTAATGCCACTGAAACAATTTATCAGACATACGGTATTATAAAAGTTGAACTTACTTCGCTCAAACTCAAATGACAATTTCTAAAGTGATTACGTAACGGCCCTTGTGCACGCCAACACGTCAGCGGTAGCTAGAATTCGCCTATAAATAGCCATGTTCGTTGTATTTTCTATACATCTGTCAAATTATAAAGCCATTACAATTTAATGTTAACGGGGTTCAATTATAGTAATATTTATATTGTCAGTTGTGTCAACAACCTTAGAAAATTAAGTTGAATTTTATTTTCCAATTGCATATTTTATTAAACATGCATTATGCAAGAGCTAATTCTGCCTATTTCTTTAGGCCTGAAATGTTATCTAAATTATTAATTAGACATTAATCAACTTATCCAGACTATAATCAACTCTCGGTGGTATCGTTAACCCGCAATATTTAACGTAAAACTGGATAATTGAGACTTTGTTTATTATCGTACCAAAGTTAGCAATGACGATCGAGACTATCCTGAAATTGAATCGCTAATATCTCGGTTTAGAGTGAAGAAATTTGACTTTCATTATCAATTTTGTAACTGTTATAGCGAGAACTATCCGCTCTTTATCTAATCTTACCTAACGCCCTTTTAACCATGCCGTTCAGAGCGGCATCTTTTTGTTAAGTAGCATAATTATCGTTGGCAAGACATTAACAATAATTTTTTCGTTCAACAGTAATAAGTTTATTCAAATATTAGTTCATGTACCGCACTCATTAAAGACAAGATGGCTGACCTTAAAGGTCAGGCCTAATATAGTTCTACGTGTAACGTCACATCATGTGGAGTCGATGCGTTGTATTACCACAATCTGATCCGGACAGAAATGGCGCCTTTTACTCATTTTACGCCTCCGCATACTATTAATGTATCCATTTACACTAATTAGGAATTTTTTCTATCCAGACACCTTTATTTATTTTTCTAAAGATTTAAAAATTGGTTTTAGAATTTAATTAGCAGATGAAAAATAGATGATATTTAGAGCTAATTAACTCGCCCCGATGTCGTCACTCCCTGTGATATTGGAAGCCAAGCGAATATCTACTACTGATCACGTTGGTCAGTCAGTAGACAGGTGTAAGAGAAAGTAAATTGTTAAAGCGGAAAAGAGGGGTTGGGATGGGCTAGTGGCCTCTGGCTTGCTTTTGTGATTTCGATCCCTGGTGTATTCTAGACTATTGGCGCGACCGGAGTCTTCAGTTCATTACCCAGTTTCGGAATTGGAAGCAAATTAGGACATCCCTTTTCCCAATATATTTTAATAACTAAATGGGGGCCACGTTGGTTCGGTGAGTATGAAAATTGTTCACTAACCAGGAGGTCCCGTGTTGGATCCCAGTGTTTGTCAAGGGCGACTCTACATATCTTGAGAGGGGGGGGGGGGCACCCGGCGCCGCAAGCGACTCCACCCCTCCTTCTATTTGGATCCAGGGGGGGGGGGGGCGCAATTTAGAACCCGATTCTTGTATCAGGTCACCGGAAATGGTATTTCCGGACTCCTTGTTTTCGCTTGAGGATGTTTAATTCTTTGTAAACTACAATATTGCGGAAGTTGAATCATATGAAAGATATCATGAATTGTAAATGTTCCTCTGCATACGATATAAACGACAATTGGTCAAAGAAAGCTAAACGTCTCTTACAATCTCTATGAAAATCTTTGATGGACCTCTTGTAATCCTACTAAATCCAAGCTATCGATATCTTGATTTCAATATCTTGATTAAATGTTAAACAATCAATCTGAGTACATTTGAGCGTGAACTCAGACACGAAAATCTTCCCGAATAAAGCAGATGACGATTCGCGGCTTTAAACGACTATTCTTTCATCATCGAAGATTAAATTGTAGATCCAGCGACGACAAATGGCGTGATTTTGTTTTCATCAAATCAGATTTAAGGAATAAAACCAATTTCTAATTGTCTAGCACAACCATGACACTAGTCTGGTGATTTCCTTTGGAAGCGTCGGGGTTGAGTGGTCGAGTGGCTTTGGATCATAAAGTCTGTAATTGAGTCAAGTGGCGTGGTTTCGATCTCACACTTGCGCGTGACAAGGAGTAGAGTCGCAAGAGAATTATTGAAATCGAAATTGTACATATTATGTTAGTCTCGAAATGACCTAGGTTGTGTCGAGTGGATGTTAATCCTCGTGTTTATTTATCTTTCTTTTCAATTTGAGGTTGGTATATGTGACTACATTCGGGAATGATTCCCTTTTCTAATTGTCTGGCACAACCATGACTCTAATCTGACGATTTCCTTTTCAAGTTAAGAGTATGGTCGCCTTTCCAACCTCGTGGGTTTTCACCAGTTTGTGTCGAGTGGACGTTAAACCCCATCTCTCTCTCTCTCTCTCTTTTTTTTGTGAATTATTTTATCCCGACAAGAATTTTCCAGACAGGAAGTAAAATTTATTTCTTTTATTCATCATAATGTGCCGTATCATTTCCCTACTGATTCTAGTTGGATAATAAGCAGTGTCTTAAAGAAAAGAATACGAGGAATTCATACTGCGCAGTTGATGAATAAATGTAATTCCCACACATATACATATATATATCAGACAAGGAAGTCAGACTGAAGGATATTAGCCAAGGTTATCGAATCATTCGGTCGTCAAACTATAGGTCAGATCACTCTACACACCATTCAACATTCGAATAAACATTAAACTTGTACCTCTATGCATTTAAGAATGAATGAAATGAAATGAGTTTTAACGTCCTACTTTTCTGCATCAATCGGGTTAATGAAGACGGCATACACCATACAGTGTACTATGATGGACATTTTGACCAGATAGCAATTGGATTCCAGTTATGCCTCGTCCAGACGCTGTTGCTTTGTCCTGCATCACTGACGAGGGGAAACAACCCTGCAAAAACCCGGGAAACATTAGCAGCCAAAACCAGAAGCGAACCCCTGGCCTCCTGGTTAGTGAACCAGGGTCCGACTCACTGAACCACCGTGACTCTCTACCGACAGGAAACCACCTAGTTACATTCAGAGATAGATCCAAAACACGCCCGACAGGAAACCACCTAGTTGCACTCAGAGATAGATCCAAAACACGCCCGAAAATATCATTGTCTACCGATAGGACACCGCCTACACGGATTCCATTCTTTTATTTATTTCGTACGATAATCATAATAAGTCTTGAATATTGATAAATCCGTATACGGTGGTGATTCGGTATTCATATTGTCTCTACATCAAGTTTCAAACGAATGAATTACAAAGTCAACAATACTCGTGTTCGTGATAATGGATTCTACTGGCTGATTAATATTTGTGTTTCATTTACCACCTTTTAAAATACACAGCTCAAGTCATCGCTATGAGAATATAGGAAAAAGCGTGATGAAAATTAAACAATATATTAGCCCTACAAATAAAAGATTAATGGTTAATTAATGTTTTACTTAATTCGTGTAGTTTTCATCAAATACGTTCACGTTACCATGTTATTTGAGATAATATAAAATTTCTGATATTTTTCACGTTTTCTGGCTAATATCAAATATTATGTATATTTATCGATATTCGACAGTTCAAATATCAGCTACGAAAACATTTGCCACGATTAGGTGTTTGTATGTGTTGGGTTGATTGTGGATAGGGTTTCTCCATGTTCACACTGCTACACGAATTAACCATTTATACATTATTGTTAAATGCAGGACGGAGGGCCTGACAAGGACAGCTGCCGCTGACCGGACAAAATTTCCCTCATAGCACACTGTATGGTGTATGCCCGTCTTCATTAGCCCAGTTTAGGAGCAAAACAGTAGGACGTTAAACCCCATTTCATTTCATTTCATTTCATTTCACATTATTATTAAACAAATAACCTGTGTTTAAAATAAATCCCCTTGCGTGATTTAAACTCTATAATTTTGGAGACTATAATAGTATGTTTTGTGCTTGCTGCTTCTTTCTATAAACTAGACAATGTCCTTGCCAGGCTCTCCGTCCCGCAACACTGACAGGGGCGGACCACGTAGGAAAATCCTTATGTACATCCACGGCCAACACCGAGATAGAACACGGGCATTCCATGTTAGCGAGTAGCGCCTTACACGCTGAAATTGGCATAGACCCGAAATATTTTTAAAAATGCCATTAAAACTGGTGTACGAAGGGGTTCTGATTTAGATACATAAACTAATATCAGAAGGCGTGGAGAGGCGTATTGAATAGCACCAAAAATCAGTCATTGGGTTTACTGAGAAATTTGCTAGGTGTTTCTGATAAAATTGTTCTTATGGGTCAAAAAAATGGGAGGATGAATGGGACAAGGGACTAGTGCCCCCCCCCCCCCCCACCAACTTTAAACACGTGAATGATCATTGAAAACAAAACGATAATTCAATAGAAAGCCCACGTGATAAAAACTAAGGATATAAACAAGAAAATGGTGCGTGTTTTTTTAGATAAGTATAATTATAGCAATAAAAAAAGGGGGATTGTTTTACTGAGAAAAGCTGTGTTTTTCGTAGAATTTATTGTCTCTTTGGGAACCCATATTACTCGCTTTTTTTGAATATACAGTGTGGGAACTTATAATTTTGTATAGACACTGTCTGTTAGTAATAAATTATTTGCATTACGTAAAACATTTCTGAGTTATTTAATGGTTTATTCCCACGCAAGCCGACAATTCCATATTTTTCGCCTTCGTGGGAAGGATTAATTTTGGTCACGCTCTGTAACGGCGCCGTAGTGGGAATACACCTATTTATTAATCTGTTGTAAAAAGTAAAAAAATCTATCTTTTCTGATCTAAATAATTGTTTTAAATTAAACATGACATAGTTATCTTACGAACTTATCCACAATTGTTAACTTCACATTATAATATATAAGTGGTCGTCGCCAAATTTTAACACTTCCGTTCAAGCGAATAACTCGTGGATCGATCTCGACACATCCACCCCCACACACTTGCGCATCCGCCGACTGGATAAGAAAACGTTGCCCCGATGCTGAAATTTGGTGTACAATGGTAGCTCGGACCGTGTAGTAACATAGGCCTGGTGGTGATGGACTACCACTTTCGGTTACGGAGTTATGTTACTTCCGATTCATGGCTATACCCATGCTACACCGGGAGGCAAACCACCATTAATTTCTCCATTGACTTCAATGTTAATTCTGTCCTCTTTGACCACCTCCAACTTTTCCCCAAATTTTCGTTGGGCTGAATGCTTTTCACTACAGACAGAGGAACCAATGGTCATGTCTTTGCAGTAAAATTTGTATGAGGTTAACGACCGAAATTGTGAGATACACAAACTTGAAGAAGCATACTAAAAACATGTAACTAGTTGCCGTATAACATATCACCGTAGCCAACCTGATAACCCCGTTATCCTTCCGCCTCAAAATCATGAATATTTACCCAAACCTGACAGAAAATGTTAATTCAAACCCCCTTCGTCCATTCTAGACCAAAAAAATCAACCAAAATGGGCATGCAAAAGGGCAGAAAAGAGACAGAGAGAGAATAGCTATATATAGACGAACTACAATTTGTGGGTACCGAGATGGTGAAATTTAGTGATGGTCTGTCTCCACCGGGTCAACCGCTGGTAATTTTATAAAAGAGAGATATACTTTTATACCATAACGTTTTATTCACATCACATAGCCTAGAATTACAGACACACAAAGGAATTGTCACCTATGACATCGTTGGGAATATTAAAAGATAAACTTCAGTCTATCCACATGGACTTTTCGCGAAATTAATTCAGATTTCGTCTTCTTGTTGATTCTCCGTAACCGATTTGTAAAACAAGAGTAAATCATTTTATGACAGTACTGACAGCTGGGCATTCTATTTATTTAATGTGTAAAATGTGAAGCCAATTTGTATATTTATAATGGTCTCATTAGTACATAGCACATTAGTCCATGTTCATCATTAATAAAAGGTCCACATAATTACCTCTCTAATTAGTGTAACTAGATTCAGTGTCTCATAAAACGATAAACAGTGGGTCAAGAAAGGGTTATAGCAGTTGATAGCAACAGTCATGGGGCGTGTCCCAGGTCGTTAAAACGGATAAACTATATCTGATCTGTAGAACTATCTTTAATAGCCGGTAATTCTGTTCTGGCAGTGCCAATTAAAATGATTTGTCAGACTAATTAAAACCTGATGATTCTGAATGGTATACACGTATATGTATATCTAGTTTCTTTTCACGGAAGCTGATGTGGCACAGTGAGTATAATGCATCAGGCTGGCTTAACTCGCTGGCCAGGATTCTATCTCGGTGTTGACGGAGAAAGTACCTTAACAATTTCCACCTTGTTTAATTTACAGGAATAATTACCATTGCTATGGTGAAGATTTCCCTTATCGATTTTTAATATATTCATGAAAGTATTTCTGAATTTTGGCGTCGCAATAATGCGATTGTTAATTCTGTATATTCACTCACTCATGGTAAATAGTCGACATCGCCTTTTGGAAAATCATATTTCCGACATTTCTAACAACCTATTCTTTTACACGGGATCTCGAATATTAGTCCCATCGCGGAACAATTAAACCATTCCCCTGCACCCCCAACAAGGGGAAACAAGTCTTGGAAAAACAACCCTAGAACCTTTTTCGCGATCGAACAAACCCGAGACTGAACCCTGGGCCAACATCATAATCCTATCCAGCCTCGTTGGTTTTCTCCTGGTCCTCGGGTATCTTCCTATGACTAAAGACCCATAAACACAAGCGAATTATCGAAATAAATTTGAACCATATGAGAGTCCCGAAATGATCTAGTTTTTGTCGAGTGGACGTTACCCCCCCCCCCCTCTCTTTCGCTCCCTCTCTCATCTCTCTCTCGACTCCATAATCACTGGTCATGACCCAACACAGAAAAATAGTTCACCAAATTTGCAATGTAATGAATTCAAACGTAAACAGACCTTTATCTGTTCTTGTACAACTTCGGAATGACTGATAAAAACACAAATGATGATACAAGAACATGAAAGTTATTCTCTAGGGGGAAATGATAAAACACGTGAATATTATAAACAATTACACCACATGATAAACAATACAAAAACCCTTTTCATTACTGCAGATTTCACGGAAGTATAGATTTTATTATTAATTTAGTTTCGTTTTGAAGCTGTTCTGTTTCTTCACTACTCGTGAAAGTATTAAATAACTCTCATTTTTTTTATCCAAATCTTGAAGGGTTTGTTCTCTGAACGGAAAACAGGACAGAAACGAAGTTATCTACAACTTTATAAGTGTAAATGGGGGATCACGTGGCTAAGTGGGTAAGACGCTGGCTCGCTAGCCTGGAGGTCGGGTGTTCGATCCCTGCATTAGCCGAGAAAGTTCATCCAAATTTTCTGGCGTGGTTCCCCCCTTGTCAGTGATGCAGGACGGAGGGCCTGACAAGGACACAGCTGTCTAGTCCTTCGTATGAGACAAAAAACCGAGGTCCCGTGTATACATTGGAATGCACGTAAAAGATCCCTCATAGCACACTGTATGGCGTATGCCCGTCTTCATTAGCCCAGCATAGGAGCAGAACAGTAGGACGTTAAACCCCATTTCATTTCATTTCATTTTATAAGTGTAAATGGTAAGAGAGAGAGAGAGAGAGAGAGATAGAGAGGAATGGGGTTTAACGTCCACTGGACATAAAATAGGTCATTTCGGGACTAACATATGGTTCGATTTTATTTCAACAATTCGCTTGCGCGTAGGAAACCGAAGGACCCGGAGAAAACCCACGAGGTTGGACAGACGACCCTACTCGAAACCACGCCAGTTGACTCAATGACAGACATTATGATACAGCGCGAACGCGCTAACAATTCAGCCCCCCCCCCACTCCCGTGTAAATGGGGACCAGAACTAGGCGGACCATCAATATACTTGACAATTTTATGAATGTAAATAAAATGGGGTTTAACGTCTTACTGGGCTAATAAAGACAGACATTCGTCAGTTTAATCTGAAGCAATCACTAAAAACTTTTAATTCGGTAAACTAGATGTACTAGGGTTATATATGAAATACAATTACTGAGCGACGTTTAGACAATAAACGAGAGAAGCCTAGACTAGAAGTCACATAGTAATAAAATATTGTAACTGTAATCTATAGAATTGTGTTCTGTAAATTCCCAGTTCAATTACCAAATTCTAAAACAAGTTAAAATAGATGTTTCGTTCAAAAAGGTTATCACTAGCTTTGTCTCCTCTGCTGTAGGCTAAACCTTGCTATAATTAATTGGGCTTAGTTCAAAAAGGGGTAAAATACAGCTATAAGATGAATCTATTATTTAACTACCGCCGTAAAATCGTGTGCGCACGAAGAGTAATATAGCACGCCTCATACCGTTTTATAAAGCGCACTTTTTAAGATATTAATTATGAAAAGATTGCTATATTTAACTGAACTTGTATGCCATGTGTTCTCGTTAAAGTAGCCGTTCAGGATATATCTTACTAAAAAATAAACCGGTCAATTTGTTTTGGCGATGCGCGTGGTGGGTACCTTACATAACCGGTCCCACAGAAGAACGAATGCTCAAATGTCACTGTCCATTTTAAAAATGAAATGAAATGCGGTTGAAGTCCAACTTTTCTATATGCAGTATTCTATATAGGAGGGGAATTATACGTTTTCGCCTAGTCTTTTTTTCCATAAATTTAACTTTAACTTTTTATTACAGGCGAAGCAAAATGTTTGCTATAGCCAAAAACATATATACAGATATAAATAGTATGCATTGAAATTTATATATACATTGATAACAATATACAATATATAATCCCCCTCCCAATTTATAAACTCTATTGTACAACCATATCACTGAAAATAAATTCATATATAAATTCATAACCCCCATTTCATTTCATTTCCACCGCGGGTCCTAGGATGGACGGCATTTCTCGACATTTTCTATCTCAGATGAAATATAGTTTAAAAGCTAAAAAGAGACGAACTGTTAAAAATTGTATTTTATCTATGTAAATAGAAACTTGATATTGGATGTCTTAAATATAAATTGAACATTAAGAAGAAATTGCACCAAGGTGTGTAAAACGTGACCCGAGTTTCCAAACACAACATTTAGATGGAATTTTACATTGATTGCACGACAAAGATCGTGCTGAAATTCTGTTTGATAGATTTTCTTTACATTGCAATCCTTAACTAAAAATGCCGCATAAAACGGTGATTTATAACAAGTTATCAAAAAGCGCACGTTCCATTTCCTTGAAGTATTTATATAGGAATCAAACTTCATTAAATTCTAATATAGAGTAAAAATCTACTCTTCTAGAAGCATGATTCTGACAGCTTATTACGATTCGTTTAAGTTGACTAAAGAGAGAATAGTTATTGTAGTTTCAATACAGATTGAAAACATATCCATCTGGAGGCATGTTGCTGACAGGTCATCGTGGACTTTTTAACTTTCAATAAATATGAAATAGTTAAATATGTATTATGCAAGAGCTCAACCTGTCTAATACAGATCTTACTTTGGGCCTCAAAAGTTATATACATCATTAATTAGACACCTATTAACTTACCAAACCCATAATCAAAACTCTCGAACATCGGATGGTTTTGGTTTTCAACGGAGTTAAACAAGATAGTTAATTAAGAACTGGATAAACGAGACTTATCGTAACATATGTATTATGCGACTTAATGACTATACAGTATACGACTGGGGCTTGATGACTGCATACGGCATACGACTACGTCTTGATGACTACATACAGTATACTACTACGACTGGGTGATTATAGACAGTATACGACTAGGCTAGCCACGACTGGATTATCACATACATGCAGTTATACGACTACGGCTGGATCATTATAGACAGTGTGGCGGGGTCTATAATGGTTAGCACGTGCGCGTTGGGTCAGAAGGTCTGTCATTGAGTCACGTGGCGTGGTTTCGATTCGCCGGTCCACTTCGTGAGTTTCCTCCGGTTTCTACCCACTGCTAAAGATCCATACACGCATTGAAATAACATTGAACCATATGCTAGTCCCGAAATGACCTAGCTTGTGTCGATCGGACGTAGACGTTAAACCTTATTATATTCAAGGAATCACGACACTCGGTTTGTTAATTTTATAGAATGTCTTCCTAGAGATTATCTGCTGCTCTAAAATCACCCATTCGGCGTTCACAGAGACGTAGTTTTGAATGCGTTGTTGGCCAAGAAAGTTCATCGAGAATTTCCAGCGTGGTTCCCCTGGTCAGTGGTGCAGGACGGAGAGAAAGAGAGAGAGAGAGAGAGAGAGAGAGAGAGAGAGAGAGAGAAATGGGGTTTAACGCCCACTCGACAAAAACTAGCTTATTTCGGGACTAATGTATGGTTCAATTTTATTTCAATAATTCGCTTGCGTGTAGGGGTCTTTAGTAGTGGGAGGAAACCGGAGGACCCGAAGAAAATCCACGAGTTTGGACAGGCGACCTTACTCCTTGTCACAAACTCTACCAGTTGACCCAATGACAGATCGTATGATACACCGCGCGTGTGCTAACCATTCGGCCATTCAACCTCCCGTCTACATTACACCAGTCGGCGTAGAACAGTAGGACGTTAAACCCTATTCCATTTCCATTTGTTCTCAATTCCCTCTCCCAGATCCAATCAATATTGCACTAAATACACGCACCAGTGTATAGCCAACTAGCTACCCAAATCGTTTAAAGACAAGGATAGTTAGGCAATAAATGCCGATTGCTTGTACAAAATAAATGTTTATAACCCCGCGGGCAAGAATCGGTTGTTATAACGGGTTGATTTATCTGGTAGGAACGACCAGACTATTCAGTTAGTTCCTCTGCCTTAAAGCTAACATGTAGCCCAAACGTCATAAATCATCGCTCGATCTTTATTCAGTGTACCGTTTTATGCCATAACTGTGAAGCCAGTGGATAAAAAGGCTTTCTATACGAGTTCTATTTTATGACGGGTCGGTATCCGAGTTGAAATTAATCTTCTTCAATAAGCTGGACTAATGTTTATAATAAAAACCATTAAACGTCAACTTTTTGTCATAAATTGGTCTGGAGAGATCGGTTATTATATGCCCCAAGAAAATCTCAGTCTTTGTTAGAAGTGACAGTCGAATGGAAATTAAATGCAGCAGTGGATATGTATGGGTTCTAAATATATCTCAATGATTTAATGCTTCACCAACAGGAAATTGAATATTAAATGAAATCTAAGCGCCATATTTTTTTATGAATCTCTTGAATAGTTTAGTTCAGGTTTTTATAGCTGTGTTATTTTTGGTTATTCCGCCTTTTGATTAACGGTGCAAGTTATAAGACGATAAAACTTCTATGAATAACAAATAAATCAAAATGGCTGCAATTTAGAGGAATATCCATCTACATAAAACTATGTGTATTCGCGACCAAATGAAGACCCTCAAAAAACTAAACATTTGCACACAGTCCTAATAGTACATTTGGGGTTTAAATGAGATGATCCTTTGATCGGGGTCAAAAATAAAAATACCATCATAAAACAACGTGAATTCACGAAATACATTTTACGACCAAATGGAAAGAAATACGCCATAAAGAACTTATGTTGCTAAAAAACTATTGCTCCAAGAACGACTGCTTCAAGAACGTTACTTAAAGAACTGTTGCTTAAACTATTCCTGTAACATTAATGGATTAGGGTCATGAAACATAAGAGGTTTGATTTGATTGAATTTTTTTAATTGATTTGTTTTGCGAAGTGAATAATTGCTTCCCGTTAAAATCATCTTTAATTATCCAGTTAAAATATTTACGTCGGTAGCGCACGAACAGTATTGAAACGTAAGTTAGTATAACAAACGGACTTCCGGTTAATCTGTGGAAATGCGGACAACGAATTCAACTGTTTACTTTGATACGAATTATGTCGTTCTAATAGGAAGTTGGCCATACGTTCGCACTTGTGCAGTGTCATTGGAGCAAGGAAAGTTTTTTAAAATTCCTCAACAAATTTAGGCATCGTGCTTCTTTCTATGGAACTTGGCAACAGTGACCCCCCAAAGCCCCCCCCCCCCCGCCACCATATTAGTACGCACAAATGTTGTCCCGGCTATTTACAGATATTATTTTCTATTTTCTTTTCATTTTGCGTGCCATTTGACTCAATGATCGATCCCATGGTTTCACACGCATTAGACACCCCCCCCCCCCTAAAGGGAAAGGAAACGGAGAAAAAAGTAAAATGGTTACTCTGCCAAAATTTTAAGACATACACGTAATGTAGACAGGTCCGTGAGGGATACTGATAGACATATTCATCTGGACATTAGAGGGGAAGGGATTACATGACAGACACAAAGTGTATACAATCTTTTAATAATCTAAAATCAAATACTAATTAATTAATACCCTTGTCGATAAGTATAGAACCATACCAAAACATCTTTAGAACATTTCAAGTCGTTTGGAGGATAGATCCTTTTCCTAGTTTCAAAGATAAATTCCTGATTTTAACCAACCAGAAGACACGAATCATACACGACAGTATCAAAACAACTTGGGAACATTTCAAATCGTTTGAGGGAATACCCCTTCCGTTATCCCAATGTTATATTCCTGATCTTAACCAACCAATAGACATGAATCACCATTGTCTGCGATATCACATAGGTGGAAGCGGATGTTAGGCCCCAAACACAATTCATATGTCTAAGATATATACCATCGCATTATTTGGTACAATGTAGAACAGTTAAGGTGTTTATCGTATATGCCATGTGCACGAAGAACCATTGACAGTTGGAATTTAAATAAGGGTAGGCCGTAGCAGAGCAATCCGGGAAAGATTTATCCTCGTAGCACACTGTATAGCGTACGGCTTTCTTCCTTAGCACGGTTGGAGCAGAAAAGTGGGACGTTAAACCCCATTTCATTTCCATATATACCGTGAAAACAACGATAAGAGAGAGAGGAAAATGGAGTTTAACGTCCACTCGACACATAATATGCCATTTCGGGACTAGCATATGGTTCAATTTTATTTCAATACTTCGCTTGCGCGTAGGCTCTTTAGCAGTGGGGGGAAACCCGGAGGATCCGGAGAAAACCCACGAGGTTGGACAGACGACGATACCGCTTGTCACACACAACCGGGGGATCGAAACCACGCCAGTTGACTCAATGACAGACCTTATGATAAACCATTCGGCCATTTCCGCCCCCCCCCCCCCCTATATACCATATTACCCTATTAATTGTTACCCGTATCTTTGTAAAACGATAACCTAATACACAATGCATGGTCTTATAGTCAATGGAAGATTGTACTTTTGGATGATGAGTCGCATCATAACAAAAATCGATTCAAGAAACACGATTAATAAAATACTTTTTATTTCTATGATTAATTCGTCCAATACAAATAATTAATCAGTTATTTGTTTCAGTGTGAATCAGGAGAATATTTAATGGGCACGACGAGGTTCATGGCCACTTGGAATAAATTTCAACATGACCGATTGCTGGCCATGATCTAATTGACTTAAAGAAAGAGTCTGAAAATTGACTCGATGAACGGCATCTTTTAATGAGAGATGTTAATCAGTTAAGTTCTTTTACAGTTTAATCTGTGATATCGTCAAGTTAGTAATCAAAGATCGTATAGACGATAATTCAAAGTCATTCACCAGACTGGATCCAATAACGATCTGTTTAATACCGGTTACATCAAAGTGTCTTAATGTATGTCCCATGTTCAATTAAATTAACGTTAATTAATTGTTTTAATTTCTTTTTAATATGTCTATGTAGAATTTTTAAATCTGGGTGAACATTATTTGGCTTAAAAAATAATCTAATTAATTGTTTTAATTTATTTTTAATAAAAGGTTGTCTATGTAGAATTTTTAAATCTGGGTGAACAATATTAGGATAAAAAATAATCTATATGCATGTATTGTATTCCATTAGAAGTTAGTCACATGGATAAATAGATAGGTGCAATCTGAACTTTCTATGACAGGGGTCACTATCCTATACTGAAGTTGTTATTTGGAAATATACCTTTAAGCTTGAAACAGCCACTCTTGCTATGACTCGATAATTTGATTACGATTTCAATATCCTTGCACGCATATTATTTCTTACGTATGATCAGTTTTGTCAATCTTAAGATATATTCCTCAGGGCCATTTTAAATTCTTGAATAATTCCTTGTACTTATGAAGGAAGATGTGTTTTTGCAAGAGTAAGTAACTTTTGTCCAGTTCGTTTACTTTACAGTAATAACATCTGTTTTAACCAACTATGTATACACGGTCAAAAAGTTCTTGCGTTCCGGAGAATGATATAACATCGCCAAGGAAACATGAAAAACCTAACAACCATAGAATTTTATTCCGAGATGACAATTTTCAAATGAAACCAATTATGCTGCAGAGAATGATGGCAAGACCCACTCGACTCACAGGAAAACCAGATGTACACCCAATTAATCTTATTATTATTCTACGTTTGCATTTCAATTGTCACTGAATGTAGGTGTATATTTACGGCTATTGTTTTGTCATGTAGAATAATGTACGTTTAGGCTGATGATTTAACATATGTTCTGCTTAACTTGAACTTTGTAATTGGAGAGCCCCACTTTCTCTCCACTTTCCATGGCTTTTTAATGTCTAGAATATCCACCATCGACCAACTTGCATTTCTGGCAGGTTTTTGTGAATATTCATGATTTTGGGAGCGGAAGTTTCAAAGCCTATAGATTCCTGTTGACCAGACGAATAAAACAAAATCGAGACATCCCTTACCCTTTATTTATCAGATTATTGCTATTGTGGTAATAACAATTATCATTGAAAATCTGTCATTTCATAAATCTGAGTTCACCTTTACGAGTTTACGATAGACCGATGGCAGGACAATATAGGGATATGTCCACCCACTATCCTTTTGAGTTAACTGTGTTATGATGGATGACGGTTATGAGGAGTCCAAAACAGAAGTTCGTGTCAAATGTTAGGAACTTTTTAATAATTTTCAGGTACTCCCATTTCCCCCCACAGGAAAGACCTTATATCTGCGATATCACCTTCGATGGAAGCGGTTGTTAAACATTTCTGACTTATTCCAGTGATTAATTTCACACACGGTTGTTTTAATTACAATACCGTAGTAATAGAAAACGGGTCTGTAGGTTTATATCATGCAGTCCATGAATGACTCCAGAATGACACACGAAAGGCTCGGGTCAAGAACCTACCAATAGGATTCGGGGCATGATTAACAATGACATCATATCGACACACATATCAGTGGGTAGTGAAGCTGTAAATAAGAATTCGCATATTGAATCACCTCATCCATCCGGTTACACAAGAAACGAGAGAAGGGGAACTATCACGTTACAAGTATTTCTGGGACTCTCCGAGCTGCTCGAATACCAACATTGATCAATCTAGAAGTCACGTTTTCTCGTCCATTAACCATAATAACCCCGCGAACCGACCAGGATAAACGTATTAGAAATACAATACCCATGGAACCAAAGGCGAAAAGTAAATAATGTTTAACAATATTAAATGATAGAAATATCCTCGCTAATAATATAACGCCATCTGGTCATAAACGGTCAATACAGCTGAAAATGTTCTCTAAATATCACCAAGCAATGACCCCTCCTCTGTGTCCGTGAAATGTTAGGCCAGTCTGAACACAGAATGAATGGTCTATTTGGAGCGGGCGTTTTCGTACGATTGTTTAGGGAAAGTTTCATATATTCTTTTGCTAATTTTAAGGAAGCCTTCCCCTCTGGGTATTAGACGACTGTCATTTTTTATTGTTCTTTACAGATGAGAATTTGGACTAGTGAAGAGAAATCCTAGGATAGAAGCCGGGTGTGAAAAAGCTTTACCGGGGTTCGAAATTATTTCTATAGTACATGAAACTACAAATGACCAAATGTTCGAGACTACTTTGCATTCGGTGGTTATCCATACCCGTAGTCCATCCCATATGGCCTGTCTGAACCACCTTTTGTTTTATTGAATTATTATTGTTCATTAATAGAATATGGTATCTGTTGGCACGTCACCTCATCTAATTTTGTAGCTGAACAGCTGATAAACGTGAAAAAACGGATCTCTCGCCTCTATGTCAGTCACAAAGCTGACATGACTGATGAAAATCCTAATCCGCTTTGTCAAGGTCTGACTACGACAAACGATAAAGGGTATCTCGGATGTTATTGGCTAAATTTGGCTGTAATAAGTATTATATAGACACGCATATTGGGAGGGGTCATTATACCATGGTAATGCTAAAATGGTTCCGATGAGAAAGCTCGCTTAACCAGGAATGAGAATTATTTTTGTGAATGATAGTATGTTAAAATTATATGACCCGGGCCATTGGCAATATTATCATTATTCCAAATATATCTATATGTCGCAATAGATCTAACAACGTAGCTCTAATCAATGTCGTGATTTTAAGTTAGGAGAGGGTGACGGCTGTCCTAAGTTAAAATTGATTTTAGTTAAAATTGTCCCTAAAATAGTTTTGTGAAACGCCACTATTTTAAGTTAAGATAAAATTTTACCTTACAATATTATTTCAGTGGATTTTATCTAAAATGCTTAAAATCGTTTTGTGAAACGCATCAATCTCTTAAGATACGATGGAATTTTAGTTTAAGACGATTAAGGAGATTGAAGTTTTTGTGAAACAGGGCCCAGTTATTGTAAAATACACAGGGCTGCTTAATTAATTTCTTCGCGTGAATACAATAAACGATAGAGGCAATCTACGACGTTATCGATATGTAAAGTATTGGTTGATTTTACTTATCATAAGACACATGAATCCCTCAAAAGAATCAGCACAAGGGGACGGGCGAGCGTCTTCGTTATACAGTGGTAATGTTATCAGAATTCCAGTGCCAACGTTCGCTTAGAAATACATTATGTAAGATTTAGATAAAGAGCTGACAGTTGTTGCTATAGTTCAAAAACAGATAATGAAAATTGAATATATTGAAAATTTCATTCAAATTACTTTATTCTGATCGAAGGTATGTGTGTTTGACGATGTCTAAAATAGCGTAGATTATTTATTATCGTAGCAACGGTACTTTATAATAGAGACTTACCCATTTTATCGTTAGATTTTTGTATTTCTCGGGTTTTCCAGTCCATTTAAATCTCGGCCATCCGATGTTCTAGAAAGTTGAATATTGGATTGGCATGCGCATAAATGCCCCAAGAATGGTTTATATAACATTTAAAGCTAAAATAAGACAAGTAGATGTAGCTCTTACATAAGGTATCTTTAACAGTAGCTGTAAAATATAGGACAGGGAATACTTAATGGGTTTCTTAGTTAATCACAATTTTGGATGAATTTAATTTTCATATCTCCGAACAATTCTTATTAAGTATTAAAATCTATTGTCTGGTAATTTAAGGTTCCTGGTAACTGGCTCATTATTCTCAACAAAAACTCAGCTGGTTTCTTCCTTCAGAAGACACAGACATCTTTTCTGTTTTTCTCTCGGGTAACTGCCCAGAACAAACGTAAGTTTAAATTAATTCATTGTCTTCTAATGTTTCTTATCTACCCACGGGATCGCTCTACAAAGTTAAATACAAATTAGACTAGCTGGTTCATTGACATTGTCTGGTATTAAATACAGCGTCCCCTGTTTATAATTCTTTACGCCTCATCAACCTGATTCAGACTTTGATTAAATTTTCCTTATCGAAATCACACCATCAGTTTTGACTGTATCAGCGTTTCTGTTATTATCGGCTAAGCGTCAAGGTTTCAGAGACAGAATTTATGACCAAATCGGAAAAGTTTTGATATAACTATCGCAAAATTTAAACGAGCAGACTCAAGTCATCGACATCTCGTGTCCATCTTTAAGTCAAATTTGTTTCCATGGAAACACAAAAATGGTTTAATTAGTAAATGGAATAACTACATAATAGGTTAATGTGTATACAAAGTTTCATGAACATATAATGAGATACGCTCCGGAAAGATAATCGGAGGTCGTTTTAATATATCTTCCTAAATTCATTCGGCTCGGACAATTGGGAATTCTCATAGGACGTTCCGGGTCATATTTTAACGTGATATCTTAGGAACGGGTTATAAGATATGATCAAGAGTGCAAAATTGTCAAATCCGAGAAATTTCTAATTAGCAAAAGGAGAGAGAGAGAGAGAGAGAGAGAAAGAGAGAGAGATGGGGTTTAACGTCCACTCGACACAAACTAGGTCATTTCGAGACTAACACATGGTTCAATTTTATTTCTACAATTCGCTTGCGCGTATGGGTCTTTAGCAGTGGGAGGAAAGCGGAGGACCGGGAGAAAACCCACGAGGTTTGACGGGCGACCCTACTCCTTGTCACGTACAACCGGGGATTCGAAACCACGCCAGTTGACTCAATGACTAGTCTTGTGATACAGCGCGCACGTGCTAACCATTCGACCATCCAACCCCCCAATTAGCGAAAGGCACAACTAGCGTAATCGGTTGATGTTTGTTCAACGTTTCATGAAAATATCTTGTTCGCTCCGGAAACAAACTCTGATCTTATGTTAAAATTTCTCCTGAAATTCGTTCTTCTCATCATAATTATTTTGAAAGAACGGATATCCAGACAAATTTATTTCTAGAGTATTTATTTTCTGTCAAAACATTTTATGTTTAATTCGGAAATATAACCCAAGGGAATGAATTTTGTTTATTAAACAAATACCAATAGGACCGAAAGCAGTAATCTTTTCACTAATCTAAATTAGAATTTGTGATAAATTATAAACACACCAGGTATATTAGAGAAGATGCACGTACATCAACATTCGTATACCCTGCAATAAGGTTTGGGTTGATATAAATATAATTTATCCCAAAATGAAATGGGGTTTAACGTCGTACTATTCTGCTCCGACTGGGATAATGAAGATGTGCAAACGCCATACAGTGTACCATGAGGGCCTACTCTTATATCGAATTCCAACTGCCAAGGGATCTTTTACGTGCACGCAACTGTATACACGGGACCTCGGTTTTTCGTCTCATCCGAATGACTAGACATCTGTCCTTGTCAGACTCAACAATTTATCCATCGATTATGCCGCTAACCTGTAGGTACTGGGTTCGACCCAGGTGGATGGGAGGAATAACCGAGGTCCCGTGTATACGTTGGTTTGCACGTAATGGAGCTCTTGACAGCTGGAAATCGAAATAAGAATATATGCCGTAGTCCATGAAACACGGAAATAACCACTTCAGGATTCCTTGAAGAGTTTCTTTAAACATACCTAGCGATTTCGGGCAATTGCATTCCTTACGACCCGACTATGCGGAAAGTCGAGAAGCTAATGTGAGACGTAATCGCCAGCTAATTAACCGGAACCCAGGGAACCTACTGCGTTAACACGTCGGGTTGGTGTTGTTTATGTTATAAGATATTTGTTTTATGTTTGTTTGAAAACTGTGTCAGAATTAATGAGGCCAGTTACCTCCATCAACGTTTAAAATACCTATATCTAACATCAAAAGCCGTTTGGAATTTGTGATCATGTTCTAGGCGATAAACAGTTTCAAGGTGTACTTAAAGGGACCATCCCGATTTTAACAGAGTCTCAGACATGAAAGTCTATTTACGTATGAAATTTAAACGGCAAAATTTAGAGGAATGGTTTATTTACCTTGCCTGGAAATTTCAGCTCAAAATTTTGAGTAGTTTGGACGTGAACTTCAAAACCGCTTATTCGGACACGTAACCTTTTTAAGATTTCGCGTCAATTTTTTCGTTGGGTGACCTGATAATCTATTACCGCTCCTTTAAAGGTCAAAACAGAGCGTTATATGTGCTGTACTTGATAGCGAACGGTAAATTGCACCTACACGTTATTAATAAAATATCCTGACACCGTATAATACAGTTTAATTTGTTTGAAAACGTATCACGTATATTGAGTTAGTTGCTCTGCCCTAAGTTAAAGATTTTAAAGTCTTTTTACACAAAATTAAGCAGTTTTATTCTCTTCTTTGATTGGCATTTAGTAATTGAACATATTAACACAGGGTACAATTTTATGGATACAAAATTACTGAGTTTGATACTAAGTTTCGACGAGGATACTTTCGTTTTTATCAAGTGATACAAATATGTGAATTGTTCTCCGAAATATAATCGAGATTGTCCCTTTAAAAATGTCATACTAAATGGTTTTGTCTCAGTCGTACGTTCGTCTGATTAAAGGAGCTAATATTGCTGTTGTTTACTACAATTTTAACGTCTAATGCATTATAATATGATATTACTTTTCGTAGGGTGCTAGATTTACGTCCTTTATTTAAGGCAAAATAACCATGTTATTTCGATTAGTGCTGAGATTAAGCGGAATTTGATTTGTTTGCTTATTTTTTTTTATTTTAGGAACACACATTCGAGCAATTGGCTTTATCTATGGACGTAAAATTTGAAACAAAGATATTTTCAATGAACACAGGCCGAATAGTCTTATCATTAACTGTTTAACCCGCAACACATTAAAGACCCAGAATTCCAAACTGAAGAGTACATATAGACTTTCAATATATGCACAGAAAAATATAGTCTAGCCAAATCGGTTCAAAAATAATTAAAATTGACATATAGTAAAGTTATATCAATGTCTCTAATGGTTTCCCTATTCCTTTTATGTCTTGTAATGGTGGTGTCACGGTGGCTCAGTGAGTAAGACACTGAGTCAGAAACCAGAAGTTGCTGGGTTCGATCCGTGATTACACTGCATGGCTTGTTTCCCCGTGTCACTGCTGCAGGACGTCTACAAACCGAGGCGTGGGGTTTTTTTACATTACATTAGTGAATAGACAACGACCCCCTACCAACCTCTCTGTTAAAGGTACGAAGATATAGAGAATTTCCTACGAGTCTTTTTTGATATCAAAAAATATCAACACAAGTCGATACAGAGCCGAGTGTTTTTTTCCTTTATCGACGAGTATTGATATTTTTTTGATATCAAAAAAGACGAGTAGGAGATTTTATTTATCACCCAATCCCTTCTTACATGCACAAATAAATAAATATAATTCTTTGCTGTAGATTTCATTTTTACTGAACCTGATTACATTACGACGTAGTGATACATCATTTTTTGACAGCAATTCAACCATTGCAAAGTTCTTTATATTGACCCAGTGTTTCAATCAAGGTCAATTAAATAACAATAGTTCATTTTTAATATAAAAAAAAGTTACTTTTAATAAGTAAGAAGATATCACAGTAGATTATGAAATATATCACACAAGCGATATCTACTGTAGAATGTATTATTGGGTGATAAAAACTATTTTCTTTCCTCCATCCAAATCAAATTGCATGCATGTCAGTGATGACAGATGATCTGCTGAAATCTGATACTAGATAAATATGTCAATATCTGATTATAAAACACAATACGCTATATCTTTAATTACACCAGGATAAATTTAAACAGTTTTCACACGGTTTATCCTAATACATCATTATCAATTTTCTGTTGTTTTCCTCCCTGGTGCTTCTCTTATTCCAAACGTTATATTAGATTATTAAAGGGAGAGAGAGAGAGAGAGAGAGAGAGAGGGGGGGGGGCAATAATTACCAGTGGTAGGAAACCGGAGGAACCGGAGAAAACCCACGAGGTTGGACAGGGGACCCTACTCCTTGTCACGTAACCACGCCAGTTGACTAAATGACAGACCTTATGACGTAACCATTTGGCCATCCAACGAAATTTGCAATGGACATTAGTTAACGGTTGTTAGTCGGATCAAACAGGCTGTGGTTAGGGTTAAAACCTTTTGTGGTCGAAACGTGGTACATTTCGAGAATATACGGTAGTTTGGGGTTCACATCGAAGTTGAATGTAATTCTCGTAGCATCAATCCTCTTAAAAGATTAATCCACTCTCTTCACTTTACATGGAAAATCTATTTGTTCAGGCCGGCTCAATTTTTGTCAAAGTCGTTGAGATGTTAATAAGGTTAGGGTACGTGATTATTAGCGAGATTGTAGGTTAGGGTAAGTATTGGGGCTAGGTCCGGGGTTAGGGCTAGGGTTGGGATTATCACAGGTAGACATTTTAACTTGAAAGCGCGAGACTTGGTATTCGCGACGATCGAGGAATCTGATAGGCTCACAAGTTGGGCTTGTACCCAATCGAAATTAGTGCCGCAATATGCAGGGTATTACGTGAAGGCCTTGATAAGATGT
Source organism: Patella vulgata (assembly GCF_932274485.2). Taxonomy (NCBI): domain Eukaryota; kingdom Metazoa; phylum Mollusca; class Gastropoda; family Patellidae; genus Patella; species Patella vulgata. Next base: position 14,289,688 of record NC_065886.2, on the reverse strand, counting down.
ACGTATATAGTTAGAGCGATATCAAGCCTTCTATTGAAAAAGAATATGTCGGAACAGTCTCATCGTAATGAACGGGCGTTGAGGTTAGACTTTGGTATAAACATTTCACATGCAAGTTTAATTTAATTCTCCTGGTGTGTTATTCTCTTCATAGCATAATATATCGGGCCATTCTCATCGTAATGGTCGGGCGTTGGGTAAGACTTTGGTATAAACATTTCACATGGAAGTTGAATATATAGTATATTCTTCTCACAGGGTAAGGAGTTGATGAAACGTTAAGCCCCATTCTGATCACTTCAATCGAAATCAACACATTAACAACATTAACAATGGCGGTGACATTTGAAAATGGCCAACGCACCTTAATTAATTGATTTCCTTTCCACGCTTCGTTACAAATGTTTCTCATTATTGGATACCTAAGATGGATAACATTTTCCAATAATTTATGACATTTGAAACAGCACAATGAATGATATATGTTTTCTTGTTAGCACTGTTAGGCTATTCTTAGTGGGGTCTGTTTCCTTTTCGACGAATTTATAGTTAATAGAAACGTCTTACTTAATATAAAAAGCAAAATATATGCGCAATAAAACAGCTCCTGTAGACGTTTAATTAAGAACACGTCTCTTATATAAACGAATTTCTGACGATGGTTTTTTATGCTCAAGTGATACATCTTTTAATAAGTCCAATCGGATTTAGATAATGAAGTAGGATCCATGCAGGATATTTTGTGTGCCAATAAAGGAAGTTAGAAGTATTAATATGGTAATAATCGATAGTATTAGTAGACCAATTGTGGGCTCCAACTTAGATTTTGTATAAGATTTCAGTTATCTTTTAATTATGTATACGGGTTTTGTTTCGAGACGACATAAATTGCCTCTCTTTGTACGCACGCTTAAAGGGCGTATAACTCTATTCTTTGGAATCTTAAAATAAATTATATGAAAATGGGTCAAAACATTTAATATAAATGAAAATAAACTGATTTACATACAACTTTTTAAATTTCTATTGTTTAAATCAGTTTTATGCGGTGAAATGTGTGAAATACATATCGAATAACAGTCGTTTGTGCCTTGTTAGTCCAGTCTACCTCTTCTTCTTTTTGCCGTTTGTGGGTCAGCCATTTTAATTACAGCCGCGTTGACTTGTGGAGGTATTTTGCTTTGATGATCAAGCCTGTTCGTTACAACTGGCGCTCGAGTCCATAGAGAACCCGACGTTGGGAGCTGCTTTGCATGCTCACTGTGTCTTAAACATTGGATATCAGAGCTCATATTTTTGTGGTGATATTGATTGAAAGCGGCCAAAAATTGAATTTTAATGTCAATATTTTTAAATGGTTAATATTTAGTTAGAGCTATACGCCGTTTAACTGTATAACCCACCGTGTCGTCAAATGATTATATTTCGCACAAATTGCAGATATTTGAGGAACTCAAAAATTCTTTCAAATTCTGTTAAAAGTGTGTTGATGCGATTAAGACAGGAACATCTTCTGTCATATGGTAGCAATACAACCTATGTTTGATTTAGTGTTGAAAACATATCGATGCGATGATCTAAACTGTTGAATGGTTTTTGCGTCTCTACGGGTGGTTTTAAATGTGTTTATACTTGGCCGCGAGAGGCGTACCGATAAAATTAAAGCAATTGCACCGTTTACATTGCCTAATGCCTCCGTCTTTACTGTGCTGCTGCGACCGTACGGCGACCAGAAAATGCACAAACGTGAACACAACGCGAGACAATGTCCCAAAAAATCACAAACTTGAAAAAGTCGGGTTCTTACCGCGACCTGTGCGATTATACCGCGTTCTCAAAACGTTCTCAAAACAATGGCCGTGACTCGGCGATCATTGGCGACCATGGAGACCATAGCACGATAGCTGGTGTTTCCACCACGCTCATGGCGATCTTGACGCGCTCTGAGACCATAGCCCGTCGCCGTAGCAGCGCAGTAAGGACGCCACCCCGGTCTGACGTGGGTATTACCATAACTACGAAAATTTAACCGTGTCGTTACGATAACGGTTCCGTGATCACCTCACTTCTGTGGTCCAGATTAGAATGGATGTCAGTACGGAACGCTGAAGTTTGACTCGTTTATACTACAAAACAAAACCGTTGCGTTCTCAGGTGCGTTCCTGGCACGCTTAAACTTTTAAAATGTAAACGGGGCACTGCACCTTTCGAGTTTACTGACCGTTAAGTGTACTATTAAGGTTAAGTTGGTTTTAAGGACCTGGCAGTTCGGTGGTGCGGAGGGGGTGGTGGGCACACAGAAATCGAGGTGGAGGTGGGGAGGAGAAGAAGGAAAGGTTTTCGCTTTGGGAGTTTGTTTAGGCTGTCATGAATACCGACAGATAGAAATTAGCGATCACCGTCTTCATTAGTCCAGTCGGTGCAAAACAGTAGGACATCAAACCCCATTTCATATCATTTCAACTAATTCTGATCATTGATCAACTGAACAGATTCTACAACATGGACACGCGATATGAAAAATAGATATCGGACGTGATTTATCATTTCGTATTTTATTCCAGCATTAAAAAAAAACTAAACCAATCACAACAATTTCATGTCTTGTCAATTTCAAAACGATGTGCACTTTTTTTTCATATTATTTTTGTAAAATCAAATTTATTTTCGTGTGTATGCATTGCATATAAATGGATTTCTTTCGACATTAATTACAATACTACTTTTCTATAGCCTCTATCCGTGTTAAAATAAACCCCTACCTAATATCATTTTCACAACAATGCGCAATAACCTCGTTTTTCTCACTGTATTAATAAATTATATTTTCAATACCCGACATGGATTTTGCAATGTAAAAGTGGCAACTCTATGTAGAGATTAATGACTACACAAGAGAGGGAGAGAGAGAAGAGAGAGAGAGGGAGAGAGAGGTGGGGGTTAACGTCCACTCGACACAAAGTAGGACATTTCGGGACTAACATATGGTTCAATTTTATTTCAATAATTCGCAAGCGCGTAGGGTCTTTAGCAGGGAGAGGAAAACGGAGGACCTGGAGAAAACCCACAAAGTTGGACAGGCGACCCTACTACTTGTCACGCATAACCGGGGAATCGAAACCACGGCAGTTGACTCAATGACAGTCCTTATGTTACAGCGCGCACGCGCTAACCATTCGGCCATCCAACCCCCTAATGAATACAAACCTTGTGTGTTAAATAGATGTAATGTATGGGAATTCAAATCGTCGGGTATAGTCATACGAGACATATTTAATCAAAAACTCAGTTCATATAACTCGATTTATTTATAAATGGCTTGATTGGCATTTAATAATTGAATAGTAACATACTAATAACTATAATAATAATACGGAATAACAATTACTGGTTTATTAAAGAAACCTTAGTTAAAGCGAGAATTTCAAATTTTCTAAGAAAGTCAAAACATAATTATTTCTATGTCTTTTGCTCAATAGGTTATCAAATCACTATTTTACGATCATAGGCATTATTTCCCACCCTTAAAAATCTATGACACAGGAAATAACAACACAATTACCTCCCCTGTTTTGCTATTGACAACATGGGGCAGCCATTTTCCAACGTTGGAATTTGAAGTTAAAAATGATATTTTTGCCAATTTCTCAGCTGGCAATAGCGAATTATAAGATTAATAGGATTATTCTTTAACAACGTAGGACTGTTTATGGATACCATCTATTTTAAGGCTTTATTTTAATACATTTTAAAAATATAACTTGAAAATTTGCAATTGCAACTTTAAGATTTTAATAAAGTGTTGGTCATTCTTGATATAACAGTTCAAAAACAGATGATAAAAAAGGTAAATTTCAGTTAAATTGTTGAAAGTTTGGACTGGAAATAAACATCAACTGTCTCCGCAACTTCATGGAGAATTACCGATCGTTTGATTGACGGATAAATCCGCCATTTATATTCTTGATTATCAAGTATCATTATCAATGCCTACGGTACCCTCGATTGTCAGTCCTTTCATCGGCAGTCTCCAGTAGTGTCGTCATTGAATTATTAAATCCAAGATGCTTCCAAGCCATCCGAGGGTATAGAAGGTATAGAGAGTTGATTTTGGGCTTATTATGCAAATAAAGGTCTAATTAACAGTTTCTATAACATCTGAAGCCTATTGCAGATTTAGGTCTTAACTAACGTATCTTTAATATGCAGCGTTTTAACGATGGTACAAGCAGATGATAACATATCCTGGTAGGTTGTGGGTTTACGTCTACTTCCACAATAGTTATATCAAGGATACATTCCTTCGTTCTTGGTGCTTAACGCCGGCTTCCACCTAGGACGATACCGCGGTTTATATCCATATATGAATAAGCGATGGTAATAAGGTGCGTTCTACCTCGAGTAATAAAATTGTCTGTTAATTAGTAGAATTTATTAATATACTAGCGGATGACCTTAATTGTGGCTATAACTCGAAACCGGAAACGGGAGGCCAACGCCTCTTAGCCTATATTACTCCCCGGTCCGAGCCACCTCTTTACCCCAATGTTCAGCCTCGGGACAGCTCTAGTGTAGCCACCAACCCTGAACAGACAAACGACAGTCACAAATATTAGTATAAATAGATAAGTAGGTTAGGGGGGGTTGGATGGCTGAATGGTTAGCACGCGCGCGCTGTATCATACGGTCTGTCATTGAGTCAACTGGCGGGGTTTCGATTCCCCGGTTGTACGTGACAAGGAGTAGGGTCGCCTGTCGGTTTTCTCCGGGTCCTCCGGTTTCCTCCCACAGCTAAAGACCCCTACGCGCAAGCGAATTATTGAAATAAAAAAATTCAACCATGTGTTAGTCCCGAAATGACCTAGTTTGTGTCAAGTGGACGTTAAACCCCATCTCTCTCTCTCTCTCTCTCTCTCTTTCTCTCTAAGTAAGTTTTTTCTCTTCGTATAGTTGCTTTCGGACGTCAGTGTGAAATATATAACTATTATTCTGTGAAATCCTCTTGATTGGAAGCAGACGTGAAGCCTGGTATCAAGGTCAAGTTCAAGGAAGTGATATATGTTGTTTTAGAAATGGCGAATCTTGCGACTCAGTGGGTAAGGACTCGTGTTTGATCCTGGGGTTGGCTGAGAGAGTTCATCGTGATTTCTCATTGTGGTTTCTCCTTGTCAGTGGCACAGGACGGAGGATTAAGCAAGGAACAATGTCTAGTCGTTTGGACGAGACGATAAACCGTATACACGTAATTTGTCCAGGTAAAGTTTCCTTCATAGCACACTGGGCGTCTTCATTATCCCGATTGCTACATACAGGTAGGACTCCAACCTCGTAGGTTTTCTCCGGGTCCTCCGGTTTCCTCCCACTGCTAAAGACCCCTACGCGCAAGCGAATTATTGAAATGGGATTGAAACATGTTAGTTCCGAAATGACCCACTTTGTGTCGAGTGGACGTTAAACCCCATATCTCTCTCTAGACAAGTAGGACGTCAAACTCGTTTTCATTTTATCTCTAACAATGGTATGACATCATGGAAATTTTATTCTGACTCCAAGAAAACCATCTTTGTATTTCTGGAATAATTTATGCCAATGAAGTCAACGTTACCATGTCATCAATCAGAGTGTACATGCGCATATCAAATTTAATTCCTCAATCCCTGAAGGACATTCAGTCATCTGCGGAAAGCGGATTACGAAGAGATTTTCATACATGTTTTTATCTTGTCAGTATTTTCCATGACCTCACTGTCAGCATTAAAATAAATCACTGTTGGGCTAAATAATCAATTTAATCCTAAATACTCAAAATAAGGCAAAACAACCTGGAATAAAAATCGCGCATAAAAAATCGTATGAAACAAAAATTTACTAATGCATACTTAAAAGGGCATTACCTTATTGATTTGGGTGGAATTTGGCCGTTTTGGTTTGAATAGATTTGATGTATTTATTTGGTTTGGAAGATGGTCATTTTTAAATTAGTGGATGGGCATTTCAACTGGGATGTTTCAGCCTCTGGCGTTTTGGTTTAGGATGTTTCGACCAAAGATGTTTTGGCCATAATCACGAACAAAGAAATTGCTTGTTCGACAAACGCATCCAACTGTTTGGAGCAGAATGTGACAGTGTATGAAAATAGATTAAAACATCACTGTCAGGACTTTTTAGATGGGAATAAATCATCCCAGAATTCCTTAGATGAGTCAACTACATCATGGGGGTTGAGTAGCCTAATAGTTGAATGTTTTTAAATGTATATCAGAGCAATATGAAAACCAAAGCATCACTGTCCTAACTTTATTACATTATGCCAAAACGCCCGACACTTCGTTCAAATATTATAATCTTATTAGATCAATCATGGTCGGAACTTTAATCGCGTGTTCTAGTGCCAGTTCAAATCAAAACTAGACGAACTTCCTGTTTAATGGAACCATGGTGTGTCCCCACTGCCGTTCACAAATTCTGATCTATTGGGCATTTACAGCCATTTTGGGTGGACGGACAAGATACTTCTACATCGGCTCTATTGACGAATAGCACACAGTACTTTCCTCGTTGTTGGGTAACCTATGAGTGTAAAGAGACCCCGACGAATAGGAGACGAAAATACAGCACAATTAGTATTACTATATCTGTCTAACCAATTTAAAGATGGCGGCGTGATATCAATAGAAACTAATGTAAAATGAGAATGGCCATATTCTTTAAATTGTAATTGAACTGATCAATTTAAACAGGCATTTTGCAAGAACTAAATCTGCCGATCGCAGGTCTTTCTTTGGGCCTTATTATTAATTAGACGTTTTCCTTAAAAGTAAGTTACCAAGAGAAATAATCAACCCCCGATGCCATCGGATGCTCTACATTGTCAACAGATTTAAATACAATTTGCCATTAATGATTTAATTTACAAATGGATAATCGAGACTTTGTTTATTATTATAACAACGGTAGCCATGACCATTAAGGCTACACTCTGATCTTCTCGTAACGGCGATAACTCGGGTCCGAGTAAATTAATTTGACGGAAAATTTTCAACATATCGATTGTTTAACTGTTAAAGCGAAAACTACCGACTCTTTCTAATCTTACATAATGTCCCTTTAAATTACAATGGTTTTTTTCGTTCATTAAAATAAAATTGCCTTTGCTTGTCTATGGTGTTTTAAAACCCATATTTAACCTGTATTCTAGCATGTCTGGCTTTAACCGTTACGGAATAACTCATCAGAGTTACGACACGGTGCACTAAATCTGGACGTAAGCCAAATAGATCCTGTCTCTTTAAAAGTTACATTTACAGTAGATCGATCAACGGTTACGTAAACTCTGATTTCCTTTAAAGACTTTTTTTTTAAATCCAAGAAAAATGAGATTTAAACTAGTGATGAATCCAGATGCCAATATCTAGCTCGGTTCTCGTAAATTACGTCGTTTCTAACATTGTTATATTGTCGGTATTTAAGAAGAATTATTGGGGTTTATCTTTGGCAACATAAATAATTGTCATGGTAAAAATCGACCCACTGAACTCTTTTGTAACCCCAGTATCATTAGCAGGTCATTAAAAACTCATTATACTTGTTCTAGTATTAAAACTAGTGTGATGTTTTACTAACGTAATAAAAGAAACACCAATACAGTTCTAGACAATATTGAACATTACATAATGTATTTGTACTCCAGTAGCCCACCGCACTTATTCCCCTAAAACCCACCCACTCGTTTAGTTGTAGGGCCCATCCATTTAGAGCCATTTTGTTTTTACGTAATGTATTTATGCTTCATTTCTGTTTAAATATCGAACATTATATAGTGTATTTATACTCCAGTACCTCACTTATTCCTGCAACCCTATAACTATAAGCCACCCCACTCATTACGTTGTAAGCCTATCTAAATCGAACATTACGTAATGTATTTGTACTCCAGTTCCACATGGTTCTATTAAAATATCGAACATTACGTAACGTATTTGTACTCCAGTTCCACAGTTCAGTATAACACCCCCCCCCCCGCACCTCTTATTTCGTTGTACGCCTATCCATTAATACGTAATGCAATTTATTGTACTTCACTACCAGTGTTGCTGAGGGACGTCATCTGTCATGGTGTACAAGGCTATTTTTATTTCCGACGTCCCTTACAAACCATCTTAAAATCAATCCCAACATCGTATTTCTGTCAGATTACGAAAGGCTCCAAACTATAAATAATGCCAGCACTTTGTGTAATACTCGGAACAGATGATTGGTATCTAATAGGGGATTATCTCCTTTTAATCCCAACACATATAAAACCACTTTCAACACTGTAACCGGCTTATCCACTGATTTCCCCTATCAATTAAAGTCATGGGAGATAACTCACAATAACTATGGAGGATTTCCTGTGAAAGGAAAACTGCCATCGGTGATTGGATTGCTCAGGTCGATTTCCTGCTGAACACTTAAATGCTATCTAATTTAATCGATGGTACAAGATGCTATTCTTCGCTCGACTAAGCCACTTACCAAACAGAATTATGCCATCTAATAGCGTTATTTTCTCTTACAGAGACTCCTTTAACGGCGACTCTGTTATTCCATTTTACGGAAATTGATATCGAATTTGGTTTAATAGTCCTCAGCTTAAAGTTAATTTTCCTTGTTAGATTTCGACATATAAGCTCAGGGGGGTAGGTAAATGTATAAAAATAACCTAATTGATTGAGTTAGATTTCAGTAAACGATTAACCCAGATTACTTTGACTTACAAATTGAACTGAATTAACACCTTTCAGTGTTTGAAGTGAAAATATACGTTATAGCCGGCGAAAAAAATACCATAAGAAATCACATATTATTTACAGCAAGTCTGTAATAGCATGAATGAAAAATAAAACTGTGCAATCACAAGTTACTTACAAAAATTGTGGAGGTGTTAGTTTGTTTTTTTTAGATTATCATGACATATTGTTTATAATTTCTTTTATTGAAATAAAACACATGCCATCACAAACGGAGATAACATAGATTGATAATAGGAAAATCGCTAAGTGTTTCAAAAATTTGGTTTAAATTGTGTAATTGATTTACCGAAGTGTCTCGGGGGTGGCCGAGGGGATGGCCGATTGGTTAGCACGTGCGCGCTGTATCACAAAGCCTGTCATTGAGTCAACTGGTGTGGTTTCGAATCCCTGGTTGTACGTGACAAGGAGTAGGATCGCCTGTCCAACCTCGTGGGTTTTCTCCGGGTCCTCCGGTTTCCTCCCACTGCTAAAGACCCCTACGCGCAAGCGAATTATTAAAATAAAATTAAACCCTATGTTAGTCCCGAATTGATCTAGTTTGTGTCGAGAGAACGTTAAACTCTCTCTCTCTCTCTCTCTCTCTCTCTCTCTTGCTCAATAGAGCTAGTAAACGTAAAATTAATACTAGTTGTTTTTACTATTGACTCGTCATAAATTGTAAATGAAATGAAATGGGGTTTAACATCCTACTGTTCTGCTCCGAACTGGGCTAATGAAAACGGGCATACGTCATACAGTGTGCTATAAGGGAAATTTTGCCCGGACAGCGGCACTACGGCCTACTCTTATATCAAATCCCAACTGCCAAGGGATCTTTTACGTGTACGCAAATGTGTACACGGGACCTCGGTTTTTCGTCCCATCTGAACAGTAGACAGCTGTTCTTGTCAGGTCCTCCGTCCTGCACCACTGACAAGGGGGAACCAAGCCGGGAAATCTGGATGAACTTTCTCGGCCAATGCAGGGATCAAACATAAATTTTAACGATTTCTGGTAATATTAGAATATACAATATACCTTACATAAAGCTCTATGGAAGGACTATCCCCCGCGGCCATTATACATGGAGAATACCATATCATTTTTCCAATAATAATTCAAGCTCATGGTTTCATTTATTGCAACATCTTTGATAAATATCTTATATGAATATTCACGTAGCTGACCTTTTGCCATATTTTCATATTATAAGTTGCACTTAGTAACCCCGATTCTATTTTGCGCTAATTTTTAAAAAATATTGTAGCCCCTCGTTACCTCATAAGCGTTAAATGACTTACAGGCATCTCCTTAGCATGAGTTAATATCCATATGCATTTAGCTTATCTTAGAGACGCACAATTACGCCTAGGTATTGTCACTCAACCGTGTCGCCGTTTCCTATAGCGATAAAAGAATCAATGAAGGACTATATACGCTCGATTTAGTGCTCATAGAGTAATCAGTCTTTATAGAATTACTCAAGCGCTTCTGGTACTAATTGAGTATGTCATGGTGGCTTTAAAAATGAATTAAAACAATCGAATTAACAGTTACAAGCACTCAATGTATTTTAGTCCGCTAATTTATCCTGGGTTATTCCGGTTATTTGAAAGAAGAGTCGAATACTGCGAACGTCTTCCACCCTTCCTCATAAATCGAATTCCTGGAATATTCCAATTAGTTCAGATGGTCGACCATTAAGGAAATCATTAAACAGGAACCTATTTAAATGGAACCGATTTAAAACAAATTAGTTCGCAATTTATTTACACGACCACAAAACAAAATAAGTAAAATCGATTGGCACTTGTTGGTTGTTTTTTAAGAAGTTTAAAAAGCTGGTTTAAGTCGATACGTTTGTTTTATGCGTTTAAGTAGTCTGTAAATAGTAAAATAGCCGAGCACCCAGTAATAACACCGGATCGATTAAACATTGGAAGTGTCAGAAAGCAATTTGAGTTTTATATTATTATGGAAACTCATCTTTGATCAATATTTGTTTTGCTGTGTATAAAACTTTAATATCGATTTTTATACGAAACTGCATTTAATATTCTTAAAACCAAATAGATCATCGATATTTTATGTTAACGTAAAAAAAAATCCCAACAAATTGATTTATATATCAATATTATGGCCGCCTACCGTTTGCCAAATTTCTCCCGGATACGTAATTTAAATTTGTATATTACCAAAATAGCAATCCTTAATGTCAAATATTAAAGGGGTACAATCAACCGCGCGATTACCGACAATTTTGAAGTGAAATGACCACCAGAAAAATCTGCCATTTTCATTTTCTGTCATTCCACCATATATTGTAGGCCGTGCCGGGTTGATCCACCAGTCCACCAACATCATTCAAAACTGGTGGGCCATTATTCTGTGATTTTTCTGACACTTTAACTTCAGCGTTCCCAAAAACGCAGTTAACGTTTTGTACAGCATTAGTCCTATAATGATTTTACAATGTTTGGACGGGATGGCGCTAACCATAAAGGTGGCTTCTTGATCCGGGAGATATGCTAGAAAACACTAAATCACGTCTCATGTTTTTACAAATGTCTTGTCCCGGACATCAGAATTAATAGGTTCACGGTTCACACAGGACCGACCAGTTTAAATAACTTCAAATTCCCTGTTAGATGGTGGTTTTCCTCTCCAGCAGACAATATCCTCAGCGTTCAGTAGGCTAGAATTCGATCTTATTTAGAGTGATGTTATCATAATATAAGATCCGTTACATGTTTTCTAAAAGTGATGTTGCATTCATTTCAATATCATAACAACCCACCAGTCATGCGTACATAATGTCACAATCAATAATAACGTGCTTAAGAATACTTTGCAAGCGATTTAAGACTCTTTTCTTCCCTAACATTACATATTCATTAAATGTGGATATAATATAAACATACAACATTTAATTATTAGATCTGAAAACAATCCGAAACTTTCATAAATCCAATCTCCCCAAACATTTTCCCAGTGTGGGTTCTTCTTGTCAGTAGGGCCTGATAAGGATGTGAAATGAAATGGGATTTAAAGTAGCTAAGTCTCTAACTCATTATCATCTAAAGTCTTAAACGTTGAAAACGCGAATTATTTGTCAATTCAAACAAACATTGATTTTGTGATCTTACCGGGAAAAGGTAGGTTTCTGATATCCAATATTTAAGACAAAATAAACATTTTACTATTGGTACACGAATCGTGTACCATAGTGCGTTTCAGCGTCATTCGTAACAAGTGACCAGAAAGAACGTGGCTAGACATATTCCACATCTCATGTCAAACGGTACGCCATATCCTATCTGGAGAGCATGCGCAATAGAAATTGCAAATCGGTTGAGACTCATGCCGTATTTCGCTGGACGTAACTGATTTGAAATTAGAGTCAAAACGGAAACAGTTGAATGTAAATCAGTTTATATACCATCAGATTACATTATTATATGCGTTGCGACCCATTTGGGTCAATTTCTAGGTTCCAAATATTAGCGATTTAACTCCTTTAACGTCGAACAGTTCTGCCCCGACTGGCCTACGCCATACAGTGTGAAGTAAATCCGATTAGCCACCATATCATGCAAAAGAATAGATTTGTCAAAGTTTCCTATGAATATAATTCAAAGTCTTAAAATTGAGCTGTCAAGAAAAGCGAATCTTCAGCATATATCGTGGGGAAATTTTCCTTAGCAATCAAACACGACATATGAAATATCGTAATAGCAGAATTAAAGTGCTTGATAACGATAAGAGGATACTTGTCGAAACGTCGTGCTATTAGAATAAAACCAGTGATTGTTTCCCATAAAAATTGTGTTCTGTTAGAATTAAAGTAGATGGATTACTTTTTAACTCTACAGAGACCTACTTATTCAATGAATAGAGAACTCCGAATGTAAATATTAGATCTTGTACAGTGTCGGGTTGGCTATAGGATGGGCTAAAGAGAACCTGACACGTAAAAGAACCATTGGAATTCGATACAAATGTAGACCATAGCGCCGCTGTTCGGGCAAAATTTCTCCTCATAGCAGACCGTATGGCGTATGTCCGTCTTCATTAGCCTAGATGGGGCAGAACAGTAGGACATTAAATCCCATTTCATTTTATTTTTCAAGAGAATCCCGAGACAGAAATTTTAACAGATTAAACAGGATTGACAAATTGCAAATGGTTGAACCGTTGCCAGCGTTGTTCGTACCAGAAGTGTATTATATTTTTTTTAAATTACTTTCTTTGCTTACGGAATCAGCCGCCGACGGCCGCAGCTTCAGGAAGCTCTCTGGAAACCAAGCTGTTGGTGTAGGAGTAGGCACCGCTGTCTGGGCAAAATGTACCACATAGCACACTGCATCCCGGTTGGCGCAGATAATATTAGTTTCGCGGTATAATTTCTTCCAGACGTCTGTGTAACAAAGACGTCTGCAAACGCCATAATGTTGCTGTCAATTAGAAGAACTGTATTTGACAGGAAAGGTCAACACATCGGCTTCTTCCATGGGCACCAGTAATTCAATTACCAAGCTGTCAAATTCTTTGATGAATTGGATTTTGTCTTTGCAATATTTATGTTCTAAATATAACATGGTTGAAATGAACTGGTGATAACTGATTAAATTGTAACTTGATAATGACTTCTACCGATTAACCATTTGAATTTGTAATGACTTTAGAAACTATCTGCTGATGATAACATCTGTTTCGTCTTCAGCAATTTGTATTCATTTGTTTCGAGTTAAACCTGATTATGCATGAGGTTTTTTTAGACGTTGGGAGACAAAGCTTGTCACAATAGTCATTCGTCTATGCATTCTAATTCGCAACATGGCCAGAATTTAAATAATTGTTAAAACAAGTTTGACTAGAGAGGAGTCAACATTGGCCTAGCCTATTCCCCAATCCATTTTCAAATAAAATAAAATATTATTCACAACCCCCCCCCCCCCCAAAAAAAAAAAACAACAAAAAATAAGCTTCCTGAAGTTGCGGCTATCAGCGACTGATTCCGTGCCCTTTTAACGTCTCTGTCTTGCAACTGACGGAATCTCTAAAAATAGAAACATAACATCGATCATAAAACAAATTCATTACCGTTACAAGAAAATTAAATTAGACACCCATTCAAGACGATGGACTCCTTTTCATAAAACGGAAATAATATTGACACTTAGTGAATGAAAGCATTGGTGCTGAACGTTTAGTGATTCGAAATCAAAAACACATTGAGGGTATGCATACAGAACCAATGTTTCGTTTTTTTCTCAATTTGACAATTTTCATAAAACATTTACATAAGCTTGCAACATAAAATCACACATAGAAAAATCAATAAAGAAACGAAGCATGAAGCAAATAAAATTAAAGATAGCATAATCCTAAGATGCCTTTCCAGATTATTTTGTGTAGCTAGGTATTGGGTTGGGATAATAAATAATATATATTGATTTCACTGCTTAGAATCTCGAATAGAAAATAATACTTTATGCAAAAAGCCCCGTACAAATGAGTCGATAACAAAGCCTTCGCTGAAATATTTATCAACATGTATCTAACAATGGCCGTTTACTCATAGAATATTCCCTGCTTTGTTTTGGGATTTAGGTGGCCGATTGGGATTTAGGGGGTCACTTTAGATCATAAGGTCTGTCAATGGGTCAAGCAGTGTGGTTTCGATCCCAAGCTTATACGCGACAAGAAGTAGAGTAGCTTGTCTAACCTCGTGGGTTTTCTCTGAGTCTAATCAATATCACATCGTTTTAGATAGTTGCGCATGACTAGGATAAAGAAAAGAAATACAATGAAATGGAGTTTAACGTCTTAGTGTTCTGCTCAGGCAGAGCGCTGGGGGGGGGGGGGATTTGGCCTGGACAGAAGAGCTACGATCTACTCTTATACCAAATTCCAACTGTCAAGGGTTCTTTTACGTGCACGCCGATGTGGACCCGTGACCTCGGTTTTTAGTCCCATGCGAACGGCAATACGTCGTTCCTTGTACTGACAAAAGGGAACCACGCCGTAAAATCCCGATGAACTTTTTGGTCAATACAGGGATCGACCACCGGACCGCCATCTTAGCTATAGTCAAGGTCTTACACAGTGAGCCACCGCAGCCCGAGTAGGATAAAGTCTTAACATTAATCGGTTTTATTTCCCAGAATATCAATGAGATTGTGTTCATTGCTTGATAACAGAATATTTATGTACTCATCGCTCTCTACAATCATAATAAAATTAATTCCTGGGATTTTCTTATAGTACATCAATTATCGCTTCACCTGGACTATGTCCTTGATGCCAACAAATCATATTTAATGAGTAAGAGGATTTGTCTCTCTGGATGTTATTGTCAAGGTTGAGCTCATTAGCAAGGCCACTGAATTAATAGCTTTATGATTGCTACACGACAATGCTCAAGAGCTCTTCTTTTATGGAGTGGGGATCATGGTGGGTAAGGAGCCGGCTCGCTAGCCTGGAGGTCCGGTGTTTGATCTCTGCATTAGCCGAGAAAGTCCATTTAGATTTTCCGGCGTGGTCCCCCCTCGTAAGTGATGCAGGACGGATGGCCTGACCAGGACAGTTGTCAAGTCGTTCGCATGGGACGAAAAACCGAGGTCCCGTGGACATATTCGCGTGTACGTAAAAGATTCCTTGACAGTTGGAATTCGATATAAGAGTACGCCGTAGTGCCGCTGTCCGTGCAAAATTTCCCTCATAGCACACCGTATGGCGTATGCCGTCTTCATTAGCCCAGTTCGGAGCAGAACAGTAGGACGTTAAACCCCATTTCATTCCATTTCTTTTATGGAGGTGGACCTGGCAAGGACAGTGTCTAGTCGTTCGGAAAGGACTATAAACCGATGTCTTTGTGGATTCTATTGTCAAGGTTGATCTATTAAGGCTTGGTCAGTGAATTTATAGCTTGGTGATTGTCTCACGACAATGCTCAAAGCCTCTGTTACGTTTGGCAAGGTCTTTCTGTTTCGTCATTATGGGAGTGGGTCTGGCAAGGACAGTGTCTAGTTGTTCGGATGGTATTAAAAACTGGAGTCCCGTGTACACACTGGCATGCATGTCAAAGAACACCAAGCAGTAGGTCGTGGTGCCGCTGCTCCGGCACAATTTTCCTTACAGAACGTACAATGCAGAATACGAGGACATTAAACCCTATTTCATTTCTTTGTGGAAGCCTTTTTTGGTTTCTGTAATGTGATGCTTTTTTTTTTCAAACACTATTTGTCCAATAAATACTTACATAATTTAGATATGAAATATACAAATCTAGGATTTGAAAACAAGTCGGAGCTTATATAAATTCATCTCCGATAATAAATTATTTACGAAAATTGTTTGAATTATAGAAAATTTGAATTACAATGAACAAAATGTGACCTGTAGAGTGTCCACAAAGAGACAGACAGACAGACCGACAGACCGACGGACGGACAGGGGAGACGACAATATTCGTCCACATGAAAATGTGGGCTTATAAAAATGTATACTTTCAATTGAAAATGTTTCAATATTGCATCTGGTAACTTACGTTTAAAGGAGTTAATATACAGACAAAATATTGATAGTGGGGTGATAATGATATTGTTGGCCAAGGAACCGTCTGAAAAACAATTATCCTTTCTTGTCAGTGTTTTCGGGATCTCCAGGGATTTTCGCACTTAATTTATACACTTTTTCAATCACCACCAGGATCTGGCACGCGGGGATTTCTTGTTGGTCACACTACTTCCTTGTTGGTCACGCTACTTTCTTGTTGGTCACACTACTTCCTTGTTGGTCACACTACTTCCTTGTTGGTCACGCTACTTCCTTGTTGGGTCTTACACATCCAGTCTTCGTGACGCACGTCGCCAGAGACGTATTAAATAAAAGTATATATTAACAATTCGATGTTAAGAAAGGAACGGCCATTTCGACTGACTACGTTATAATCCCTTCAAATTAGCTGGCGTCTTTATTCACTTGATATAAATATTCTAGATAATGAACAGTCTGGTGAAGTCACGTGTAAATACGGGCTAAATGATGGATGGGGTATTCATAAAGTCTGATTTAATAGAGTCTTTTAAAATCCACAGCATCAGAATTGGCCTGGATCGTCGGTACTCGGTTTGCTTAAGCGTGTCACGAAAGGCAGTCTTCATTAGTCCAGTCGGAGCAGAACAGTAGGACGTAAAACCCTATTTCTTTTCATTTCATGTGGTGTCACGAAAGATAAATATATTAGATTTTATTATCATGTCTCGATCTATCAGTACCCTGTAAATGAAATAGCCTGGATCATAAAGTCTGATTAAATAGAGTATATTAACGTATCTCGGACTCACCGCACACTGCACCTGAAATAGCATGGGTCGTGGAAGACAAATTTTGCTATTTTATCCTACCTTTGAAGTTGGTATTTATTTATATAATATTGATATAAATCTTACAGAACTTGTCTCATATGATCTGATCTACTGCTTGAAAACATCGCTTTACTAGTTACCAAGACGACTGATAGAGATGTTTGCAAGTCAATGAAAATCGAAAACTCTGAAACCGCCCAAATTTAAAACGTCCACTTAGTGTTGTCTTTAAAGATACATTATGGGAGATTAGATAAAGAGCTGGCAGTTCTCACTATAATAGTTGAAAACTAGATAACCGAGATTTTGGCAATTAAATTTTCGGCCTATCCTCGATCATCATTACTAAAGTCGGTACGATAAAAAAAAAACAGCAAATCGGAACCTAATCTAAAAGATATCGCAGGCTAGCGATGACATGGAGAGTTGATTATGGTCTGGATAAGTTAATCAAAATCTAATTAATAATTTAGATAACATTTCAGGCCTAAAGAAAGAACTGCAATAGGCAGATTTAGCTCTTGCATAATGTATGGTTAAGTACTAATTTATAAATAAGTGGTCACCAATAAAGCGATTCCTCGTTGGCTGCATTCTGTCGGACAGATCGCTCGGCGCACGCCATAGTGATTCCATATTCGAAGCGAGAATGTTCTGTCAGCTGCTTGCTTTTGTATGTTTAATGTTTATTTAAGTATGATCTTACACAGTCATTTGTATATACAATGCTTCTCCCCCATCCCATCCTATGAATGGTATATACAACCTCCATTATAAAAGCGTGTAGTCAGAAATAGATTTGGAAATTGCATCATGCTAGAACTACGTGTATGTACTTTGCATTCAAAGCTAATCATATGAAAGCTCCGGCAGCCACTATTAATGTAAATTCTGATTGATATCCAAGACAGACCCCAAACCGCGTATTTCGCCGGAATTTAAACAATAAACAAAAACCATAAAAAAAATCACAGCACCGCCATTGCATCCGCCATATCGCATAGCGACATCTTGTATTCCCCAGGCCTAAAACATTAACATGTTCGTTAGATATGGCGAAATCTAAATCGATCAGACAATATGTGTTAAATTGTGTTATTACAACATTAATATCCTTAATGTTGATAATATTTTATGTAATACAAACTAATGATTGCAATGGCGCTGAACCGATTTGAACCTGGTGCTTTTTAGATAGATTATGTGATATTCAAACATTGTATTTGCTTTTTATTATAGATAACTGACTAGAACAAATAAAGGAAAACATTAAGCAAATTTATTTATAAAAGTGGGCGATGTAATTCGTGTGGGGAGACAGAGCTAAGAAAATTAACTGAACTGTGTAAATAAATAGCTATTGATGTTTTAGAACAATGGTTTATATTCATGAGATTGGCTAGGGTTTACTATCAGGAAATGAAATGAAATCGAGTTTATCGTTCTACTGTTCTGCTCCGACTGGGCTAATTAAGCCAGGCATACATCATGCTATGAGAGAACTTTTGCCCGGACAGCTGCGTTATACCTCACTCTTATATCCAATTCCGAACTGCCAAGGGATCTTTCACGTGCACGCAAATGTCTACACGGGATCTAGGCTTCTCGTTCCATCCTAACGACTATACGTTGTCCCTTGCCAGAGTCTCTGTCCTGCACCACTAACAAGGGGGAACCACGTCGGAAAATCTCAATGAACTTTCTCGGCCAACGCAGGAATCTCCTGGTTAGCGGGCCAACGTCTTACTCGCCGATGACCCCCTTACTATAATGAGATTAATTATATATTTATAGTGTTTATATAAATATCGGATTTGGATACAGAGCTGAGCGTGCTTGCTAGAGTTAGCCTTTCTTGCTATAATAGTTCAAAAATAGATAATTAGAAATGAATATATTTTCAGTCTGAACGAAATTTTAATGACTTCAGACCGTGACGTCATGCATTGTCAGATACAAATCTTTAACCACCCCTTGGTATGGAATCGAAAAGTTTCATTTCGTTCCTTCGCATTTACGTATTTTGATTAAATACTGTTTTTATTATATCGGTTGTATAATATTTTATTATATCTTTCTTAATTTATGTATGTATTTACAATTTAATTGTACCCGAGTACGAATAAAATATATTATTATTATTATATCAACCGCTCTGCGTCTCAATCAGATGACCAAAGTTTCGTAAGGTGGAGTCAGGATACTCTGATCAGCCGTCCTACGGCGTTAATTTAATAAGTATTTTATTCGTTTCTTTCGAAACAGACCGACCTGTGGATTTCGACGCAGTCTGTAAGGGGTGAAGTGAAAGGACGTAGCGACGTTTTTACCAATAACAAGCTTCAGATGTTTTAAGAAAAAAAAATATTTTCCTTGCTTCTAATTATATTATGTCTACGCCGGATTCAATATTCCTAATAACCAATCACTTACCCAGCACCTCCTATTAATTCTGAACATATGTTTTTAGACATATGATTTTAATCAAAACTTTAAGTGGCAATAATTCTATCCAACCAAAGTAATATGTTGTCATTAATGAGACTCATACTAATTCTTCAATATGTATATTAATTTAGAATTCATATATTTTCAGCTACGGTACTTGAAACATTGCCGAGTAATGTCAGCTGTTCATCTCTAGATAAAGTCACTTGCTGTTAGATACGTTAGCCAACGGAATTTTCTTACAATTTATTTAAGAAATCTGCGGGTTTCTGAGATTGTATAAATGACCATAAAATGGTATATCATAACTCCATGCAAAGCCTGGATTTAGTTTATTGCTTCTTCAATATTGTTACACTTATTCACGCTTGTGGGGATTATTTGATACCCCGTTAAACTGGTTAATTTTGTATCGTAGGGGTTTAGAACACTTTATTCTGAACCCAATTAACCACATCCATATGTGGAGTCAAGCTCTTAACTAGCAACTACCTTAAACTCTCTGATACGCTTTTTCGAGACATAAAATCGTCAATTTGTCAGATGAAATAGGAGACAAGCGTTTGATTAGCAATCCGATCGCACGAGGAGAAATGTATGTACACCAGGCGCGTGCGCAGAGACAAATTCGCGTTTTTTACCTGAGAGTAATGTAACTACGCAGGCCACTGCTTGTTTTTAAATATTTCGTTTCCAAAGTAACAAACAGTCGAATTGACTTACTTAACAATTGGAGGCTAGTGCTCTAATACAGTTACGTAACACATATGGACTGTTTTAGTGATCATTTCCAAACTGCCCAATAATTTTTAGGCACAGACAAAATAATCTTAACATTTTGGCATGTTATTCGCAAAGCTGGGGTGTGGTGACCGCTGAGTTTACATGAGGGACAAGATCCATTTGAGTCACAAAAACCCAATATTTATATCGTTGTGTGTGTGTGAGAGAGAGAGAGAGAGAGAGAGAGAGATGGGGTTTAACGCCCACTCGTAACAAACTAGATCATTTCGGGACTAGCATATGGTTCAATTTTATTTCAATAATTCGCTTGCGCGTTGGGGTCTTTAGCAGTGGGAGGAACCCGGAGGACCGGAGAAAACCCTCGAGATTGGACAGACGACGCTACTCCTTGTCACGCTCAACTGGGGATTCGAAACCACACAAGTTGACTCAATGACAGACCTTATGATACAGCGCGCACGAGCTAACCATTCGGCCATCCAGTCCCCTTTGTGTTGTTTGAAACATGCTAGGGTCGATTTGTAGCAGATTTGAGCCATTGTATATTTAATACTAGTTGGGCATTATCATTATAATCTGCCAATAGCGCTGAACACCACAATGAAACCACATGAGTTTTTTTTCCATTTGAGGGCGGGCGTAAAACCAAAGCACTTCATTACGTCTACTTCGCATAATGTCTGTCTGGTTCAAAGTCCTTTCAATAAGCCCTGCCTTAATCAAACCCGTGCATCTTATGTGATACACATTTACATATTAATATACTCTGGCAGTTGTTGTAATCACATCCTGAAATTGAAAGTAAAATATTTTCAATCTCAAGATTCAGAAATTCCAAGTTAAGATCATTACGCGGAACCTGCAGTCTGTCCAATTACCTGAATACATCAGTTGTAATGAAATCAGGGTGCAATAAAATATGTTTTTCATTTAACTAAGCTAATTATTATAATCATATTAGTATATATTGTAAATTGGTGCCAAACACCTTTCATCATATTAACCTTCTGTTTTCAGATTTCTACAAATGAAAAATATTTTAAACCACCGGATGGTACCTTAATTAGATTGCAGGTAATACATATACCATGTTGCTCAAGTTTAATTTCATAATATTAAGTTTCTGACGCGCATGTCGGTTTTATGGCGGTAAGCTTTTCGAATACTTTTTATATATATATATATATATATATATATATATATATATATATATATATATATATATATATATATATTAACGGTTATTGGAAATATAAAACACAGCTGTAAGCCAGTATGTAGTCGTAGGCGATATAGTATGTTCTGTACAGAGAGAGAAATAACATGGATAATTTGTTTTGTTCTACTGTTCTGCTCCTACTGGGCTAATGAAGGCAGGCATACGTCATACAGGGGGGCTGTATGGCCGAATGGTCATTTCGGGGCTAACATATGGTTTAATTTTATTTCAATAATTAGCTTGCGCGTAGGTGTCTTTAGCAGTGGAAGGAAACCGGAGGCCGCGGAGAAAACCCACGAGGTTGGACAGGCGACCCTACTCCTTGCCACGTACAACCGGGGATTCGAAACCACGCCAGTTGACTCAATGACAGGCTTTATGATACAGCGCGCACGTGCTAACCATTCGGCCACCCCCCCCCCCACCGACATCGAACTCGGAACCTCCCGGCTAATGAGCACACACCCTACACACTGAGCCACCAACCATATATCATATACGAGGAGTTATTGAATCGAAGGTAGTTAGATGGATGGGTGGGCGGTTGATCTGAAGATCAGAGTCCACGCGTTAAACCATTCGGCTACCCTACGTAACAAGAAGGGGGGTTGGATGGCTGAATGGTTAGCGTGCGCGCGCTGTATCATAAAGTCTGTCATTGAGTCGACTGGTGTGGTTTCGAATCCCCGGTTGTACGTGGCAAGGAGTAGGGTCGCCTGTCCAACCTCGTGGGTTTTCTCTGGGTCCTCCGGTTTCCTCCCACTGCTAAAGACCCCTACGCGCAAGCGAATTATGTAAATAAAATTAAACCATATGTTAGTCCCGAATGACCTAGTTTGTGTCGAATGGACGTTAAACCCATTTCTCCCTCTCCCTCACGTAACAAGAACCACCGACATCAATCGTATGATCCATAAGCAGGCGTTAGACCATCTGGCAACGCTACTCGCTGAGATATTTTATAAATATATTTGTATATTGGTGTAATGAAACCATTTAAATTTTATTACAAATCAAAGTTATCCGACATAAAAACAAACACTTCCCATGATTTTTCAATAATTATCTTGAAGTTTTCAGCTGCATGAAACGTAATTTTCAACAAGATAAAAATTTGGTGCCAACTCAATGCTGCTTCCGCTTCCAATCTCATATTTCTTGATAGATGTTAACCACTTATATTTTAATTTAGTTAATTCCAGACGCTTTGCGTTTTTAACTGGCACGGCTTTATCTTGTCAGTTTGAACGTTTTTTTTAGCTTTCGTTGCGTCATATGGAGTATGCACGGTAATGATTTCAAAGTTTTTCCGCACCAGAACCCCTCAGTGCTTATCTCGTAGCGTCATAAATGTATTAAACATTATGGAGTATGCACGGTCATGATTTCAAAGATTTCCTTCCCTAGAACTCCTCAATGCTTTATCTCCTATTTTTTTTAATGCAAAATATGAAACAAAATCACATGGCCAACGGTGATACATATAAACGATGTAGATTGCAAAGCGAGGGCGATTTTACCATTGGTTGATGGCCCGTGTACACATTGTCATGCATGTAAAAGTATCAGCGTAGGCCGTAGTACCGCTGTTCGGGCATAATTACCTTCATAACCCACTATGGCGTATGCCGGTCTTCATTAGCCCGGTCGGTGAAGAAAAGTAGGGCGTTAAACCCCATTTCATTTCATTTCCTCGTCCTAGTTTTAGATTTCAGTAAAGTAACTTATGATAGAAAAAAGACCTTTCCTTTGTCCCCGTCATCACCATTTCTAATTATATAAACGATGTAGATTGCAAAGCCAGGGCGATTTTACCATTGGTTGATGGCCCGTGTACACATTGTCATGCACGTAAAAGTATCAGCGTAGGCCATAGTACCGCTGTCCGGGCATAATTACCTTCATAACCCACTATGGCGTATGCCGGTCTTCATTATCCCGGTCGGTGAAGAAAAGTAGGGCGTTAAACCCCATTTCATTTCATTTCCTCGTCCTAGTTTTAAGATTTCAGTAAAGTAACTTATGATAGAAAAAAGACCTTTCCTTTGTCCCCGTCATCACCATTTCTAATTATATAATTTTTATGACAAACATACTTTTTAGATTTAAAAAAAACATGTCTACCGTCGATATTAGATCAAATCCATTAAATGAAAAAAGTCTATATTATAAATATAACTTTTGCTGATTTTACAGAATTCTTAATACTTTGATCAAACATTGGATTTAACAATGATGGAGAAGTCTTAAAATATCTGACTTCAGAGAATGACGTAAATCTACCGGGATTAAAAAAAATCATATCTAATCATAGACAAAGAAATAAAACAAGACATATACTCTCATCAATAATATTCTCGCTTTTTTTTAATATAATATTCCACAATCCTTTCTTAGCCAGCAAAAAAATTGATGAAAATTTCATTAGGTGGTGCCATGAAAGATATGAGACTGACGTAAGCCATGGATATATGATATCGTAATCAATAAAGACGTCCATTGTCGGAGGCTAGCGGACTGAGACATGTCTTTATTATAAATATAGATGATCTAAGTATAATTGGACACCTTGGGAAATCTTGTTTTAAATTCGGTGTAGGAAAAGAATACTACTGCACTAACCCGTCTTTAAAGGAACCTTACATCCAGATGGAAATTCTGAATACTTGCCGGGGGGGGGGCGGTTGTGCGTGACAAAGAGTAGGATCGTCTGGAGAACTTGCAATTGTCAAACAATAAGTAGGCGGGTACGCTTAGATCATAAACAAAATTTCATAGTCCTGTCCATCATCTTATTTATATGATACCCTAACCAGGGGAACCACCCTGACAGGTGTGTCTTGTACAATTAGTCTTATGTGTTACACATGCATTAACTAAGTTAATTAATAATTTACTATCTCCGCATATTATTGAATAAGATATTATGATTGCACGTTAAAAGAAGGATACTAATATACGTCTATCATCACAAAGGTCTGGGAGAACTTCTCTCGTCAAACGGCAAAACCTAGTAACTCACTTTTTTTTTATCAAAATTGAGTTAGGACCAAATTTGTAGTTACTAGGGTATGTGCTTCCTGTTGTTGTACTAGACATTCCAATCTTTTGATTTTGTAAGCAGTTACACCCATGACACAACCTAGCAACTTCCTTCATTTGCCTAGTATACCACAGCAAAACCTAGTAACTCAATAGTCAAATCAATGGATGAGCTGGGGTTTAATATTCATTCATTACGTTTTCCTTTGTTTTCTCAAAATAAGAAAAAAGTGAGTTACTAGGTTTTGCCTTTTGACGGGAGACTTGCTCACTAACCAGGATGTCCAAGGTGCACGAAACAGAACCTTTGACAGTTAGAGTCAGGGTAGTATAGGTGGAGTGGTAGACTGCATGGCGTATGGCGGTCTTCATTAGTCAGGCTGTCACATGAAATGAAATGAAATAAAATGGGGTTTAACGTCCTTCTGTTCTGCTCCTAACCTGGGCTAATGAAGACGGGCATACGCCATACAGTGTGCTATGAGTGAAATTTTGCCTGGGCAGCGGCTCTGCGGCCTACTCTTATATCGAATTCCAACTACCAAGGGATCTTTTACGTGTACGCCAATGTGTACACGGGACCTCGGGTTTTCGTCCCATCCGAACGACTAGACAGCTGTCCTTGTCAGGCCCTCCATCCTGCATCACTGACAAGGGGAAACCATGCCGAAAAATCTGGATGAACTTTCTCGGCCGATGCAGGGATCG
Organism: Patella vulgata; assembly: GCF_932274485.2. Lineage (NCBI taxonomy): Eukaryota > Metazoa > Mollusca > Gastropoda > Patellidae > Patella > Patella vulgata. The sequence continues at coordinate 14,264,381 of NC_065886.2, read as the reverse complement.
AACACCCGACCTTCAGGCTATCGCGCCAGCGTCTTACCCACTTAGCCACGTGATCCCCGGCTGTCACATGAAAGACACGGAACAGTGTCATATATTGAAACCTGAGACAGCCATCAGGAACAATGGGGCAATATTACATTATTAAATAATCTGAGCTTTATCTTATAAATCGTAATGTTGTTGTTAATAAAAACCGTAACAAACAATGTCATTCTAAATTGTGAATCGTGGACGGAATGGTATCATAGGTTAAAGTGATTCAAACTGTAAAACCGAACGTCTTCAAGTTACCAGGTTGTAGGTCCCGCAGATAAAGAATTAGTGGAAATGCCAATGTTTGGAAAAAATATATCCCACAGCAATAATAATCAACATAGGTTAATCTGAAAAAGATGTCAGTAAATTGTCGACGAGAAGGTAAACTGCAATCTGTTTTATATTTACGATACATCATTCAGACTTGCAGTATGTGTTGTACTAAACCAATCTAAACTAAAAACCGAGGTCCCGTGTATACATTGGCGTGCCCGTAAAAGATCCCTTTGCAGTTGGAATTCGATTTTAGATTAGGCCACAGTGGTGCTGCCCGGGCAAAATTTCCCTCATAGCACACTGCATGGCGTATGCCCGTCTTCATAAGCCCAGTTGGCGCAGAACAGTAGAATGTCAAACCCCATTTACAATCTAAACTACAAAAATTAATAGTATGACGCAGATTAGGAATCGAGTACGTGGAAGCCGACCCGGAATCGAGTAGTACAGTTAAAATGGTTATTGTAGCTACAAGGGATTCGTTCGTGCCTTGGGGGGGGGGGGTCGAATGGTTAGCACGCGTGCATTGTATCATAAGGTCTGTCATTGAGTCAACTGGCGTGGTTTCGATTCAACGGTTGTACGTGATAAGGAGTAGGGTCCTGGCAAACATCGTGGGTTTCCTCCGGGTCCTCACACTGCTAAATGAGTTCAAATTTATTGATTTATTAGACAATACAAAAATGGCTTCACGTCAAAATAAATATACAGATTGACAGGCTAAGAAATATGCGCTCACACTCTATAGCGACAAGTCGTCTGCGCAGTCAGTAATTCTTTTTATGGCATATTATCATCTAGAAGACACTGAAATTTATCAAGAGCAACAGCCCATGAAGGGATCATCGGAAATCATTAAAAGCCAACCAGAAAATGATTAAAGCAGATACAATGTCCATACAATGTACAAGATGTTTGAGTATAATTACTCGAAAGGTAACTATTGGAAATCAACCTGCTTCTTTGTCTCACGAACATAAACACATAAATATGAAGTCAATCCAATGACAAATTTAGCTTAAACAGCGTGCACAACGGTTTTTAAATGACCAATAGAAATAAATTGGAACTGATGAGTGAGATGAAGTTTAACGTCCACTCGACATAAACTAGGTCCTTTCGGGACTAACATGGTTCAATTTTATTTCCATAATTCGCTTGTGCGTAGGGGTCTTTAGCTGTGGGAGGAAACCGGAGGACCCGGAGAAAACCCAAGAGGTTAGACCTAGTTTGTGTCGAATGGACGTTAAACCTCATTTCACACGCTAACCATTCAGCCATCCAACGCCCCTGGTATATAGAGACAATTTTTTTATATAGACCAACAGTATATAAATATTAATTGGCTTAACCGTAAAAAACAATCTAATAAAATACTCCAAATAATGCACTTGTCTTAAAATAAAATGGATGAACAAATGCTGTTAAACTAATATTTGAAATAGTATTTGCAAACCAGATCACGTTCGATATTGTTTTCAATTTTAACACTCCGCCAAACCATTCAATCGCCAAATTCAGCACAAGGTGGCGACACCAAACGACGTCATAATGATGGTTGTTAGGCAGAGGTATCAAAATTCTAAATTTGATCGAGGTTCATGATAAACATGTAAATCGACAGTGAAGTATATATTTTTCTTCTTAATAATAGAAATAAAATGAAATAAAATTTAAATTTACACTGAACAAAAAAAGAAGTTGTGTTATGCGTTGTCTTAATTTAGAAATTATAATAATAGAGAGAGAGAGAAATGGGGTTTAACGTCCACTCGACACAACTAGGTCATTTCGGGACTAACATATGGTTTAATTTCATTTCAATAATTCGCTTGCGCATACGGGTCTATAGCAGTGGGAGGAAACCGGAGGACCCGGAGAAAACCCACGAGGTTGGACAGGCGACCCTACTCCTTGTCACGTACAACCGGGGATTCGAAACCACGCCAGTCGACTCAATGACAGACTTTATGATAAAGCGCGCGCACGCTAACCATTCAGCCATCCAACCCCCCTATAATAATAGTTAGAAATTAGACGATAGCACGTTAGAATTTTGAATCTTATATACCGCCATAAATAAACACCTAGACCAAGATTAAACAGTCTAGCTCAATTAGAAAGAGAATGTTTGTTTTCTTCGAAAGGCGGACCAACGAACACCTAAACAAAGTTTGAACATTCTAGCTCAATTAGGCGGAGAATTGTGTCCAAAAAGGTGTGACGGAGAGACGGACGGACGGACGGACCCAATTTAATAGGCCCCCGCTTTTTTTGAAAGGCCGGCCAATGAACACCTAAACCAAGTTTGAATATTCTAGCCCAATTAGATGGAGAATTGTGTCCCAAAAAGTGTGACTGACAGACAGACAGATGGACGGACCGATTTTAATAGGCCCCCGCTTTCTTCGAAAGGCAGGGGGAGCGGGGGGAATAAATGCAAGGGTTGACTACAGAGCAAGTCATTACCATAGAATTACCCGGGGTAATATCACGTGATGTTACCCCGGGTAACCCCGTGTGAAAGGGTTACCCGGGGTAACATCACGTGATATTACCCCAGGTAACCCCGGGTGAAAGGGTTACCCGGGGTAACATCACGTGAACACCGTTTTACCATAGAATTCACGTGATTTACTCACTTAAACAGTCATTGTAAGGAGAGGACATTGCAAGGTGAGGACGCGGTCTGTAGTTATCTCTTTTATTTTGTTAAATTTCCCTACTTGTTGTTCATTTTTATATATTTTAGGTGGGCCACGGTGGTTCAGTGAATAAGACGTTAGCTCGTTAAACTGGGGATCTCGAGTTCGATCCCTGCGTTGGCTGAGAGAGTTCATAGGGATCTTCAGGCGTGGTTCGCCCTTGTCAGTGATGCCGGACAGAAAGGTAACGTATAGTCGTTCGAATGGGACGTAAAACCGAGGTCTTGTGTACACATTAGCGTGAACGCAAAAGATCTCTTAGCAGTTGGAGATCGGTGTAAGAATAGTCCGTAGCGCTGCTGTCTGGGGAAAATGTCCCTCATAGCATATTAGCCCAGTCGGAACAGAACAGTAGGACGTTAAACCCGATTTCATTTATATATTTTAGTAAAATGGAAAGTGACAACGAAGACGAAGTGATTAATATTTTGGAGGGAAGATTCGAGGGGCTGAGAGAGGGCGTGATTCTTATGGTGGGGATTTTTAACAGGAGGATTAGGGCCGTGGAGGAGAAAGTGGAAAATAGTATGGTGGAGATTTTTCAGACCAAGATTAGGGCCGTGGAGGAGAAACCGGAAAATATTGACAAAAAGGGAAAGTTGCTGCTGAAGCAAGCCTGTCGTCCATACAGAAGCGGCTTGATTCTCTGGAGGCACTATCCTTCAATAAAATGGATGATGCAGGGTCCAATCAGTCTACCCCTAACGCAGGAAGGGTATTAAAGGGTGTGCGGGTTAAATCAATACCGGGCCCAATATCGGACTTGGATCCCGAACTTCAGAACCAGATTAAGATATCTAAAGTGAAAATAAGCAGGGACCCAAAGAGCAAACTGACGGATGCCCAAAACGCATACATTGCCTTCTGGTTTAAAAACAGGTCACAGCAATCAGTCGTGACAGGTAAGTACAACAATTTCAGATATAAATTTTATGTTGTGTTATGAAATGACCTTTATTAGTTTCACCATTTATTGTTTCCGGGAAATTGTTCAAATAGAGGGGGCCAGGGTGGCGTATGACCAAAATTACTATTTCCATTATAATTGTCTTCAATTGGCCCATCTCCGAGTCTCGTTCGACATTTAGTACTTTTGTAACATTTTCCTTACGTTTTAATATTGTTTTAATGTGTTATTGTTAAATTAAACATGCGTTTAGTCTAAATATTTATTATTTTGATTCACATTAGGGTTTATTTTCATGCGTGTATGATATATACGCTGCCTTTAAAATAAAGCGGGAGATTGGAATGGTTAGCACGTATCATAAAGCCTGTCATTGAGTCAGCTGGGTGGTTTCGAATCCCCGGTTGTACGTGACAAGGAGTAGGGTCGCCTGTCCAACCTCATGGGTTTTCTCCGGGTCCTCCGGTTTCCTCCCACTGCTAAAGACCCCTACGCGCAAGCGAATTATTGAAATAAAATTAAACCGTATGTTAGTCCCGAAATGGCCTAGTTTGTGTCGAGGGGACGTTAACCCCATCTCTCTCTCTCTCTCTCTCTCTCTCTCATTAAAATAAAGCAATATCTAGTGACTAATTGAATTTTGATTACGCGATTGTAACACTGTGTTTGACATCGGCATGTTTATGATTTTGTATATTCGTTCAGAATTTATAAGTCCTAATTAGGGTAAGGTTATGATCTTTCCGTCGATGTATAATTTATGGGAGGCTTGGGTTAATATTTTTAGACCTTTGTATTTTGCCTATTGCATATTATGATACTAATTTAATTTGTTCCTGAAATGAATATTATGAGGTGTGTGTGAGAGAGAGAGAGAGAGAGAGAGAGAGAGAGAGAGAGAAATGAGGTTTAACGTCCACGCGACACAAACTAGGTCATTTCGGGACTAACATATGGTTTAATTTTATTTCAATAATTCGCTTGCGCGTAGGCGCGTAGGGGTCTTTACCTGTGGGAGAAAATCGAGGGCCCGAAGAAAACCCAGAGGTTGGACAGGCGACCCTACTCCTTTCTACGTACAACCGGGGAATCGAAACCAGGCCAGTTGACTCAGTGACATACTTTAGCATACAGTGCGCAGGTGCTAACCATTCGGCCCATGTACTCACAGAAATACAGTCCACCGCTGATAGTTCGAGACTACCACTGAAGCGTGCACATTCGCCGTGCCGAGACCAACTTTCTGACAGTATGATACTATAAATAGCCATGGCACGTGCAATTCTCTACAAATCTATCAACTATTACAGCCGTAAAAAATTTATTGTTGACGATTTTGAATAGCAGTAAAATTAAGCTTCTTGGTTATTACAGCAGATTTAGAAATTACGTTCGTTTCATTTTTTAAATCGCTTTATCATTAACTGTACCGTTAAGAGCGGCATCTTTTGGTTTAGTACAAATAATGTCTCTGAAACACTCAGGTTAGGCAAGAACATGATACTAGCAGTAGTTTCATTTTACTTTTACAAGCTTCTTAAAACGATTGTTGAGCTACCTAACGTGCTTATTTCTAAATTCAATTTCTTGTTCTAGCTTTCTGTTATGTTTCGTAAAAAAAAGTAGTCTTGATTATCCCGACCTGTCAATCAGACGTAAATGGTCGATAGACTGGTTAAGCGAGACTAATTTCAAAACAAGGGCACGTAACCTATCTTTTACTCAAAAGTGTCTGGATGTTATGTACGACTCTTGGAACCAGTTTTCAGTCTATTATTTATACGTGATTAATGGTCATAGCTTATTAAGTACAACATGATCGTTTATTTAGTGACTATAATTGTGTGGAACTGATTTGAGGCTTGGCATATATATAAATATTGTGGCGTAATTGTCGAGATATATGGAGATATTTATTTATGGTGGGTCACCCTACCAATATTATGAGCTACGGTGGCCAAGTAAATGTTGAACTTCAGTTTATTTAAATATAACCATATTATAAAAGAATATAAATTAGGTAGTATTTGGAAGGAAATTGTTTGAGGAAGCATTATTCTTTATTGAAAGTTAGGTGCCTACAGTGCCACCACTTAAACATACATTATGCAAGAGCTAAATCTGTCTATTGCAGGTCTTTCTTTAGGCCTGAAATGTTTTCTAAATTATTAACTAGACATTAATTAACTAATCCAGGCCATAATCATCTCTCGATGGCATCGGATTTATCCTATTATCAAATAGATTAGAACAGTTCAGCGATATTTTGATTTAAGCTAAAAATGCAGAAGCGAGATTTAGCTTCGAATAACCAGTACGGTGGTTGAAATCATTACACACGTCTTGTCAAACCTTCAAAGGCTAATATCTTCGCTCGCAATAGAGTAATTTGAATGAAATTTTCAAATTATTTATTTTACATTATCTATTTTCGAACTATTAAAGCAAGAATGACTAGCTCTTTATCTAAATCTTACATAATGTATCTTTAATCTCGTCTCTTAATCATTCGGATGAGACGAAAAACCGAGGTTCCGTGTACACATTGGTGTGCACGTAAAAGATCCCTTGACAGTTGGAATTCGATATAAGAGTAGGTCGTAGTGCCGCTGTCCAGACAACATTTTCCTCATAGCACACTGTATGGCGTATTCCCGTATTCATTAGCCCAGTCAGAGCAGAACGTTCAATCCCATTTAATTTCATTTCGTTTCAAATAGTTTATTCGCAATTTTTTCAATTTATATTTCAGGAAAGACAGCCGACGTAATGGATTTAGAGTCGGATGCTATTAAACACAAGATATGGTATCCGGGTTGGCAACCAGCTGACATAAGAAGAGATCTAACTAATTATCTACGTGAAAAACTGAAGAGCCTGCACAAGAAAGACATCAAAATAAAAAGAGAAAAATAAAACTTGTTGGCCGACATAAGAATCATGCTGAAGGGGGTGAGAAGATTGCTGGGATAATTAGAATAATTTGAAGAACTTTGTGGTTATTTAAATTTGTGATTTATCAGTTTCCTTGATTTTCGGATTATTAACAATAAAACAATTATAATAACCACAATAATTTATCTTAAATATTTTTATTTGTCTACTTTCGTTGATTTAACTGTTGTGTCCCGGAAGACAAAGCTGTTGGTAGAAGGTTCATCCTCTGGTTCCTGAAAATGGAGGCAAAGGCAACTCAAGATTTCGTAAAGGTCGCGGAGATGTAAATAAGTCCAGGGAACGAGATTGTAGGTTAATGTTAGGACTAGGTCCAGGGTTGGGATTAGCGCTCGCCCTGTTTACATCACATGACCTTGAACCAAACTTGAAGTTGGCCTTATGATATAGATCTAACCCTTGACAAGGCGACAGAGATATGCGAAGAATTTGCAAAATTAAGGTATTAAATGATTTACCAAGCCCTATCATTAGTAGCAGATTTTCGAGGAAATAAAAAATCCGCTGGATTTTATATCCGGTGTCGAGGGAGCCACAGTTGGTCAGGGAGTAAGACGTTGGCTCGCTGATCTGGAATTAAATGAAATAAAATGAGGTTTAACGTCCTACTGTCATGCTCCAACTGGGATAATGGAGTGAAATGAAATGGGGTTTAACGTCCTACTGTTTTGCTCCGAGACGGGCCTATGATATAAGGAAATTTTGCCCGGACAGCGGCACTACGGCCTACACTCATATCGAATTCCAACTGTCAAGGGATTTTTTACGTGCACGCCAATATATAGACGGGGCCTCGGTTTTTCGTCCCATCCAAACGACTAGACAGTTTTCCTTGTCAAGCCCTCCGTCCTGCATTACTGACAAGTGAGAACCGTTCTCGGCCAATGCAGGGATCGAACACCCGACCTCCAGGCTAGCGAGCCAGCGTCTTTCCCACAGTGATCCCCCTGCGCTAATGAAGACGAACATACGCCAGAACAATTTGCTATGAAGCCGAACTACAGCCAAGAGAGTGACGATAATGAGGAGCAGGCGTTTGTATTACCAAGCACTATCCATGAACTCAACCCGGAATGGAAACAGACCCTAGAAGAACTTATCCGTCCAAGGGGGAGACATGCTAGCGAGTGCCTATAGTTGACATTTTGGTTTGGCAAAGGGAAGAGTTTGCTAGGTAATGGTGAGATAATTTTTAGTTTGGTTTTTTTTCCTTTCTAAAATCTGTTATATGGGTGAAATATAGGTGCACAAATCGCAAATGAATTTTCCACCCAAAAAGGCAAATAAGCCATCGTAGAAGAGAAAGCTCCTATTGACATTTCGAGGCCATTAGCCAAAGCTCTCTGTAACTGTTTCAGAAGAAAATACCATTTATCCGTGTTTAAACCAACCTCGAACCCAAACCTTACAAACCCAAAAGTCAAACACCAACCCGTATCCCAACCTTAATATTCGGTTTTGGGATTCGGGGAATGTGATTAAGGGAGAGAGAGAGAAATGGGGTTTAGCGTCCACTCGACACAAACTAGGTCATTTCGGGACTAACATATGGTTTAAATTTATTTCAATAATTCGCGGGTCTTTTAGCAGTGGGGGGAAACCGGAGGACCCGGAGAAAACCCACGAGGTGGGACAGGCGACCCTACTCCTTGTCACGTACAACCGGGAATTCGAAACCACGCCAGTTGACTCAATGACAGGCTTTATGATACATCACGCATTCGGCCATCCAACCCCCATGTGATTAAGGGATGATATCTAACCTTAGCTGAAGACTATAAATCTCCATTGCTTTTATGCAATGTGGTTGGGTTTTTTTTTGGGGGGGGGGGGTTGGGGTTTTTTTTTTTGCTGTTGATCTACCCAAAAGGTCTTGTGTTTTAAGTGTCATAAACGTTCTGGACGGATGGTTATTATCCCCATTTTATCATTTTATATCCCTTTATCTTGAGATCATTTTATTTATAACTGACGTAAAACTTTCTATGCGTTATCTATTTTGGTAATATTGCCGGTTTAACAGCTTTATCTTCCATTTGCTGATTAGATACGTGTCCCATCTTGTTAGTCAGGCTTCACAACCCACGAATTAGACGAACAAGCAACAAGATAGTTGTAGGTCCTAGCTATGACGGACGGCTTGATGGCCAATATAGATTGTTTGTCTTTCTTGACCAAATGTTTATGTTTTGCGAATATGTTGATCAATTTCCGGACGCAGTCTTTAGGGGCAGTAGAAACACACTGGTTACTTCACTAGACTTACGACTAGCATTTTCCACCTTTGAATCCCAAAGCGAGACGGATCGAAACTTTGAGATATTGTACGCCTTGGTGCAGTTGTTTTGAGGGTGTTCTGGACTGCGTGTGTTGTGTATAAGTCGGGGTGGGACCCAAAAATAACAGGCTTCATGGACACACCGACACTTTAACTCGGAGTGCATTAGACGAACACACCTTAGTTTGGGTCCCCACCATCACGATTCGCACTGCGATTAAAATCGTGGTGATCCTATCTGGTCTTATTATAATTTTGTGGTCAGTCGTAGCAATCATGTTAATCGTATTGGTATCTGCACGTACCAGATGGTGGACTCAATAGGCGCTTCCTTATGGTAATGCATCGCATGACAATGAGAACCTAGCATTAGTCTAGAGTCCCCCCTCCCCCCTGGCATACTGGTAGTCGAATGGGGTTATAGAAGGGGTCGAGTGGCGTGGTCTCTCTCTGTACACGTAGTCCTAAAATGTTTTACTGCGTGTAAAGATACGTTAAACACATTTCATTTCAAACCTCACGATATATATTTGAAAATTGAAATGAAATAAAATGGAGTTTAACGTCCTACTGTTATGCTCCGAACTTGGCTAATCAAGACGGGCATACGCCATACAGTGTGCTATGAGGGAAATTTTGCCCGGACAGATATCGAATTCCAACTGTCAATGGATGTTTTACGTGCACGCCAATATGTACACGGGACCTCGGTTTTTTGTACCATCCGAACGACTAGACAGCTGTCCTTGTCAGCCCCGTCCTGCATCACTGACAAGGGGGAACCACGCCGGAAATTGAAAATTGAAGTCGCGGTGGACCAAGAAAGAAAGACATTGCATGCTAACCCGGCTGCCCTGTGCTTTATGCCGATATTGGTCAAAAAAGTTCGCCGTGATTTTCCGGCGTGGTTCTCTCTTGGCATTGGAGCAGGACAGAACAAGGGGCAACGTATAGTCGTCATTCGGGAAAATGTCCTTTGTAGCACAGCAGTAGACCTGTTTTCATTGGCAACATCGGTGCAGAAAAGTAAGACATTAAACCCCAATTCATTTCAGATTTAAGTATATAGGAACATATGCCTCTTGAGATTACAACTGGATTTAATTTTTTTTTAAAACTTTAGCATAGAAAATATGTCAAATTTGACTAGAAGATCTCTTTAAAATGTACCCGTGTGTATTAGGTTCCATATGTTTCTACTCATTCCCCCATTGATGGATTTAAATTTAATATTACCCATCTTTTTTGTTAGATCTGTGTACTGTGAGAAGCCTTGTTAGTAAGACTTTTATACAGAAATCGATGTTATTTAAATATAAATGTACTTAACATGTATGTAAGTATATTAGTAAATAAAAGGTTTTCTTTAAAAAAGAATCTGCTTTACGTTTAGGTTTCTTAGTGGCAGTTAATAATAATTAATTCAACAATAATACCACTAAGTGTGCGTCAAATTGGACCACACGGTCTCTTAACATACAACAATATGCATTAGGTACCAAGTATGTTTCTACGTTATGACCCTTTGTTGGTGCATTATGCACATAACTCCTTTCCTGATTAATTCAATCACTATGGAGTGTGACCTTATGTTATCATCATCTCTTAAAGCTTTTTCCAAATTATTGATCAGTAGTTTTATCTCTGTATCGAACCAAAGCTCACTGGAAACAGTCCCGAACCTTGCTTCTCCTTTTACCGCGTAAAATCATGATTGATGTCCGACCGGTCTGAATTGATGAACTTTTAAGTGGATGTAAACACCGGCACCGAGCGTAACAAAAAATTATAAGTTACTAAACTATTCGGATCAATAATACCATCATTAATCATTCTGGTTCTTTTAGTGGAATAATTTCACCAACAAAATTTCAAGAAGTATTTGGATAACAATATAAAAAAAATCACATTCTTTTATTATATATTAAATCATAGTACTGTAATATGGAGCAGATAGCTAGCATGACGCCATCGCCGCCATCTTGGAATTGTGACATATTATGTTTTGTTATCCATTAAATCATGGAGAGGGGTTCTCTAGTCCGCGGGTGCACTAGTCCGCCGCTTTAAGAAATACAATAAATATGGGTATCAATAAACGTAATCCGAACCCTAACCCTGATAATAGATAATGGATTAATGAACCCTAACCCGGGCCTTTTGAGTACGAGTAATCGATACTAATCACTGGACAGTATTCAATCAAGCTCACAAACTAAACACGTGTTAGTAGGCATGTACTGTGAAGTGTTAATTAAAGGGGTTTATTTGAAATATCAATTGTAATACTTAGTGTGGTGTTGTGCACGAAGCAGGGTATGCATTCGAAACAAACGGCATCACTTAAAAATAGTTTCTTCGTACCATTTAACAGGACTGTTATTGCTCAGTCCAAGACAGGGCCTTTAATGCTAAAAAAAAATATTTAAAGTTTCTAATGTGTGTCTAGTCGTTTGGGTGGGACGATAAAGCGAGATCCTGTCAGGTACACATTGAATTTCACGTGAAATAAACCCTACTGTTTGTATCAGGCGAAGTAAACAAACCACGATTTTTCAAGGGAGAAAAGTTATATAGCTAGATCTGAATTAAGTTATCACGCGGTAGAAAGCAAAGGAATAACAATTCCAGGTAGGTCGTTGAGTTTTAACCATCTTAATTAAAAATTGAAGAAAGAGAGAGAGAGAGAGAGAGGGAGATGGGGTTTAACGTCCACTCGACACAAACTAGGTCATTTCGGGACTAACATATGGTTTAATTTTATTTCAATAATTCGCTGCGCTTAGGGTCTTTAGCAGTGGGAAACCCACGAGGTTGGACATGCGACCCTACTCCTTGTCACGTACAACCGGGGATTCGAAACCACGCCAGTCGACTCAATGACAGACTTAATGATACAGCGCGCGCACGCTAACCATTCAGCCATCCACCCCCCCCCCCCCCCCAAAAAAAAAATTGAAGAAATATAGCAAGCAATTTTCGTGTCGCATATAGTGTCGCCTGGAACAGAGAGTACATAATTGAAGATTTTTAGTATCTGAAAACGTTTCTTTCCAGAAAAAATCCACCCCCCCTTTCCTCGTATTGATCACGTAACCATACAGATGAAAATTAACTTGTTAGTCTCAAAATTACCGAAGTATTGTGTTGATGAAACGTTGCGCTCTATTCCAATCAAATGAGGCGTAAAATTATTAATTTACAAAATTCAGTCTTTCAATGAACATCGCCACGGCCAATTTTTAACTCAACTTATACTGGGCAATGCCTGATAATTCTAAGCGAAGTGCTGTCTAACGGATCCGATCTCTACTATAATGTCCCGCGCACTCACTAAAATGACCAGAAAAATAATGACCCATGTTGTTGGCGAGACGTTAAACCCCATTCTAAATGCCTGATACGTCTAGATTGAACTAAATAGTGTTGTCAGGGTGATCTGGGTACCTTACGATTTAATGGATGATAGATGAAATGAAGACAGACGTGTACATCCTACGGTGGATTGTCATTTTGAGTATTGTGTTTATGAAGGATAAGTGTAGATGGTAGTTTCTTATAAATGGTGTAGACATCAACGCAATTAACTTGTCAGTGTTTATTTATTAAATCCGTCTTGATGCGATATGTCGATGTAGGTGTATCATCATATTTTATAACCTCCTTTCTCAGAATCCTGTCTGGAATGCAATCCCGCCCTCTAGGTAGAATTAGCCTTTAGCCCACAACCAGATGTTGCTTAATTCAAGCAAATCCCTGGAATTGGCGTCGATGGCAATCCATAATATTTGCACCTGCTATCACTTTACTGTATTAATGGTTTACTTCAGTCACATGATCCAACCTCTAGTTTCAAAATTAACTATGCAAAGAAGTCAAAGTAAAGTAAGGCTTATATGGTAAAATAGTCGCCATGTAGTGGTAGTTTCAAAATTAACTATGCAAAGAAGTAAAAGAGCTAAAAAAAAAGAGTAAGGCTTGTATGTAAAGACACCTTTATATGGTAAAATAGATGGCTAGATACGAATATCTGTATACCACTCACATTGCTCGTTTTATAGAGCACAAGGTACAGTCGTCATGTAGTGGTAAAGGGCGGGTCTGATTTATTAGAGAGAGCGAAAGAGAGAGAGGGGGAGGGGGGTTAACGTCCACTCAACACAAACTAGGTCCTTTTGGGACTAACATATGGTTTAATTTTATTTCAATAATTCGCTTGCGCGTAGGGGTTTTTAGCAGTGGGAGGAAAGCGGAGGACTCGGAGAACACCCACGAGGTTGGACATGCGACCCTACGACTTGTCACGTACAACCAAGGATTCGAAACCACAGGCCTTATGATACAGCGCACGTGTTAACCATTCGGCCATCCCCCCTCCACCCCCTCCGCTCCCCTCCCCCTGATTTATTAGAACAACGCAAACCCTATCATGCTTTTCGGTCAGTTGACGTTACTAAAATATAATTTGACCTCTGCATTGGCCGAACAAGTCCATCGGCATTTTCCGACGTGGTTTCCCCTTGTCAGTGGTGTAGAACAGCTGTCTAGTCTTTCGAATGGGACAAAAAACATAATTTTGCGATATCACGTGGTTCGCTATTCAGCTTATATTCGGTTTACGTTACAATTTGATGTGTGCATAATTTAGGAAAAATGGTCAACCCACTATTATGATACACTGTAGACGTTTCTTGTACAACTTTACGCTTAGTATAAATGAAATGCGGTTTAACGTCCTACTGTTCTGTCCCGACTGGGGTATCGAAGACGAGGCTAAGTTATAAAGTAGTTCAGTAATACCTATACAGGTATATGTCTATTTGTCTATATTTTGTCTATATATGGGAAGTTGTCAGTTATTCTATAAGTATGCGATGACGTAATCTGTTAAGCTCATTTCTATTAGTCTAATTGTCTATATATGGTATATGGGAAGTTGACAAGTTGTCAGTTATAAGTATACGATGGCGTAATCTGTTAAACTCATTTCTAGTAGCTTAATTGTCTATATATGGGAAGTTGTCAGTTATTTTATAAGTATGTGAACACATAATCTGCTAAGCCCATTTCTAGTAGAATTGATGATAGGTCTGAGGTCCAAGATAGATTCCCCGGTTGTACGTGACAAGGAGTAGGGTCGCTTGTCCAACCTCGTGGGTTTTCTCAGGGTCCCCCGGTTTCCTCCCACTGCTAAAGACCCCTACGCACAGCGAATTATTGAAATAAAATTAAACCATATGTTAGTCCCGAAATGATCTAGTTTGTGTCGAGTGGACGTTAAACCCCATTTTTCTCTCTCTCTCTCTCTCTCTCTCTCTTTCTTCAATTTTTAATTAAGATGGTTAAAACTCAACGACCTACCTGGAATTGTCATTCCTTTGCTTTCTACCGCGTGATAACTAATTTCAGATCTAGCTATATAACTTTTCTCCCTTGAAAAATCGTGGTTTGTTTACTTCGCCTGATACAAACGATTTAAACGATTTGAACTGATGGGGCCATTAGGTAGAACGCTGCATTGATCTCAAGACCACAAAGGGAAGACTGTGAAAGGATGTTCAGACGTATTAATATTGCTAGGCGCCATTTCAACTGAAGAACACATAAATGCAGCCATTGATTACCGGGCTATGAAACTTAACGAGGTGGTGTGCTGCAAGAGAAGCATTATTGATATGCAATACCGTTAAAAGGTATACAAAGGGGGGTCTCTAAGCAGTGAAGGAGCCCAATTAAGAATTTAATGGACAGGGGTCAATTGGATATGTACTCTTCAAATTAAACTCCATACAACCTTATCCTAGAATTTAATTGGACTGAATCTGTGTTAGAGTATTAATTTGCGGCTATAACTGGCTTTCATGTTTCTGAAGTACCATTTGCATGTAAAACTTACACAATTAAAAGAAATTCCAGACGCGATTGCGTGTTGTATAGCGTTCTTAAGGCATATTACGGGTTACATGTAGGAATCTAATTTGCAACAGACGTGTTTTATAGAGGTGGAAATTACTGCCTTTGTGTGAGTTTCCCTGTCTATCTGTTTGTAAAAAAAGGAGTATTGACTTACCTCAGCTTAATACTTATTGTCACGCATATAATGTGAAGAGGCTTGCGGGAGAAAGTCCTACTTCAGTAACACCATCCAGCTTTTTCTAATGATGCAAGATCGGTCTTTGGATCTAAGCCGTCTGTTTTATAACGAGTGAGTTCATTAATTAGTTATAGGTGGTTAAGACATATTAAAAGTTTAGCCCCTTGGGTAAATACAGATTGAAATTGTCCTTTTTTTATATAAGATATTTTATCGTGGAGATACTTAACTGTCCACTTCACTGCTTTTTGTTCTCGAATTTAAGAACCGGGATTCTATTGAACTATAAAAATTAACCAGCACAGTAACCTCAGATATTAAATTCCTGTCTTGCATTGCATTTAAAGGTACACCTACTCCTTGTCACGTACAAGTGTGGGATCCAACCCACACCACTTGCCATGCAGACCACTCGATCACGCCCTGGTGTTGTGTCATTTGTCTCACAGCTATATTGTTCCCAAGCGAGTAGATATTTCAGGTACGCGCCCCAACAACGCCTAAGAGTTTTTTTCTGGCACAACAGAACATCAGTTTCACCTAGAAACAAAATGAAATTGGCCCTTACATCTTACTGCCAAGGGTTCTGTCTATTTACCACTCAATAACTATAAGAATACCGGACTGGGATTTTTTACCGCATAGTAACTATAAGAATACCGACGAACGGTCTAATTACCACATTATATAGGGATATTGTGCTGTCTATTTACGATATGAACTATAAGAATACCGTTCTGTCTTTTTACTACATAAAAACCGGGCTTCCTTATTACCACACAATAACTATATGAACGCCAGGCTGCCTTATTACCACATAATGCTGGACTGTCTTTTTACCACACAATATCGAGCTGTCTTTTTACCATATAATAACTATTAAAAATACCGGGCGGTCTTTTTACCACATAATAACTATATGCATATCGGGCTGTCTTTTTACCATATAATAACTATTAAAAATACCGGGCGGTCTTTTTACCACACAATAACTATATGAATATCGGGCTGTCTTTTTACCATATAATAACTATTAAAAATACCGGGCGGTCTTTTTACCACACAATAACTATATGAATATCGGGCTGTCTTTTTACCATTGGTGTTGTGATCTTACCTGGAAAAGACAGGCTTCTGATATTCAATATTTAAGACAAAAAAAAACCATTTTACCATTGGTACACGAATCGTGTACCATAATGCATTTCAGCGCCATTTGTAACAAGGTGCTCAAAGAATGAGGCTAGACATATTCCACAAATCATGTCAAACAGTGATATCATGTTCTTATATGGAGAGAATGCACAATAAATAATATCGGTGTTGACTGGAATAACCAGGCGCTAGAAACTGACTTGCGGTTGAGACTTCTGGCGTATTTTGACGAACATAACTGATGACAATTCACAGTAAAACGGACACGATTGAATGTAAATTCATATCAAATTATTATATGTGTTGCAAAACATTTGTGCCAATTTCTAGGTCCAAAATATTAGCGATTTAGCTTCTTTAATGATAGTGTTACGTAGTTAGCTATTGGTTGTTAATCGGACTATTGACCAGTCAAAATTTGGAACAGAAATTTGCTTCCATTACAGCAGTGTTAAGTGGGATTAGCTCTAATCAAACGAAACACTGCGAGGTGTATGATTAACTTTAAGAATACGGAACTCTCTATTTACAGAGTACCGGGCTGTTTTCTTTTTTACCATATAATAAATATCATTATTATACGAACATACCAGACTGTCTTATTATTATGATTCACAGTAAATGAAGCTGATAGACGCTGTCATAAATGACATTCGTAGATCAATTATTATTTCATTACCATATACGTATCCTATCAAAAGGTCACGGTGGTTCAACAGACTTTCTAATCAGGTCCCGATGAATAAGCTGAAATAACCAGATATTATAATTCATTTGACGCCCGTCCTGTTTTTATCGTAAACACAATTAAGCCCGAGCTAATTACATATTTCGCCTGCTCCATTAATTGTAATTTTAAGGTGTCACATTGAATGAAAGTATGAATATTTTATAGTAATTGAGTTTCGACGTTGTTGATATATGATATGACTAGATCTATTCATTTAATACCGAATGTTATTTTTCTACGAGTTGAGTTTATGGAACAAAAGCCTCATCCATTATCGTCCCATGATTTCCCGTGACTTTTGTTCAGGGAAAATAATTTGCACACTTATCATTAATAATAAATAAAACAATGGCTATTAGAAAACACACTGTTGATTCTTTTCTTATTGCAATTATTTTGTTTTTCTACTTTTTCGTCTCTTAAAATGTTTTTATTACATAACTGATAATAGTTTGTGTTATAATTACTATCATCTTCAACATAGTGAAGTCCCTGAAGAAATAAGATAGTTGTCTGTTCTATATAGATTGCATAAAATATCAGAATTTATCTTGTGGGATATGAAATGAAATGAAATGAAATGGGGTGTAACGTCTCATTGTTCTGTTCCGACTCGGAGAATGATGACGGGCCTTGTGGGATAACCAAGTGTTGAACAATTAAATGCATAAATCTCTCTTGGTTTGTGTAGATTATTTAAAATTATATTGTTTTCCTGTTTTCCAGTATTCTCAATTTTTGGAAATGAAATCAAATGGGTTTAACGTCCTACTTTTCTAAACCGTCCGTGCTTATGAAGACGGGCATAAGCCATACAGTGTGTTATGATGCGCTACGGTCTACTCTTCTACGGTCTAAATTCCGCCCGGCATCATTGCTAAGAGGAAACCAGCCCGGAAAATCCCGGGGAACCTTTTCGACGAACTGAGACAGCGCGGCACCCCCATTTTAGGAATTAGGTGTGTTAATAAATATGAAGCCCAAGGGATGGACGAATTGGCTAAAATTGAGTATGGCCACATGATAAGAAAAGTCTACGAGTGGTACCAGATGTTCATCAAAGAGTAATAATACCCTGCCTCACGCGTGACCCCAGCCAAAATTAATATTCTCAGTTACTCTGTCGTAGAGAACATAACTATATAATTGGTTCGTGAGTGTGAATAATATGCTGAAATAATATCTGATATTTCATAGACTGATAATACTTGCCTTACTTTGTATATCAAAGAAGGGGATCACGTGGCTAAGTGGGTAAGACGCTAGCTCGCTAGCCTGGAGGTCGGGTGTTCGATCCCTACATTGGCCGAGAAAGTTCATCCAGATTTTCCGGCGTGGTTCTCCCTTATCAGTGATGCAGGACGGAGGGGCTGACAAGGAAAGCTGTCTAGTCGTTCGGATGGGACGATAAACCGAGGTCCCGTGTACACATTGGCGTGCACGTAAAAGATCCCTTGGCAGTTGGAATTCGATATAAGCGTAGGCCGTAGTGCCGCTGTACGGGAAAAATTTCCCTCATAGCACACTGTATGGCGTATGCCCGTCTTGATTAGCCCAGGTAAGGAGCAGAACAGTAGGACGTTAAACTCCATTTCATTTCATTTCATTTGTATATCAAAGAAGTTTTCTCTTTAAGTAAGAACTACTGAAGCTTAATCCGCATAACTAATCCCATAGATCTAGAGTTTTATAAATAAAGCTTTCGCGTTCTGCTGCACCGTAATGAAGACCGTTAGTTAAAGTAGCTAAGTCTTTAACTCATTAAAATCTCGAATTATTGGTCAATTTAAATCAACATTGATGTTATGGTCTTACGGGGAAAAGATGGGCTTCTGATATCCAATATTTAAGAAACAATAAACATTTATTTACCATTGGTACACGAATCGTGTACCATAATGCCTTTCCGCACCATGTGTAACAAGAGACTCGAAGAACGAGGCTAGAAATATTCCACAAGTCATATCAAACTGTGACTTTAGATTATCTGGAGTGCATGCGCAATAAATACTATCGGTGTAGACTGGAATAACCAGGCGCTAGAGATTGGCGTATATCGCCGAACATAACTGATGAGAAATTACAGTAAAACAGAAACGAGTGAATGTAAATCAGTTTATATACATTCATATTACATTATTATATGCGTCGTGACCTATTTGTGTCAATTTCTAG
This sequence comes from Patella vulgata, assembly GCF_932274485.2. Lineage (NCBI taxonomy): Eukaryota > Metazoa > Mollusca > Gastropoda > Patellidae > Patella > Patella vulgata. The sequence continues at coordinate 14,245,070 of NC_065886.2, read as the reverse complement.
GTCCCAAATATTAGCGATTTAGCTCCTTTAATGAAAAATACGGGATTGAACATAATAATATCTACGCAATAAAATAAATACTATGCACGAATAAAATCTTATAAATACTCTGTCGAAGAGAATTTTCAATTTGGTTCGCGTTCATGAATAATCAGAGGAAATAATACACTCGATATGTCAGCCCACGTTGCTCCTACCACGTTCAATAAACGTTTAATAGAAATTGTATGGTACTGTTGATGGTGGGCATAATGAAGGTAGACGTCAAATACAAGTAGGTTTGTTGATAAAGTCAAGTTAGTTGACCGTCTATTCACACTTTAATGAAAGAATTGTTGTTGCAACTGACACCCCATACTAATCAGACGAGCGTGTCTGTCTGTCTTATTACTGGTTCCAATTATTTGTGTGACTAAGTGGGTAAGACGCGGGCCTGCTAGCCTGGAGGTCGGGTGTTCGATCCCTGCATTGGACGAAAAAGTTAATCCAGATTTTCCGGCGTGGTCCCCCCTTGTCAGTGAGGCAGGACGGAGGGCCTGACAAGGACAGCTGTCTAGTCGTTCCGATGGGCGAAAAACCGAGTCCCGTGTACACATTGGCGTGCACGTAAAAGATCCCTTGACAGTTGGAATTCGATAAAAGAGTAGGCCGTAGTGCCGCTGTCTGGGCAAAATTTCCCTCATAGCACACTGTATGGCGTATGCCAGTCTTCATTAGCCCAGTCGGAGCAGAACAGTACGCCATTTAATTTCATTTCATTTCCATTTATTTGTTTAGAGATGGTCATTTTTGTTATCTGAAACCATTCTATATTGTTACCGTTATTGCCAGAAAGTTGTTTATGAATTTTGGATTTAGGGAATTCGTGAAGGTCTTATTTTTAACACATTTCGGAATTAACATATGGTACATATCTGCCTTCTTATTGCTTCCATGAATTTGTTTAGAAATGGTCATTTCATCTGAAACTATTCTATAAGTTGTTTATGATTTGTGGATCTGGGGGAACCTCTTAATGTTAACACATTTCGGAATTAACATATGTTGTATTTTTATTTCAATGAAATGGTATTTAGCGTCCTACTTTTAGGACAAACCGGGATAATGAAGACGGGCATAAGCCATGCGAAGGACCTTGAATTACTTTTTGCCCCTACGGTGGCGCTTCCACCTACTCTTAACCGATTACCAACTGTCAGTGAATCTTGTACGCACATCAAACGTGCTTCGGTTTTTGTCCTATCCGAACGACAAGGTGCTTCTCCCTGCTCTCCGTTCTGCATAACGCTGGGGAACTCTGCAAATAACAGGATTGGACCCTCCTCCTCCTGGTTAGTGAGAGCCAAACCCACCGAACCACTGTGGATCAACCTATATGATTCCTCCTGGTTAGTCAGGACCAAACCCACCGAACCACTGTGGATCAACCTATATGATTCCTCCTGGTTAGTCAGGACCCAACCCACCGAACCACTGTGGATTAACCTATATGATAGATATAAGAAACAGTGATTAACCTATATGATAGATATAAGAAACAGTGATTAACCTATATGATAGATATAAGAAACAGTGATTAACCAATGATAAATTATATTGACGAATCGTCTTGTATTGTCACTTAATCACAAATTTAACGTCATCTACACTGATTCGCAGACACGCGATACGTCAATTCGGTCCAATTAGTCATTCGTCAAGGGGTGTCTGATTTTAAACATTAATGCCATATATAGTCATTTTACATTTACAGCTGTCAGAGAAGTAGACAGCTACGCAGCTAATACTCGGATACATTACTTGTTTCAAGAATCCCATATGATTCACCTTGGTACATTGATGTAAAATGTACGTGGGGCTATTAAAGATGCACTATGTAAGAGCTGGACGTTCTTGCTATAATAGTCAAAAACCTGACTTAGCCTCAATTATTCATTTTATCGCAAAATAGAATCTCGCGGATGTTTAAATCCATTTAAATCTCGGTCATCCGATAGTCTAGAGAGTTGATTATATGCTTGTCATATTAATATAATTATGTTTAAATCATACTTTATATAACATTTTAAGCCAAAATAAAGACCTGCAATAGGCAGCTTTAGCTCTTACATAATGCATCTTTACCTTCAAGATATTTAGGGGGATCACGTGGCTAAGTGGGTTAGACGCTGGCTCGCTAGCCTGGAGGTCGGGTGTTCGATCCCTGCATTGGTCGAGATAGTTCATCCAGATTTTCAGGCGCGGTTCACCCTTGTCAGTGATGCAGGACAGAGGGCCTGACAAGGACAGCTGTCTAGTCCTTCGTATGAGACGAAAAACCGAGGTCCCGTGTATACATTGGAATTCACGTAAAAGATCCCTTGGCCCGGGCAAAATTTCCCTCATAGCACACTGTATGGCGTATGCCCGTCTTCACTAGCCCAGCATAGGAGCAGAACAGTAGGACGTTAAACCCCATTTCATTTCATTTCATTTCAAGATATTTAGATACAGGTAATGTGCACAGTCTTTGGTTTTCTTGTGTTTTCTCAAATAGAATTATATAACAATCCCAGATTAGAGACCCACTACTTGACAGAGAATGCTTTGGCATTCACAACGAGGTTTATATTTGCAGTGTTTTCTTGTTTTTTTGTTGTTGTTGGACTTTTTTTTGTTTTTTCTCATTAGAATTATTATAATAATCTGGGATTACAGATCCACTACGTGACAGGGAATCTGTTGCCTTGACAATCAGGTTTGATAGTTATTAGGATCTTTTAAAGGACAGTTCCTGCGATTAGCTATGCAAATGAAATACATAGGTCTAGTCAAGGCTAATAATATTAGGTCTTTCTTAACGAGTTTTAGTAAATTAGAAAATGAATAGACTTCCATTTAATTAGTTATTGTCTGATATACTAGACACATGATGAACTTTACCGCTAGGTTCCCACCATCACGTTTCGCGCTACGATTGAAATCGTGGAGTAATCGTGGTGATCCTATTAGGTCTTATCATATTTTGTGGTCAGTCGTAGCAGCCGGGGGGTGGGGGGTGGCTGAATGGTTAGCGTGTGCGCGCCGTATCATAAAGTCTGTCATTGAGTCAACTGGCGTGGTTTCTATTCCCCGGTTGTACGTGACAAGGAGTAGGGTCGCCTGTCCAACCTCGTGGGTTTTCTCCGGGTCCTCCGGTTTCCTCCCACTGCTAAAGACCCCTACGCGCAAGCGAATTATTGAAATGAAATTAAACCATACGTTAGTCCCGAAATGACCTAGTTTGTGTCGAGTGGACGTTGAACCCCATTTATCTCTCTCTCGCTCGTAGCAGCCGTGTTGGTCGTATCGAAACATCTCCGAACGTATCTGCATCTATCGCAACGCCTCGCACGATAGTGAGAACCTAGCATTCACGATTTGAAAGAACACTCTATCTCCCGCCGAAAGTATGTGTTGATCTAAATGGCTCTAAAGGATTATTCTTATAGACATGTTAATCCACCCGAAAATATTGTATGAAATTTGAACACTCATAGACAACCGTTTTATTTGTCATTATGCCTGGTTTTCATGCGGATTAGATTGTATTCACTACTTTCTTTCCATCAATTACCATATTTGCCAGTGACCGGACATGCTTTAAATCATAAGGTCTGCCATTGAGTCATGAGTCAAGTGACGTGGTTTCGATCTCACGCTTGTTGCTGACAAGGAGTGCCGTGCCCTGACTAACCCAATGGGTTTTCTTCGGGTCCTGCATTTTTCCCTTCTGCAAAAGACCCTACGCACAAGTGAATTATTGTGAAATTGAATGATCTCTCGCTCCCTCTCGAAGTTGAAATAAAGATACCGATCCATTCCATAGAATAATCCCCTTTCACTAAAGCGACGAAAAACAATAAACTGTACTAAAGGCAGAATAAAGTGTTCCCAATAAATTTGATTAACCGAGCATTGCGCAAAACAACTTTGATGGTAAAGACATTTATATTTTAGCTTTCATGTTAAATGTCAATCTAATACAGCGGATTATTGAATTAATATTTGACGGTGGTATTTTCTTTTTCTAAATATCCTGGCTTTAGTACAGAATAACAATGGTGAACTCTATCATAATGATCTTTTCAAAACAGATTTATAGCAATATCTGTAATTATGAACTATGAATAATACACAGTTTATTATATTTACTTATATGACGCCGAGGAGGTGGCCGGGGACTGTGTGTTAAAGGGACAATGACACTCTTGCTGGCTTGACAGCTCCAGAAAATAAAAAATAGCCTTATTCTAAGTACTAGATGTGTTAGTGTATTACCTGTCGTGTAAATTATCCATTAAATCCTATTTTACTTGTCCAGAGGGTTCAAAAATATTTATAAATCCAAGTCACATTTGAAAAGCTTTACGTCAGGCTTTTCAAATCATTTAGTTGAATTTTTCAAATTTTTTAAATTAGGTGTGTTAAGATGAAATTTGTATCATCAATTAATTGGAATATTGTAAAATAGTACAATTTGTTGACCAGAATAAAGATTGGGACATATTATTCAGTTACAACAAGTGGTATTGAGCCTTTAACTGCGCAGGGCAGTGAGCCCCTGGCAAGGATCAGCGTCTGGTCGTCAGCAGAGTTACGAAAAACCAAGGACACGTGTAAAAGAGCCTCTGACGGCTTGAATGTTATGTAGGCGTATGTCCGTCTTCATTAGACCAGTGTATGTTAACACTCATTTCATTCCATTTACACTAGCCATGTTTTTGACGTCATAATTACGTTTGGCGTCAGTGTCTAGTATCTAGTATATCAACTTTGATGTCCGTGGGAGGACAGGTATATGAGACATATGGTTTATTAAAATGTTTGTTGTACTTGAATTTGACTGAAGAAGTAAAGTGTTCGTTAGATCACAAGGACTGTCATTGAGTCAAGTGGATTGGTTCCGACCCTATACAAACTCTCTCTCTCTCTCTCTCTCTCTCTCTCTCTCCCCACCCCCCGAAATTATAACCATGTAGGTAGAGATCGTCCCATCACTTAGAAATAACACAAAAAATCAACACTTTTAAATGCTTTTGTGTAATCAAAGGGGTTTAGCACTTTTAGTAACTACATTATTTATGTTGGGGAACCCATGCTATAAACTAAAGAAAAAGAGAAAAAAAAGTGCCTAATCCTGAAATCTGTATATTACAAGGTTCTAACAGTGCCAATATTAGAACACATCTGTTACATATTGTAGCTTCAAAACACGTCTTCTAGATCGAGTATCAGGTAATTTCCGTAAAATTTCCTTTTGTTTGATGTGTTTGCATGGCTTAAATAATACGTTTGTTATACTATGATTCGTAGGTGCACACAAAATATCTGGATAAACAAACACCGATTCAGGTTCCGTAGACAAAAGAAACCCAAATGTTGTTTATATTACTGGAAACATCCACAGTTTATTTTAGTGATTGGATTTCAGATAAAATGGCCGTCTATTGGACGATGAATATGTTGTTATGCACGACCTATGTTCTCCAGTAGGTCGTGTTTACTTGAATCAGATATTCGCCTGGGTAGAAAGACAGATTGGCGTGAAATGAAATATACGCCAACAACAGCAGCACCGTATATTATAAACTGGAACAAGGGCAATAACTCTGTAGGTAATTGGCGGAAATTATTAAAATTCAATAGACTTCTGTCTGTCATTAATTGAATGATGAATATAGCTTGAGAGCGTTTACATCATTCTACGAAATAAAACCAATGGGGTTGCTCGGTATCTTCGTAGTACTAATTTAGATAATGCATATACATTTCATGCAGATCGAATGATAACTTTGTCGTTATATTGTTTATAAGATGCTACAAAATTTAGCAAGGGTCATATTTCTAGAAGTAATTATCGGAAAATATTGAAATTCAACAGGCTTCTTTGTTTTTGACAGATAGTAAGTTTTGTCGTTAGAGCGCCAGGACAATAACTCGCTGAAATTCAATCGGCTTCTCAGTGATAAAGGTAGTCTACAGAGTGTTCACAAAGATTTTAAACGACAAACGGTTGGACGAACGCGACGGCATTATCCGGCAACATTCCCAAGAGGGTGTATAAAAAAGCACATACCTATAAAATACAAGGATTCTACTGCGATATATAACTTAAACGGGCATTATGTAAAATTTAGATAAAGAACTGGCCGTTTTTGCTATGATATTTCAAAAATAGATAATGCAAAATTATTAGCGAAGTTATTAATGATTGTAGTTATGACAAGATGTGTGCATTGATCGTTACAACGGTACTGGTCATTCGAGTCTTAGCCTCGCTTCTCCCTTTTTAAATTAAATCATTAAATGCCTAAACCATTCCAATCTACTTAAAATCGGAGCCATTGGATGGCATCGAGTGTTGAGTATGGTCTTGGTAAGTTAATTAATGTCTAATTAATAATTTATATAACATTTAAGGCCCAAAGAAAGACATACAATGGGTAGATTTAGCTCTTGAATAATGTATGTTTAAGTTAAATTACTGCTTCATTCATAGAAAATAACCTTTTTGTCCGATTCATTTTGATGGGTATTCATCATTGAATGACTACTGCAGATAGACGTGTCTACAAAAATTAATCGACCATTTAAAATAGCCACAGATGCTTTTTCAAGTAGTTCATCCTGGCGGTGGCAATGACATCCGTTAGATTCTTAAAATATCGGTTTTACCCGATCTTAGATTCATTTCTGACGAGTAAGCAATCATTTATTTTAAACCCCAGTCTCTTGTCTATGGTTAAAAATAATATAGGTAATTAATAGATGGATTCACGATTTTTTGTCGTTTCTTTAATTAGAATTTTAGTATCTGGAAAAAATCGTCTTTAGCTCGACATTATCGAACAACTTATAAACGACGTATTCAGACATGATTGCCATCCAGAGTGTGTAATAAGAGTTGGTCGGAAATTAAAAAAAAAATTCTAATTTCGATTCCAATGAGGGAGCCGCGGTGGCTTAATGAGTAAGAGTAAGAAGTTGACTCGCTTATCTTGGAGGTTCTGTATTCGTTTATAATATCATGACGTCATTCGACAGTAGAATGGCTGGTGTCTTGCATTAGCCTACCGTAGATTGCAAAATGGCGGAAACTTAATCTTCGGTGAATCGTAGACCTGTTTTGTCGACATCAGCATAGATCGATAGAATTAGTTTTTGTTTCATAAATATCTTTGTAAATACTTAACATAACTGATCCTTTTTTAACTTGATATGCCTATTAGAATTTTAGCTTTTACAATATTTTGTTTGTAAGGATCATATATCGCCCAAATCACACTCACTAACTTTAAGATCTATAATTTTCACGTGAACGCGTTTGGTTTATCTAAACAATTTGTTGTATATTCGCATTTTATAAAAATAACGTGTATTTACTAAATTAAATATTCCATTTATTTCCTATATATTTCTCCGTAGTATTCCGTAGTACTCTTCAATCACATGAGACGTAATACTGTAATTACGTCCGCTGCGTTAGCTCAAGAACAGGGTCAAGTTTCTTGCTGGGACATCATTTCAGATTCTGTTCGAGCTGTAAACGGACCACACTAAACCTTTATAAAGATTCTGATATGAATGCGTGAAACATAGTGATATAGTCAGATCTAATAACATCCATTATAATATATTACTTATTCGTTGTACTTTTAAAAGGTTCACATATTATCCAATAAGCCGTGTGTACTTCAGTATTTAAAGATGTCTGCCTGCGTACAAACTGTGTGATGAGATGATATACTTTGCTTCAAATCCATATAAAAACATTTTAATTGCAAAAAAACTACCCCAGACCGCAAGAATTTATTGTAAGCAGCCTTGTGTGTGACATAACCTGATTGAGAGAGGATCCATTTTCAACCTGTATTTGCCGCTGTCCGTTTACCATAAATACCGAAGTCTAATAAGTAAAGCATTTTAGTCAACTGGACGTTTAAGTGTCTCAATGTTCTCACCAGCCCTCACCATCAGATCAAGACATACGAAGCGCTCTTTACATCAGGCTAGTTATGGCTGTGTGCGCGCCCAATGGATGTATCTTCAATATTTTTCTATTGAATAGCTACCCCATAAATACTTCCATAGAAACGTATCTTTAATATGAAGAGTACTTGGTGGACAATGATAACGAGAGTCGTATAATCATCATCTCTACGCTCAGCTTCCTATTAAATTTTATCTCATTTGACATCGTACATCGATCGATTATCAAGATTTCCATTTTATTTACTGATAGTTCACGCGATTATTCCATCCAGATAATCTCCCTGGATAAACAAGGTTGACAGGTGCTTGGTGATTAGAAATGTAGATTTCTACTTTCTAGACTTTACTCTCGACTTCAGTAATCTCAAAGGGTTTTAATTGAGGCTCTCGAAGCTAGACCAGACCATTTAGACGATCCGAAATTAGAGAAATAGAAATCTGGGTTTGTCAAGTGGTGAATTAATAGACATCACTAATAGTACTAGTCCATCAAAAACCACAGAACACCACCGACAATATTAAAATTGATGACAAATTTAAAAGTAACCCTTTATAGCGGATATAAATCTATGTCGGCCATTTCCATTGCTCTTTTAGAGTTATTGTAAAATGACTCCATATGAGGTGTACAGGGTTTATATTCTGTATATTAGAGACTTTTGGCAAGGGGAATTTTTCCCATTCGTGTCGTCACGTGATACGTTTAGTCAATGTAGTTTTAGAAATGAAATGAAGTGAAATGGGGTTTAACGTCCTACTGTTCTGCTCCTATACTGGGCTAATGAAGACGGGCATACGCCATACAGTGTGCTATGAGGGAAATTTTGCCCGGGCAGCGGCACTATCGCCTACTCTTATATCGAATTCCAACTGCCAAGGGATCTTTTACGTGCATTCCAATATTTACACGGGACCTCGGTTTTTCGTCTCATCCGAAGGACTAGACAGCTGTCCTTGTCAGGCCCTCCGCAATGTAGTTTTAGAGTTTTGGCAGATTTTTCGCGCCGCGTACGTATGAGTGGCTGAGCTGAGCTTATATTAGTTATATTACAGCATGATGGCAGTTATCTACCATCAGTTAGCTACCATCAGTACTAGTCAAGTGCCTATAGCCTACAAATTACTGGAGAGAGTGAAGTCGCTCGACAGTCGCACATCTATTAAAAAAAAATTTATGTCGAATCTTATTAAAAAATCTTCGACTTCGACTGGACAGTTATGTTTAGTTTCACTAATGTATCATTTCAGAAAGTTTATACACCTTTAACATAGAATCACATCATTTATAGCTTTGCAAGGTCCCACCTCCTTAAATTCAGCGCGTAGATCAACCGGAATGCAGAAAAACAGTAAAATCTGAAAATTCCGGAAAAAAACTCATAAAAAATAATGATTAAATTCCAGTCTTTATCATGGTTAAAATCACATCAAATACACACCTTCGTGTTCTAGGATACACACAGATTCATAAAAGCGCTATGGCACAACATTTCAGGGTCTAAAAGTAGCAAAAAAGACGACGATGTTATACGGACCTTTTCCGTATGAAAGCTGTTCGATACGTGCTGCCGTGTCCGTGTGCCGTATCCCGTATGAGAAATACACACACATTGATGATGTCACACGCAAAGTCGATACGGATACGCGATACGGACCAGAAATTTTCGCTTGCCAAAAGTCTAATAACTCGGTAAGCGGTGTACGGGGTCATTATTCTGTATAATAACTCGACATGGGTTTACTATTCTACATAACATAATGACCTAGGTGAAATGACCGTGGCACGTTAAACCCCATTCCATTTCCATTGAATTTATTCCAAAAATAGACAGACGTAACCGAATCTGGAGACTCAAAAATAACGATCACAATAGTTTCGACTGAACGAACTATTGACAAAAATATATTATCAAGGTTTCGTTATCTTAATATTTGAATTACGTTCCTCCTCTAATTTAGAATTGGTAATGATTTTTAAAGAAATCATTACAGGAAATCTGCCAAAAGAGAGAATCTAATAAATTCAACAACTGTTACTATATAAAGACATAGTCTGGAACTCGAAAGGAAAAAGATGAACCGAGGATCGGAACACGATAAAATTAAGCGTAAGGGGATTAGGGTGAAATTTAAAAATATCTAAATCAATAGGTTGGTCTGTGACGAACGAGACGTATCAGTAAAACAATATCACAAGGTGTTCCGAATGATTCCCTGGTGGAGATCGTAATTCAAATAACGAAGACAAACAACCTAGTGGAGAGGATAAATCTAAGACGGCGGAAATCCCCGAGTAGATTTGCATGACACTTGATCCTTAATGTATCCACTGACATGACACTTATTGATATATTATAACTCATGCTCGAGGCGGCGAATTCAAAGAGAGAGAGAGAGAGAGAGAGAGAGAGAGAGAGAGAGAGAGACCCCTATTGAACCATGTGTTAGTCCCGAAATGACCTAGTCTGTGTCGAGTGAACTTTAAACCGCATCTCTCTCTCTCTCTCTCTCTCTCTCTGTGCACCATTCTCTTTGGTGTTTATATTCTAATCCTATTATCTCGATTATGATTGAGCTAAGCTTCAACTAAACTGCGCAAAATAATACCTTTCTGTATGTTACATTCCATCAGTTTTGCTGGGGCCGTGGTGACTCAGTGAGTAAGACGTTGGCTCGCTAACCTTGATGCTATGTGATCGATGCCGGTGTTGACCGAGAAAGCTCATCGGCATTTCCTACGTCAGTGGCGTAGGACGGAGGGCCTCCGATAAGCGGAAATCCCGAGGTCCAGTGCACTTAAAAGAACCCTTGACGGTTGGAATTCGAAATAAGAGTAGGCTCTAGCACCTCTACCAGCCCATTTCAGTTAGATGTAGATGCTCAATATAGAAACGAAACGAAATACCATGGTTTGTTTTGTTTTTTTTTTATTGAACTGAAGATGAAATTCCCCACACGTTTCTAAGAATGACTTGTCTTAACGTATTAAAATGTTCTCATACAATTTGTGAGGCTACCATTCATGTGAAAACCTATTTTCAGTGCCAAATGAAGCAGAAGGCCTAATTATTTTAGAAACCACAGATACGATAATATAATGACCTACATTCTGGGATCTGAAACTTCGACCCTTTCTTAATATATTTTACTGTCTGCAAATACCTGCGATATCTTTAAATGAATTAGTTTGGGTTTATATGGTTTCTTTTTATCAACAATGATTTGTTTTATTTTCACTAAAATTAATTAAAATAGTAATTGTGTTCCATATTATGTTTTTGTGTTTATTAAAATTGATCATTTAAAGTTATAATAAATTTTAATATACAAATATGAATGGTATAGATAGTCACCCGACTTGGATCCAAACCCAGTTTTTATTACACAAAGTCGTTGCCAAATAAAGACAAATTTTCAATTCATCATATCTTTGAATGGAACCAACTTCCACGATATGTTCTATCTTTGCGAGAGATTAACAATCCCTCACAATGATGTTCAGAGACTTTAAACATATTTATTTTAATCCCCACATATTGCAGATTATATGTGTATCAGCATTATTAAAACCTATTCGTAGGCAGCGGGCGTGTGTGTGTGTGTGGGGGGGGGGGGGTCTGAATGGTCTAATACGTGCGCTCAGATCATAAGGTCTCTCAAGTGGTGTGGTTTCGAATCGAAACCTCTTAGGGTTTCTCCAAGTACTCTGGTCTCCACCCACAGCTAAAAGGCTAAAGCACACTACCTACAAGCGAATTATTGAAATGAGATTGAACCACGTGGTAGTCACGAAACAAGTTGGTTTAAGTTCTCTCTCACTCTTTCTCTCTCTCCCTCTCTCTCTTTCTCTCTCTCCCTCTCTCTCTCTCTCTTCTCTCTCTGATTACAGGCACACTTGGTTGTTGTTTCACTGCGACTAAGTACAGAATGTTGTTAGCTAAGATTTACAACTGCTCACTGATGTTTACTTTTTTATTGACTATTCCTGATAAATCATCGGCCATATGAAAAAGCACGTTTTACAATTTCTAGCTTGGCAGTTGGGAATTTTAAGATTTTTTTTTCAGATTGAGAATTGATTCTAGCAGTATAAGGTTCATCAAGACTACTTATATAAGACATGTATGTCGTAATCGATTTTTATAAACAGGTAATAATGAAAATATTGCTGTTTGTTTTGTTCAAAATATGATTAAAATAGCCAGGCAGATTTACCTTTATTTGTAGATTAAATAAATAAAATGAAATGAACCATATATGGCGGTTAAAGCATCTTGCTTTTCTGCTCCAACTGGGATAATGAAGACGGGCATCAGGGAAATTTTGCCCGGACAGCGACAGTATGGCCTACTCTTATAACGAGTTCCAACTGTCAAAGGCTCATTTACATGCACGCCAAAGCAAATGGCCTAGCAAGGGACATTGTCTAGTCGTTTGGATGCTGCTGTATGATCAAAATTTCCCTGCTCAGTTGGTGCAGTAAAGTAGGACGTTAAACCCAATTTCATTTCATTTCCAAGATAAAGAGGAGACTTCGCCGCCTTGAGCATGTGTTATGACATATCTAAAAGGGTCATTTCAGTGGATACATTAAGGATCAAGTGTCATGTAAATCTGCTCGGGGATTTCCGCCGTCTTGGGAATTATGATCTCCTGATCAGAAAACAACATCACATATCAATGATAGTTAAGCTCCCGGCTTCAAAGTCAATCGGATTAAGAGAGGGCTTATCGAACGATTTTAGCGACTCTGGCTTGTTTTGACCACATCCCGTATAAATCATCTGCAGTCAATGTTGGACGTGGAAGCCACAGTGGTTCAGTGAGTAAGACGTTGACTCGCTAACCTGGAGGTCCCGTGTTCGATCCCTGCGTTGGCCGAGAAGGTTCATCTGGAATTTCCGGAGTGGTTCCTACTTCTCAGTGGTGCAGCACCGTGGACCTGGCCAGGGATAACGTATAGTCGTTTGGATAGGACGAAAACTCGACGTCTCGTGTACACATTGACGTGCACGTGGCAGTTGGAATTCGATATAAAACAAACTAGGTCGCAGCGCTGCTGTTCGGGGCCAATTTCCCTCATAACACAATATATGGAGTATGCCCGTCTTCATTAGCCTAGTAGGACGTTAAACCCCATTTTATTTCGTGTCGGGCGTTAACAAATTGTACATTCATCATATCTCTTTTTTTCAGAGTATATTTTCTTTCCCCTTTTTTAATCCAAATGTATCTTTCACCAAGTTAAGATACACCCGCGATCACTTTCACACGTGGTCGGTATTTATGTTGGAGGAAAGACTATATGTCTTGGTGTTAGATGGCCGAATGATTAGCGCCTGTGCGTTGTATCATAAGGTCTGTCATTGAGTCAACTGGCGTCGTTTCGATTCCCCGATTGTACGTGACAAGACGTAGGGTCGCCTTTCCAACCTTGTGGGTTTTCTCTGGGCCCTCTGGTTTCCTCCCACTGCTAAAGTCCCCTAAATGACCTAGTTTGTGTCGAGTGGACGTTAAACCCCATTTCTCTTTCTCAAAAGCGCCTCTGGCAATTCACTGATGCTGTGCTCTCTCTTTCTCTTATTTCAGAGTATCTCTTCTTTCCTTTTATCCAAATGTATCTTTCACCAAGCTAAGATATTTGCCAAGATAACAATGTGAACTCGCAAGCACTGAACTAAAAACATGTTTTCTCTACTCATTAGTTTATTTCTACAAAAAGTATAAAGATATTAAATAACTAGCTCGTGTTATTTCTACCTATGTATTATCTTCTAGATAGATCGGAGATTCTGTCTGGAGATAAACCAGCTGATGACGTAGATATTTATCTCTTTTGCAAACCGATTTACTTAGACAGAACAGTTGATTTGGTTACCTTTTATCTGCTTTCATGATTTAATTCCTCTTCTGAAAGTTCTGAAAGTAATTAATACATTTCGCCTATGCATTTATCAATATAAATCCAGTGGTTTTGTTAAGACTTACTCGCGGGTTTCATCTGTTGTAGTCAGCATAATTTCTGGGAATTCCCTGCCTTTTTTAAAAATTAGGTTTTTGACTATATGGCAGCGTGACTGCAATCTGTAGGACAACACTAAATAATTGGATTTGATATATGTGTTTGTGGTTTATTGCTTGCAATGTCTGTTTAGTTTTCAGCACAGGTTTATTTGTGTGTGGTGAGCTCCCGTTGTACTTACTGTTGATGTAAAGAAATGAAATGAAATAAAATGGGGTTTAACGTCCTACTGTTCTGCTCCGACTGGGCTAATGAAGACGAGCATACGCCATACAGTGTGCTATGAGGGAAATTTTGCCCGGGCAGCGGCACTACGGCCTACTCTTATATCGAATTTCAACTGTCAAGGGATCTTTTACGTGCACGCCAATGTGTACACGGGACCTCGGTTTTTCGTACCATCCGAAGTTGATGTAAAGAAAAATGTATGCAATCATTAACGTTTAAATTAAATCTACTACTGGAATATGACTGATATCTAAATAGTAGTGGCGGTAGTCGAGCACTGGGCGTGGCATGCACACCATATTGAAACATCTGATACCTTTATTATAATACGTATGTGACTTAAACATGCATTATGCAAGAGCAAAATCTGCTTATTACAAGTCTTTCTTTAGGCCTGAAATGTTATCTAAATTATCAATTAGACATTAATTAACTTATCCAGACCATAATCAACTCTAGATGGCCTCGCTAGCCTGCGATCTTAAGTGGATTGTGAACCGATTTACTGCATAACTTTCCTTCTCGATTAAACGATTAAATAGATAATCGAAACTCTGCTGTTTATCGTACTGACTTTAGTAATGATGACCGAGGCTAGGCAGAAATTTCATTCGCTTAGTTTTCGGTTCATACTGGATCAATTTGAATGAAATTTTCAGCAAATTGCCTTTACGTTATCTAGTTTTTAACTATTATAGTGAGAACTGCCAACTCGTTATCGAAACTCCCATAATGTATCTTTAATCTATTTGAAAGGTAACCTGTTTATACTTACATCTGCCTAATTATATAACAACAGCAGTCTTTGAAGTGGTAAATGTTTTGAATTCCGCAGAAATGTGACCAATCCGACTTGTCATACTCGGATTGGACGAAACCCAAGGTTCTGCGCACGTAAAAGAACCTTTAACAGTGTGAAGTCAAAATAAGCGTAGACCGTAGCGCCGCTGTCCGGAAAAACTTTTATTCATGGCACACTGCATGGTCTAGTCGCCCCCCCCCCCCCAAAAAAAAAAAAATTAAACCCTGTACTTTCTTTTTATTTTATAATACCTGATATCACTTTCCGCTTATTCAAGAGTTATCAATCCCTTTTTTTAGTTTAACTCCGTGCATTTGTCTTTATAAATTAATAACAATATCTTCAATATTTCGGCGGCGGAGGGTAGCTCAGTACATAAGGCGCTGGTACGCTGACCCTTTTTTTCTGTTTTCCCAACATTGCATTCAATGTTGTTGTTGCCAGAACTTTGAATAACACTAAAGATATTAACAAAATTGACAGTTTACATCCTTGAACATCAGTCATGTTTTGGTTACACTTGAAGTTATAGCCACAGAAAGTCTAAACACACTTTACATCTAATAAGTAATGTTATGTTTTATGTCTATACGGTTCCAATTATCTACAGTTGGATCTAGTCTTGGTTAAACTGACTGGTGATGGAGATCTTAATCAGTTTCTTTCAAGGTAAACTTATTAGTTCCGCCAAAGTTTGTTACGTTTTTGTGATATTAATTCTAAGCTTGTAAGTATTGGTATATTCCTCTTTTAATGGCGGTAACGGTGGTTCAGTGAGTGAGTAGTGAGTATAAGGCAGTGGTTCTCAACCTTTTTTTTGCTAACGGCACACCCTGGAACACATGAGAAAACAGCGGCACACCTGGCTAAATATATATATGAAAAATATTTGAATTTTGCAAAATAAAAACATGGCAAGTCAGACGGCATACACCCGTGGACAGAGACTAGTCATAGACACATAGAATGACTCAAAATAAATAAAGAAAACGCAGCTATGAACTTATAAGTAGACACCGTATACCAGTGAATCCTCAATTGGGCTCATGTGGTTTTTTGCATTTTCTTAGTGTGCCGTTCAAAATTCCGTTGCACACTTAGGAAGATCTCGGGGCACACTGGTTGAGAATCACTGGAGTAAAGTCTCGGGTTTATATAGTGGGCTTCAAATGTGTTATTAACTTCTTGCATTTATCGCAGATTTATGTCTTGAATTAAAGACTTTATTCCCTTCATAAGCAGTTTATGAATTAGTTACTCGGTGGAGTTGGAGATGAGCGTCTGGACTAGCATGCAGCTTGGAGGGGGGGGGGGCGAAGGTTAGTGCGTGTGCGTTGTATCCTAAGGTCTGTCATTGAGTCCACTGGCGTGGTTTCGATTTCCCGGTTTCACGTGGGTTTTCTCCGGCTACTCCAGTTTCCTCCCAATTGCTAAAGACCCTTTATTGAAATAAAATGGAACCATATGTTAGTCCTGCTGCCAGGGCACACTGTATTGAGTACGTTCCTCTTCATTAGCCAAGTCGGCGCAGAAAAGTAGGACATTAAAACCACATTTCATTCAATGTAGTTTTGTGTGATAATTTCCAAACGGGTTAATATTTTGAGCTAACACTTTCACATCGGATATTTCTTGACAATTTGACGTTAAATCAACACGTCTCCTAAACTTACAATAAAGATGACAAACCCTCTCCAATAACCCATTTAATTACACCTAAACCGCATTAAAAAGGAATCTTTCTTTCTTTCTTTTTCGTCAATTGGCTATAAATTGTGACAAACGACCTTTACACTAACTGAAGTACACGGCTAAAACATAAAGGGCAAACATGTTATAAAATACGTTTAAACGATTCAAGCATCAATTCCTTGAAACACACCACGTTAAAAACAGGTGACAAATTATAGTTGATGGAAGGAAAAAGTAAATGATATTATAATTGTTTGCCTAATACTATTACTGAAAGTGGTAATTTCCTTAAAAATCTTCTCGTATCAAAAACGGTTTAACACCGCTTGGTGAAAGAATCAATGAATAATTGAAGACTCCGAACACAAATGATATCTCATTTAGTTTCTTTTCGTTTTATTCTCAACTAATAGATCGGTTTGCTGTGCTGAATTTATTTTTCATGAATGATTTCTGTTTACCGATTAAATTAAATTGTCTACTGATCATGGTCGTTTATGGTTGGCTGCTAACATTAAAATCCACACCCAAAGGGTTAAAGTTGACAATTGAGAAATTAAAGTCATTCCAGCGGCGATATTTAAGATTGGTCTAGTCCTCGCATCCAAGCACCATAACATTGATTGAATCGATGTCTGAATTAAGGACTGAAAAAGACACAAATACCACTGCTAGCAATATTTTCTATTCAATTTGTCTTTATTGGGTTAACCTCACACACTTATTGTGTTGTTCATTCGATTACTGTTTTAGATATCAAAACAGAACACTGGCCTTTTTTTTACCAGATCAACAACAGTTACTCGTGTTTTCATCCGTGGAACTTAATAAAATGATGTTATTCGAAAACATACGTTTTTGTCTGTTCATCATTTCACTCATTTAGCTTTATTTACACAAGAATCCCTTTCAAGAGAAAGACTGATAAATTACTTCCTGTTGATTCAAGGGCTTAGTTCTTAGCTCATTTGTACGAGATGCAAAACCAATCGCATCATGAGTGTGAATCCATTCAGAATAAAATATAAATGTAAATGAAATGAAATGAAATGGGTTTTAACGTCCTACTGTTCTGCTCCTATACTTGGCTAATGAAGACGGGCATACGCCATACAGTGTGCTATGATGGAAATTTTGCCCGGGCAGCGGCACTATCGCCTACTCTTATATCGAATTCCAACTGCCAAGGGATCCTTTACTTACATTGTAATGTATATACGGGACCTCGTTTTTTTCGTCTCATCCGACGGACTATAAATGTAATTTATATTTAAAGATGATCTAGAAGCCACTGTGGCTCTGTGAGTAAGCACTGGCTTGCTAACGATGAGTTCTCTCTATCGATACTGGTGTTGGGCGAGAACACTCCTGGATATTTGTCATCGTGTTACCCCTTATCAATGTTTAGTAAGGAACATAAATAAGTATTCTGATCACAGGGACAAAAATAGAAAGAGAGAGAGAGAAATGGGGTTAAAGTCCACTCAACATAAACTAGGAGAAAACCCACGAGGTTGGACAGTCGACCCTACTCCTTGTCACGTACAACCGAGGAATCGAAACCACACCAGTTGACTCAATGACGAAACGCTAACCATTCGGCCACCCAACCCCGGGACAAAAATAAAAATGCCTAATTATTTCTTGACGACTCGAACAATAAAAGCTTAACCTTATACCTACCGATACATTGATGACGTAACACGTATGATTAATAACGGAACATTTAACAAATATATACTGCTACTTATATACTGGCCTATACCCCCTCCCCCCACCCTTTACTCCATACCAGCAAAATAACCAGGTTTGGGTAGGGGGTTATTATAGACAAGATAGTGTGATTACGTGATTAGTCAATGGGACATTAGCGTGTCCGCGTACTACTTTTCAAATTGTTACTGCTAGTATCAGAAAAAAAACACCCCCACTGCTATATAAAAACGTGACATTTTGAACTTCGAGGTTGACACGTGTTAATAAAATCAATACAACACAGATAAAATACAAATCTGTGGGAGAGAAAATGACAGGTACCAGAGGGAATATGTCTAATTTTATTCCATGATGGTGTGCATTATACAATGGCAGATATATAAGAGAATATGGCTAGGTTTAGTTCCATGGTGCCGTGCATTATAGAGGTATCAACCATACCAAAGGTCTATCAAAGAAACCTCTTCCGCGAAATGACACGTCTTTGGCTGGACTTTAATACTATGGCAGATACATAAGGGAATATGGCTATGTTTAGTTCCATGGTGGTGTGCATTATAGAGGCATCAACATACCAAAGTTCTTTCCAAGAAACATCTTCCGCGAAATGACACGTCTTTGGCTGGGCTAACACATCTGATACGAACACTTTAATATTAAACCGAATTATCGCCCTTATTATGGTTAAATGTTATGGCATTCTCAACTGACAGACTGTCGGCTTACAGAAGACGATCACAGTCAAGACCGATCGTATTACACCTTTCCTGTAAATCATTATCCTTTTCTTGTTCATTTTCAGTGGAGTCTTTATTGTAAATCATTTTTTTTTTCATTTTGAGCGAAGCCTGTAATATTACAGGCCCGGGAATGCACAGCACAGTGGACACTCACAGCTGTCCCACCCCACCCCCTCGGATCCATACACTTGGCATTTTTTGTTTAATTCTTGCAATGTCAGTGTAGTTTGTCTAGTCCGCGAGTTTGTCTTGTCGGGGTGTTTTTGTGTGTAGTGCTATCCTCCTGCATTTACTATTTATCCAGTATAATATTACACAGATCAAAAGATATTGATAGAACTAGAGCGTAACAGGTTCCTGAGTGATTAAAGAGACGTCAAGTTGAAAGAATCGATAAAACCACCTGCATATTGCGATGTTTGATATATCATAACATTCTGTCACGCTTTTAGGCACTAGTTGTAACAGCAGACAGCCAAATGCTCCCAGGCGAAAGACCACGATTTACAGAAGTAGCTATACAAACTCAAACTAATTACTAATAATCATAATTTGATTAACAAAATAAATATATGCGTACTTAATATGTAATATATCAAGAAACACATCTATATCTGTTATAAACAGAATTCAGCGGGTATTCAAAATAGTGAATCGAGGCTAAGTCTTAAAATATATGTCTATATTCCACGGATTTTTGTTTCTTTCCATATTATGGACCCTGGGTGTACCAAAAATTACAGTTTATACCCGATTTTAAAAACCGTTTAAATATACACCGTTACACCCTGGGTTTGGATTTTGTGATAATCGGATCGAAGGCTGTGGTCCCTCTAACGATTTGTATCCGGTTTTGAAAAAAACTTAATATTATATGTTTATGTATCAAAAATCTCGGTTTGATGTTCGCGTACATGTATATCGGGCCTAACTTCTTGCCTTGTGGCCATTATTGTACGAGAAATTGTAAGAATAATACTACGAGTTCTTGATGTGGAAATTTACACGGAAATATTTATTTATGGTTAGGGATATGATATCATATCTTTCTTATCTAAATTAGATCCTGGTTATATATCTAAATTATATCCTGGTTATATATATATATATATATATAAACAGGATCTAATTTAGATAAGAAAGATATGATATCATATCCCTAACCATAAATAAATATTTCCGTGTAAATTTCCACATCAAGAACTCTGTGGTGACAGAAATGAAATGAAATGTAATGGAGTTTTAACGTCCTACTGTTCTGCTCCTAACCTGGGCTAATGAAGACGGGCATACGCCATACAGTGTGCTATGAGGGAAATTTTGCCCGGACAGCGGCACTACGGCCTACTCTTATATCGAATTCCAACTGCCAAGAGATCTTTTACGTGCACGCCAATGTGTAGACGGGACCTCGGTTTTTCGTCCCATCCGAACGACTAGACAGCTTTCCTTGTCAGCCCCTCCGTCCTGCATCACTGACAAGGGAGAACCACGCCGGAAAATCTGGATGAACTTTCTCGGCCAATGCAGGGATCGAACACCCAACCTCCAGGCTAGCGAGCTAGCGTCTTACCCACTTAGCCACGTGATCCCCCTGTGGCGACAGAGAATGTAAGTAATATTGTTATAATACATTATTAAAGGTGTACTGTTTTGTTGACATTGACAATAAATTCGCGTTAACAAAATAGTTTATAAAGTCTAGTATTGATGGCGATATTAGCGACCTTTGATTTTGGCTTGCTGTCGTACTGTTGTCTTTTGGCCTCAGAAGTCAATGTAGTCTCTACTTTCAAGGTCACTTTTCGACTTTCGTGTTTTGAAGGGGCGAAAAGTAGAAATTATGAATGGTAGTTATAGGCTTCCATAAGATTGTAAGACAAAATAAACATTTTACCATTGGTTCACGAATGCCTTTAAGTGCCATTTATAACAAGGGACTAGAAGGACGGGGCTAGATATATTCCACAAGTAACTCAAACGGTTACGTCATATTCCTATCTGGAGAGCATGCGCAATAAATACTAAATCAGTTTATGTACATTCATATTACATTATTATTTGTGTTGCGAACCATTTGTGTCAATTTCTAGGTCCTAAATATTAGCGATTTAGCTCTTTTAAATAACAAATACATGTAGATTGTTTTGGGGTGACCTTTTCCCTGTATGTAAATAATCAGTAAATTTTCATATTTTTGCACCAAAATAGATAATTTTGGATCAAATTTTCTTTTACTGATAATTGATAAGTTCGTAAATAGTATTGTACGATGGATCAATAGGCCATTAATATTTCGATATTGGCCCCTTTCTATAGAAATCAATATATAATTGGCAAGAGTTATACAATCGTAATGTGCTCAACAACCCTTGTTTTACTTATGAATATTTATCTCCCCAAGAAAAAGTTCCAAAATCATTTAATTGGTTAACATCAAATTGGTCAATATCAAATTATATGAGTAAAATAATGTAAGATATTTTATACCCTGGCTTAGACAAGCTGCTGTAGATATTTCATCAAATTAATAAGCTTATTATTACATTATGTAATATTTGAATCAATTTTTTTTAATTTTATTAAATTGTTATTAAATTTGTTTATTTCTGTGTTTAATTTGATTAGTTTTTCTTATTCTCTTATTCAAATTTCATAGAATCTGATTCCAAACCCATCTAGCTTTAGTGTTACATTCTAAATATAGAGCAGTGTAATATGACACTTATACAATACACCATCTGAATAGATAATAATTGGGCTACAATTTATTGTCTTTGAGAGGTTGATGACAGGATTCTCTTCAACAAATCTTTGAGGTCACATTCCCAAACTTGAAGAAATCTGGCTGATTTCTAGTTGGTCTTAAGACTGAGTAGGTGGGCAGACTGGGCACGCTAATGTCCTAGATATTCAACATGTAACCATAATATCGTGTATATAATAACCCCCATAACTTTTGGATTAAGAAAAAAGCATAGAGTTAAGTGCCGCGCTGTTCCAACGGCGCGGAGAGCCTTCCCCAGATTCGATTAGGCGCATTCTGATGTATATTCCGAGCGAGAAACGCAAGTTAATGACACATGTATAGTGCACAATTTTTTTGGTAATAGATCATACATTTCTTAAGACAAATATTCACTAATAAAAGGCTATATGAGCCACCACCACCACCTTCACGATCAAGTACTTATTTTATGTATGTAAAAGTATTTATTAACAGGTGTTTTGGTCCTTTTGAACAAACTACTTAACTAAGTTTCTTGTCAGACTCTTCGTTCAGCACCATTGATAAGCAGAAAGCACACGGCCAAATCCCAGGATCATTCTCGATGACAAATATCCGGGAGCTTTCTCGCCCATCACCGGTGTCGACCGAGAGGAGAACTCAACGTTAGTGAGCCAGTGCCTACTGACAGATCCACCGTGGCTCTCAGATCATCTTTAAATATTTTTAAATATAAATTACATTTTATTCTGTATGGATTCACACTCATGCTGTGCTTTGTTTTCGCATATCGTAAAACTAAGAACTAAGCCCTTGAATCAACAGGAAGTAATTTATCAGTCTTTCTCTTGAAAGGGATTCTTGTGTAAATAAAGCTAAATGAGCGAAATGATGAACAGACAAAAACGTATGTTTTCGAATAACATCATTTTATTAAGTTCCACGGATGAAAACACGAGGAACTGTTGTTGATCTGGTAAAAAAAAGGCCAGGGTTCTGTTTTGATATCTAAAACAGTAATCGAATGAACAACACAATAAGTGTGTGAGGTTAACCCAATAAAGACAAATTGAATAGAAAATATTGCTAGCAGTCGTATTTGTGTCTTCTTCAATCCTTAATTCAGACATCGATTCAATCAATGTTATGGTGCTTGGATGCGAGGACTAGACCAATCTTAAATGTCGCCGCTGGAATGACTTTAATTTCTCCATTGTCAACTTTAACCCTTTAGATGTGGATTTTAATGGTAGCAGCCAACCATAAACGACCATGATCAGTAGACAATTTAATTTAATCGGTAAACAGTAATCATTCATGAAAAATAAATTCAGCACAGCAAACCGATCTATTGGTTGAGAATAAAACGAAAAGAAACTAAATGAGATATCATTTGTGTTCGGAGTCTTCAATTATTCATTGATTCTTTCACCAAGCGGTGTTAAAACGTTTTTGATACGAGAAGATTTTTAAGGAAATTACCACTTTCAGTAATAGTATTAGGCAAACAATTATAATATCATTTACCTTTTCCTTCCATCAACTATAATTTGTCACCTGTTTTTAACGTGTTGTGTTTCAAGGAATTGATGCTTAAATCGTTTAAACGTATTTTATAACATGATTGATCTTAATGTTTTAGCAAACATGGTCGTTTCGTTATAGTGATCAGTTTTTTGACACTTTATTTATATCCAGCCTCAAGTCGTCGTTGTTGGGGAGCAATACCGTTTGAAGAAAAAACATTTTCAAGGAAGTTGAAAAATATACGCTGAATATAAAATAAACCCTAACAAAAAAGACTGGTCGTTAAAAGAAGACGAATCATTTACAAGTGAAACCATTAGAATTCCAGTGGTTATGGTTAAAAGCTAATGTCGACTTTTCAAAAACAAAAAAGCTTGTCACTGTCAGTTAATAACAGAGAGAGAGAGAGACAAATGGGATTTAACGTCCGTTCGACACAAACTATGTCATTTCGGGACTAACATATGGTTTAATTTTATTTCAATAATTCGCTTGAGCGTAGGGGTCTTTAGCAGTTGGACAGGTGACCCTACTCCTTGTCACGTACAACCGGGGATTCGAAACCACGCCAGTTGATCCAATGACAGGCTTTATGATACAGCGCGCACGTGCTAACCATTCGGCCATCCAACCCCCCGCCAGTTAATAAGGTTTAAGGTGTGGTTAAATTGGAGAATTATTGTTTACAGTTACAATCTGTAGTATTCATTATTCAATATAAGTACTTTTTACCTGCCAAATTGATAAATTAGGTCAGCGATTAAATACAAGCGATTTGTTATATTATTGAGCCAATCTTTATTAGTCTGGATGGGGTAGAAAAAAGTAGGACGTTAAACGTTATTTTATTCATAATTGAACTTTGTATGTTTAATTGTATTTTCCAAAGTATTGGTCGTGAGCGTAATATCCTAAATTAAACGGGACAAAATATTCACGTGGTTGGTTTCAATCTCTATACCTCCACTTCACGTATAATAATCTAGTAACTAGTTATTATGGTCCCTGGAAGTCTTGTAATATTTCGGCTTATATTCGCCGTTTTATTAATTACATTTCCACTTTTGGAGTAGACCTGTCAAATCCATACACATACATAGTCCACTGACTAGCCATTATCGGTCCTGGAAATCTTGGAATATATTAACCTAATAATTGCCGCTGTTATTGGTTTTATTAATTACATATCCGCCTTTGGAGTATAGCAGCACAAACCTCACACATGCACATTCATCGCCCAGTGCCTAGGCATTATGGTTCCGGGAAGTCGTCTTGGGATATTTTAGCGCATATTCGCCGCTTTAATTAGTTTCATTACAAAACACAACCATACACATTCATGTATGGGTTATCGCTTACCAAAATCTATCCCACACACACGTGCATGCATGTATGGGTCATCGCTTTACAAATTTTATTTTGCCCGCAAGCAGATCAATAGGGTATAAATGGGTATCAATATTTAAAGTGCGCCGAGCTGTAAAGTATATAGCCATACGACCTCTTGTTGAATTGTCTCATTTGTTTTCAGCGAGACTGATCGATAATCTAGCTATGAATAGATGATGGCACTCGATCAGGCTTATAATTACTTGGAACAACGGTTTTGCAAAGATGCAAGCCCTTAAAGAAAATGTCGCTCGAATCTCTTGAGCTCCGTTTAGCATAGACTAGAACATTACAAGTGTGACTGAGGATTCTAGAGAAACTTTTCATCCACGACTGGCTGAATGCACACTTCTTGTGAATTGTATCGGTATGTGTAGAATCGCGGTACGAATCCAAAGTGTTTCTATGACGACTAGAATGCTGGCTGTAGCGCGAGGGGAGATATCGACCAATGACAGTGAAGCGTGTGTACGATATATCTTGTGAAATGTTCTACCATTCGTCAGTTGAAGTCAGAACGGGATTTGAGTTTACTACAAGCCTTTATAAATGAAACTGTGAATTGAAATATCAGCTCTTAAGCTTCGGCATGGATATTACAAGTTCTCGGTGAATACACATCTATAGTGATCAGTTTTTGACACTTTATTTATCTCCAGCCTCAAGTGGTCGTTGTTGGGGAGCAATACTTTTTGACGAAAAGACATTTTCAAGGAAGTTGAAAAATATACGCTGAATAAAAAACCCTAACAAATAAGACTGATCTTTAAAAGAAGACGAATCGTTTACAAGTGAAAACATTAGAATTCCAGTGGTTATTCTTCTTTTAACAAAAGACGATTAGCAATTTAAATGTTATTAAAACAAGGCGCCTTGAAGTTAAAAAAGAAAATGGATGTGTCTTCATTGCTTGGTTAAAAACAATCAATAGCATATTAAAGATTCCTCTTCTAACGAAGGTGGTCTGCTGGTGTCGACAGCTTTGTCGATATTTCTTACTTTAAATTGGAGATCTCGCGTTTTCAGAAAGACATAATTCACAGGAGCTGTTAGTGTTAACCACAGATAGCCAAGAATTGCGTGTGATTACGTCACCGGTATCCTAACTTCGGAGGAGAGAGACTTATGAAATAACTGAAGGGATTTCAATTTTAATTTAGAGAATTCCAATTATCCCCGACGGATACGATTACACACGTTTTGTTAACTCTGAAATATTGCTTAAACATTAATGGATAATTTTTTTTACGATATACGTCTTAAATGTGTTGGTATTTTCTACTGGAGATAAGGTTATTGGTTTTCACGGCTACTAACTATCTGTAGCAGTTCTAACGTGTTGAGAAAGCATTCTACTGTCGGCTGCAAAAAAGAACTAAATATTGAGGTGAAGAGTTGAACATTGCCACTTGTGAGGGAAAACACTCGGGAATATATTTTGATTGAGCTTCATGGATGGATACATAAACCAGTCGAGTAATTTAAGCAACAGTTGTTGATCAACATTGAAACGCTTTTCAGGAAAAGAATACAGAGACGAAAGCACTCACTGACATTTTGTATGGCCCGAGCTACTTGATAATTTCAGGTTGTATTTATTAGTTTTAGGGGCAACGTGCAAGCATAGTCACTACTGAGAGTCAATTGTCCATCGCGGATGATAAATGGAAATTTATTTCTAGAAAGACAATTCTTTAAATTGAAGGTTGACGTTAACTCGCCTGAGATACGATAATTGCTATTGTTCGTGACGCGAATTTCCTCCTTCGATTTTTACTGTGGTTGAATTTACGCTGTTATTATTTTTTACCCACCAAAACGAATTTACAATTTAAAGAGCTCTGTTGATGGGATTTATGAGTATTTTGTTTCATATCAAAGACCAATTTTCCACAGCTGTTTCGTATTAGACGAGATAAAATTACACTTTACGTAGAAACCGTCTTTTGCTTCCTTTCCCTGGAGCATACAATCTGGTGTGTGTTATTTAGGTAAAGTATCTATGATCGCGTGTTTATACTTTTTCCAATTCATTTAGCGATAAATCGAGATCTTAAGTGCATTTCGTAATAAGTGCTTTATTTTTCATCTTTGTATTCCGATTTGAAAGCAGGTGTATAAGTGCTTTTGAAACAAGAACAATTTCGAAAAAGTAAATTGATATTTATTGACTCGTTTGAGGAGGATATGAACAGAAGCTAGTCGAATTGTTTTTAGTTTCGCTGATCAATTTGTGTGTTATATTCGTAATTGTTTTCAAAATGTCCTGCAAAACAAATTCTACAGACAAGTCGGAAATTCTGGAGTTAAATGTAGGAGGCGTGTTCTACACCACAACGTTAGATACGCTATGTAAAGAACCGACGGGACTGCTAGCTCAAACATTCTCGCCAGAGTCGTCCACGAACAACCTGTTGCGGGACTCTAAGGGTAAATATTTCATTGACAGAGACGGGGTGTTGTTCAGATATGTGCTGGATTATCTCCGAAATCTCAAAATTGTCCTGCCAGAAAATTTTCAAGAAAAGGAACGCTTAAAACTAGAAGCCGAATATTTCCAGTTACCGGAAATGCTAAAGGGTTTGCTGATGACGGCATCCTCTTCACAACTCTCCCCGCTCAGCGCTGCCTGTCTTACGGGATATTCCCCAGCGAACATACCCATCTCCTCTGGTAAACCACCCGGATATATTAGCATTGGCTATCGAGGTACCTTTGCTTTTGGCAGAGATGGTCTTGCTGATGTTAAATTCAGAAAATTGAGTCGAATTATTGTCAGTGGGAAGGTTTCGCTGTGTCAAGAGGTTTTTAAAGAGACACTGAATGAAAGCCGAGATCCTGATCGAGGAGGACTGGATCGTTACACAGCCCGGTATTTTCTTAAACACACATTTTTGGAACAAGCATTCGATGCCCTACAAGAGGAGGGGTTCGTAATGGTTGGGTCAGCTGCATCGGGAACCAACGGAGCTGGAGAAATGAAACCAGGTTTGGATACCGAGGAAGCGAAATGGCAACATTACAACGAATTCGTCTTTGAGCGACGCTGAGAGAATAAGGCTTAGATTGCTTCTGCACTTTTCAACTTATGTCGCACTCCATGTTGGCAGGGGTCGTATCCAGTACGTCAACATGTCAAAGTAATTTGATTTTGAGGACATTCTCGAAGGAATACGCCGAATGAAAATAAAGCGTCAAGAGTTTGACAAATTACTTTGATTACATTCCAACTACTGAATCTGGAACAACTCTTATGTATTTATAGCGGATAATGGACGCGGGGTGGCTTTCTTCTTCTTTTTTTTCCTTTTTTTGTGTCTGGTGTTTTTACAACTAAACGACTCCTCTTCTTAACTATAAACATCTCAAGAGATTCGAGGAGAACTGTGAAGTTATTTGTATAGAAAAAAAAAGTTGCACTACAATAATTGTACATATGATTTTTTTCCATGTTGTGATGAAACAAATTAAAACAATAACGGCCGTATATAATCAGATATATTCGTGTGTGTACAATATATCTGGTGATAGCCGTGACAATAAGTGTTCCAATTTTCAAATAAACAGACCAGTGTCCATCCACCTTCTATGAAGGAATTAAGTTTTTTTTTTCTTTCGTGTGTGCGAATGGACCCGTAGGAAACAAGCTAGATTTGGATTTGATTCAACTAAACGTGTGTGCGTGATTAGAAATATAGGGAAACCATGCGAGGTAAAGTGCATGAATCACTCTTTATACCATCTGAATGAGTTAATGAAGAGTATGGTATATAAACTTATATAAATATAGATATATATAGTAGTTATTATTGTTATATTATAGACGTATTTATTATATATGAAGAACTACAATTAAATAGTAGAACACTAATAGATAATGTTTTGTTATTAGAACGGATAAATAAAAAAAACTAAGCTTTGACATTTTCTCAGCTCATCTCTTGTGTTATGATCGTTCGTTCGTTGGCCTTACCGTCTGCTTCCACCCAGGGTGGTATAGCAGACAACTTTTTTTCTTTTTTTTTTTGTATTTTGTAAAATATGTCCCTTTTTATTAACTGACGACTATCAATGAATGGCCCTGTATCATCAATGAACGAATCACATCAATTTCCGTCTACCCATCTGGCACAAAGTCCTGTCGCTTTATAGACCCTAGCTGAGGATTAACTTCCGCTTACATCCATAGTGATATCGTATACATGGATTTATTGTTATAACTATTTGCCGTTTGTATTGGTCTTCATCGTACGAAATCTTGATATGCATGTACATGTCTGTGGTCTGTCCAACTTTCAACCTATAACCCGTATCTCGACCATTTTGTCTGTTTAAACGTGATCTGGATTAACCGGAGACGGCAAAACGGGTCATGATTATTTTGTCGCTATGATCGCCTTTGTTCAACATCTGAACTAACCTGGAACGACAACAAAGGTCTCGATCAATTGGTCTCTTTGAATTTAATTGCGACACCTTGTTTGAAATAATATGGATTTACTTTAGACTCATCTACAAAATATAAATCCAACAATTTTCAACAAACTATTAAAAGAGCGATATGGAAAAACACACTAGACACTCCCTGTTTGAAAGTTTGTGGGGTGTTGTCATGAAATAGATGCTAAGATCATTAGCACCGAATTAGCACAAACGTCACAAATTAGCCACCAAAAGGCGAGGAAATAGTCATCCGCTCCGGTTATTGTTAGATTCTTGGCGGAAGCGGACGTGAAATAATTAAAAACACATACATTTATCGGTTATTAGTGTTTGTTCGTTCCTAATAAAGACGTAAAGAATCGTTGAAGTGAAAAGATTGTTACATTTATAGTTCTTTTTTAATGTTTCCGGTAAATCGAGAGTTTTAACAGAGATGTCACGATCAGTTTTAAAGAGACAATATGATTGAGGCTAGGATTTTCAACGGTTTGTCGTTCGTGGTTTGAATACTGGGTCAACCCAATGTTGTTTTAATCTGCAATCTTCAACTAGCTTAGTTAAATGTATATAATCTTTCTGTTGGTTCCGCTTACCATACGTGCGATCCCAGGCTTATTCGATCGCCTCTCTAACCACGCGGGTTTTCTCAGAAAACTCCGCCCATCGCCACCCCCTCCGGACTGCTAAAGACCCCTACACGCTAACTAATTATTGAATAGATATGTATCATATTATGCTAGTCCCGAAATTACCCAGTTTGTGTTGAGTGGTCTTTATACGCCATTTCTCTCACATACTCCCGCTTGGCCAGGATCAGTATGGCTTGACAACCAAGAAAACCAAAATATTCTGCTCGGTCAACCAGGTCTTTCTAAACTTGAGCGATATGCACACAGAACAACCCTTTGCATATTTATTATTAATTTTAAAGGAGCTAAGTCTCTAACTCAGTATCATCCAAAATCTTCAACATTGAAAACACGATTTATTTGTCAAATTAAATCAACATTCATGTTGTGATCTTACCGGAAAAAGATGGGCTTTTGATATCCAATATTTAAGACAAAATAAACATTTTACCATTGGTACACGAATCGTGTACCATAATGCGCTTCAGCCCCAGTTGTATCAAGAGACTCGAGGGACGAGGCTAGACACATTGCACCAAATCAAACGGCGTATGTAGACTGGAATAACCAGACGCTAGAAATTTGCACTCGCTTGAGACTGCTGGCTTATTTTGCCGAACATAACTGATTTGAAATTGTAGTAAAAACGGAAACCATTGAATGTAAATCAGTTTATATACATTCATATTACAGTATTATATGCGTTGCGACCCACTTTTGTCAATTTCTAGGTCCCAAATGTTAGCAATTCAGCCCCTTTAAGCGATCATAACAACAGTGATAAAAAAAAATAAAAACAACCACGTATAAATTTACAGCTTCTATAATTAATTAGTTCATTAATCGCCTCGCTTGTGACTATAAAGAGAAGTTAGCGTTTTAATGATACTTCCTGGTCGATTAAAAAATATACACCCGATTTTGACCTTACCCTTGATTAGGCGCATTGTAGCCATTGGTGGTTTTCCAGGATTTCAGTTGACGTTAGTGCAAAATACTTTGTTCAAATTATGCCTTACGACAAATTTTCAATTCCTTAGGTCAGTTTAGAGTTATTTGTAAATTGTACATTTATTTTCTTAAAGGCACAATATGGCACACTTAAAGACACATTCAAATCTTCATTCAATACACATTAACAATAGTCTAATCGAAAGCAAAATTAACTAAAAATCGACCAATCCTAATACAATTTATATTCATTTAAATTTCCTATTCATGGCGTCATCTGGTTGTGTATCAGAAATCAGTCAGCTAGGAATATTTATGTTTTGTGACTTAGTATAAAACTAAGTATATTAAAAATAAAAACCCACGAGCGTTTTGCATGAACAAACAAAAAATGTTATGGAAAAATAAATTGATAAAAGACGTGAGAAATTGTAAATTAACTCAAACATAGAGTTTCTTTTGTTGCCATAAACAATGGCGCGGAGTTGGGGTTTTTTTTCAGTTTATTACCGTTATAATATGTTTACGTTCCCGGGACCTAATATATTTGTTCGTGTCTTTTGACCCGGAAAACCAAAATTAATAATGTATAATAACATAAAAAATATATCTTTCTGCTTTCTGCGCGCTTAAAAGACAGCCAAATTAACTTTTCAACTTACATAAATACCATTGTTTTGTGTGTTCTTGAAATAGTTGAAAGCAACCCCAGTGTTTGTCAATATAATTGCTTTTTTTCAATTGATCTACGATGAATTATAAACAATATGATATTCTTTTTTATACTGAAACCCTAAAAATCAATATGCTTCCAATTATTGTGGTTCTTCGTCAGTCTTCTTTAACATTAAACGAATGGTCTTTGAGGATTTTATTACCTTTTAATTCATAAGTAAATCAATAATCCATTTCAACGAACTACGTTATTTTTATTATATAGTTAAAATCAATATACTATGAATTGAAATAATCGGTTTGGAGATTTGTTAATATTATTATTATCATTATTTATGACGCAGGAGCTTATCAGTTCCATGATGGTGTCCCATTGCGTGAATATAGCTTTAGGGGTATTTGATTGTAGATTAAACCGACTATAAATGATAAATATGAATAAAAGTCTACTCTCGTGAATCAATATTGTGTGGATTAAAACCGATTTGTTGCAACATATTCAGGTTCATTAAGCATTATAGCTTATATATAAAAATAAAAATACAGGTTCGTTAAGCATTATAGCTTAAACAAAATTAAAAATAATGATATGTTTATCATCTATAAAAGGATGCTTTAATCGTAATAATAATAGCAGGTGTTCATATTTTACTAGTAAGATAAAGCAAGCAAAGGACAATAAAGGTATAAAAGTGCTATAGAACTGTACTCAGCCTTAAAGAAACTCCATTTCCTGTCCATGCATGACTTCAATCAATGCGGTGTCGGTATCTGCTTGCATCCATATCAATTAATCAATCAATCTTAATAACATTTCTCATTGTAGTAAAATTTATGTGTTATGTGTTAAGTCGATGTCAGAAGATTATGTGTAATCGCCTTAATGACAAGTCAAGGAACATTTCTCATTGTAGTAAAACTCATATAACGAATTAAGTCCAAGATTTCATTCAAAATTATAATGTATTACGCGAATGCTGTGTTAGTATCTGCTTACAGCGATTTCAAAAGAATATCTTTACTCATTTAGATAACTTATTAAGGCAAATAATATTTCTGTATTTTGCCCGGTGTCCGTACCAACAACTGACAGATCGGGTTAAAAATGCTGCTTATAGTCAACCGACAAGTTTTAAAGAAAGATAAAAATAAATTAACTAATTAGACCAGGACAGTTCCCCAAGCCCTACTGGTCTTGTTCTTGTTGTTGTTCTTGGTGGGGGCGCTCTACGAAATAAAGCCAAAGGGTCCACCAATTCATGAACTATCGACATGAAACTTGGCATGCCTGTTTCTTGGACAATTGCGCGTCGATTGATAGCCTTCGATGTTTGATATGCCGTCCAAATGTCAAGATGGCTACGGTGACATGATAGTTCCTGGTCCATAATACATTATCGACACCAACATAGGACGACGAGTATGACACTATATGTTATTTTAATAATATAATTAATATCGTTACGTCTCTTTGTTGAACACATTTGTTTTACACGAGATGAGGAATTCACTTACCTAAATGATTATTGTTACGCTTTCGTTATTAACGAGGTAATGGAATACCAGTTAAACGTTTTAGCTTTCAGACAAAAACAACTGCCAGCATCCATCTATTTTAAGAGCAGAGCAGACTTATTGTTGTTACATAAAGACTATGTTCTGAATAATTAAAAAACTACACGACTTATAAATACATGTAAGAAGGTCAAACTAACACGTCTTCAGTCTTATCTATGGCTATTCCTTGCTAAAATACATGTCAAATCGGTCTGAGATGATTAATCAACTTGCTGTTAGTTCACTAGTTACTGGCCTGTCTCTCTACATCACAGTGGAAAATATTATTTTTATATGTACGTCCAAGCCCCAGAAGGATTTAATAGAAATTTTATCCCCTTTTATTGTTGGGAGCCATGAATAAGGTGGTGGCTCACTAAGAACGATGTCGCGGTGTTAGCTTAGAAAGTTGCTTGTCAGCGCCTGTTAGGTCGTTTGGATGGGACAGAAAACCGTTGGCGTGTACGTTAAAAAACTCTCGACAGTTGTAATTTGATGTTGTCCGGACAACATTTCCCCCATAACATACTGCATTGTGTTATGCCCGTCTTCTGTTGCCTCATTTTTATACGCCCACATTGAAATGTGGTCGTATATTGTCGTCGCCCCCGTCCGTCCGTCCGTCGGCCCGGCGTCCACAATTGCTTGTGGACGCTCTAGAGGCTAAAGTTAATATACGATTGACTTTAAATTTATATACAGTATTTAAGGCCATGAGACGAAGAATCCTATTGATTTTCAGCGATTTTCGATAATTACTGCCAGAGTTATGGCCCTTGATCACTTCAAAAAATCTTGTGGACGCTCTAGAGGCTAAAATTAATATACGATTGACTTTAAATTTATATACAGTATTTAAGGCCACGAGACGAAGAATCCTATTGATTTTCAGCGATTTTCGATAATTACTGCCAGAGTTATGGCCCTTGATCACTTCAAAAAATCTTGTGGACGCTCTAGAGGCTAAAGTTAATATACGATTGACTTTAAATTTATATACAGTATTTAAAGCCATGAGACGAAGACTCCTATTGATTTTCAGCGATTTCAGATAATTACTGCCAAAGTTATGGCCCTTGATCACTTCAAAAAATCTTGTGGACGCTCTAGAGGCTCGAGTTAATACCCGATTGACTTTAAATTTATACACAGTGGTTAAGGTCATGAGGGGAAGAAGCCTATTGATTTTCAGCGATTTCCAATAATTATTGTCAGAGTTATGGCCCTTGATCACTTCAAAAAATCTTGTAGACGCTCTAGAGACCAAAGTTTGAGGTCATGAGACGGAGAATCCTATTGATCTTCAACGATTTCCGATAATTACTGCCAAAGTTATGGCTCTTGATCACTTTGAAAAATCTTGTGACGCACTAGAGGCTAAAGTTATCATCCGATTGATTTCAGATTGATACACAGAGTTTAAAATCTTGATACGAACAAGTAAATTTTTATGACTTGAACAGCTAAATCCATGATATTAAAAGTTTTGTATACAAAACGTTAGCATAGGGCAGAACTTTATAAAAACCAAAGAAATTCTAATAGTTTTCTGATAAGTACTTCATGAGTTGTTGCTCTTAATCAGATTTTAGTGTATTATAAATGTCTCATTACCGACATGCCGGACGATTTGGCTGCTGTGGGCATATGTTTCGTTGCCTGGCAACCTATCGTTCTAGAAAAGTAGGACCGTAAAGCAATTTCATTTTCCAAATTGTTGGCAAATGTTCTGAATTAAATGTAGCAAGAATGTTCTTATCGATAGCATGTAAATTCTACATTTTCGAGTACATATCTGGTTCGTCGATGCGTTATTAAGCCAGAAATATAACGTTTTATCAGCAACCATAATGGCAGTAGAAACGAAATTACCTTTTTTGCAATTTAGTGAAGTTCGCCTGTCGTCTGTTTTTTATGGTTTATGTCCCCGCGCAATGGATTCTATAATCATCAACCGTGTAAATGAAATAAAATGAAATGGGGGTTTACGGCCTTCTCCTCTGCACCGACTGGGCTAATGAATACGGACGTACACCATACCGTGTATTATGAGCGACATTTTGCCTCGACAGTGGCGCTACGGTCTACTCTTATATCGAATTCCAACTGTCACGGGTTATGTTACGTGTACGCCAATGTGTACACGGCACCTCGGTTTTTCGTCCCATCCGAACGACTACCAGTCAAACAGACTATTTATCTTTAGCTTTCTGCATAAAATACATAAGTAGGGTATAGCAGCATCAATAAGTAGAGGTCTGATGTTGCTGTAAGCAAATACGAGCTATTTCCTATGGCAAGCAATTATGGCCGCTGTTATTTTATCGACAAACCTGTTAGAAAATATTATAACCTCACTTTGTTATGTTATTACCAGCCAACTATGCCAGCACAGGACCACACATAAAATTATTTTATGATCATAGAGTTATGGAAAGGGATCAAATATGGCATATTGATGTGCGATTATATCTCTGGCCTCCGCCATAACATGATAATTATGTACATGGCAACTCATCGGACTGCGATAATGAGTGGATTATCATAGAATTCACGGATTGAAGAGCCAGTAGTACTTCCGCCACAGTCGATAGATCATTAAAAATTAATTTTAGATTTTACGTGCTTCCAATTTTATGGTATACAGAACATATCCATATTAGGCTATGTGACAAGTTTAAGCCATCTGATTCTAAAATGATATACATGTAACCTAATTCTGTTTATGCGCACTGGCTATCTAAACAGGAAGTTCCGGGTTCGACCTCATTGGTGGCCGAGAAATTCCACGCGTTTCCCCTTGACAGTGGTGCAGGGCGGGGGCCTCTTATAGAAAAGCATGTAGTATTTCGGATGTGACAGAGGAATTTGTGGGGTGCATTTAAAATAGAGGGTGTCCACGATGGCTATGACTATGGCACGATCAGTATTTAGTATTTTGGATGTGATGAAAAACAAGAGGTATTTGTTGAGGTGCACGTAAAAGAACCCGGGAAAGTTGGAATTCCATGACGAATGTGCGAAATTGACGTGATAGCGCTACTACATCGCGCATGTCCGTCTGCTTTAGCGTGGTTGGTGCTGGAAACGATACATACTTTGTATTTCGACGAATCTGTTGAATAGTACAGTAGCGTATAAAACTATTTATCATTTGTCTTTAATTACCAAGTTCCGTATAGATGTTGTTTGTGGAGGTTCAATATTTCTGGGGGGGGGGGGGATGGGCTGAATGGTGAGCACGTGCGTGCTGTATCATAAAGTCTGTCATTGAGTCAACTGGCGTGGTTTCGAATCCCCGGTTGTACGTGACAAGGAGTAGCGTCGCCTGTCCAACTTCGTGGGTTTTCTCCGGGTCCTCCAGCGAATTATGGAAGTAAAATTGAACCATATGTTAGTCCCGAAATGACCTGATTTGTGTCGAGTGGGCGTTAAACCCCATCTCTCTCTCTCTCTCTCTCTCTCTCTCTCTCTCTCTCTCTCTCTCTCTTTCTGCCCATTCCCTTGTTGATAACGAACATACTGTATTTTAATGCGATATCTCAATCTCAAACAATATGTATTTTATATCTTTAGCTTCAAATCAATTGTTGTATACATTATCGCTTTGTTATTGAAATGGTATTTAATTACTCGGGCAGCTGATCCAAGACTGAAACAAAGTACGTCTTGTTTAAAAAATGCGGAAGATGATCCCGTTTCAAAAACCTCACACTTTTACAGTGTAGATTTACAAAACAAAAAGTAGCACAGGTGAGTATGCAATCAGTACGCTCTCGGTCTCAATACACACGATAGCGCTAAATTCATACAGTGATAAAAATGTTGCAATTAATTTTCTTTCAGAGCCCCCCGTTCGATACAGCCGCCCACTTTCCATCCATAAGCTCTACGCCCCCTGATCATGTCTAAATTACATAAAACAATTTGGCACTGTACAAGATGAATTGAATAAAGCTTTTAGGATAATGTCAAACGGCGTAATATTCAATATCTAAAAGACCATTAAATGAGCTTTAACATCAGTGAAATTAAGTTGTTTGTAATCAGGTTTATCTTTGGAGGGCCCTAACTATTACGTCTTATATTAAAGAATATATTCGTCTGGTAAAGATCCCCTTGTAGAGGACTGGTGTAAAGATTATCTCATTTCGGGGGTTACGGTTAGGATTTCGAAATAATTCAACATCTTGATTATTGAAGGTCTGTGTCTTTGTCCCATGACCATACGACTCAATGAAAGGAAATGGGGTTAAACCTTCTGCTTTACTAAACCAACCGAGGCTAATCAAGACGACCATACATCATGCGGTGTGATATGCGGGAAATTGTGTCCAGACAGTAACATTTCCGCCTTCTCTCTTTCGAACTCCAGCCGCCAAGGGTTCTTTTACGCATGTGCACATCAACGTATACGCGGCAGCTCGGATTTCTTGTCCCACCCAACGACTAGAGGCTGTTCCTTTCCAGGGGAGGGGGACCACGCTGGAAAATCCTGAGAACTTTTCTCGGCCTCGGCCACCACCGGACTCGAGTCCGAAAGGAGTGAATCAGAAGAAGGGTAGAAGAAAATATAAAAGTGTTGGTCTTCACCCGCGATGGTATCCTCATTAAGATCCAGAATAAGTGTCGACGAACCCCTTTTTATTCCATTCTATTGCTATATCATTCAGTGATTTGAAAGTGTCTGCATTCCAATCGCATGTTCCTTAATAAACACTGTATATACAGTGTAGTTTATTTGATATTGCGTTCTGCTCTGTCTAACTTATATGGATTACAGTTATTGAAATGTTCTGATTAACCGATAAATATGGCAATCTTCATTAATTTGTCCTACGATAACGGTTGAAATAATATATTGTATAGATTTATTACCAGCAGCTGTGATTGACGATCATATTATTAATACCCTTGGTAGTATTGTAAAGATAACTCTTAGTGCTTGTCCATTGCGTATGGTTAATCTAATTATTTTATTTTCATGCAAGTGGTGGACAGATTATGTAGTCTCGTAGACCCGAAGAAATATCTAGCGTAGCGTGCAGCCCTATGTCTGTTACGCATTTATAGTTTTAAAATAACTCGAATTTTTATATAACCATTGATTAAGCAAAGCTTCTCACGAATCCCACAACAATCGTGTAGGGATACTCATAATTCAATAACATACGTTGTCAGACACTTTAGGAGAAATGTTAGATCCTTTAGTATACTTGTCCTTTCGGATGCCAGGTGAAACTGGTACAATATTCTTGAGCATATGGAACTTTGTTCAGGTCATGTTAACCCAACAAAATGATTTGTATTAAATCAAAAAACATGTTACAGGAAATTGAAGTTACAACCAATGAAGTCGTGTACAGTCATGCGTATGATACGAATAGATAACTAAATTCTGGTTAATCGAGAATGAATGAACAACTTCCGGTACAATATACCCTTATGATAGTTGGGCTAATGCGTGTTTGATCGCCCGCAGGCAAAACGTCTTAACAGATATCCTGTGCGATGACAAGGAATGGAACTGTCGGGCAATATCCCCGGAAACGCTGTATTCCTTCTTTACTTCAGTCTAATAATGAATGATGTTGCCTTGTTTAAGGATAACGGAAGAATCGCGATGGATCGTAAGTAAGACGCTGGTTCACTAGCCTGGAGGTCTCGGGTGCAAGCTATTGGTTTCCCATATTCTTCTAGACCTGCATCGGATCAATTATATTTTTATATATGTATGTGTATATTTTGAAATCGGTAGAGTACGGGTTGCCCGAACTGACCACTGTATTAGTGTCGAGTAAACATTAAACCATAACAAATGCTTAATCAACTATAACTGGGACCATTTATAATTTACGATATATATACTCTTCAAAAAAAATAGGGGATATTAAGAAACAATGTAAAACTGCGGAAATGCACTGCTGTTTTTATTAGAGGTAACCAGTGTATGTTGATAACAGGACAATTGCCAACACATGAACATAAACAGTTCATATGGGCGAGGGGGGGGGGGGGTGGTGGATGGCCGAATGGTTAGCACGTGCGTGCTGTATCATACGGCCTGTCATTGAGTCAACTGGCGTGGTTTCGATCCCCGGTTGTACGTGACATGTGGGTGTGGGTGTTGGATAGCCGAATGGTTAGCACGTGCGAGCTGTATCATACGGTCTGTCATTGAGTCCACTAGCGTGGTTTCGATTCCCTGGTTGTACATGACAAGGCAAGGAGTAGGGTCGCCTGTCCAGCCTCGTGGGTTTTCTCCGGGTCCTCCGGTTTCCTCCCACTGCTAAAGACCCCTACGCGCAAGCGAATTATTGAAATAAAATTAAACCATATGTTAGTCCCGAAATGACCTAGTTTCGCTCTCTCTCTCATATGGGCGGCTTATCTGACGGCCTCATTTCACTCGCAAAGAGATACACCGTCAAAAGAGAAAATGGACGTTTTTGAGTTTTGTCTGTTAAAACAATGAGTAATTGCTTCACCAATCCTCAGACATTCAGCAGTTCGTCGTGGCATGCGCCTAATCAACCGTCCAATCACGTTTTGGGGCAATCTAGCCCACTCCTCTTGCAGTGCCACGGCTAACTCTTGCAGTGTTGTCCGTTGACGTCGACGAATACGTCTCTCGTTCAAATTAAACGTAACACACTAAATCAAAGATACGCTAAACAGAAAATCTTATGCAAGAACCGATAGGAAAGCAAACATGGATAGATAAACCAGCACGCGATAGTTTTCATCAACCCTTCCTTGAAGTGTCAAATTTGACAATGAACCCCTCCCACGTGTATGGCGCTATTGCGTGTCGCATATGAAGCTCAGTGGTTCTGTTGGAGCGATAAGTTCTTCATCTGTGAACATACTCTAAAAGCATGTCAAGTGTCCATGACTATTTGTCTGGTTTCTCTCCACTGCTAAAGACCCCCTACGTGCAAGTGAACTATTGAAATAAAATTGTAACAAGTGTTAGTCTCGAACTGAACTAGTTTGTGTTGAGTTAAACATTGGCGTGCACGTAAAAGATCCCTTGGCAGTTGGAATTCGATACAAGAGTAGGCCGCAGCGCCGCTGCCCGGGCAAAATTTACCTCATAGCACACCGTATGGCGTATGCCCATCTTCATTAGCCCAGTTTAGGAGCAGAACAGTAGGACGTTAAACCTCATTTCATTTCATTTCTCTCTCTCGCTCTCTATTTCTCTCTCTCCAACAAGTATGTACATGACTATTCGTGACACAGTACAAACCACTGTATATTTAGTGGGCGTACTAACACAACATGTATTTATTAAGTAGACTTAATAATACTAAGCATCTAATTCTATAGTTTATTGTTCGGATGAGCCGATAGAATCCTACAATACGCAAGACTCTGTTCCCTCTATATATCTACCAGCTTTCGATCGATAATGCGACCTCGAAGTATCCTTATACACCCGATTTAATCTTGTAATATGTTTGTATGCAGACTTACAATCTAGGGTGAGTGTCCTTACACCATTAATTTAAACATTAAATATGTAACTGAATTATGTTTACTCCACACTCCGTTCGCGACCTCTTGAATTTGTTAAGCAGCATTATCTCACTTGAGACTTCGTTAGGCCGAAGGATACTAACGTTACCTTTGTTCATCATTCATCTGTTGTGCTGAGTTGTATATTTTTCACTGATAATTGTTTAACAAATATGTATAACTTATGAAGTGTCTATTATGACAAACAATGCGCTAATGAAGTAATAATTTCACTCCTGAAGTAGCAATTAACAAGTTGATATTATGTAAGTAAGACACTGGAACTGTCCGGTCGTTTTTGTTAAAGAGGTGGAAACTAGTGGTTTTCCTGAATCATCAATAGATTGAATTGTTATAAAGATGTGTATTTTGAAAACTGCAGTCATATAATATTTGAACTATTCCACTGAATACACCAGATGTTTAGTTGGTGATGAAGACATCCAACAGCCCTTGATAACAATTATATATCCTCTTGTCGCAACTTGATAATGTTTGTAATATCATCAATCGATAAATGGCTATGATATTGTTGAAATGTATCTATATTGAGGCTTATATCTCTAGTATTTGTCTTAAAATACCAAATGTACATTTTGTTCCAGACCTAAATGTATCCAACGGCCATCGATAATGAATGAAATGGTGTAACATGGCACGTCAGCGCCAACTAGACTATGTTGCGCCATACAAATGGTGAAAATTGAGACCGTCTAAATTATATCGCAATCAATAAATTTATATGCCAATAAAACCGAATATCACATAGTTATAACTATGTATATTAATATAAAAATGAAAATGAGACATGTTTATATATATATATATAATTAAAGTTTGTAATACAAACCTGCCTCTTTCAATATAGACCCGGTTAGGAAAATACTTCGTGTAGCGACTGAGAGTTACAGTTGTTTGGTGAGCATATGAAACGCTAGCTAACTAAGGAAACCGTTGACAACATAAAAAAAACGACAAATAAGCGACTGTCCTGGCAAAACTGCCCTCACAGCACATTGTATGGTGCATGTCCGTGTTTATTAACCCAGTTAGTGTATACAAGTAGGACGTTAAAACTCATTTCATTTTCACGATTATTATGACATTGAGAAAAACGGTAGTGGACATTATGCAACAATTTGAATTGAATACTGAAGACGACAAGAATGATAGTGGACATTACGCAACAACTGGAATAGAAGGGGATATGCTTATTAGATACAGGTGGCAGTTGTAATTACCCCATGGTAATAAGATGGGTGTGGTAATCATATTGCGGTGATAAATAGATGGATATGGTAACTAACAGGTGGTAATTAGATGGTTGTGGTAATTAACTGTTACCATACAAAACAAGTAGGCTGCCATTGCACGGCTGTATTTCCCCTCACTTATGCACAAAGAAAAATAAGTATCACAACACGCCTTTTGGAAAGTAGGTACAATGCTGATCAGATATGCTAACTATTTTACTTTCTGGAAAATATTTAATCTTCATGAACGACCTTGGGAAACACTCATATTTAATGACAATTACAAGAATAAATATTTCCTCGTACTTCGGGGAAATTATATTTTGCAAATCCAGAATTTATGTCTGATCCCTTAATGGTCATTTCCATATTGATCTGGTCGTGGAGGTTAATCGTGGTGTGTATTGTGATACACCAATCTCGTGTAAAGATTGGTCTGAAAAGAACATGGTCGTGCTAATAAAGAGTGTCTCGCTGCTTCGTTTAAATAGGAACATACCAACAATGCCTTACCAAAATGTAGACACGAGACAATCAGACCATGTATATTTTGTTTAGTTCATTGATTCTATAGTAAGATAAAGAAATAATCGAAAGTTTATTTTAAAGACGCTCCTTCGAGTTTATTATTTTCTTTTCAAAGATGTCTGGATAAAATGCTTTGTCTGCTCTAACTATTTTGAGTTTATTTTTTGTCTGAGTGGATATTAATAGAATATAATTGTATGATACTAGTACAGAGTATCGAGGCA
This sequence comes from Patella vulgata, assembly GCF_932274485.2. NCBI lineage: Eukaryota > Metazoa > Mollusca > Gastropoda > Patellidae > Patella > Patella vulgata. Next base: position 14,202,432 of record NC_065886.2, on the reverse strand, counting down.
AGATTATGGATATTCTTTTTAATAGAACATACATTATTTGTAAAGGTTTATCTATCATATAACCATTTTTACATTTAAGGTTGTAATATTTCCGGTATGTATATTCTTCTGTTGTCATATTAGTTAATTTGATTTAATGGTTAAGTAGTTCTATTTCGTAAAACATGAAAGTGAAAGGGGTGGGGGTGGGGTCGTAAGAACTTTGTAACAATGTGTCGGACTACTGAAATCGATAGGGTTTGTTCTTTCATGACAATAACGCGCCAAACCAAATTTGAAAAAATTCCGATGTAACACTGTAGCCTCTAACGTGTTCACAAGCCAATTGTTGTTGGGCGGTACGACAGGATGACACTTGGGCGTATAAAGCTTAAAGTATATTCTGTTTGAAACCTAGTAATACTTTATTTCTACCTAAATCAAAGAAATGAAATGAAATGAAATGAAATGAAACTGGGTTCAACGCCCTACTGTTCTGCCCGGACTAGGCTAATGAAGACGGGCAAAAGTCACCGCGACTTCCTTATCGAAATACCACATCAGCTCATACCTATTAATACTATATCAAATAAATACCACACAAGCTCATACCTATTAATGCGTTATCAAATAAATAACACACAGGCTCATACCTATTAATACTCTATCAAATAAATAACACACAGGCTCATACCTATTAATACTATATCAAATAAATAACACACATGCTCATACCTAATAATACTATATCAAATAAATAACACACCAGCTCATACCTATTAATACTATATCAAATAAATAACACACCAGCTCATACCTATTAATACTTTATTATATAAATAACACATCAGCTCATACCTATTAATACTTTATTATATAAATTTGGGCAGTATCTAGTAGTTCGGATAGGACGATAAACCGCGATTCCGCGCACACATTGGCGTGCACGTAAAGGAACCACTGAAGGTTGGAATTCGAAATAAGAATAGGCTGTAGCCCCGCTGTCCGGGAAAAATGTCCCTCATAGCACACCGTATGTCCGTCTTCATTAGCCCAGTCGGAGCAGTAGTAGCACACTGTATGCCCGTCTTCATTAGCCCAGTCGGAGCAGTAGTAGCACACTGTATGCCCGTCTTCATTAGCCCAGTCGGAGCAGTAGTAGCACACCGTATGTCCGTCTTCATTAGCCCAGTCGGAGCAGAAAGAGAATAACGTTAAACTCCATTCTTTTCATTTGACAAAAGGTGTGTATTAATTTCAAATTGATACAATATCTTAATACCAGCTCTATATATAGAGTTGTTATCTCTTCTGTCTGACGTAATACACGCCATCTACATATGTCAAACTGATAAAAGATAATATAGAAAGCGGATGAACGAACAGCGGTAGCATTAAAGATATATGGATCCATATGGTTACTTATTAAATAGAATGGTGATATACACTGTAAAATAAATAATGTCAAAAATGTTTTGCTTCTTCCATTCTGGACAAATGAAATGGGGTTTAACGTCCTATTGATCTGTTCAGACTGGGCTAATGAAGACGAGAATACGCCATACGGTGTGCTATGAAAACATTTTTGCCCGGACCGCCGCGCTACGGCCTACTCTTATATCGAATTCCAACTGCCAATGTGTACACGGGACCTCGTTTTTCGTCCCATCCGAATGACTAGACGACTGATCTTGCCAGGCCCTACATCTTGACCACTGATAATTGGGAACCCGGTCTGAAAATCCCGATGAACTTTCTCGGCCAACACCGGGGGCGAACCCGCAACCTCCAGACTATAGCGAGCCAGCGTGTGACTCACTTAAGCGGTGTTTGGACGATACAATCAATCCATACAACCGTCGGATGCAACATATTGGACGACTGTTTACACGATACAATGGTTCAAACTTCTAATCTATACGTTGTATGGCAACATTAACATTTGTTCCTTCTTAGTAACTCCATAATATCGCAGTAAGGCCACGGTTCTCATCCCCGCCTTGGCGTAGTTTTAATGCCGCGGGTTCCACAAAGTCCATGCTTCGTATACAGTGTTATTAAATATTCTAATTCAGTCGCGGATAGGTTTAGAATCAATTTAATAGTACGTCAAAGTACTCGAAGCGACAGAAAAAGACATTGATTGTATCCTATCCATGCAACCAAAAAAATAAGCTGTCCATCCGACCATTTGTCTGATGAGTTGGTCGATTCCGACCGTTGCATCCGACGGTTGTATGGATTGGTTGTATCGTGTAAACTCCGCTTTAGCCATCGTTGCTAGCCCACACATTATGGACACTAGGTGCATATATGTTGATTTGAAAGAATAAAATATTCTGATAAGGAGTTTTGTCCTTATTCAGGAACTCTTAAAATAAATATATTTAAAGAATTCACCCACTTAGCCATTGAAAGGGCAACATTCTTAAAATATTTTAGTTAAGGTTTTGTGAATAAAGCTCCAAGTCTCAAAGCGCTACTCATCTTGTTGTTGTCGACGCTGATCAAAAAAAGGTTAAGTAACCTCCGGTGCCAATCGTCATGGAATTTCGCATGCTAGTTCCTTTTCCTTGGACACTTGTGCATCGTTTTTTGTTATATAAAGTCACATTTCCAAGATGGCTGCAATGACATCATGCCCCCCCCCCCCTTAATATAGTACAATATAAAACAGGTTGGGATAGCTGTGAACCCACATTTAATAGTTTATCAGTAATATAATGAGGTAGCATTTGAAGTTTTTCAAAAATCAACTAACCAGAAAACCCGGTGATTAAATAAGTATCCAGATTGCACAGGGCTGTTGAAATATTATAAATGTCATTGATGCTCGAACGAGGCTGAAGAACAGTGGGCCTGTTTCAGAAAATTTTAACTAAGATAAAATACAAATTTTAGTAATTTGATTGGATAATATTAGATTCATTTTAGTGTTTAGCCAATCAAAATTGAAGTATCTACTAAAATTTGGAATTTATCTTTAGTTAAAATTTCGAGAAACAGGGCACTGTTATAATATTCGCAGGAAGAATCGACTAATCATAGCGCAGTAGAGTTTTAATACCCCCGATTTTTAATATATTACGCCTTCATATGTAAATAATTCAATTAAATTAACGTATCCCGAACATTATATCGCAATGTATTGGAAGTAAAATTTGTAATAAATAACAACATTGGTGTTCGCACTTGGACGAGTGGCTGTCATCATGAAGGTATATTCCAAGTTCTATCAAAATCCGTTCATTAGATGTAAAATTACTGCATTTCAAAGAAGAAACTAATCGATGGCATTAGGCTAATAAAATGTGTAGGATTATCGTCAATGGCTGGATGAACGCCAGTTGTTATAATGTGATCAAAATACATATTTTTTGCGCTTCAAAGAGTGCGACTAACGTGGTGGAAGAGCGGGAAGACCTAATTTAATAACCGAAAATCGCGGACATAAAGTCGTTGCAAGGGGTCCGACAAATATTGACTGCCCTTGCAACATGTTCTCTGAAATGAAATGGGGTTTAACGTCCTACTGTTCTGCTCCTAAACTGGGCTAATGAAGACGGGCATACGCCATACAGTGTGCTATGAGAGAAATTTTGCCCGGGCAGCGGCACTACGGCCTACTCTTATATCGAATTACAACTGCCAAGGGATCTTTTACGTGCACGTCAATGTGTACACGGAACCTCGGTTTTTCTTCCCATCCGAACGACTAGACATGTACAGCTGTCCTTGTCAGACCCTCCATCCTGCATCACTGGCAAGGGGGAACCACGCTGGAAAATCTGGATGAACTTTCTCGGCCAATGCAGGGATCGAACACCCGACCTCCAGGCTAGTGAGCCGGCGTCTTACCCACTTAGCCACGTGATCCCCCCTTGTTCTCTGAAGTTACTATATTATAGCATCGTTAGATTACCTTTCAGGGTCGCCTGTCCAACCTCGTGGGTTTTCTCTGGGTCCTCCGCTTTCCTCCCACTGCTGAAGAGCTCTATGCGTAAGCGAATTATTGAAATAAAATTGAACCATGTGTTAGTCCCGCAATGACCTAGTTTGTGTCGAGTGGACGTTAAACCACATTTCTCTCTCTCTCAGATTACCCTTCACATAAATGTTATAAACATGAACATTGATTTTTTTAATGTGTTTTTAGAATTATTAATTTCCGTAGATACCCCCCCCCCCCCCCCAAAAAAAAAAAAAACAACTCTGAAAAAATTCAATGTCTTTTATATTTCAAAAATAAAACGTAAGCATCTTTATATGACGTCATACCATAAACAAAGCTATAGATCACGAAAAGATCAAAAGAACCGACGATCGATGATCAATAACATGTAAAATATCGCACGTTAAAAACAACATTCTATTTCAATATCATATTACATTAAAACATTCATCATCCTGTATCAAGGTCGATTTTAATACAATAGTATTTGATGAGCATTCACTCCAGGGGAGGGATACTCAGTGTATTTTAGTAAACTGACTTAGTGTTTTGAAGCAGTTTTTTTTAAAAATAAAACCAAACAAAAAAGAAAAACACGATAACAATTCCATTGCGTTGTAAGGTTTTGACGGATGTATATTCAAATGACATATATGGATATTAAAAATTAAAATGTTTAGATACATAATGTACAAAAGTACACGTTTAAAGGGCCCTTGTATACAGTGGGTACGCTCAAAAGGAACAATGTCCATATCCAGTAGTCCAAGGGAGAGAGAGAGAGAGGGGGGGGGGGGGTATCCATTATAACAACAATTGAAAGTGAAAACATACTTATTTGATGGAGAGGACTACAGTTTTATTGATGCGCTTTGGATATATTTTGGAACGATAATACTAGACGACTTTATGACGCAGAAAAGTATTGGGTGCTTCTACCCAGTTGTGCAAAACATTTCACGAAATAAGAAACAATTGGTTGATGCTGGTAGATTTGTTATTGTTTGGGGTAAGGCAGTTGATTTATTTCATCTAATTAGTAAAATAATATGTACCTGATCAGATATAATAATTGTGTAGCAATAATATTTTCTGTGAGCTGATAGTGAAAAAACTTCAATGAGTCAAGAGGTAATTGTTAGTTGACAGGTAACCGGATGTGGATACGTTGCTTGATACGGCGTTTACTGGAAGTGGGTGTGGCCTGTCTATGTGTTGGTTTGCCCAAGGCGATCGCCATTGTTGTTCTACAAATTGAAAACAAGTATGGCGGTCGTTTAGGGCGTTGCCTTTTTTTTATTTAATTATTTTTGTAGTTTTGTAAACGGAGTTCAGCTTTAAAAGGGACGACGTCCAGAAAAGTTACACATTAAAAAGAACGATGTACAAAAACGGCACACATTAAAAGGGACATTGTACAAAAAAGGCACGCATTAAAAGGGACGATGTACACAAAATGTACCCGTCTTCATTGACACCGGTTGGTGCAAGAAAGTAGGGCTTTTCATTTAATTTGTCACAAAAGGCACACATAAAAAAAAATAAGGTCTGTCACTGGGTCTGGCCTGGCTTCGATTTCCACTTATTCGTGACAAAGGGTAGGGTCACCTGCCCAACCTCGTGCTTTTTCTGCGAGTCCTCCGGTTTCCTCCCACAGCTTAAAGACCCCTACGCACAACTAATTATTGAAATAAAATTGAACCATGTTAGTCCCGAAATTACCTAGTCTGTGGTGAGTGGAATTTAAAGCGTCCATGCCTATTGACTGATGCTGTGCTCTGAACACGATGTGTTTGCTAATAATAGTTACGACATTTTGTATATTACTGGTCTGCCTATTAGACCAGGGATAAGGTCTTATAAATAATGATCTTCTTGCATGACCAAATGTATAAAGACGTAAAGATGGTGTGTTTAAGATTGTCCACTGATAGATGTAAACAGATTTGTAAATGCCACTTAAAGAGATTAGGATGTTTAAAATATGGTAATTGTCACTTTTTAGGGAGACGATAATAAATGAACTTAAATATGCATTTATATGCTTTTTGCCTTTATATATGACTACGGTATTAGTAAACGTACCATTCTCCAGCCTTTTTAAAGTATAACAATTGAAGCCTATCTTAAAATGGTTGGAGTAACTTTGTAGGAAACCTAACGCCTAACGTGGGGGGGGGGGTCACGTGGCTAAGTGGTTGAGATGCTGGCTCGCTAGCCTGGAGGTCGGGTGTTCGATCCATGCATTGGCCGAGAAAGTTCATCCATCTTTTCCGGCGTGGTTCCGCCTTGTCAGTGATGCAGGACGGTAAACCTGACAAGGACAGCTGTCTAGTCCTTCGGACGAGAGGAAAAACCGAGGTCCCGTGTGCATATATATTGGAATGCACATAAATGATCCTCTGGCAGTTGGAATTCGATATAAGAGTAGGCGATAGTGCCGCTGCCCGGGCAAAATTTCCCTCATAGCACACTGTATTGCGTATGCCCGTCTTCATTAGCCTAGTATAGAAGCAGAACAGTAGGACGTTAAATCCCATTTCATTTCATTTCATTTTCCTAGGGTTTAACGTTCTACTGCACCGATTGGGCTAATGAAGTCTACCATACCCCAAGAAGTGTGCTATGAGAGAACTTTTGCCCGGACAGCGGCGCTTTACCCTACTCTTATATCGAATTCCAACTTTCAAGGGTTCTTTTATGTGCACGCCAATATTTACACGGGACCTCGTTTTTTTCCGCACATCTGAATGACTTGACACTGTCTTGTCAAGCCGCCCCCAGTCCTACTTCACTGACAAGGAGAAACAACGCCGGAAAATCCAGAGGAACTTTCTCCGCTTACAGCAATTTCAAATTCCATATGCTAGGGGATCTTTTTTGTTCACGCCAACGTGTTTTTCTGGACCCAGGTTTTGCCTTGTTGAATGTGATAAGGAATCTTTAGGATTGATATTTCATATCGCACTGACATAATACGACAGAGCAGTCTGACATTCTCGATACCAGTAAACAAGGATATTTAAAGAAGGTAATTATAACCTATTAGACTCCCTGATATTTGCCCTTCTTCTAAGTTAAATGTCGAAATTGATCGGGGGGGGGGGGGTAGCACGTGCGCGCTGTATCATAAGGTCTGTCATTGAGTCAACTGGCGTGATTTCGATTCCCCGGTTGTACGTGGCAAGGAGTAGAGTCGCCTCTCCAACATCGCTTTTTTACTCCCAATTGGGGAGGGGGCGAATAGTTTAACAAGGGTCAGTGTTGCTTGTCCAAGGGCTTTTGGTTTATCCAGTTTCCCCCATTGTTGAAATAAATTGAACCATGTGTTAGTCCCGAAATGACCTAGTTTGTGTCGGGTGGAAGTTAACCCCCCACACACACACACACACACACACACACCCACACACACACTCTCTCGCTCTTTCTCTCTCTCTCGAAATTGATCGGGATAATACCCATCAACTTTAAACCAGGCTGTGCTCACTTCATTTAACACACCAGAAACGTAATTTAATTTACATAGCAACGAGCAAAAACTTATTGCTTTCCTGACCAGCTTTACAATTTTATGTTGACAAGCAATTGCTTATCATTTACAAATATACTGATGTGTGTATATATTGCTGAGATTGGCTTTTCCCTATTTGTTTTATATTGGAATTATTGGTGTCTCTGCACAAACCTGTTTTCTTAATCCATGTCAGCCTGTAGGATGATATATCTATATAATGACATTTCGTAAAATAACAGACTGACATGGAAGATGGCATAAATACATGACTCAGACAGTTGTGAATTTATATGGGGTTTAAAGTCCTACTTTTTCTGCACCGCGTGGGCTAATGACGAAGGGCATACGTCATACAATGTGCCATGAGGGAAACTTTGCCCGGACAGCGGTGTTACGACCTACTCTTATTTCAAAGTATTTTAAGTGCACGCCAATGTGTACATTGGACCTCGGATTTTTCGTACCATCCGAACGACTAGACACCATCCTTGTCATACAGGTCCTGCACCACTAGAAAGAGGGAAAAGGCCGGAAAATCTTGAGAAATTTCCTCGACAAACACAGGTACCGAACTAGAGCGCTCCTGGTTTTATACATTGAGCCACCGCAGCTCCTTATGTTTAAGTAACTCTCTGGCTTAAATAAACTTTACGAGAAAATACGGAACCCCTTCTGGATCTTTAAAGATACATTATTCAATAGCTAAATCTGCCTATTAGAGGTCTTTCTTTACGCCTTAAAAATACATTATTTAAGAGCTGAATTTACCTATTGCGAGTCTTTCTTTACGCCTTAAATCTTATATAACTTAATTAGACATTTATTAACATGTCACGACCATAATCAACTCTCTAGCCCATCGAATGGCTCCGATTTTAAGTAGATTAGAACGGTTCGTTCATTTAATGATTTAATTTTAAAATGGAGAAGTTTCGAATATACCAGTACCGCGGTTACGATAATAAACAACCAATGCACACATCTTGTCCAAACTACAAACATTGATAACTTTGCGCAGAATAAAGTAATTTTAAAGAAATTTTCAATATAATCATTTTGCATTATCTATTTTTGAAAAATATTACAGCAAGAACGACCAGCTTTTTATCTAAATGTTACATAATGTATCTTTAAGACACGATCATTTGGTTTTCCCCATTTGTCTATTCGACTAAAACAATATATCAGGCCATACCGTTATAAAAGCCAACACGGACAATTGAAACAACTTGATGCACACAATTCTGACGCCGGGTATTGATGTTAGAAAAGAAAACATACTTTCTATTTATGAAGCGAAAATCAGCTGAATGTGTGAACCTTTTATTGATGTGTGTAGTGCGGAAGACCGTTTTAGATTTCCATCAATATTTTATCTGTTTTAAAGGGCAAGTAGGTATCAAAGAATATAAATGTTTGGGTGTATGTGCGGTGAAGTGTGGGAGTGTGGGTGTGTGTGTGTGTGTGTGGGAGTGTGTGGGTGTGTGTGGGGTGAAGCGTGTGTGTGGTGTGGGGGAGGGGCTGTTTTCTATTCATGAATGTTTTGTTCTTAACAGTTGACTCCTTAAAGTTAGCCAATAACATGTTGCCTGTTAACATTGCTGGGAAGGGATGATATATTCTTCAAGACTGATAGTCTTATTCCCCCAAGACCTGGTCTCTTATAAATAATGACCTACTTGCATGACTAAGCATATACAAATTTATATTACGTGGAATATTGCGATCTTTATGAAGACTAACTAACAGATAGAAGCGGGTATTTAAATACCGTATAGAGCGATTAGGAAATACAACACAATGAATGATATAAACAATATTTTATTACAGCCATAGTTAATGATGCATTATGTAAGATTACGATAAAGAGCTGGTCGTTCTTGCTATAGTAGTTCAAAAATTGAATATATTTAAAAATTTCAGTCAAATTACTTTATTCTGTTCGATGTTATAAATGTTTGATGTTTAGATATAATAGTTTCCATTGTCAAGTACCACTGCTACGATAATAAATGTAGTCTATTTTATGACTAAATTATTAAATGGCGAGGCTATTTTAATCCATTCAATATCTAAGCCATCCCGTAGCCTCTAGCAAATTCTTTATAGGCTTGTCGTGTGCATAAATGTGTAAATAACACTTAAAGCTAGAAAAAAGACCGGCAATAGATGGATTTAGCACTTACATAATGCATCTTTAATTCACTGTAATATTAAACGTACATAAAACTAATGGACAAATGAAAGTTGACACAAGAAGTTTGAAATAAGTTTAGATATTATCAGAAAACATTTGACAATATATAACCTGTGTACACATCGAAAACACTGAATGCAGGATATGCTGAATTTCGTCTCGTCATGAAAAATCGTAAAACCAGGATTGTTGGTATTCGCTCGAAATGCACGTGCATAGTTGTTGCATAAATACCTAAGTAACAGAGCGATGATTCAGTACGAAAAGACACTACAGAGATGCCAAGATAAACACTGGAAGAACGATCGGAGGCTATTGGTATGGCACAGATGGTAGCTTTTCAGCGACAAAATGCAAGACCGTTCCACTGCAGTCCAACCGCCATCAGCAATCTTTTCCGACGGTTTTGGCAAACAGACCGAAATCAAGAACGACCAGGATCCGGATGGCCAAGGGTCACAACTCCAGCTGAAGATCGTTAAATCCCGGAAATACAACTCCGGAACAGGTTCGTGACTGCGACGGCGGGCACAACATTGAGACACACATCAGCAGACAGTATCCCGGCAGCTCAGCATTGTTGTTATAAGAGCCTACCGACCATTTCGAGGAATGATCTTGAGCCTCCAACGTCAGCGCAGTTTACAATGGACACACCAGAACTGTACGTCGGTGGCAGCGGCGTGATTTGCACGTCTTCACGGATGAAAGTCGCTTCAACTTGTTCAGAAATGATGGCCGCGTTCGTGTTTATCGCCATAATGGCGTTTCTTGTCAAATAATCAGACTGCATAAGGACTTATTCGAGACTTCTCATTGACTCATGTGTGTGTAATTACTTATCTAGACTCCATTGATCTTTAACCATGACCTGTGGCCAGTACACTACTGTTAATGTTTTGATTTTGTTCCAGACAGCAGAAACTTATTCCTCTTAATAAATATTCATCGTTTAAATCAAAAATTTCCTTTGTCCAGTAGTTTAGATACGATAACACGCAAAAATAACCGCGAAATATGTATTTCTTCGAATAATTTAACCAGTGTTCCAGATAGCCGCAGAATTTGGGCATGTTATAGACTTGGTTAAAGATACATTATGTAAGATTTAGATAAAGAACTAGCCATTCTTGCTTTAATAGTTCGAAAGTAGATGATGTAAAATAAATAATTTGAAAATTTCATTCAAATTACTCTATTGCAAGCGAAGATATTAGCCTTTGAAGGTTTGACAGACTGGTTGATCGAAGCTAAGTCTTGGTCTTCCATATTTGATTAAATCAAAGTATCGCTGAACCATTCTAATCTATTTAATATCGGAGACATCTAATGCCATCGAGAGTTGATTAAGGCCTGGATCAGTTAATTAATGTCTAATTAATACTTTAGAAAACATTTCAGACATAAAGAAAGACCTGCTGTAGGGAGATTTAGCTCTTGCATACTACACCTACCACTTTGGGAGTTGTCGTCACTCACCCGTGGCAATGGACCATCTGTATTTCTTCAATAATTTAAACAGCGCTCTAGGTAGGTAGCTGCACGACAGACGTAATCAGTTCATTTAAGGAGTTTAAAATAATGATACACAACACCATCATAGACGTATATTTTCTAGTTGACGGCCATGAGGCATCTGTAAGCATGGCATGTCAATTGTGCGCCTTGACATAACACTATTCAGACGGTAAAGTGGTCTGAACTTTTACATGTTTATACAGTAGCTGACACTCTGGGATACCAGTAGACAAATAAAGATATAAAGAAGGTAAGCCAACTCGAATCTTATTAGATTCCCTGGTATTTGCCCTTCTTCTAAGTTAAATGTCGAGATCGATTGGGATAAAATTCCTCAACATTACACCGACCTATGTTCACTACATTTAACACACCAAGAACGTAAGTCAATTTACATAGCAACGAGCAAAAATTCCCTGATTTCCCGACCAGCTTTCTAATTATGTTGACAAGCAATTGCTTAGTTTGGTTCTTCCCAATTTAAATTCTGTTTTTTCCTTATATTGGAATTCTTGGCATCACTGAAATAAGCTGATTTCTCCAATTACCGATTCCATGTTTGCAACGACATTTCAATGTAATAACATGAGAACATGGTAAATTGCTTAACGAGGAAACCTGCAGGACAAAATACCGCCGAGAGAAATGAATCAGACAGTTATGTCAAAGTAAACCTATGGCTCGATATCCGTAGTTATAAAAAACAAAGTACATTAACAAAAGTACATGCATTACGTAAATGGATTGAACTATTTCTAAATACGAGACAGGATTATTTAGGTTTCCATATTTATCTATATACAGGCAAAACAAGATGGCAACCCAATCCATCTAAAAGCCACTTCGAACAATTGAAGCAAGTTGTCAAGAATACTGATGCCTGGAATTGATGTTAGAGAAGAAATAAATATACTTTTGCTTATTGAGATAAAACCAGCGGTGTATAGATACTCATCGTGTGAAAAGCAGTTCACCAGTTTCATGATGCGCACAAGTTGTTCTCCTGTAAATTAAATGAGATCGCGTCTAGACCATCAACTTGTATCATGTTTTGTATTTTCATAAATAAATGGAAACATTGACAGGGCATGACACATTTGATGTTTTAATGCAGTCAGTGATATAGATCAGTTTAGGTCTGGTATATTAAATAGAGGGGGGAAATGGGGTTTAACGTCCACTCGACAAAAACTAGGTAATTGCGGGAGTAACATATGGTTCAATTTTATTTCAATAATTATCTAGCGGGTTGGTGTCTTTTAACAATGGGGGAAACAGGATGACCGGAGAAACCACACGCGGTTGAACAAGCAACACTATACTCCAATAAGCTGGGGGAATCGAAACAAACCGCTTGACTCAAAGACAGACCATATGATCTAAAGCACACGCGTTAAACTATTCGCCTCCTCTCCCAATTGTTAAACAAACAAGCTAGGAATTGGAATGGTGTTTGATAGCTTGTCGACATGTTATATAAACCTCAACATGCCAGAATATAGGTTAAATATAGAGTTAAAGACCACCCATACACAATCAAACCATCTTTCATTATAAGGGGGTTGGGTGGTCGAATGCTTGCATCATGTAGCGCGGTTTCTATTCCCCGCTTGTAAGTGACAAACAGTAGGATCACCTGTCCACACTCGTGGGTTTTCTCCGGGTTATCCGGTTTCCTCCCATTGCTTAAGACCACTACGCGCAAACGAATTTTTAAAAATAAAATTGAACCATAATATGTTAGTCCCAAAATGGCCTAGTTAAACCCCAATCTGTCTACTAATTCAACTAATCCGTTTTATCCCGGATGATTATTAATAGCTTACATTGCTAAATATATTATTTATTAACATTAGGAACATAAATACACATGAACATAAATCGTTTCTTTTTCCATCTGTATTCATTTATTCTGTATTTCCACATCCTTGGCCATTGATCATCTTTAACAACTTCACGCTGTTGTGACGATAAATTTCGAGTTTAACAGTCACGGCATCCATAACTGATATTGTAACACTATCAGTGATAACAGAAGACCGTTTAGTAACAAGAACAAGAACATGAATACACGTGCATATAGTTAATAACATTAACACGGTACATGAAAATGTATTACGACAACCATTCCGTCCCTCTACCATGGCAGCGACTGAACTCCGTGCGCTCGTCTCCGCTCTCCTAAAGAAGACTCTTTCTTACTACAGTCGCATAGCTGACTGTGCGAATTCTATTTAATAAACAGCATTGTCACTACATGTGAGATTAATTAAGTTGGTAATTAAATAGGTGCAGATATATAGTGGGCGTGTATATATGTAGTGGAAAGTAGCTTATTATCGTAGATCAATAACACGTGGAGTTCAATGGGTTCGAAGTTAGAGATGCATCTAAATAAATATTTTATATGTATAAAATATAGTTTTAATATGATACAAATTAAGGAGCACTCTGTCACATTTGAAGTCATATATTATTTACTTCTATAATAACATTTCAAATTGTCAATGGCATACAGTAAGCCGAAGTAATAATGAAGCCATGCAAATGATATGTAAGATTATTACCGCTTCATCCAGGTTAAAAAACACTTAAACATACATTATGCAAGAGCTAAATCTGATTATTGCAAGTCTTAATTTAGGCTTCAGATGTTATAGAAATTATAAATTAGATCTTTATTTAAACAACAAGCCCGAAATCAACTCTGTAGACCCACGGAGAGCTCGGCTACAGCTCGGATTTAAATAGGATTTCACTAATTAATTAAATCAAATATGGGGAACCTGGTGAAAATACGTCCGTTAGATCGAAGCTAAATGATAGAGTGTACCTAGCGAGGCCGCTGTAGAGCGTTCCCGTATGCCATTGAAAGCTTTACTTGATAATCGAGATATGTAGGTGGAGTTAACGCCTGTCAATCAAACGATCGACCAAGGTGAAGACGCATTTCGCTACCATTTCTAGTCAAATATTACAACGATGACAACTATATTCAGAATAAAGTAATTTGACTGAAATTTTCAATATATTCTTCTTTCATCATCTACTTTTGAACTGTTATAGCAAGAATGGACAACTCTCTATAAAAATCTCCCATAATGTATCTTTAAGTAACAGGGAAGTCATATCAAATATGCGAATTAGGATTAAATGAAATTTAAGATTATTACGACCAAATAGTCCAAGCTAAAAAAGTAATTCTTTAAGTAACCAACGTAAGCGTAAAAACTTATAGGTTGTATTAATTAACAAGGGCGGGGAAGCTGTGCTACTTAAGTGAAATTCTATGAACAGGTGCCCTTTTCATCTGTGTCATTGGATTGTTTGTAAAATTGGGCTACATATTATAGGGGAAACTGTGCTACTTAAGTGAAAATCTATGAACAGGTGCCCTTTTCTTAATCTTTTCATCTGTATCATTGGATTGTTTGCAAAATTGAGCTACATATTATGTGTCCATCTACAAAATAATTTACCTTTGTTTTAGCTACATGACTGTACTCCATCCACAACTTCACATTTATTACGACATATGGCCATTCATCCGGTTTCAGTAGCTCAGTTGGTATAGGACGGTAGGACCGTAAACCACATTTATTACGTCATATGCCCATTCACCCGGTTTCAGTAGCTCGGTAGGACCGTAAACCACGTTTTCCTTTCCTGTAGTGATTCCTGATAAACGTTTTGAACATGAACTTGTTAGATTTGTTTTGTCATAGGTTGTGTGTATGCCATCCACGTATCTCCTAATGCAAATTGTAAAGGTAAAGGAGTGTAAATATATAGCAACTTTTCGTCTCTGGTTTCCTCTCACGTAAAAACCATTAAACATGTATTTTATCTTATAACAAAATTAATGAAATTCAGGTTGTTTTTTTTAAACTACAACAGAAGCATCCTTTCATGAATAAAGTGTGTACTGCGTATCAGCGTCCTTGAATGTAGACATGCGATTTGGACATTAACGGTAAAAAGCGAGTACATTTACCCCTAATGGCTAAATTACTGTCTATATGGGATATAAGGATATAATTATTATACAAAAATAGCTTGTGGTAGTTACGTTATTATTATTATTATCCAGTCGCTTAAAGTGGATAATGCTGTATGCTTAACTTATTATTTTGTCGTTTTGGATCATAGAAGATATGATTGTTTGTATTAAATTGGGAAGAGAGTTTTATTTTATAATCAGCAATACTAAGTAAGTAATGCTAGGTTCCAATTATCACGATTCATGCTACGATTGAAATCGTGGTTTTAATCGTGGAGTAATCGTGGTGATTTTATCAGGTCTTATCAAATATTGAGGTCAGTCGTATCTGCACGTCGCAGCTCATAGATTCAATCGGGACAATCCTATCGTAACGCATCGCACGACAGTGGGAACCTGGCTTAAGAAAGGACACATTAAAGAACCCCGATTACGGTCAAGTACAAGAAGCCTATATATCGCACGTAAAAATAACTCAAAATACCTCTTTAACCAATGATCATCCATTACATAAGATTTATACTGACTGATTTTTAATATCCGTTATTGTGGGATAAAGATTAAGCTCGGATAATATATAATCGATTTTTCCATGGCGGATTGTACTTATATCGAGATAATAGTATCGAACCCAACCTTTAAATGAAATATACAATCTTCTTTCAATATTCTACATACGTCTGTTATTTAAAACATGTGTTTCAATTATATCTTTCATGTATTATTTTTTTCTTGCTATCCAGCTGTGATATGATTTTAATGTACTTGTGTGTAAATTGTATTGGCGCCACTGGACAACTTTGAGTAGTTGTGTTTTAAGGTCTGTACATACTATCAACTTGTTGGTAAACTGTTGAACATTTCATACCTAACACCACATTGACCAAAGGTTGACATGGGTATACTGAGTAAAAAATTCGTTAACGCGACGGCCATCATGTTGCGCAATAAGTTGCCGAAAGAATGCAAATGTTGATGAGAGGTTGACGAACTTTAAAGAATCAGCTGACCTGCACCAATCAAAAATATACTACTGAATTGATGTCCTTAATTATATTACGCCCATGTTTGTAAGGGAGATTATCAAATTCAGAGGCCAATAACTCGTCTGAAACTTATTCTCTACCAATAGATATAGCAACAGAATGTTTAAAACACGTTGCCAAAGTAAAAAGTAAGGTGGGATCAAAGTCCACGACCCTACATTCCGCCAACCAGTCGCATTAGTCACTATTTCTCTCTAGTTAAGACAATCGAATCTAAGACGGTTTAAAAATAAGACGTGAGTAACGGAGTCACACAACTTGACACTACCACACCTACCAGTTGGCAGATTGTCGTCTCTTCGAATAAGTTAAACAGAGCCCGAGGTAGCTACACAGCACAGGATTTGGGCATGTTATAGACTTGATTAACTAGACACTATTACACCTACCAGTTTGGGAACTTGTCGTCACTCACACGTGGCAAGGGGTTATCTAGGTTTTTTTTTTAATAATTTAAACAGCGCTCTAGGTAGGTAGCTGCACGACAGACGTAATCAGTTCCTTTAAGGAGTTTAAAATAATGATACACAACACCATCGTAGACGTATATTTTCTAGTTGACGGTCATAAGGCATCTGTAAGCATGGCATGTCAATTGTGCGCTTTACCATTAAGACCGTAAAGTGATCTGAACTTTTACTTGTTTATACAGCAGCTGACACTCTGGGATACCAGTAGACAAATAAAGATATAAAGAAGGTAAGCCAACTCGAATCTTATTAGATTCCCTGGTATTTGCCCTTCTTCTAAGTTAAATGTCGAGATCGATTGGGATAAAATTCCTCAACATTACACCGACCTATGTTCACTACATTTAACACACCAGGAACGTAAGTCAATTTACATAGCAACGAGCAAAAATTCCCTGATTTCCCGACCAGCTTTCTAATTATGTTGACAAGCAATTGCTTAGTTTGGTTCTTCCCAATTTAGATTCTGTTTTTTCCTTATATTGGAATTCTTGGCATCACTGAAATAAGCTGATTTCTGCAATTACCGATTCCATGTTTGCAACGACATTTCAATGTAATAACATGAGAACATGGTAAATTGCTTAACGAGGAAACCTGCAGGACAAAATATTGCCGAGGTTAGAAATGAATCAGACAGTTATGTCAAAGTAAACCTATGGCTTGATATCCGTAGTTATAAAAACGAAGTACATTAACAAAAGTACATGCATTACGTAAATGGATTGAACTATTTTTAAATACGAGACAGGATTATTTAGGTTTCCATATTTATCTATACAGGCAAAACAAGATGGCAACCCAATCCATCTAAAAGCCACTTCGAACAATTGAAGCAAGTTGTCAAGAATACTGACGCCTGGAATTGATGTTAGAGGCGAAATAAATATACTTTTGCTTATTGAGATAAAACCAGCGGTGTATAGATACCCATCGTGTGAAAAGCAGTTCTCCAGTTTCATGATGCGCACAAGTTGTTCTCCTGTAAATTAAATGAGATCGCGTCTAGACCATCAACTTGTATCATGTTTTGTATTTTAATGAATAAATGGAAACATTGACAGGGCATGACACATTTGATGTTTTAATGCAGTCAGTGATATAGATCAGTTTAGGTCTTGATATTAAATAGAGGGGTGGAAAAGGGTTTAACCTCCACTCGACAAAAACTAGATAATTTTGGGAGTAACATATGGTTCAATTTTATTTCAATAGTTATCTAGCGGGTTGGTGTCTTTTAACAATGGGGGAACCAGGATGACCGGAGAAACCACACGCGGTTGGACAAGCAACACTATACTCCAATAAGCTGGGGGAATCGAAACAAACCGCTTGACTCAAAGACAGACCATATGATCTAAAGCACATGCGTTAAACTAGTCGTCTCCTGGTGTTTGATAGATTGTCGACATGTTATATAAACCTCAACATGCCAGAATATAGGTTAAATATAGAAGACCACACACACAATCAAACGTTCGTTCATTATAAGGGGGTTGGGTGGTCGAATGCTTGCATCATGTAGTGCGGTTTCTATTCCCAGCTCGTACGTAACTAACGTACGAAAATTAATTGGTGGCTAGCTTTTTTTTCGCACGTATACAGTGAATGGCCATTTTGCTCAGTAATCCCAGTCAGATTTTGGCTATTTTCTAAATTTGCGTTAACGTTTAAAATATTTGTTTTAGAACTGAAACACATAAACTATTAGTCAATCCCAACGCTAAAAACATCAACAGAATTGATTGTGTATATCTGAAATAGACCCGACCGACGCAC
This sequence comes from Patella vulgata, assembly GCF_932274485.2. Classification (NCBI taxonomy): domain Eukaryota; kingdom Metazoa; phylum Mollusca; class Gastropoda; family Patellidae; genus Patella; species Patella vulgata. The sequence goes on along the minus strand of NC_065886.2, from coordinate 14,183,977 downwards.
AAAATAGTGCAATATGGCGGCCTCTATGAACAACCCTCGCAGGCGCTGTCATTGAAGACAACGTCAATTCTATGAGTTGTAGATGTTATTTTTTGTGAAAAAATCATTGGAAGAAGAGAGAACATGTTGAGACTGTACGAATTATATAGTCTTTATGGGTGCAACGGACACAATGCTGAAGATAAACCTATTGTTTACAATGTTGACCTCATGACCCATTGACGCCAATGTCATGACCTGTGATGTGTAGATCACGTGATATGGATATCATGGCTACTGACTGTGTCTGAGATACTTCTCCGCAGGTAGCGTGTCTCAGATGTTCAGAATGTTCCCAGCTTGTACGTGACAAGGAGTAGGATCACCTGTCCACACTCGTGGGTTTTCTCCGGGTCACCCGGTTTCCTACCATTGCTTAAGACCCCTACGCGCAAGCGAATGTTTGAAATAAAATTGAACCATATGTTAGTCCCAAAATGGCCTAGTTAAACCCCAATCTGTCTACTAATTCAACTAATCCGTTTTATCCCGGATGATTATTTATAGCTTACATTGGTAAATATATTATTTATTGACATTAGGAACATAAATACACAGAAACATAAATCGTTTCTTTTTCCATCTGTATTCATTAATTCTGTATTTCCACATCCTTGGCCATTGATCATCTTTAACGACTTCACGCTGTTGTGACGATAAATTTTCAGGTTAACAGTCACGGCATCCATAACCTATACTGTAACACTATCAGTAATAACAGAAGATCTAATTAATAACATTAACACGGTACATGAAAATATATTACAACCATTCCGTCCCTCTGCCATGGCAGCGACTGAACTCCGTGCGCTCGTTTCCGCTCTTCTAAAGAAGTCTCTTTCTTACTACAGTCGCATAGCTGACTGTGCGAATTCTATTTAATAAACAGCATTGTCACTACATGTGAGATTAATTAAGTTGGTAATTAAATAAGTGTAGATATGTAGTGGACATGTATATGTGTAGTGGACAGTCTTATATCGTAGATCAATAACACGTGGAGTTCAATGCATGGGTTCGAGTTAGATGCATCTAAATAAATATTGTATATGTATAAAATATAGTTTTAATATGATACAAATTAAGAAGCACTTTGTCACATTTGAAGTCATATATTATTTACTTCTATAATAACATTTCAAATTGTCAATGGCATACAGTAAGCCGAAGTGATAATGAAGAATTAATGAAGCCATGCAAATGATATCGAAGATTATTACCGCCTTACCCAGGCTGAACAAAATACAGAAGTAATAGGGAAGTAACCGTGAAGCCATATTAAATATGCGAATTAGGATTATATGAAATTTAAGATTATTACGACCAAATAGTACAAGCTAAAAAGTAGTAATTATTTAGGTAACCAACGGAAGGGTAAAAACCTATAGGTTGTATTAATTAACAAGATTGGGGAAGCTGTGCTACGTAAGTGAAATTCTATGAACAGGTGCCCTTTTCATCTGTATCATTGGATTGTTTGCAAAATTGGGCTACATATTATATGGGAAACTATAAAATAATTTACCTTTTGGTTAAGTGTGTATGCCATCCACGTATCTTCTAATTGTAAAGGTAAAGGAGTGTAAATATAGCAAATTTTCGTCTCACGTAAAAAATATTGAACATTAAATTTATCTTATAACAAAATGAATGAAATTCAGGGGTTTTTTTTACACTACAACAGAAGGATCCTTTCATCAATAAAGTGTGTACTGCGTATCAGCGTCCTTGAATGTAGACATGCGATTTGGACATTAACGGTAAAAAGCGAGTACATTTACCCCTAATGGCTAAATTACTGTCTATATGGGATATAAGGATATAATTATTATACAAAAATAGCGTCTGGTAGTTACGTTATTATTATTATCCAGTCGCTTAAAGTGGATAATGCTGTATGCTTAACTTATTATTTTGTCGTTTTGGATCATAGAAGAGCTTTTAGATATGACTGTTTGTATTAAATTGGAAAGAGACTTTTATTTTATAATCAGCAATACTAAGTAATGCTAAGTTCCCGGTCCTCCGGTTTCCTCCCACTGCTAAAGACCCCTACGCGCAAGCGAATTATTGAAATAAAATTAAACCATATGTTAGTCCCCAAATGACCTAGTTTGTCGAGTGGACGTTAAACCCCATCTCTCTCTCTCTCTCTCTCTCTCTCTCTATCTCTCTCTCTCGCTAGGTTCCCATTATCACGATTCGTGCTACGATTGAAATGTGATTTTAATCGTGGAGTAATCGTGGTGATCTTATCGGGTTTTATCATATATTGAGGTCAGTCGTATCGAAACGTATCTGCACGTAGCAGCTCATATATTCAATCGTGACAATCCTATTGTAACGCATCGCACGACAGTGGGAACCTGGCTTAAGAAAGGACACATTAAAGAACCCCGATTACGGACAAGTACAAGAAGCCTATATATCGCACGTATAAATAACTCAAACTACTTCTTTAAACAATGATCATCCATTATATCAGATTTATACTGACTGATTTAATATCCGTGTATTGTGGGATAAAGATTAAGCTCGTATATATAACCGAAATATTGTATTGTTTGACTTTTCTAGGGCTAAAACATGGCGGATTGTACTCGTATCGAGATAATAGTATAGAACCCAACCTTTAAATGAAATATACAATCTTCTTTCAATATTCTACATACGTCTGTTATTTAAAACATGTGTTTCAATTATATCTTTCATGTATTATTTTTTTCTTGCTATCCAGCTGCGATATGATTTTAATGTACTTGTTTGTAAATTGTATTGGCGCCACTGGATAACTTTATGAGTAGTTGTGTTTTAATGTACATGAACACAGCTCACCAAATATTCCTACGCCGTCATTTGGTATTTTAAAAGATGCTACATGTAAATTTTGTACATTGTTCATGACATGGCATTAAAAAATTATATTTTTGAAAACAATTCCAAATTATGAGTGACATGGCAGTAAAAAATTATATTTTTGAAAACAATTCCAAATTATAAGTGTTTTCTTTGTAGTTTGCTTGTAACTTGTCTAATTTTTTCACAGAACTCAAATACTGCCTTTAATTTTAGCACAAAAGGCCCATGGATCATTGATGTGATCCACCGCAGATATATGGTACATGGACATGTAATAATCTGATTAACCAGTGTACCGAATCTGCCACGTCACACAGGCAAATTGCAGCGACAAGAGTGGCATGTCTAAAGTTATAACCTTTTATAATTTATTGATATTGAACGTTTTCCGAAATTCTATCCTGATTATCGCCCTTAATATTGTAAACTTGTATTTCGGTTGGTTTTTTTTCTTTTTCTTTAAAATCATTGTTTTGTTTTTCATTTTGGATGAGGCTTGATCACTGCGGCCCCGGGGCTGTGCTTGCAATTTGCTGTTTATTGCTTGCAATGTCTGTGTAGTTTGTGTCCGCAGGTTTGTCTTATCAGTTTGTATGTGTGTAGTGTTGTCCTCCTGCATTTACAGTTAGTGACTAGGAGATAGACAAAAGCTCGAAAATTTGAAAAAAAATACAAGAATTAGTTCAAAATAACTAATATAGTTTTAGTATTCATATTCACAGCAGTGGCCCCGCAAATCTTCACTCACGAGAAATTAAGTTAGTCTGTGGTATTTTAATAATAAAGTACCAAAGTAATAATACGAAATAAAACAAAATCAGAATACCTAAACACGTGTTACTAAGGAAACAAGTACTAATTAATAGTATATCTTTTTCAGTGAAATATTTTAAAGGGACAACCCGGCTTTCTCGATCATGGCTCTACAATTTCATCGATTCTTTTCTGTAAAATTCTTCTCAGTTTCCGAGGCCTGTTCTCCAGATACAAACACATACTTTATATTGTTTTCAGTGGAATATTCTAAAGGGACAACCTTGCTTCGCCATAGCTTCAATATTTAATCGATTCTTTTTCTCTAAAATTCTTAATCCTTTAGTTGCATTTGGTGATTGGAATCATAGCAAAACTAACAACACAATGTTATTTGGACAACTGTCACTGGTTTATGATACATAAGCACGGCGTTTCGATAAATACCCTCTTATCGTTATCAAGCACAATGACATTTAGTAAACTGGAAGACGTATATTTAAAATTCTACTCAAATTCGGAGGCCTATTCTTGAAATACAAACACCAACATTTAACTAGGGCGAATGGTATAAATCAGCGTCATTAATTGTCATTTGTGTCGACAGTTTGATTGTACGGGATTTAACATGTGGAGAGAGGGTTAGGGACAAAGGGAGGGGGGTAACGTCTAACGCAACACAATCTTTATTAAATCTATTCTGAAAGCTGACGATAACTACTGCGGTTAGGCAGTGTCAGACCACTGGGCCACCCCAACCCCCTTAATCTATAGAGAATGGCTCGTTATTACTTTTAGATTTCAAAGGGGAATTTCGTTTTTTAATCCATGTGGTTGTCATAATTTGTTATTATTATAGCTGCTGCATCTGAAAACCAGCCTACACTATCGAGAAAACATCTCATGTATTTGGGAAGCTCGCATGTACCAAGTGCTTTCTCCGGGTCCTCCAGTTTCGTCCTACTGCTAACGATTTGAAATAAACCTGAAACATATGTAACATATTTTACGATCTATAACACATGCGTTAAACCATTGCACCCCCTCCCTCTCTTCCCCCGTCGGTTATTTTATACGTGATACTAATAAAATATATTTATTTGCTGTTGAAAGTGTCATTTCCCTTTAATTCATTCAATAAAACACGTGACTAACATAATTTGATAAAAATGTCGGGTTCGCTTATTACACTTTCAAAAGAATGACTAACGAACGAGTTGTTTTGCCAGCGCCAATGAAATACTAACCTGATATGTTTATCCAGATTTTTTTTCTGCCATCGTTATTATTTATGCATGTTTTCAATTACAGTTAATTGTTATTTATTGCCACAGTAATTAAATAAAATTGTTTCATAAACATATTTAGCCGCTGTACGTAAATAATAGTGCTAATTGGTCCTCTAGTTAGCGAGTGTTTTATAAACGTTCGGTGTACGTTTTTGTGGTATATTAATGGCGATAATTACACTGATATAGAAGTGCTAGATTGCCAAATTAAAGTAAAGGAGGGGGGGGGGGGTCGCTGTATTAATAACTTATTTATTTATAACCTTGGTAATTTATATACAAAAGTCACGAATATACGAGTATGGGGGCTGGCTGACTAACCAGGAGGTCCCGTATTCCATGTGGGTGTTGGAAATCTAATTAAGAGTACACCGGGCACAATTTCCCTAACGTTACACTGGTGCAGGAATGTAAGACGTTAATACATCGGGAATCACGTGGCTAAGTCGGTAAGCCGCTGCCCGGGCAAAATTTCCCTCATAGCACATAGACGTATGCCCGTCTTCATTAGCCTAGTTTAGGAGCAGGCCAGTAGGACGTTAAACCCCATTTCATTTCATTTCATTTTCGTTAAAACATCATTGCACTTGCTATTGCAAAGTGTGATTTCTGATTTTCGGATATACGTCACACAACTTGAAGAATCTGCCGGTATAAACAGTTATTTTGCTGTTCATTTTGGGAATGGTGTATGTGAACGCATATATTTAACTTAAGAAGAAAGGTCGTGATTCGAACTTTCGGGTAGGGAGAAACAATATCTTGATCCACGTTAGATGGATTGCTACACTTGTGCACGTAAAAGAACCTTTGGTAGGTGGCAAGGTGTCGTCTTCATTAGTATTTAAAATACTATATTTTTGTTTCTCATTTCTCATTTGCCATGCCACGATAACGACAGTGAATTTACTGTCTAGATTTTGTATTATTGAAAGAAGGCATGCCCACGTCAAGAAGTGACTCTTTGAGATGTCAATCATTACGAAAACTTTGATTTAGGCTCCCTCAGGACAGTCTATGATAGTACAGCATTTCTATAGACTGGAGGTCAGTCCACTTCGTCTATAGTCTCGTACACCAGACCGATTAATCCATTTCGTCTGCTAACACGAATTCTTATATGATCCGGACACTTTTGCTGGTAATATCAATGCGAATGTGACCGCAATCGACTGCCCCGTTTATTATTTTCCCCTTTCCTTTAAAGATGGTGACCCAAGCACCCGCTTCTTTTGCCATGTGGTTAATCCGGGATTATATGTCTGTCATAGGGAAAAGTAGTGTGTCTTCGATCTTAGCTTATACGTGCACGATTTGTGATATACTCTTAAAAAAAGTAGGGGATATTCAGAAACAATACAAAACTGCGGAAATGCACTGCTGTGAAAATGGACGTTTTTGATTTTTGCCTTAATAATGAGTAATTGGTCCACCAATCCTCAGACATTCAGCAATTTGTCGTGCCATGCTCCTAATCAACCGTCCAATCACGATTTGGGACAATCTGACCCACTCCCCTTGCAGTGCCACGGCCAATTCTTGCAGTGTTGTTGGTTGACGTTGACGTCGACGAACACGTCTCCCGATCAAATTAAACGTAACACACTAAAGCAAAGATACGCTAAACAGTAAATCTTATGCAAGAACCGATAGGAAAGCAAACATAGATAGATAAACCAACACGTGGCAGTTTTTCACCAACTCTTCCTTGAAGTGTCAAATTTGACAATTAACCCCTCCCAAGTGTATGGCGCTATTACGTGTCGCATGCGCAGCTCAGTGGTTCTGTTGGGGCGATAAGTTCTTCATCTGTGAACATACTCTCAAAGCATGTCAAGTGTCCAACATTAGCTGGGTGGTGTTAAAGAAGTTTAACGAGTTTACCGTTCTCACAAGTTTACAGTAAATAAAATTGGAAAGAAATTCTTAAAAAAAAACAACTAATATGTCAAACGACTGTTCCTCATTAATGCACTATATTCTGTTCAAAATGAAATAAAATGGGTGTAAAGGGGATTCTGCACAAACCGCCTACTTGAATTTTCCCGTAAGTGTACGCCAACGATTACATGAGGGGACCTCGCCCCACACCCTCACTCCCTCATCTGAATGACTAGACGATTCTTCAAGGCTTGAACGGTGAGTAGACATTGGCTCGCTAACCTGGAGAAAAATTCATCGAGATTCGACGTGTTTCCCTCTTGTCAGTGGTGCAGGACGGAGGGCCTGGCAAGGGACAACGTACATTAGTTTGTGTCGAGTGGAGCTTACGTCCTATTTCTCTCTCTGTTTCCGGGAGAAATGTAATAAAAGTCAGGTTAATAAATCAATATTGAGAAGGGGTTTCGGATGTTCTAAGAAAATGTGTAGCTGAAGTGCCTATCTATATTAAAGGTTCTAGTAAAACGTGTAGCTGAAATGCGTATCTGTATTAAAGATACATAAGTTAAGAGTTTAATAAAGAGTTGACCATTCTTGCTATAATAATTCAAAAACAGATGATAAAAAAGAAAATATTGAAAATCTCCTTCAAATTACTTAATTCTCAGCCAAGTTATCATTGTTTGTAGTTTTGACAAGATGTGTGCACAGTGGTAAACAGGGCACTGGTATAATCGGGACTTAGCCTAGCCCTTTTTAAATCAAATTTTTAAATGGCGAATCGTTTTAATCTAATCTCGAGTATCCGATGCCATCGAGAGTCGATTATTCTCTTGTTTTGTTAACTGGGCTAATGAAGACGGGCATACGCCATACAGTGTACTATGAGGGAAATTTAGCCCGGACAGCGGCACTACGGCCTACTCTTATATCGAATTCCAACTGTCAAGGGATCTGTTACGTGCAACCCAATGTGTACACGAGACCTCGGTTTTTTGTGCCATCCGAACGACTAGACAGCTGTCCTTGTTAGGCCCTTCATCCTGCATTACTGACAAGGGGGAACCACGCCGGACTTTAGAAACGAACCAACGTAAGATTTAGATTTAGAGCCGGTCGTTCTTGCTATAATAGTTCGAAAATATTATCCCCTAAGGTTTGACAAGATCTGTGCACTGGCTGTAACCACCGTACTGGTTGTTCGAGACTTAGCCTCACTTCACCATTTTTAGATTAAATCGTTTAATGGCTGAATCGTTCTAATCTTCTTAAAATCGGACTTATCCTATGGCACCGAGGCTTTATTATGGTCTTGTCATGTTAATAAATGTCTAATTAATAGTTTATATAACATTTAATGCATAAAGAAAGACCTGCAATAGGCAGATTTATCTCTTGAATAATGTATGTTTAACCAATGATTAATTCTCAGCTCATAAAAATATTTATATAAACATATATTTATGGCAAGCCAAAGCGGAATTAATTGCAAGACCGTTTTTCTGCATGGTAAGAGAAAAAATCGAGTATATAACAATTTTTTCATCACCTTCCAAGCATTTTTTTATCTGTACAAAACGACGTATATCAATAAAGATTATTTTTTTTCCACTGCTGCTCTTGTATTTTGTTATAGTCAAGTCAATTATACTGTTCACAGAAATATTTTATCACAAAATTCGGTTTTTATAAACAATTCAACAAAATTATTTTTCACATGTCAAGACAAAAAAAATACACATGTCAAGACGAAAAAATTCATATGTCAACACTAAAAAATTCACATGTCAAGACGGAAAAATTCACATGTCAAGACGAAAAAAATCATATATCACGAGCACGTGACCCTTCAAGAGCACGTGACCCTTCAAGGGCACGTGACCACAAAAACCGATGACGTCAACAGACGATAAGTTGTTCGTTTCGTCAAATTTTGACGATCTACTTAGTGATCTTCGGCACAGAACAGCTGGGTCCTCAAATGAGATAAGAGACGTTGTGTCTCGTATCCTTCAGAACCCCCATTTGCAGTGACGTCATCGGTTTTTGTGGTCACGTGCTCTTGAAGGGTCACGTGCTCGTCATATGTGATTTTTTTTCGTCTTGACGTGAATATTTCCGTCTTGACATGTGAATTTTTTTTTGTCTTGACATGTGCAAAATAATTTTGTTGAATTGTTTATAAAAACCGAATATAGTGGTAAAATATTTCCATGAACAGTATAAATTGACTTGACTATAACAAAAGAGCGGCAATGGAAAAACAAAATCTTAATTGAATCTTTATACGTCGTTTTGTACAGAAAAAAATGCTTGGAAGGTGATGAAAAAATTGTTATATACTCGATTTTTTCTCTTTCCATGCAGAAAAACGGTCTTGCAATTAATTCCGCTTTGGCTTGCCATATATATTACAATGACATAAAATATGTTATTAAACAATATCACATGATTCAAGCTGTGACTAACAATTAAGTTCAGTTTTATATAAAGACTCGCTGGTATGCGATAGTCATTAATATTTCAGTAATATTATGTATTATTTTGTTTGTATAGCGGTAACATGTGATATTCATATAATATTTGTAATGAAATGTCGTGATTATGGGATTTATCAAATTCTGCATATCAATGTATTTTATAGACATACTGAAGCATCTATACAACACGTGCAAGTGGAATTTTATGAATAAGCTGAAAAATTTATATAAAACAAGGCATTTTATGAACAAACTGAAGCCTCTTATATAAATCAATGCGTTTTATGGATAAACCGAAGCCTTTTTTCGAAACAATGTATTTTATGGCTAAACTATGAATAAACTGAGGCATTTATACAAAGTTAAAGAACTTCGTTACTGAGTTTATTAACATTAATAAATAATAGATATACGTAAAAAATAAACCATATTCTATATGTGTCATACCAGAACCAAACATTTGATGGACGAATATCATATATTGAATAACTGGACCTCCAAGTAGATAAACACGTCCCTTCCTAACCCTCTAATACACAATTAACTTTGTGCAGGGGCGGATCCAGGAATTTTTGCAGGAGGGGGTTTGCCAGGTTCCTGAGACAATGTATCTCTCCCCATCCCCCTCCCGCATGGTCTCTATCGTCATTTTGGCGTATATACATACACATTGAGCTTTTTAAACAGAGAAATTCAACACCTCGTTTGACGTCAATTTTTATTATGAATTAATACAATGACATTGTGATTCAATTTCATGGATGCAAAGCATTAATTGTGATATCACATTATCTCGTGCTTTGAGTAACCATCCTGTCCCACATCTGCCGATAATGGATAAAGCACACGGCCGAGAAACTTTTCTCATAAAAAGTGTTGATTTACAAAAGATTTTATGTAGCTTAGCAGGGGTGGGGGTTGACCCCCCCCCCCCCCCCGGATCCGCCCCTGCTATGCAAACTGCAAGTCCATAAACCCCATGCAAGAAATATTTAGACAAAATTGAATTATACTATATATAACACTAACCCTACACCCCAGCCTATATATAAGTACCCCTTTCAACCCGTAACATCCAATTAATCTCTAAACAAAATTGTAATTCCATAAAGGCTATACAATCAATTGTTAGACAAAATTACATTATAGTAATATTTATTTATTTATATATATATACATAAAGAAAGTTAGTATGACCTAGACATATCAGAGTCCAATCAGTCTAGTAATGTGACGTTCGGATGTTAGAAATCAAGTGTGATCGTGACGGCTATCGTTAGGTTGCCAGTCGTCTTTTAACCTCTGACAATTCTCAATTTAGAGGCTACCGGGGTCAAATTAATGGAATATTGATTAATACAAATTTTCAACAAATATGATACCGGGTGTTCTAGAAAGGGCATGGGTGTACTTGGAAGTTTTGATGAACATCATATTGATAAATAGAAGATTATGTCATGTTATGGTTATGACTATCTGTACGACGTCGCATATGTAATTTGCTATGAATTGTTAGGGTTATAACAACATGTAAGATGTCAAGTTATGGTTATTTGTAAGATTTCTTGAACTACCAGGGTCATAACTATCTGTAAGATGACATGGACTTTATGCAAGATGTCATAAACTGCTTAGATTATGACTATCTGTAAGATGTCATGGACTCTTAGGTGTCATGAACTGCATGGATGATGACTATCTGTAACATGCCATGCACTATCTGTAAGGTGTCAAATACTGTCAGGATGATGACTATCTGTAAGATGTCACGACCTTTCAGGACTATAACTATCTGTAAGATGTCAAGAACTTTTAGGGTTATGACTACAAGATGACATGAACTAACTGTAAGATCTCATGAACTGTGAGGGTTATGGCTAAGACCCTGCATTGACGATTAGTTCGTATTTTAAGGTCTCAGGTTACCGGGAGATATCCCGATTTTCCGGCCTGGCTTTCCCATGTCAGTGGTACAGGACAGAGGGCCTAGTCGTTCGGGTGGTACAAAAATTCCTCCCATAGCACAATTTCTGGCGTATGCCCGTCATCATTGTCCGCTTAGTATAGAAAACCCCCATTTCATTTCATTTGTCGGGTGTATTAAAAGAAGCTCAGTTTATCCATTTCATCAACAGATAACATCAGGACAACTGTTATCTAAACTAACAAAACATATCGATTTTTGTTTTAATAAAAATACTATTTTGTATGATATGATTTAATAAATGGACGAACCTTTCAGTACAAAACATAATTATACACGCTTCACTAATTAAACTTATTAGACCAAAATGAGTTTTATAATAAGGCAGGTTTCCCTTTGTCAGTGGTGCAGAACGGAAGGCCTGACAAGGACAGCTGTCTAGTCCTTCGGATGATACCAAAAAGACGAGGTCCCGTGTATACATTGGAATGCACGTAAAAGATCCCTTGGCAGTTGGAATTCGATATAAGAGTATGCGATAGTGCCGCTCGCTGTCCGGGCAAAATTTCCCTCATAGCACACTGTATGACGTATGCTCGTCTTCATTATAGTCCAGGAGCTAATGACAAAATAATATGGTCATCAGTTACAAAAGGTTTGACCCCCCAAATTCGTACCAGGTGTCCGTACGAGTAAAAATCAGTTGGTCAGATCGGGGACTGCTGGGGCGTATAGCCGCAGCAGCACCTTAAAGTAGGCCCCAGGGGGCCTAAAATTAAGTCATAAGTTACATGGCTGAAACTTTGTATGGACAATGGTATCCATAGTCGGAGTAAATATTTCACAAATCTAACCAAAATTTCCGGGGCTTTCCCCAAGTCAGACCACACCCAATATCGCCTCGTGGGGCTAATAATATGGTCATCAGTTACATGGCTGAAACTTACCAGAAACAAAGATCCACTCTTGGTAAATACAAGTTTCAAAAATCTAACCAAAAATTTGGGGGTCTTCTCCAAGTCAGGCCGCTCTAAAGTATGTCCGACCACACCCTAAAAATGGGGCTTTTTATATGGTCATAAGTTACATGGCTGAAATTTACCAGAAACAAAGATCCACACTTGGTAAATACAATTTTTAAAAATCTAACCAAAAATTTGGAGGCTTTCCCCAAGTCAGATCGCTCTAAAGTATGTCCGACCACACCCTAAAAATGGGGCTTTCCTCAAGTCAGATCGTCCTAAAGCCCACCTGGCCACGCCCTAAAAGTGGGACATTTTATATGGTCATTAGTTACATGGCTGAAACTTACCAGAAATATTGTTCTATGCATCTAACCATAAATGTGGGGGCTTTCCCCAAGTCAGACAGGCCTTAAAATTGCAGCCCCACCCACCCCCTCTATATAAAGCTTATAATAATGTAATATCAATAATACATTGTTGATCCGCATCAAGATTCAAAATTATAGCACAAAAATAGAACAAATGTTTATTAGCTATGTGAAATCCTAAAATGAGCAATGTTATTCAATATCTTATATCAAAGTGGGAAATTCAAACAAATATTTCGAAAGTATTTATTGGATTAATAAGTTGCTTTGGTTTGAATTCGGTAGTTTTTGCCTTTCCCGATCTTCGATAATGAATAACAACCTAATGGATTTTAAAAAATGTTAGTTAGTGATGAATTTCTGAAATTATGAAATCTATTCATAGTTTTAATATACTATTCAAAAAAAGTAGGGGATATTTGATTTTTAAGTGTTATTAAAGTCACCTAATGAAACTGACGAAGAAACAAATGACAAAATGAAATGAAGTTCACATTCATCGATTTATTCCAAATGATCGTTAGACTAAGTAAGGCACAGACTGACCATTATAAGGGTAAAATGATACCCGGGGTCAAACAGCAAAGTTACCACAGCATCACAACCAAGTCAGTAACGGGTAAATCCTCCTCTGTTTGCCAAACAAGCATTGATCCGACGTGGCATACTCCTAATGAGACGTCTAAGGTCATTTTGGTCCAGATTGTCCCATTCCTGTTGCAACGCAGCAGCAAGTTCTTGGACATTGGCAGGACGTTGTTGACGTTGACGTAACCTCTGTCCAAGCATGTCCCAGACATGCTCGATGGGCGAGAGGTCGGGACTCAGTGCTGGCCAAGGTAATGTGGTGATGTTCTGTTGTTAGAGGTAACCTGTAAAGATCCTGGCCCTGTGACATCTTGCGTTGTCATCCTGGAAGATGAAACGGCGGCCATGACGTCGTGCGAACGGCACAACATGGACTGCCAAGATGTTGTCCCGGTAGTACTGGCCTGTAACATGCCCTGCAACAACATGTAAAGCCGTTCTTCCAGCAACAGTGATGCCTCCCCACACCATAACAGAACCACCCCCAAATCGATCATGTCTGATGACGTTAACGTCTTGGAAGCGCTCGTTTCGACGACGCCACACCCTCCTACGTCTGTCCAAAAAATCAACAGTGAACCTTGACTCATCTGAAAACATCACATTGCTCCAGCGTCGATTATCCTAGTGTTGACGAGTCGTGCAAATCTTGGGTTGGACCCCCATGATGATCCCAAGCATCACCTGCATTCCATGCGGTAGCTATTGGTGCGTTTGGGCGTCACATGTAACTGGAAATGTTTCTTCTGTTAGGTTCTATAGTGACTTTTTTCGTAGTCATTTGCATATTTTAGTATTATGCCCCCAAAATCAAATATCCCCTACTTTTTTTGAATAGTATACATATAACTTTAGTTATCCTTCCTCTTCATTGGTAAATATTTGTTCCACATAACATTTTAATGATTTAAAATAAGTGAGTAAGCGTGGCTGGGTGACGCAAATAGTTAACCTGTCACACTTTTATCATCATACAAGAATTGTTTGATTCGTCATCGGAGTCCTTGCCTTCTTGGTCACTATCTTCATCTAAGCGAATACTCTCAACTAACACGGGAGCAACATCACCATCAAACCACTTTAATTCATACACTCCATCATCATTTAAAACCCTCCTTCTATTCTCTGGATGGAAATTGGGGAGGTTATTTTTGACGCATTTATCCAGATACTACAAATATAATTCACTCTCTTGATTTTCAAAAGTAATACCTGTGAGCATGGCGGCAAAGGGCTTGTTTCTATGCCTTTAATACCAGAAAGACATCCATTTTTAGGCATCCAATAGATACTACAAACAAATCCTTCAATAACTATTTACTCCAGAAAGAATGGATTCGCTTTTACCGAGAGAAAACAAGGCTTTCTGGCCATAAACAGCCTTTTCTAATAATTTTAAAGGTCGGGCATCCCCTTTCCTATTAAACGATGCAGTATGATCAAAGCCAGTGAGTGCATGGATGCTTCAAATCTTTTCTCCTTTTACGGCTTATTGGTTTATATGGAATTATTGGCGATTGGTTGAATGCCTACTGTATCAAGAAGACTGTCTTTACCAGAAAAAATTTCAACAAATCTATCGTAATTTTTAAAAACAACCCCAGTTCATAGGTGTGGTGACACCATCATGCCAATGGTGTTTCTTGGTTGCGCTCAGTGGATGTAAATGTCAATTCTGTTCGAGTTCCTCAATGCTATTGTAACTTAATGTATGTCCCAAACGATTAAGAATCTCAATAACCTTTTTACTGCCTGTAAGGCTTTTCACTGCAAGACCCAGTTATAGGTGTTTTGATGGCTTAGTTCTACCCCTGGTTAGAGAATAAATGACATGCTGACTAATGAAATTAATTCTCTTGACTTTGTTTTATCCACAATTAGATTATGGACCAACTAGTAGATGTGTAAAGAAAGCGGAGACCATGTCTGGTACTGCTATTTCACCATTTGTGATATGTTGTATGGTTAAATTTTCAGGCAGTTTAATTTTCTTTGTACTGAATATTTCTCATCGGAGTAAGAAAGTGACACCCTGAACTGTATGTTCAGTTTCTCTGGCGTTGTCAGATGACTCGCGAACAGTGTCATCAACATTTAAACCTTTACTGAAGACAATATTACCACATCTTTTATTTCCACTGTCAATTGAAATATTCTCACCAAAGAATTTATATAACCAGCTTGTTTTGCAAATCGCTGGGCAAAATACCTAACTCTGTATAGTTTCCGCAACCAAATTCTAACAAACATGACTGATAGTATTGCAATAAGCTATTTTTAAAAGGTAGATCTCTTGTTTTTCCAGAATAGTGTCAGTCACAAAACTACATAAAGCATCAAATGCTTTGGTATGTATATTCCTAGCATCATGCCATTCACTTTTATCATATGACCCTCTTACTTCTCGCATCTTTTCAGCTCCGCGTTGATATTCTATTCTGCACATTACATGATAATGAATGTCTTTGGCAATGAAATCTATATCTTGGATGTTCTTAAGCATATTTTCATCCTGAAGAATTGTTGCATATTCTTGAATATTTTTTTCGATTGTCGTTGTGACACAGGTTATTACTTTCTGTTTCTGACCTTGATGTTTTCTGTTTGATTTTCTGCAAAACCGGCAGACCTTCTCGAACACACCAGAACTGGATTAGGACGCTTAACCCCATTTCATTTCATTTCATTATAATAAGACAAAAACTATAATGTATAAGCAACTGGGCTGACAACATGGAGCTTTATAACAAGTTTAAGAATGCGACGACTAAAGAATGTACTGGGGGTTGTTTTTGTTCGTTTTGTTTGAGTTTTTTTGTTTTGTGTTTTGGGGTTGTTGTTTTTTTTGTCGTCGTTTGTTTTGGGTTTTGGGGTTTTTTTTCGGGGTGAGGCATCTTCAATTTGACGTGATTCATTGACATCAGAGGTATTCATGTTACCTAGTCAAAATTTGATTCTGTCAAGCAATAGCGGTGAGGTTCATAGTTTATCTGTCCATTATTTTAGTGGTTAACGCTTGGCACCAACGGGACTAATGAAGGCTGGCATACATCATGCAGTGTTCCATGAGGGATATTTTTCCCGGCCAGCGGCGTTTCGGCTTACTCCTTATCAATCTTCAACTTTTAAAGGTTATTCTACGTGCTCTGGTTTCGTCCGATCCGTACGACCGGATACTGTTCCTTGCCAGGCCCTTCGTCCTGCACCACTGCCAAAGGGAAACCACACTGGAAAATTCCTGGAGAACTTTCTCGCACAACACAGGAATCGAACCCCGGACATGATGTTTAATGTACCACCGCCTTTTCCCTCGGCCATCGAGTTCCCCGGGATTAATGTTATTGTGAAAACGATGAAAATTTAAAATGAATTATATCCATTTTCTTGGTGAGAGTGACAAAGCCTCTTTAAAGCAACAGAACATTGAGATCGATATTATATACTAATATTTATCAAGTTTGTGGTATAAACATCCAAAGTCTATTGACATAGTAACTGAGAAAAATAGCCTTAAAAAATCGCGGTGATTTTTTTTTATTAACGACAACACTAAACAAACTAAAAATAACAACCCTAACGACTAAAAGGAAGAGAATAAATGTCACTGTTGCAAAGACGTTTGATGTTTAGAATATTAATGTCAGGAACTTCAGGTCGATAATCCCGCACTTTGAAAGGTAATATTTGTTGACGCGTGACCAGAATTAGACATCTTGTTATAAAAGACAAAAGCTTTAAGCATTCCACACTTTACTCATTAAGAGTGATCGGTAATATAAATAATTTTGGATACGACACGAATTGTATATATACCATCCGATCATGTTTACGATGAATTGATTAATCGGTATAGACAGTTTTATTATAAAAATAACAAGTATAAAATTAAAAACAATTACAAACATTTATGACACAGCGACGTTTTAAAAAGATGGTAGATGTCGTCATCTAGAATATACACTGCACAAATAAATAAAATGAAATGAGAAAGGAGATATAATATGAACTGGATCAGTTCTGACATGGTGTTAAAGGTGCGTTACTCAATAGCTAAATCTGCCTAATAGAGATCTTTAGTTATAAAATGTTATATATTAATTAGACATTTATTTACATGCCAGGCTCCTAATCATCTCTCTAGAACTTCGGATGGAATTCATTTTCAACAGATTTAAATACGATTGTCAGTTAATGATTTAATTTAAAAAATGGATAATCGAAACTTTGTTTATTATCGTAACAGGGGTAGCAATGACAATCGAGACTACATTGTTCTGCAAACGTCGATAACTCCGTCAAGAATGAAGTAATTTGACTGAAGTTTTCAACATATTCCCTTTTCATTATCTTTCTATTAACTATAATAGCTCTTTACCTAAATATTACATAATGCATTTTTAATGAATAAAGGATTACATGAAATGAAATGGGGAGGGGGCGGGGTAACGTTCTACTGAAGCAGACGGGCTAATGACGACAAGCATAATATGCCATGACAACGACGTCTCCAACTGTGTACACGAAACCTCGAGTTTTCGTCACACCCTAACGACTAGATGCTGTGCCGTCCCAGAGTTTTCGTTTGCACCACTGGCAATGTGGAACCACGTTGAAGAACCCCGAGAGCTCCTGCTTAGTGAGGCAGCGCTTTTCTCAGAAATATCAATAACAAGTATATCGTACAATAAGATGGAGTATTAAATAAGTTCTGTCTGAAGTTGGAGAGTTTCTGTTGCTCCTCCTTCCTGAACGTTTTTCTCGACGTGCGCATATCTGGGAGCCACGATGACTCAGTGAAAAAGGCGCTAAATCACTAAACAGAATATCACGCGATTAATCGGCATGGTTCCCCCATGCCATTGGTGCATGGCGGGGGCCTGGTAATGAGCAGTGTCTAGTCGTTCGGGTGGTACGAAAAACCGAGGTACCGTGGGCACGTAAAATAATTCGAAATCAAATAAAAGTAGACTGCCGTAGCGCCACTACCTCGCCAAAATAACCTCCATAGCACACTGTATGTTTTACATCTCATTAATACCCCCATCAGACCGGGGGGGGGGGTGCATTTACTGCGCTGCTACGGCGACGGAAAATGGCCCCAGAGCGCATCAAGATCGCCGTTTAAGCGTGGTAAAAGATAGGTGGAAACGCCAGATATCGAACTGTGGTCTCCATGATCGCAAATGATTGCCGAGTAACGGCGTTTGTTTTGAGCATGTCCAAACAAACGCCAAGGCTTAGCGATCTGACCTGGAAAGCTGTGAGAACGCGGCCTTTTTAAATTTTTGGGACATTTTCTCGCGTTGTGTTCACGTTTGTCGACGACCTTGTGCATTTTCTGATCACCATACTGTCGCAGCAGCGCAGTAAGGACGCCACCCCAGTCTGACGTGGGCATTAGAAATCCACACTTCTATCACATGTATATTTATCCTCATATTTACTTATTTGCTTAATCAGGTTCCCAGCCACTTCCCAGTATTGATGATGCCGAATAATCATGTAGTCTTCGAATGGGATTTACTAATCGGGACTTAATCAACTAAAACACTATTTATTGGGGGTAATTATTTTAGTTGACTACACCGTGACATTTCAGCAAGATTTCACAAGTCGTTATCAAGAATATAAAAATAAATAAATCCACATTGTTCTGCTCGGCTGTTTGGTTCCTCTTTGATCCAGGTATAATTTTCACGAATTAACCCACCTCTAGGTAGCCTGCATAACTACCAATTAGAATCTTTCTAATTGTTTGTACACACCTATATGGGTTTACTCCGGTGTGTTTTCTTAAAAAAAAACCAAACGAACTATATTTTAATACACTTTGTTGTTGACAAACTAGTTCAAGCATTATCTGACAAAATATTGACGATTGAGCTACTCAAAGATATAAAAAAAACAGGTTAATATGTCCATAAACAGATCAATTCTCGGATCAATCAGTCCTGGTTAGAATCCAGTAGACAAACATTCACATGATTGGTCCTGAGTAGAGATTATCACCTATTGAATAAACAGTGGATTATGGCTTCAGCTGGTTTATTGGCTCCCAGATAAATCCATTGCTATTACACATTGGGGTTGGATGGCTGAATGGTTGGCGTGCGTGCGCTGTATCATAAAGTCTGTCATTGAGTCGACTGGCGTGGTTTCGAATCCCCGGTTGTACGTGACAAGGAGTAGGGTCGCCTGTCCAACCTCGTGGGTTTTCTCCGGGGACTCCGGTTTCCTCCCACTGCTAAAGACCCCTTCGCGCAAGCGAATTATTGAAATAAAATTAAACCATATGTTAGTCCCGAAATGACCTAGTTTGTGTCGAGTGGACGTTAAACCCCATTTCTCTCTCTCTCTCGCGCTATTACACGTTTTATTCAAATCTGCCAAACCCTTGAAAAGAAGATGCCTACCTCTGCCTCGCGGTCCGGGCATGGTTATACTGCATGTCAGATCTCTACTGGCTGAGATTTCCCAGCCATTTTAGAATTGTCATATCAATGGCTGTCAGTCGATCGGTGCTCAATTGTCCAAGAGACAAGCATGACAAGTAATCATATCGATCGCACTTGAATTGACAGAGCCGTGGGATTTTTCGAAGAGCGTCGGATCGCCCACAAGAACAGCAATTAAGAACAACAAGATGAGTACATGGTCTAAAAAAGTTCTAACCGGAATTTAAAGATGTATTATGTAAGATTTAGTTAAAAAACTGACTGTTCTTGCTATAATAGGTCAAAAATAGATACTGCAAAATTAATATATTTTGAAATTGTTTTTCAAATTACTTTTTTTCTGAGCGACATTATCAATATTTGTAGTTTTGACAAGGTGTGTGCATTGAGTGTTTATTATCGTAACCGTGGTGCTGGTTAATTCGAGGCTTTGCCTCGCTTCCCCATTTTTAAATTAAATCATTAAATGGCCAAACCGTTCTAATCTACTTAAAATCGGAGACATCCGATGCCATGGGGAGCTGGTTATGGTCTTGTAATGTCTAATTAATAGTTTATATAACATTTAAGTCGTAAAGAGAGACCTGTAATAGACAGATTTAGCTCAGGAATAAAGCCTCAACTATAGCAAAGCGAGATCTCCTGTCTGCTTTACACACAATAAGCTTGCATAATGTCCAATTTTGCACACATACGATAGGCATGTGTCCACTAAGGCTAAGTCGTCCAACCAGTCCACAAATGTTGTTGTATTTCTTTTAAAGGTAATCGAAACATTAAATTTGATTGGCATCTAGTTATTTCCAGTGCAAACATTTATTATACAATACAGAATACAGAAATTCTAATAAAATGTTTATTATAAACAAAATCCGCATGTAACACAGGGGAGTCTAATTAGAAATGAAATGAGCACGCCAATGTGTACACGGGACCTCGGGTTTTCGTCCCATCCAAACGATTATACGCTGTCCCTTGGCAGGCCCTCCATGCTGCACCACCGACAAGGGGGAACCATGCCGGAAAATTCTGACGAACCTTCTCGGTCAACACGGATAGAACACGGGAATTTCCAGGTTGGCGAACCATCATCTTACTCACTGAACCACCGTGGTTTCCTAGCCTAATTAGAATAATGTTTCTAAAAATCATATTAAAAGATTGATCTATTTCTATTTTCTTTAATAATGTATTTTTCGCTCTATGTAGCCGATAAGTAATTTACTAATTTTATCTCCACAATTATCTTCTCTGTCCTGAAAACCAACCAACGACAATATCCATACACAGTAAAAACAATCGTTAGACATCTATATTTAGGTCAGTTATAAATAAAAATGGTTTAAGGTGGAGCTACACGGGTTCATCGATTCGAATGTAATAATGGATACCCGGAACGATTGTTCAAAAGATATCTAACAATCCTTAATCTGGTAGATTATCGTGACAACTATTGGCCAAGGGAGCAGTAAGATACTTTAGATCCCCGGCAATTTTATTTTATTTATTGAGTTTTTAAAGAAAACGCCACGTGCTAGTCCTTTCATCTGTTTATACTTCCGGTTCAGTCCAAAGACTGTACATTCTCATTTCGTCACAAATCAACTTGCTATGTGTGATTTTCTACTTGTATAATTTAAATTAATGAAGCTCATCGATCAAACACGTTAAGCCGACCTTTTATTTCAGAGATCAATATGAATAGACTAAAACTGGCTTATAAATAATCCACAAGCTCATATCGATTTATTTCTTTTCACAAAAATCACTGTTTTATTAGCGTATTCGATTGAAACGGGACTAAAAACGGGGATTGTTTCGCATAACAGTTTGAATATGGCGTCTTATGAAATATGTATAGCACTAAATCAGCCCGATGATGAACGCAATAAGTGTGGTGACTTTTCTATAGAGGAAAATCAGTGTTGTATGATTGATCAACCAAGCTAAGAGAGGCTGTCCCTAACGCTTCACAAATTTCACTGATGAGACTAAACTGGATCGGAAGCAATGTAGTTTGCCGAGGTTCCAATTCAGTGATTAGGTTTTACGGAATATGATAAATTCTAATAATAAATCAAGCTAAAAATAAATATTGTATGTTACCATAAATCTTTAACTAAGCTCCAATTTTATGGATTCCGATATTGGATAGTATTGCTATCTGGAACTGAGTCGCTGGTGTATTTTTGGGCTTGATGTGTGTCAAAATATACATTTAAACACCCAAAATTAGCTGTGTGGTCTTCCTCAATAAATGAGATGTGCTCTGGAATGATTATTCATACTCTGCATCGTACATGATCGTGGTAAGTTAGATTGGTTCTCAGAACCACCTGTCAGTCATAATGAAATAATATTTCATTTCCTCGCACCACCCACATCTACAACTATTCCCAGTCCATCGTGTTAAGATGTGAGGGTGGGACTTGATAAGTGTGCATTATATCAAACGTTTTGCCATTGAGTCAATTGTTGTGGATTCAATAACAGGAAAGTACGTGACATCCGGGCTTCTCTCACTGTTAGGTATCAACAACATGCGATAGCGATTTATTTTTATTAAAATACACCATTTGGCCAATTGCTCTAATAGGTGTTGGGCTGTCCTTAATTCTAGCTCCAAGAACCTACTAAAGATCCCATGGTAATTGTTACTGTGAACGGAACCACGGGATGGCGACGATCTACCTCATTAAAGAAATGTGAGTTGGGATACAAATCAAGTTATGCATATATACGATAATATTAACGCGTATCTTAATTTAGCGCAAACCGAGACAAGTTCGATCGGCCGATGTTAATCACAAATAAATATATAGAAAAATGATTGCCCGATCTCTTGGGTTTTCTTAATCTGAACATGTTGACCTAGTGCACTAGACCGTAAAATTAAACGCTCGTGTCGAGTATTGAAACCGTAAATCGCACTAACACGAGTACATATTCGATATGTATAAGAGCGCGAAATCAGAGTTTGATCATGGAGAAAGAAAGCAGTCAATATTTCTGTGTATATATTATGTTAGCAAATGTCAGCAATATTAACTTCCAAAACCAATGACAAGTGGTATCGGGTATTTATAAATAGTATGCATATCGTTTAGTATCTTGCACGTGCACGATAATCGTTACTACTGAGAATAAAAGTTCCCGTTTGTTACCTATATGAGAAGTGGTATCAAGTCTTCTAGAAATAACAGACATACCATATCGTCCGAAGCTACCTTGTATATTAGGTAACTTCTGTAATATGACCATCATAAGAAATGAAATGAAACGAAATGGGGCTAACAACCCAACTGGGCTAATGAAGACGGGCCACCATAAAAAGTGGTATCAAGTTTTAGAAATAACAGACATACCCTATACCCAGAAGCTAACCAGCCTCGAATATATGGCCACGATAAGAATGGGACAGTAACAATAGCACAAATAGGTTTATTTTCAGTAATAATTATACGTGAACAGTTTTCCCCGACCCCCATAAATTGCATCATAATTTTCAAGAGCAGTCGTATTTAACTAGCACTCGAAGACCAATGGAACATTTCCTCCATTTTGAGCAGCATCAAGTGGAATCATTATGATAATTTCTGGAAATGTTGCATGTAATAAGCACTATTTAAAACGACCAGCCACTACACCAGATACCCTCACTCTGCAGAGTTCGCAAATAAGTACTAGATTGCGGATGTTAGCTTTAAACAGAAAAGGCAACCGAGATCTCGTGTATATACGACCACATATACCAAGTACCATTCCATGAATGATGTAGATTGAAGCTCACGAGCATGTGCAGATGGACGGAATGGGTTTACGATAAGGTCAACATTAAATGTGGGCGTATAAAAATTGATATGCATAAAATGTACAATTTATCTAGATAATTTAAATGCCTTTGATGTTTAACCATCGTGTAAAGACTGGATCTAAACGCGATAGGGAACTACACGTGTTTTACTAAAAACAGCACATCTTACCAATTGAGAAACTCCTACTCTTCTATGAAATCTGAAAGTACCTCAATTACGCACCCGAGAAACTTCCATCTTCCGTATTTGAATATCACAAAGAGTAATCTAGACAATTAAAGTTCAGAAAAACCTAGAACAAATGCCATCGTGGTCTTGATTCTCACAAATAGAAATGAGTTATTGGGTTAGCTGATTGGCGTTCTAAGACAGAAAAAGATGACCTCATGAAATTAATAGAAAGCAACGGTAGCGCCCATAGATGGCTACAACGTACATCCCGATTGATCGATTAGAATAATGTAAGGATCAATTAATATTCTTTTCTGATAATACGATGTATAGACTGAAAGTCAATATTTGACTTCTGGTCTAGAATGGTGTGACTTTAATTATTGGCGACGATTTGATCTCTCCATCACACCCTGGAGGACAATAAATGAAATGGGTTTAACGTCCCATTCCGACTGGACTAATGAAGACGATCGTATATACGCCATGCAGTGTGCTATGAGGAAAATTTTGCCCGGACAGCGGCGCCACAGCCTACTCTTATATTGAATTCCAACTTATATCATTTACGTGCACGCCAATGTGTACATGGGATTTCGACCAACACCGGTGTCGAATACGGGACCTCTAGGGTAGCGAGCCAACGTCTGACTCACTGAGACACTACTAAGAACAATAACGTTAGCCTACAATAATCCTATAAAACGGATAGAAATTATGATCAAGGTTGCATGCTTGCGGGAATTAGAACAAAAAGAAGACAAAATTGGCAATTACTGATGACTGTACTTCGAGTTTGGGGAATACGTGCACACAATCAATTATAAGTGTGGTCAGTCGTGTAGAGCTCTCTAATGTACAAACCAATTTAGTCTACGTTCGTCTTAATTACACATAGAAAAACAAAGAGGGGATCTAAATATGTTTATTGAATCAACCAACCTTCAACCGGTCGTGGTGATTATAAACATGGTCATCCTGGTACAAGTGTATTGTTGCGGCGATCTATAGGTATTATTGAAGAAATCAGTCAAGGTTCAGAATAATTACACTGGTTCGGATAGAACCGTACACATGGTATTGAACAATTGACGTAGAGTATAGTCAGTACCAGTGTCAGTATTGTATTGGCCAAATGGCTTAAGACCGCTCATCCCCACCTAAATGATTCTAAGGCTATTTCTCAACGCAATTCTTCTCTTTTTTCCCAGAAAGGAACCATTTAACGCAACGTCTGACATAAATTGATAATAATCCAACAGTACTTTCAAGTAGAATTTTCCGATTCAAAAGATTACAAACGCCTGTGTCGTAATGGCTGACCAATTCAAAATTATCTGAAATTGTTGAGAACCAACAACGATTACTAAAACAGTAACTAATCACTTTAGGCTCTAGAACATCCACAAGCAATCGTGGACGACCGAATTGCCACAATAAAAAACTGAAGAACGATAACCATGCTTGGCTAAACGTGAAACTTTATACTGAACAATCAATGAATTGTTTATATGGAAGCCATATAACTTGATTTACTCGGAGTTTGATAAACCAAGGATAACTGTCAAATTAAAACTTCAAAGAACAAAATATCGATATGTTTTATCTTTTTGCAGACAGTTATTGAGCATAATGAAGGTTGGCAATTCTGTCTAATCTTGCTACATGGAAATGAACTGATCTTACTTCATGCTTCACAAGATATTCTACCTCTTGACATTTCAGTATATATACATGTTTAGAAATTGTAAATCTTAAAGGGCAACATACGAGGTTATGATACTACAAGTGTCAGCCATTTTAAACTTTAGTAACATAGGATTGGGGCCGGGAACCGGCCCGGGCTCCCGCGTCGGAGCGGCCCCTTTTACTGGCCGCGGTGCCCGGACGGGGGGGGGGGTGTCCGGGTGCTCTCCCCCGGGAAAATTTTGAAAAATGAACCCCAAAAACAGAGTGCAGGTGACTTAATAATTAGTAAATTTGCGGACGACAGTGTCGGGTGAATCCAATGAAATTTTCGGATGAAATTCGGAATCCCCATTGCAAGATTCCGAATTCCGGCCCACCCCCAGCACACCCGGCCCAGAGAGTCTATTATACCAGCCCATTCCAGACTCCAGTGATGGCGTGGCGGCCTGTTAAAGCCACCGGCCATATACAACATGATCATCATCGCCCCCATATAATGTTCAGCAGAAAAAAGCTTTTTTAGACGAATTGGACAAAAATATTTTTTTCATTTTTTGTCCGACCGGCCCTTCGGGCGATCGCCCGATGGCCCAATCCGCCCCTGCATACATACCTTATTATAGAAATTGTAAATCTTAAAGGGCAACATACGAGGTTATGATATTACAAGTATCAGCCATTTTTAAACTTTAGTAACATATAGACCTTATTAAAGGACAACTTTACGTGTTTAGAAATTGTAACATACGAGGTTATATGATATTACAAGTGTCTGCCAATTTTAAACTTTAGTAACATACAGACCTTATTAAAGGACAACTTTGCGTGTTTAGAAATTGTAAATCTTAAAGGGCAACATACGAGGTTAGGATATTACAAGTGTCTGCCATTTTTAAACTTTAGTAACATACATACCTTATTAAAGGACAACTTTACGTGGAATTGATAATCTAGATGGCAATTAAAATGCTAATATGTATTCCTAAATATTTACGTTTATCGTTTTCTATAATGGTAAACGGTGAAATGAAATGGGATGAAATGTTGTTTAACGTGCTTGTACCGACTGGGCTAATGAAGAAGGGCATACGCCATACAGTGCGCACTGAGGGATTGAGGGATATTTGGCCGGGCAGCGGCTACGGACTACTCTTATTTCAAATTCCAACTGTCAAGGGGGGGGGGGAGGGTGATGGCCGAATGGTTAGCACGCGCACGCTGTATCACTGAGTCAATTGGTGGGGTTTCGATTCCCTGGTTGTACGTGACAAGGAGTAGGGTCGCCTGTCCAACCTCGTTGGTTTTCTCAGGGTCCTCCGGTGGTTTCCTCCCACTGCTAAAGACCCCTACGCGCATGCGAATTATTGAAATACAATTGAATCATGTGTTAGTCCCGAAATGACCTAGTTTGTGTCAAGTGGACGTTAAATCCCATCTCTCTCTCTCTCTCTCTCTCTCTCTCTCTCTCCAATTGTCAAGTGTTCTTTTACATGTATACCAATGTGTACACGGGATCTCGGTTTTTCGTCCCATCTGAGAGAGTGTACATTACACACTGTCCTGCACCACTGACAAGAGGCGGGGGGGGGGGGCACGCAGGAAAATCTCGAGTAACTTTCTCAGTCAACACCGTTCGCGAACCCGAGACCTGTTGGTTAGCGAGCTTCTGCCTTTCTCACTGAGCCACCATGGTTCCGGTAAATGGCCAAGCTATCGGTTACATTGGAAATACCTGACATACACAGAGATACACACAAAATAGACCTACTGGTTGGATTTTATTTCAATAATTGCGCGTAGGACCTGGAGAAAACCCACGAGGTTACACAGGCGATAATACTCATTGTCACATACAAGCGAGGAATTTAGCAGTGGGAGGAAACCAGAGAACCCGGAGAAAACCCACGAGGATGGGCAGGCGACCATTCTTGACACGTACAACCGGGGAATCAAAACCACGTCAGTTAACTCAATAAAGACCTTATGATATAGCGCATGTGCTAACCATTCCCCCCACCCGCGCCTCAGGAAGAAGGTGAGATGCGTTTGGGGAATATATCAAACGAGTTACCTACCACGTATAAGAAGATGTGTTATGGAAATGATAACCACTGGAATAAATACAACAACCTTAAATTATCTTTGGCAAATGAAATATCAGTAAATGAGTTATTTTAAGTCATGCATTTATAATATTATATGTCTGCGAAAACTTAATAACATCGTCTACATTAGAACGGATGAGAAACTTTCTTCAATATCCTTATAATTAGCGCTATTACCCCCTTTACACCAATAAATAGAACGGTTCTTTGTAATTACCTTATCGATTGGTTTCTATGACCATTTAAGTAGTTTCTAATGATAATTGCCACCACTTATGCGCCTCTTCAAGGATAGCGTGATATAAAAATAGTTAAATTTGGATATCAGTTTATCAAACTATTTATTTACAGCCGACTAAAAAACAATTTAATACAAAATCAAGGGAAGTAAAAAAAAAAGGGAAAATGTTATTAATTGTAGAGTGTTGTCGGATTGTTTTCCATAATTATTTCTAGAAAATGTAAAAAAATATATTTTTCATTGGTTCTGGATCTTTACAAAGCCACCAGTCTTACTATCAACGGTTCATTTTTTCAATGATAACTGTAATTTGATTGATAGGGCTCTAACAATATATTGCGATACTTTCAATCTAAACAATATACTGATACAATTTCCCGAAATCGATATATTGCCATGTTTAATGAATTATAACTTTATTTTCAGTGGTGCAAGACGAAGAGCCGGGCAAGGTGTCCAGTCATTCGGTGGGACGATTAACCAACGAATCGTGTACGCACATTCGTCTGTACGTAAAAGAATCCTTGACAGTTGGAAATTGAAATAAGTGAAAGCCGTAACGACGCTATCCGGATACAGTTTCCTTCATAGCACACTGCATGGCCCATGGTGTATGCTTGTCTTTTTTTAGACAAGTCAGATCAGAAATGTAGGCCGTTACACACCACTCATTCTTAATCTGTCAATATCTCCTTCGTTTCTTCGAACGATACCACTGTAAATGACCTAGAACAGTCATGATATATGAATGATTGTTGTTGGTTAATAGACTCTTTTAGACAAATAATCTATTAATGTTTAGGGCAATATTAAATCAAATACAGTCTAGGTGCTATCTCGCATATCTTTTATTCATTTGGGCTAAAACATATTGGGGTATTGCAATTAAATACGCAGAAATATACAGCCTTAGAGACGAAACAAACGATATCAGAAGAGACGGCAGTATTAGCTTCATATACCCAGATATGGCAAGTTCATGAACACTTTAAAGGTATTGATTTTGTATTTCAAAATAATATAACTTATTAAATAATCGTTTGTTTAGTGATACTAGATGGGGAAACTAAGGTAAGGCGTGCCATGTATAGGAATATGGTGGACATTTGGACATTTTTATCGATGGTCGTGGGCATCCTAACAGTGCAACGAGCACTTAATTGTATGGATCGACCTTGTTAATACACCTCGTTTATAATGTTAATGTAATGGTCATCCTGGTCAGATTAATATTTCATAACAAACGTCTACCCACGTGTTGTTTTATATAGTGCTTTAATGTATATTATCTAGGTTAGATTTAATTTAACCGCGCATAGTTATAACAAGCACGAGCGTACCATGGATCAGGAATCGAACATAAATATCCCCATGCCCACACTTCATGCGAGAAAAAATGCCCGAGCAACTTTTTTTCCCGTGCATTATACTGACTCTTTCGCCGGTGGAAACGCGCTCGGAAACGCGTACATTAGCTTAAGGTTATTTACCACATACCCGCGGGGGGTTGGATGGCCTGTCATTGAGTCAACTGACGTGGTTTCGAAACTCCGGTTGTTGGTGACAAGGATTAGGGTCGCCTGTCCAACCTCGTGGGTTTTCTCCGGGCCCTCCGCTTTCCTCCAACTGAAATAAATTAAACTATGTTAGTCCCGAAATGACCTAGTTTGTGTCGAGTTGACGTTAATCTCTCTCTCTCTCTCTCTCTCTCTCTCTCTCTCTCTCTCCAGATACCCGTATGTTTTAGCACCCCGTGTCTTTCATCCATTTACATGTATGAACATTGGTAGATATCAAAGGCTTCCTTCCACTTACAGATACATTAAACATACAGTCAGTAATTCGGCATAATGTATTTCTTTTGACAACTGACTGTTACCATTTCTATGAATTTAATTTGTTTTAATGGAAAGAAAACAGCGTCTATTGATACAACTGTAGTGAGTCACTGATTAAAATTATGATTCTTGCGTTTTTACTGCTGATAGCCGAGTTTTCGACAAGAGGCGTCAATTAAATGAAACAAATGTATTTCTTTTGACAATTATTGATAGCTACATTTTACAAGAATATTTTCCCTTTGCTATACATTTTGTATGGAGGTAGATTGTGGACATTATTTGATAACTTACAGTTTCATTAGTGAAATGAAGAAATGAATTACATCTGACAAGACTTGTCAATTTTGAAAGTACTTTGTGTTATCTATTATCTCAATGCATTGATGTGTTTTTGAAGGTACAGGAATAGACAATCTTTGTGTTATTGGTAAATACTGTACATGGTATAGCGAGGGGTGTGGGGATCGAATGGTTAGCGTGTGCGCGGTGTATCATAAGGTGTGACATTGAGTTAACTGGTGTGGTTTCGATTCCCGGTTGTACGTGACAGGGAGTAGGTTCGCCTGTCCAACCTCGTGGGTTTCCTCCGGCTGCTAAAGACCCATACGCGCAAGCGAATTTTTGAAATAAAATTGTACCATATGTTAGTCCCGAAATGACATAGTTTGTGTCGAGTGGATGTTAAACCCCTTTTGTCTCTCTTTCTCTCAGGTTACAGCATATTGTATCAAGCATCCCAATTATGCTACCTGGTTATATTGTACATGAATTGAGTTCAATATCTAAACTACAACCAACCACCTTTAATTTTACACCATCAAACTATCAAAAGATTGAAATGTTAAATACCGAACTCTAAAATAATCAATGATGCGAGATCGAAAACAAAATTTCATAACGTTTCGTGAAAATATTTTGAACGGTTTGGGAAATATGCCCCTAAAACAAACTTCGTTGTCATGGGATACTAAAACTTTGAGAACTGTCCTATACACGAGCATTTGTTTTAACCGCGAACTGGCATCAGTTGGTTTCACTCCATTGGCATGTACCTAGATTAATTGAAGTTTTGACAATATTGTCTCGATTGTCAATTATCATTGTTACGACGATATTAAATTATTAAAGGGCGATCCGATGGTCTTCAGAGTTGATTCTGGCTAGTTAATAATTTATGTAACATTTCAAGCCAAAAATAAGACCCGCTATGGGCAGATTTCGCTCTTAAAAAATATATCTTTAATTGGGTCCTATGTGTGTATTCCATTCGACTGATTTCAATGGGAACCTGGCTTTAGTACTGCGTTGATTTCAAACCATGAAATCACAAGTTTGTGACATGACTTGAAATGGACAGATACATGTATGCTGTTTCCTAGCTGCTAGAAATTTGATCACGTAGAAAACATACTGATGCTTTAAGATAACAACACGTGGTATTATCGAGTAGAATCGGTATCATGACGTATCGACACGACAGTCTCGTTCTACCTGTTAACGGTGATTGACATGTAAACGATGTTACATCTACGATGATTGATGGAAAGATACGCCGGTGATTGTTGGCTGTTGTTTTGTTACCGATATCTCAGAAAACATGTAACTTGTGACGTATTTAAACATGTTAATGGTGAAATACGATATCGATTCTATTCTAGAATCACTATTAAAACGTCAGATTGTGTTTTGATCAATTCGTGTCCATCTTATTTAAAGCGATATCAAGGGACATGCTAAAAATAGAAACACTATGATTATGTAGTTCCTATAATATAGGGATTTTATTTCAAATGACGTTCATTATGGCATGATTATTTGAAATTTGATATTATCTCCCAGGGTGGTTCTGGAGTCATCTGGCCATCGGTAAGATATACAAATGAATAGACAGAAGTAAATGACCAGGTGATATTGTGTGTCAAACGTTGTTTTTTTTTAACTTCCGCTTCCCATGAGACCAGCGACAGATCCTTTTATAAGGAGTACATTGTGTTATTGCCTATATCCAGTTGTCTAAAAGGGTTGGGTCCGCTTTCCAGAGTACGCGTTTCCCCGCGCATTTTAGCCTCGAAAAAAGTTGGCCTGGGGCCATCCTTCCATGTACGTCTTATGTGAGGATTTCTCTGTACGACGCGGAGGCTGACATTGTTTTCAGTCCGTCGCCGCCTTTTTGAAATAACATTAACACACATATCCAAACTATCTACTTCAGACTAAACATGCTGCAACAAGAACAGCAATATGAAAATAGGGCCCACACTAACATGTACACAGATTGGTTAATTAAAGGAGATAATTCGCTAATATTTGGAACCTAGAAATTGACACAAATGGATCGCAACGCATATAATAACGTAATACGAATGTATAAAAAACTGATTTACATTCGATCGTTTTTGCTTTTACTGTAATTTCTAATCATTTATGTTCGGAGAAATACGCCAGAAGTTTCAATCGAATGGCAATCTCTAGCGTCTTGTCTAGCCTCGTTCTTCGAGTCCCTGAAACGCATAATGGTACACGATTCGTCTTAAATATTGAATAGCAGAAGCCCATCTTTTCTCGGCAAGATCACAACATCAATGTTGTTTAAAATTGAGAAATAATTCGTGTTTTCAATGTAGAAGACATTGGACGATAGTGTGTTAAAGACTAAGCTACTTTGTAACATTCAAGAAAAAAAAAAGAAAAAAAACAAGACTAGATAATCTCCTGGTTAGATTTCATTATGATTTTAAACCCACAAAATGGCGGCGGGATAAGTACAAAGCATTAAATTTCAATTAAGCATATCTTTGTAAATACCTGACCGGAATTGAGCCATTTTTGGATTGATATTCCTTTTAGAGATTCATCTTTCACAATAGTGTAAAAGGTCTCCACTGCATTAAAGTGACGCAATAAGACTTTAATAAAATAAAATACCCATTCAATTACTTCAAAATATATGATTCCATCCCATTACCATTACCGCAGCCCTGGTCAACGGGCGGAGCCTGTGGTGGCTCAGTGAGGGTCACTCCGATTGTTTCACGCGATTTTCCGACGCTGTTTATTCTTGTCAGTGGTGAAGGACAAAGAGGCCTGACAAGGACATCGGAGTGCACGTAAAATATCCCTTGACATTTGTAATTCGATATAAAAGTAGCGTCGTTGTCCGGGCTAGAATTCTTTCACATAGCACACTGTACAGCACAAAAGGCACGTCTTCATTAGCCCAGTCGGAACAGAAAAGTATGACTTTAAACGCCATTGCATTTTATTTGGTCAAAGGTTAACACAATTCAGATCATCAGACTGATTGATAACTTCACCAGCCGTCAACTTCCAGAATCACGATTATTGAACAGTTAGATCATTCGTCTACTTGTGTGGTGAGATTTTAAAATCCGGGTAAACGCTTAAA
This sequence comes from Patella vulgata, assembly GCF_932274485.2. Taxonomy (NCBI): domain Eukaryota; kingdom Metazoa; phylum Mollusca; class Gastropoda; family Patellidae; genus Patella; species Patella vulgata. Next base: position 14,151,108 of record NC_065886.2, on the reverse strand, counting down.
CTACTTAGAATCGTCTAGAGATATATTCATTCTTGGTGATTTTCCCGTGACAACGTCAAAGATAAAAGAAAGGATCATCTAGATGTGATCGATATACAAACCCACGCCGACATGGAAGCACATAGTGGCCATAAAGCGGAATCATAAATGGAGGTTTGGCAATCTTTCTGCGAACATGAATAGATGGAAATATAAAATTCAAAAGGAGAGAGAATTCGTCATGTTCTGTATTTGGTTAGATTCGTTGATATTGCTCAATAAAGCTTGTACATTAATCTGTATAGAACAATCTTTAGGAAGGTTATTGCACCCCAGATACTACTGAATTCACCCTTTGATGTAATAATCGAAGGCTTGCAGTTCTGATTTTACACCAGTGACCTCCCTGTTTCAGCCAGTAATATGTATTTGTGTTATTGCTAGAAATGAAATGGGTTTTAACATTTTGTCCTACAGTCTACTTTAATTTCGAATTCCAACTATCAAGGGCCCTTTTACATGCATGCCATTGGTTACACGAAAGTTAGGTTTTCCGTCACATCCTAACTAATAGACTCTGCAAGAACCCGAAGATTGAGAACCGGATCTTCCTGGTGACTGAACCAGCGCCTTTCTATTCTCACTATTGATATGATATAATATATGCATATTTAATTGGGTAATTAGAAACTAATCGCTGCGTTTTACAAAGGTCGAATAAAGGAGCTGCCAGATCTACAAAAAATGAACTGTGTTTTGCATGTATGTACCATCCTGATTACCAGAACAATTCCAATAATGTTATGTGCCAAAAAAAACCCAGATTCATAGAGTGATTGCCAGGTTTGATATACTTTCATTGCTACAATTTCTTTTCGGGTTACATCATACACATTCAGTCGTAATAACACATATTATAAGTATATTAATAGATATGACTGATGTACGTGTACTAACACCTGGGATCTTCTGCTTTAAATTAACTGCATGTAACAATTTATATATCAAATTGGTGGGTGGCCGAACCCTTTATCAATTTATTATACATAAAACCCAAAAATCAACTGAAAATTTTTTTTTTATAACTAAAATTATTCTTGTAATTGCAGTTTGAATAGCAAGTTGGTGCCAAGACACAGCACGAAATTTCTAAAAGGTCTTCTAGAACTGAACGAATTGCTGTTTAGTTTACAAAAACACAGCATAATTTATATGGCAAACAATCATTGGTCTGTACGACGTTTACCAACTATCATTTGTGTGTGATAACGATAAGAGAACACTTGTCAAAATGTTGTGCTATATGTATACAAACCAGTAATTGTTTTCCATATGAACTGCCTTGTGTTTTTATTGAGTCTAATCAAATTCATTATATTTAAATAGTAAGTGTAGGGAGGGGGGGCTGCACCACACACAAACAATTACACAAGACAAACCTACGGACAAGACACAATATACAAACATCACAAACAATAAAAGAACATATTAGATGAAGTGAATAGAACCAGGGGCTAGCCATCCAGAAAGTACAGTTATGTCGCAAGGTGATATATACATGGGACCGAAATCTGGCATGGTTAGCTATCAACATCACAGTAACATCACATCCGTCGAAACCTCGCAGTCGTGTAATATTCAACTTAATTCTGAGGAGCCGCAATGGTTCAGTGAGTAGGGAGATTGACCAGCTAACCGGGTGATCCGGGGTTCGATCCAAGTGTTAATTGGCATGGCAATAATAACGTCCAGTAGTACGGTGTGTACGTAAAACAGTTGGAATTTGAAATAAGAATATATATAAAGCCGTAGTGCTGGGTTAGTGGGCATATGTCATACTCATAGTGACACCGTGACTCCTTTCAGTTTTGTAAATATCTTCGGTATACAATAGATAACCCTATTTCTAGAACCATATCTATTTCCAGTCATAAACTTGGTCAATGATTAAAGCTAGGTTCCCACTATATCACGATTCGTGCTACGAGTGAAATCGTGGTTTTAATCGTAGTGTAATCGTGGTGATCCTATCAGGTGTTGTCATGTATTGAGGTCAGTCGTAGCAATCGTGGTGATCGTATCGAAACGTATCCGAACGTATCTGCATGTAGTCGATCGTGGACTAAATAGGGACAACCCTATCGTTAACACATCACACGACAGTGGGAATCTGGCATAAACCTAATAAAGATTAAGGAAGTAATAAAACGAGACAGAATCCAGAAAATGTTTATGTGCGTGGTCGTTCAACTAACCCAATTCCTAACCCAACAAGCTCCATTTCTTTTAATACCCTGTATTGGTTAACGTAAATAGGCTTAAACGTTCTATTTTTATCATTTACTCTGGTTAATAGCTTGTTATTTAATTATGTCCGAGTCATCTGGACATTTAATGTGGTCATCAACATCATCACCAACGGCTATAGTTGATAAGATGACTAGTATGCAAGATGTGGACTAGGGCAATAGTTGTTTGTGTCCATTTTCTTGCAGACGAATGTGGAGCGAGTTGTGTATTGTTAAATTCTTTTTTTAGGATCTGGCCTTGAGTCATTAGGCATGGCTTCGTGCCGATGATTGTGACAAGGAGCATGGTTCCTGTCCAGCCCTGTGGGTTTTATCTGGCCTCTCCAGTTTCCCACCACTGCTAAAGACCTGTAGGTGCAAAGGAGTCATTGAAATAAAATTGAACCATATCTCGGTCACGAAATGACCTAATTTCTGTCGAGTGAAAGTTAAACACATGCCCCCTCCTTCCCCCGTTCACACCCCTTAGGTTATTTGAACTTGATATGTGTCAGAGACTTGTGTCATATGGGTGTCCATGCGGTTAAAAATACATTACTCAAGAGCTAAATTTGCTTATTGCAGATAATCAACTCTCAATGCCACCAGATGCTTGGGAAATCAACTATATTAGAACGATTCGGCCTTTTAATGATTTAATCTAAAAATAGAGAAGCGAGGCTAAGGCTTGAATATACCACTACCATGGTTACCATAATAAACAGTCAATCCACGCATCTTGTCAAAACTACAAACAGTAAAACATGGCTCAGAATACAGTGATTTGTTAAAACTTCCAATATATTCATTTTGCATTATCTATTTGTGACTTATTATAGCAAGTACGAATAACTCTTCATTTAAATCTTACATAGTGTATCTTTAAAATATTAGAATCCACGGCATGTTCAAAATAATGTTGTAGGCTAAGTTATAGTCTGAATTCAACATTGAAGTCATTGGGGTAAATGAGCTATAGCCAGATTCCCCATAGGCCATCAGCAGTTGTTACAAAAGTAATGTAGCTTGGTGAATTGTGTTTATGTCCGTAAACTGTTATCTTTGATGGAGATAGCTAATCGTTAGTGTGACAAATAAATAGATAATGCCACAATTCTATCCGCAGAAACAGAAACGGATTAAGATGGTGCGAGGTCTGTGGCAATGTTAGAAAAGGATCGTAAATTCAGCTTCAAATGATATGAAATGAAATTAATGTTTAACGTCCTATTGAAGATAGGCAAACGCTTTGCAGTGTGCTATGAGGAAAATTTGGCTCGGTGCTACGTGACCTCGGTTTTTCGTCCCGTCCGAACGACTATACGTTGTCCCTTGTCAGACACTTTTCTCTCCTCCACTAACAAGTTGGAACCACAGTGAAAAACCCGATGAACTTTCTTGGTTAACGCAAGGGTCGAACATGGGACCTCCAGTTTAGCGAACCAACGTCTTACTCACTGAGCTACCGTCGCTTCCCAAAAAATAAGCTATACGTCCCGGTCCGGTCCAAATACTTTCGAATTCATAGTATTTGAATATCACGCACATTTTGCACCTTTTCTTGCGAGTTTTCCGAGTAAGAAACGCAGCAAAGTGGTGTGCATCCCCTCCCACCCACCAACCAAACCCCCAATCCTCGACCCCCATGTAACGGCGCCTGTGTAAATTTTACAGGTTTTCAGACTATGGCATGCGTCAATGTTAGACAAACAATAATCAAAGATTCGGTATAAAATGGACTAATCCGAATTAGTGGACATCGGTGACATTAAGGACCATCGATTATAAGGGTGCTACAGGAAACTACTATTGTTATAATAATGTTCTACTATCATAAAAATAACTATAAAATCAATAACCCCTCCCTTTACGAGTGGTCAATGAAATTAGTTCCTTTTTTGTTTTAGAATTTTCATCGACCTGTGGTATTTAAGGATAAAATTATCTCTGGTTTATGTGAAAAAGGAACAATGGTATATTGATTGCAGAAATTTGTATGCCATAAATAATAAGACTAAACAACCTTTCCCTTAATGCAATTATATTGCTCTTATTAGCTTACTACATTTTATTTGTTTTGCGTTTCGTGCGATTGTCCTGCACTTAATATTGATAACTGCAGTTACCCCTGAGAGTAAGGGGTGTTGTGGAAAATCAGGGTGTCCTGGTGATTTGTAACGCATATTTGGACCCCGAATCTAACATTCAATTCATTTTCTTATACTCCCATATAGGCGGGGTGATAGGTCCAGAGGCGTAGCCGTGAAATATATATGGGGGGGGGGGGGGTCCGCAAATGAAATTATATAAAATGTTGACAATCTGTGACGCCGAAGGCACGAGGCTGCGCAGCAGCCGATGTAGCGCGATAGAGAGAGTGTGGGAGGGCCACCCCCATAAAAAATTTATTTAAAGTTTCACTCTTCTGTAAACACTGTTTTGGCATATTTTACGGTGTTAAACTAAAACATCACACCAATACAATGTTTATCATGTTTAAGTCAGGGGGTGCCGTATTCATATTTTTTCATGACTTTTACATATTGAATGTTACGCTTGAGTTATTAACAACACGACAAAGAGAGTTTAGTAGGGGAATTTTTATGAGGAGGATCCAAATGAAACAAAACTTGATCACATAACTTTAGTTTAAGAGAATGCATATTTGACAATCACCTTGTTAACTACAATACTATGTACATATACACATTGACAATTACCAGTAAGTTGTATAGATATTTAAAGTATTTTGTACATTTTGTGTATTATAAATGGATTTCCAAAAGTAAACATAGGTGTTGTAATTTGTACATTGTTTTATACAGATAGAATCTTAACTAATACTAATAATTGTTGTAAATAAATAGGAGTTAAGGCCTACTATGTAATTCATAGTATATGTATATTCAGACACCCCTCGCCCCCCCCCCCCATGTGTGACGCCCATGGATAGGTCCCTTACGTGGATCCGCAACTGGGTATCCCCTACACGTCGTCACCCACCTCAGCTAACCCACAGAGGACATTCGAATTACTGAAAGGGTTGCACCAAGAGTGCAAGGCATCCTCATACGCTATTCAGCGGGGTTTGGTGGCCGAATGGTTAGCACGTGCGTGCTGTATCAAAAGGTCTGTCATTGAGTCAACTGGCGTGGTTTCGAATCCCCGGTTGTGCGTGACAATGAGTAGGGTCGACTGTCCAGCCTCGTGGGTTTTCTCCGGGTCCTCCGGTTTCCTCCCACTACCAAAGACCCCTACGCGCAAGCGAATTATTGAAATAAAATTAAACCATGTGTTAGTCCCGAAATGGCCTAGTTTGTGTCGAGTGGACGTTAAACCCAATCTCTCTCTCTCCCATACGCTATTCCAGATCATATTTCTCCTTCAAGAGTTACAGTTCCTTTGGTCGAACAAAGTTAAACTTATCGGGATATTCAAAGGAGGCATCGGGTCGTATTCTTTATAGAACCGTTGTTGAGTTGAACGTCCACTGGACTCAACTAGGTTATTTTGTGGCTAACATATGCTACGATTTCAATAATTCCCTTGCGTTTAGTGATCTTGAACAGTGGGAGGAAACTTGAGAACAACGAGAAATCTCATGATGTTGGATAGGCGACCCTACTCCTTGATAAATACAAATTGATGGGATCGAAACCAAACCACTTGACTAAACCATAAACCTTTTCCTCTAAAACGTAGGCGTTACAAAACTTGATCCTAGTCCCAACTGAATTGGAATATAAAAATATATTTTTACAAACCTCAATTAGCTGTTGATATTTCTAGAATCTTCAGACAAAAAGCGAAAACTGTAACCGTAGAGAGAGAAGCGTAAAGAACACGAGCGGTCAAGCTGCTTTAATTGGCCTTAATAAATATCATTGTAGACAAATTGTCTCGACATAATTTTCTATTTTTCGGATTCGCGAAGAAATTAAATAAGCACACCAGGAATGTAATTTCTATATTTCATCTCACGACCAGACACAGTAAAACTTGATTATCACAAAAAATATAAACTGGTAAAATTATTGATTGCACAGTCACAATATAGGGCCGTTGTTGGATTAATTTTACATTTTTGGAAAGATATCCAGTACCTTCTGCAATCCAGATCACATCCCCAATCCAGTTGGCAATAAATAATTACGAGTATCGTCCACAGGACAGTAATTATTGATTGTACAATTACCATGTAAGACCGTTGTTGGGTTAATTTTATGGGATAAGAGGATATCCTGTAGCTTCGGCATGAGCCGTGGCTTCCCCCTGCCGGTGGTGCAGGACGGAGGACCTGACAAGGACAGCTGTCTAGTCGTTCGGATGGGACGAAAAACCGAAGACCCGTGTATACATTGGCGTGCACGTAAATGACCCCGTGGTAGTTGAAATTCGATATAAGAGTAGGCATAGTGCTACAGTCCGGGCAAAATTTCCCTCATAGCACACTGTATGGCGTAGGCTGTCTTCATTAGCCCAGTCGGAGCAGAACAGTGGGACGTTAAACCCCTTTTCATTTCATTTCAGCTTCGGCATGATCAAGCCAGGTCCAAGCCGCCAATTCATTAAGCAAAAAGTAATTACCTATATTGTACACAATACAGGTTATGCTTACTTTCTTGAACATTCTCGATTACATGGCTTGTGGCAAGGATGTTATCTTCTACGCACGAGCTTCCGCTTCTGTATTCCCTGATAGGAATACGTAATGTGGAGATAACGTGTTCGATCCCGGGGTGTTGGCCGAGAAAGTTCATCGGGATTTTCCGGCGTGGGTCCTCTTTGTCAGTGGTGCAGGACAGAGGGACTCGCAAGGGACAAGGTATAGTCGTCCGGTTGGAACGAAAAGTCGAGGTCCCGTGTGTACATTGGCGTGCACGTAATAGAACCCTTCGCAGTTGTAATTCGGTAACCAAGCATGACGTCATCGCGACCATCTTGGAATTGTGACAATGTATCAAAAGAAATTCAATCAATGCGCTATTGTCCAAGGACCAGGCATGCTGAGTTTCATCTCGACCGTGCTTTAATTTGCAGAGCTTTGACGTTTGTTTCAAAGAGCGTTGAACCTAAGAAGAACGAGTAGGTCTTGGGGATCAGTTTCTGTTCCCAAAAACATTTCACGTAGAGCGTTCAAATAGTCTTTGTAGAGTAAAGTAAATCATGTGTAGAGCTTTTGATTACCAGTTAAAGCAAAAATTTGAAGAAAACTTCGTTATATGCCAGAAACTATCACCCGCATCTTTGAACACAGATTGAAAAAACGTGTTGCGATATTTTAATTTTCTCTCTCATAATCTTCTGTTCCCGACAGCCAAAATATGTTTACCGTTCACTGTGGAAGTTAACGATTTCAAAATTGACCATTCAACAACGTGAGACATGCGCCACTGATTAATGGATATATAGACACATCGTGGACGTGTGATTAATTGAGGTGTGACTAATGCCATTTATTAGTATTAATTCTCAAACAAAAATTGATCAATATCTAGAAGGATAAGTCTCTTGAAATTAGTAGTTAGTAGCTATTGTGATTAATGCTTTGACTTATCATCACTAGCCATTATGGTTAATCCATTGACCTAATTTGGACTTATCTATTCGTGCCACTGTTCTAAGAATTGTAATTTCAACGCTAGATAAGCAGTGTCATCCCTTAACCGTAATCAAATCGTTGCTTGTAGTTCACATGGTACTATAAAACCCCGTTAAACGCTATCAATCCGTTGTTTTTAGTTTACTGGACACGATAACTCCCCTTTAAAACAAAGTTCTAGGACTATATATGACACGATTATCACTTTCAATATATGTAGCTTATCTTTTGATAGAGGAAGTAATGGCCTATCAGTTTCGCATTGCAGATAAGCAATGACATCCCCTAAACAAAATCACAACCTTGTTTGTAGTTTACTGGGTACGATTACTTCACTTTAAAACAGATTTCAATTATGAAATATGACTCGATTAACACTTTCAATATATTTAGCTTATCGTTTGATAGAGGAAGTAATGACGTATTAGTTTCGCACAAGATGGCCGCAGATAAGCAATGGCATCCCTTAAACAAAATCACAGAATTGTGTTTGTATTTTATTGTGTACGATTACTCCACTTTAAAACAGACTGCAATAACGAAATATGATTCGATTAACACTTTCAATATATCTAGCTTATCGTTTGATAGAGGAAGTAATGGCGTATTAATTTCGTATAATATCGAATTAATCATGATTTTGTCGTTCTGGATGTCATGAGAACTCTTTATTTAAATCGGAGAGAAATGAAATGGGTCTGAACTTCTCGATTTGCTGTACCACACAGGCTAATGAAGATGGGCATGCATTGTGTTTTAAGGGAGATTTTGACAGTTGCATTTACAGCTACTTTTCATCGAATTCCAACAGTCCATGTTTCTTTACATGCACTCGCGGCCTCGGGTTTTCGTCCAATCCGACGTTAGACCTTTTTTCCTTGCCTGTACTTCTGGAACTTTCTAGAGCAAAAGCAGAACCGAATTAACGGTTCAATAAAAGAAAGCAATAGTCTGTATACATGTATGATTTATCTGAAACGCAATACAAATTTCACTTAGAATATATTTCAGAATAATTACGAACACGGACACATTTCTACGGTTACTGGAACTTCAGATTAAGAAATGAAATGAAATGAGTTTTAACGTCCTACTGTTTTTTTTTGGGGAGTGTGGTGTGGATGGCTGAATGGTTAGCGTGCGCGCGCTGTATCATAAAGTCTGTCATTGAGTCGACTGGCGTGGTTTCGAATCCCCGGTTGTACGTGACAAGGAGTAGGGTCGCCTGTCCAACCTTGAGGGTTTTCTCCGGGTCCTCCCACTGCTAAAGACCCCTATGCGCAAGCGAATTATTGAAATAAAATTAAACCATATGTTAGTCCCGAAATGACATAGTTTGTGTCGAGTGGACGTTAAACCCCATTTCTCTCTCCCTACTGTTTTGCTCCGAACTGAGCTAATGAAGACGGGCATACGCCATACAGTGTGCTATGAGGGAAATTTTGCCCGGACAGCGGCGCTATGGCCTATTCTTATATCGAATTCCAACTGTCAAGGGATCTTTTACTGCATGCCAATATGTACACGGGACCTCTGTTTTTGGTCCCACCCGAACGACTAGACAACTGTCCTTGTCAGGCCCTCAGTCCTGCATCACTGACAAGGGAGAACCCCGCCGGAAAATCTTGATGAACTTTCTTGGCCAATGCAGGGATCGAACACCCCCAGATTATTAGTGCGTAGATTATTTGAAATCAACATACTTATTTACGAACAACAATTATATGCCAAAATATATATAATAATACCAGTTGTAGTAAACGGTATATCTAGTGGTATGTTCACCTACATATAGAATGGAAAGATGCGTCACTCTTCCGGTGAGGTATCTATAGCCTCTAGCGGTTGTTAATTAGAGAACAATCAATGATCTAATTATTCTAACTATACTGAGGATTTCAATCCAACACGCGTCACTAAAGTACTATTACTTACAGTCACGAAGCCCCATTTCAACAATTCTGTCATTACAATCACTACTGTAATTCCTTCCGATCCTTGCAAGTTAATGAAAAACGAAATTCATTCGAGAGAAATAAATGCCATTTAAGATAAATAGGCAAAGGTTTGCTCATTTATAATTCATTTCAAATTTCCTAGAATTCTTCAGGGGAAATGTTTTAAATGCGGGTCAATTTGTATCCTCATATTTATAAGAGTAGGGTTCCCACATGGAACACTTTCTTCCAGTATGGCTATTTACGCTCGCTTCCAGCTAAAGCGATAACGCTATTCCGCTTCTTTATATATATATAGGAATTCTTCAGAGGAAATGTTGTAACCGCGGGTGAATTTATCTTCATATTTATAAGTCTAACGTTTCCACGCCGAGCTCTTCCTTCCATCATGGCTACTACTTATTAGTAGTACTTGGGATTTACGTCCGCTTTTAACTAAGGCGATAATGCTATCCCTCTTCACTGTATGTTTCATACAATCGGGTTAATTCTAGCCATCACACTGACAAGTTATTGGCAGCTTGTCTTTACTGCTTTCATAGCTTCACACATCTTCGAGTGGCTTAGTCAATGGTGTAGATGTCTTCATAGCCTGCCTGTCATTTACAGTTATCGACTGTCTTTAAGATATGAGATCAGGTACGTCTCAAGAATTTATTACCAAATATGAAATAATATATTATTTAGCGATGGTGATATACTGTTAGGGTCTATTTTTAATGTCGGCGTACATTGTGGTCACCTGTGTCCGTCTGACTTACGAAGGCTCATCACCAGGATTTCCAAATGTTCAGACAGCAGCTCTTTAACACGTTTAATAGTATTAACTTTTCCTCTATCATTTAGAACGGGAACCACGCCAGAAAATATACCAATGCAGGGATCGAATACGGGAACTCCAGGTTAGCGAGCCAGCGTCTTAGCCACCGTGGGTCCCAATTCTAATCAGCAAAAATTACAACTGCTATAATACGGTGATGTTTGTTTGAAGTTTCATAAAGATATCTTCTACAGAATAAAAACCGGGACAGACAGACAGAATAATAAAAGTTAATATTGGTCCCTAATTAATTGATACAGATGGCATGTATGTCAATAATCGTAGCGCCGAGTTTGTAAGACCATGTCAAACAGTAATTTGCATTAGATAATATACATGACGCGTTAAGCCTAGGCACTGACATTCATATAAAATTTTCCCCACCACCCGTGCAAATTTCTTAATAACCAACATACTTGGGAGACATGTTTATGTAAAGGTAGTAAATTTAATTTTAAATTCTTTTATAGACAAATGTAAATTACAGGATGCAGTGCCCCTATCCTCCAAATGATCGCGTGTGTGCTTTGTATGAAATCCATTTTGTCGTGTTTGTTCAAACAATCGTGATACTTTCTGTAAGAATGCATAATCATAATATTTCTATGAAAGAACTGTTTTTAATTATTTTAACTTTCCTATAATAACACAATTCTTGGAAATTGTGTTTTTTTCAGTTTTGTCTGCAAAATTGTACCATTTGTTCATTTCGATATGCTTTAATTGAACCGTTAAAAATGTGTCTCGTAAGTCCAGGCGGGCTGAACATGACGAGCACACTAGTTCCCAGATGCTATCGCATCACTTGAAAAAGGCCTCATCCTCACAGACAATCGCTCATTTATATTTCCGAAGCTGGGAGCCATGGTGGCACAGTGTGTTGGACGTTGGCTCGCTAACCTGGGTGTCTAGCCACACCCACAAATTTCTTTTAAAATGTTTAATTTGCGCGGATGGGAATGACCTATTAAAATAACTATCCTTTTATTTGGAAATAAAACCACCTTCTTCATGTTTTGTTCATCAGTAAAGCAAGACAAAGTTGATCACGAATCCTAAAGCCTAGAATAACTTCAATTATATGGGTGAATGTAGTAATACCATTGACACGGTTCCATATATCATGTTAAGCCGGGTAATACTCACAGATCTCGGATGACAGCTTCTATCGCCATTTGTGCTGTACAAGCGTAAGTGACATAATCTACTTCCAGGGCTATTAGCTCCAATCTTATTAACGAACGCTTAAGATAAGTAACCCGAACAGTTACAAGCTACAAACTACCAGACACTGAATTATATCAAGGATAATGATATCTCATAGTTCGATATATCGACAAATTGGATGTGCTTCATTCAGCCGATCTATTTAACGAGCTATTGAGATAGTCAGAAATTGCTCCACACTCCATTCACTGAAAATTTTTTTTTTTTTTTTGGGAGGGGGGGGGGGGTATTTTACGATTTTGTTTATAAAATGATGAGTTTATTGGTCGATAAGATTGGTTGAAAAGATCTCGAAATAAACGTTCATCGGGATTTTCTGGCGTGGTTTCCCCTTTTCAGTGGCGCAGGGCGGAGAGAATAACAAGGAAAGCTGTCTAAACGTTGGAATGGGGCGAAATCTGAGGTCCGGTGTACACATTGGCGTGCACGTAAACGATCCCTTGTCAGCTGGAATTCTATATAAGAGTAGGCCGTAGCCGGGCAGAATTTCTTTCATAGCACACTGTGTGGCATATGTCCGTCTTCATCAGCCCAGTCGGAGCAGAACAGTAGGACGATTAGCCCCATTTCATTTCAATTGTATCAAGGACAAGACTTCGGTTTTGAGTCCCGTGTTCTGGGTACTTTACAGTACACCGAAATATTGGGTAATTGAACGAACAATTAAAAAGTGTTGAATTCAAATGGTGCTGATTTTCATATATTTTATGAACGCAGAAAATATGCCTCTATGTCAACCTGTTCTACTAAAATCCCCGCTGTTCGCTGTTTTTATTGAAGAGTCCATTGACATTTTATTCAACTGCGCTTCACTGATAACAGCCAGTATTGTAATACGTTAACTTGGTAAATAGTGCAGTCACCTGACAGGTACAACACAATGCTGGTCATATTATATCGACTATTGCATGCATAGTAGATTTGTTGATGGGAAGTCCTGTTTGCTTTCTTTAATCGCAACGGTCTATTATAAGCCCGTTTTTCATGTACGCGTTTCCGCCGGTTGGAAACGGTCTCGTTATATTTTCATCAGACTGACATTTTCCCCTGCCTAAGTCCGTATTTAAAGGGAGTTTCTAGCTCAATATATTCCATAAAATTCGAAAGTAAAATCACAAATTTAAATTCAACATTGGTCAATTTTGATGTTGTTATCTTGTGAAAATATGGGATCCTAATGTCGGCGTGTATTCTATGGTTTGGGCGCCATTCGAAATGAACAAAGTAACACATGTCCTACAAGACAATGCTGAAACGAATAGTAGTAATGGCTGATTCACCAATGACAGAATAATCATTTTTTAAAAATAAACGTTTACAATGGACTAAACTGGCACAAACGACTGAAGTTTACGTATTTCATCTAACATAACTGATTACAAATTACAATAAAACATTTACAAATTGAATATATATCGCCTTATGTACATTCATATATTACATTAATATTTAGTTTTCAACACAACTACCGTTTATCTGAAATATTAGTACTCACACAAAACAGGACACGTCCAATATCTAAATTGAACAATCAAAATCATGCAGCTTTGTGGAAATTTAAACTGCAAAAGTTTGTTTGTGGAGGACGGTGTGTTTATACCTTTCATATATTTGATCAATTAAGCCACAAAGACATCCTTGGCGGAATTCTCCATATCTGCCTTGACCCAATGAAATGACAGAAGTCAGTAAAATAGATTATTTTCTCTTAACACGGCCTGAAATAGAAACCCGGTTGGGGCTTCAGTTTCCTTATACGTCCCAATTGGTCGTTACTTATTACATAATACAGTCTCTGGTACTACATAACATAGTCTCTGGTACTACATAATATAGTATCTGGTACGCTACTTACTACACTGGTGCGGAGCTATCCGAGACTGGATTATTGATCAATAGTCTGGAAAGTCTAGGGCGATGATGCCCCCTTTCCACCTGTGTGAGGCTGTGTAACGCTTCAGACTTCCGTTAATGCATTCAATACCAATTAATACCATCCGCTGAGCAATCTGATCTGATTCTTCACCGTTTGGTGTTAGGCATCGATTGTTGGTGAAGAATCCTAATTCTATTATATATGACATAAGCGACCTCTTTTATTATATTTTGCCAACCAAATAACCTACGGAAAATGACAAAAACACGATATGAACGCTGGTTCATATTGGATACTTACGTATTTCATTTGAGAACCACAAGGTTAAACCATTGAAAAATAAAACATTATACATATGCATTTTCCTTTGTTCCATTTTTCATATTGGAAGTAATGTTAATGCCTTTATTGTTAAATCAATAACTCTGACGAATCAAATGTCTTTAGTTGTCTTGACTTGTTTTCTATCCAGATGGTTTGCAGATAATGGAATTGGGATAAAATAAGAGATATCATGTGTCTTCAGACTGACTTGTTATTAAAATAACCCAGCAGTCAACCTGTGATTGGCTTCTCCATGGCGGGCTAAATGTGATTTCCTTAAAGGGCAACAGTAATACTGATGTGATTGAAAAGAATGATGAAGTGATTTAGATATTACTTGTAGTGATCAAAGTGTAATAAAATAGATATTACATTAAGCTGCTGTTGCTTAGACTTTGATAAATGAATAAAATCAGAAAGGTTTTATCAAGTTGTGGTGTTTTTTCTGATAACCATCTTGATGATGTTCGCCCTACTTCGCATTATTTTCAAATACATCATAGTCATAACGAAATACAAAAAATAAATCAAGGCGACAAAGATCTTCAAAATAATAATATATTACTTTCAGGCAGACTGGAAGTTTACAGGAAATAAGATGGGTTGGAATGACCTCCAAAATTTCGCTATTACCCGCTTTGAGGTCATTTATACAGACGAACAACCCAGATTAAGATTTGTTCAGAGTTTTGCAGTTCTCCAGTTGCCTAAACTATAGTATGATGTTTTACAGATTCGATGCAGATTTTTGGATCATGGACAGTAACTTCGCAATTAAAGTGCTTAAGGAAAAGTCAAGAGAAAGCTTCGAAAATAAAATATGGCGTGGCCTGCAGATTTTTGGATCATGGACAGTAAGCTCACAATTAAAGTGCTTAAGGAAAAGTCAGAGAAAGTTACGAAAAAAAAAATATTGCGTGGTCATTGTCATTTTCGATATAAGTCACCGAAAGTTACGAAAAGAAATATTGTATTGCCATAAAAGTCTTAAATATGTATTACCAATCTCACCAAGACAATAAATGCAATTAATTCTGGAACAATATGTTACCCAACTGATATCCCTTTGTTTCTCGTTTGTTTCAGGCAAAATCTCGTGAAAAGCAACAGAACAGGAAACCGACATTTATAGTTATATTATATAATATTCATTAAGATGGGATTTAAATGAAATTTGGTATGCCGTTTCATATCCGTAAGATATCGGTTGAGTTAACTAGTCGCGGGGTAATTGTCCATGACTTCGTCAAGGATAACCCACGAACGCATCGATACTACAGGTTCCATCCGATTTAAGGAAAGCGTTCTATGTGGTTTTATTAGGGGGGGGGGGTCATCCACTCGACACAAACTCGGTAATTTAGATACTATTTATACCTATGAGATCAAATGCATAGTATATTTTACTGTAACACCCTCAAACGGTTGGATTGCTGTCATTCCCAAAACTGTGTATCTGCTTTGACGATGGCTCGTTTTTAAAAAAATCAGCAAAATGTATTACAGCAAAGTAAATTAAAACACCTGTTTGAGTTTCTGACACAATAGAAGCTGACATTCTGTCAGTTTGAATTAAATAGTGTGCTCGTAAGCCAATTAAAAATCTACATGGAATCTGCTGCACGTAGTTATCCACAGATAAGCGAGAAAAATTGATAAGTAAGGAACAGTATAAAGAGAGAGGAGAGAGAGTTTAACTACACTCGACACAAACTGGGTCATTTCGGGACTAACATGGTTTAATTTTATTTCTTTAGCTGTGGGAGGAAAGCGGAGGACCCGGAGAAAACCCACGAGGTGGGACAGGTGACCCTACTCCTTGTCACGTACAATCGGGTAATCGAATCCACGAGAAAACCCACGAGGTTGGACAGGCGACCCTACTCCTTGTCACGTACAACCGGGGAATCGAAACCACGACAGTTGACTCAATGACAGACCTTATTATACAGCGCGCACGTGCTAACCATTCGGCCATCCAACCTACCTGGAACAGTTTAAAACCTGTACACTTGACGGAAACCGGAAGCTCTGGATTGAAACGTACCAGCTTACATATCTCAAGGGGGGGGGGGGGGGGTATGGAGTTGCTTTTATTGTCATGCTGTAGAAACAGTGCCGGATGAACCACGGGGCACGGTGGGGCCCAGGCTCAAGGGTTGCCCACATTAGGTTGCCCACATAAAAAAAATCAAAGTTGCGCAAAAAGCGATGTGAGAAGGGTCGGACCGAGAACTTCATTTGCTACTGGCAGTGTTTCGGCCCTCCATCAGATTTTGAAAGTCTTGGAGATTAGGCCCCGCTCCGTGTTGCGGCTGACATCCGAGAATTCGCCCCATTCTGAAGTGAAAGATACTGGAGGGTCCAGCAACCAGTATAAGCTTTATAATTTTTCCGTGCATAAATCACATCATGATCACGTGAAATAATCTGATTTCTTGATTGAATCTCGTATTATCCTATGGTTCTTACAGTGTTTGACGTTAGTCACAAATTGACTCCGGGCGGTTACTTTGTCTTAACGATATGGCCTTCGCGGATATGACTCGACCTTTCAGTGTCTCCCCGTTGTTTATCACTAACCGACTTCAAAATAAGCTTGATGCAGTTATATTCATATGTGTGGAATAATACTGCCTAAGTTCTGGTCACTTGTGTTAGTTTGGGGCCCCCGCATGTTCAAGGCCCCAGGGGCCCGACCATGGTTAATCCGGCTCTTTGTAGTAACTTTTGTTAGTGCTGATAAATATTACCGTCGAATCACCTTGGATAAAATATCAATAATATACTCGTGATAACACAAGTCCGATTGTAGAATGATAAATGTGGTTGTCGGTATTTCCAGTATTTAAAATGAGACAAATAACACGAATTATACACTAATATTCCTGCCTATGCAAGGTTAGCATATCTTGTCAGAAACATTGCCATCTTTTGACAGCAGGTACTTTAGGTAGAAAGAATAAACGACCAGACAAGGTAAAATTTTAAGCATACGCAATTACTGAGTTTAATACTAAGCAACGTTTCGACGAGGATACTCTCGTCTTTATCAAGCAAATGATAAGGGTATTAACCAGCGGCTGCCAGGCAGGATACGCCTGCATGTTGCAAGAGATGGATAAAGAACAAGCTAAAAAGAAACATGATTTTTTGTACAATCAGGGGCAATAATCCAGAAAGTTATGCCCTGAAATGTGCAAATATCAAAAGGGACAGAGGTCTTTGGGATATGAAGATATGTTTTAAGTTTCATCAAAATCGGATAAAAAATTGTGACCTCTAGAGGGTCCACAACCTTCGTATTACACAATTTGCCATTTTGTCGGGCAGTTTCATTTCGATTTTCCCGAAATACGAATTCAACCTTCATTATGATGGAATGGTGATGTATTTAAACGGTTTTTAAAATCGGAAAAAAATTGTGACCTCTAGAGAATCCGCAAGCTAAAAATGCGATTTTTCGAACAATCAGGGGCCATAATCCAGGAAGTTCAGTTAAGGAACCAAGATCTTAGTGGGTAGTCTTGATATATTCACACGTTTTATTTTTAAATCGGATAAAAATTGTGACCTCTATGGGGTCCACAAGCTAAGAACGCGATGTGTTCGTACAATCAGGGGCCATAATCCAGGAAGTTAGGTCCGTTATGCGCAAATATCGAAAGGAACCGAGATCTTTGGGATATAAACACGTTTTAAGTTTCATTAAATTCGGATAAAAACTGTGATGTCTAGATGGCCCCCACAACCTTGTTATTACATACTTTTAACACTATTTGCGTACAGGGAGTGGCCAATTTGTCCCGCAGTTCGGTCCGATTTTCAGCATTATGATGCAACGGTGATATATTTAAACGGCTTTTTAAGTCGGATAAAAAAAATTGTTTTCTCTTGACACGCTAAAACATGCCAATATTTCAAGTTTAGTCAAAATCGGATAACAAATTGTGACCTAAGAGAGTGCCCACTATTCAAATATTCCAAATATATTCCTTTTCATTATCTATTTTAAAACTATTATAGTGAGAACTGTCAGCTCTTTATCTCAATTTTACATAATGTATCTTTAATCAAGGATGTCGAGAACAAGTGGAGCCGAACGTCTATTGATGGAAATGCTGTCTCAAAAACCATTAATCCTGGAGTGATTTGTATTAAACGTTTCATGTTCTGGGACCTTTGATATTCGAGGTTAGTTAATTATTTAACGGCTTGCTGATGTTATACAGAAGATAAAACAGTTATTTTGTTTGTGGAAAGGACAACATTCATTTGTAGTCCTTGCTCCTGTTAGCACATAATGAATGGGATAGGTGTTTTTATATTTTCGTATTCCCTTACGTTGTTTTTCCGATTCATCTTTAGAACCGTTTTCGAGAATTTGAAAGATATTTTCAGCTTACAGATACATTTCTTTTGCAATTCAGACATCAATTATTTGACCATCAACTATATGGAAGACTATATATCTAAATTGCCTAGAATATTTTTGTTATTGCTTTAAACGGTTTTAGTAATGATGATTTGATTTTCCGGGTAAATGAGTTTAAAAATAGTCATAGTCTGGCTGCTTGATCTTCACCATATATCTTTAAATGGGCAAAATTGTTTGGCAAATATGGAAAACTTTGTTCGTTCATTTGAAAACACGCCAAGATAAGGGTTAAAGTAGCTAAGTCTCTAACTCAATATCATCCAAGGTCTTCGACATTGCGACATTGAAAACACGAATCATTTTGTCTTTTTAAATCAACATTGATGTTGTGATCTTTCCTGGACATGGTGGGCTTCTGATATCCAATATTTAAGACAAAATAAACATTTTACCATTGGTACACATTGGTACACGAATCGTGTACCATAATGCGTTTCAGTACCACTTGTAACAAGGGACTGGAAGAACGAGGCTGGACATATTCCACAAGTAATGTCTAATGGTGAGCATGTGCAATAAATACTATGTAGACTGGAATAACCAGACGCTAGAGCTTGCCATTCGATTGAGATTTCTGGCGTATTTCGCCGAATATAACTGATTTGAAATTAGAGTAAAAACGGAAACGATTGAATGTAAATCAGTTTAGATACATTCATATTACATTATTATATGCGTTGCGACCCATGAGTGTCAATTTCTGGGTTCCAAATATTAGCGATTTAGCCCCTTTAAATCTTGCAACAGCCATACAACTTGAGGGGTTTTGATATTGAGTGGTCTATCATTGAGTCACGTGCCGTGGTTTCGATCAGAAGCTTGTACGCGACAAGGCGTAGGGTCTCCTGACCAACTTCGTGGGGTTTCTCCTGGTCTTCTGGTTTCCTCCAACTTCCCACCGCTAAAATCCCCTACGCGTAAGCCAAGTTTTAAATGAAATGACCTATAAGTTTGTGACTAGTGGATGTTAAAACCCGATTCTCACTCCTTCGTTCTACACAATTAAATCCTAAAGGGGCATTGTGTAAGATTAGATAAAGATTGGACAGTTCTTGCTATAATAGTTACAAAATAGATAACGTCAGTAGAATATTCTGAAAATTTCAGCTAACTTGCTCCACTCTCAAATTTAGGCTAGCCTAGATCATTATTGCTGAAGTCGGTGCGATAATAAACAAAGTCTCGATTATCCATTTTTACGTTTAATTATCCTTCACAAAATGTATTCCAACCCGCTAAATATCACAGGCTAGCGATGGCATCGAGAGTTGGATATGGTCTGGATACGTTAATGCCTAATAATTTAGATGACATTTCAGGCCTGAAAAAAACCTGCAATAGGAAGATTTAGCTCTTGCATAATGTATGTTTAACAATAAGACATTGTCAATGATTATCCAAATCCATAAATACCAAGCTTTCACTGATTTGTAGTGATTTCGTTCTAACTTAGAAATGTAACGCAATAGAATTTATAATAAGGAATATTTGTTACCATCAGTTTCATTGCATGCATGCGATTACATATAATGTGCCCCAATAAGTAAATACAATCAACTTATTTCGTTCCAGTAAATCAGGGCGTACATTTCTGATTTTAAACGAAGCCTTTAATCGCAGTCAAGATTAGGACATGTTTTACTGTTCAGATTTCAGTGAAAATGTCGCTGATTGTCCCTTTAATTACAAGCGAAAAAACATAAGCCTTTATTTGTTATTTGTTATCTTTGTATACACATAAAACATAGTCTTTTATTTTGTTTTCTTATCCACGTACGCAAACAAATCTGGATGTCAATTAAGAACTATTGATATGGATAGAACAATAATTGTTAATTAGCCATCGCAATGCTGCTGTTTTACGGTAAATTTGTTTTGCTGTTATCCTATAACATACGACTGAGTATATAGCACATCGTGGAATCTAGTTGTATATAACGAAAACATGTTACAAGTTTTGGCTCCAGGTACGCATGTGCAGCGCCTCTATTGAAAAGAACCACATCTAAATTTATGGGTAGGGGCTGTCATTCCCATTCACCAAAGATCATCTACCGCCTGATTAACTTTCCATTTATTTATATAGTTTATGTGCATGAGACGAATCACTCTATAATAATTGTAACAATAGGAGGAAATAGAAACCAGTAAAAGTATGTTCATTTTCCCAGATAATACCGTCGTGGGTTATTACGCTTGATCAGGGTTTAAGTGTCTTTTGGCCGATAGCGCATGGTTTCTTGCCTGGCAACCTTTCTTTAATGTATTTTCAAACTTGCTGGGATTGTATAATTCACCAGCCATGTAATCAATTAGATTTCCCTGGTTTTATACCAGAAACAATTATTGGTCAACACTGTTAGTGTGTACTTTTGTAACAAACCAATTATGCTGGTGGCGTTTCTACCAGGTAATGCTAAAGAATCAAGTCGTAATAATGTGCCCTTCTGTATGCAATCGTTGTTGAGTAAATAAAATTCTCTTTGAGGTGAAACCCACATTACGATTTTTTGTTTGCTTCTGTAATCAAACCGGGGAACAAATATTTATGAGACATTTGACACCGGTTAATGTTCACGGATCTATAACGCATGAAACATTTCGAAATGTTAAGTATCTATAAAATTTAAAAGGATATTTAAATAATTCCCTTTGGAACTTAGACGTTTTAAAGGCGGATATTGATGCATTTCTAAAATCAGTTTTACTGTCGGTATTTGACATTGTGCATCAATATAATGCGGGGTTATTTTGTGCGATCAGAGGAGTTTATATTGCCCGGAATATGTCTGGTCAAACCAACATTGTAAGAGGACTAGATGGCCTTTGAATCATTGAAAACTGAGAGCTGCGTAACAATATCAGAATAACGGCAGATTCAAAGCATTGCATTTCGTAACGATTCAGAATAACAATATGATGATGAATGCATGATAAGATGTGGTAGATTTAATGTAAAGTTCTTTAGAAACTATGGTTATTGCAGGGGCAGATCCAAGGAGATCAGCTCCAGATTTTTCTTTATAAAAAAAGTGTCACGGTCGTACGCTTTATCCATTATCGTCAGATGGGATGGGCATTCACAGCGCGAGATAATGGTATAAAATATATACATATATGTGATATCACAATTAATGCTTTGTATTAATGAAATTAAATCACAATGTGATCGTATGAATTCATAATAAAAATTGCCGTCAAACGGTGTGTTGGGTTTTTCTCATTAAAAAGCTCAGTCTGTAGGTATATACTTGAATTAGATGATAGAGACACATGTATTTCCTAAAACTTTTTCAAGGCTGTAGTGCCCCCCCCCCCTCGAAGATGCATTGTCCCAGGAACCTGGCCAACATCCTCCTACAAAAATTCCTGGATCCGCCCCTGCACAGCAGAAGACGATCCTCTATAACGTACAAAAAGTGGCTGGGTGTTTCCAATTTAGTGGTCAGCTCATCTGACAAAGTTGTGGGGTTTTTTTATTCAATATTATACACGTGTACAAAGTATGAAACATATACACGCACATACCATGTCTCGTGCACGACATCCACTACTGTAGCCATACTTTCTATTTCAATTTCAGAGGCTAATGCTAGCATCCAGAAACTAGTCTTGGGGCCACCCATACTAAACTTACGCCCTTTGTCTACAATTAGCTCCGCTTGAGAACAGACGCTAAGCTAGTTGATCGACATTTTAAGTCCTACATCGACGATTTTAGTTGAAAACACCATGTATACTGCGTGAATTTTGAGAAGTATTTATTCCGTATCCATTCAATAAAATTGAACAGATTCATTTGTTCTTTGTGTCTCTAACAGATGTGAAACGGAGTAGAACCGCATTACAATATAGTATACTAATTTTTGGATATGACGGGCATTCAGAGCAGAGATCAATTTTCGAAGTAGATAGTTCGCTGTGTGCTGAATGGGGGCCACCAGCGGGCATAAGGCCTAAGATCATAAGCGTACGAGCTGGGGGGGGGGCCGTCGCCCCCCCCCCCCCCCCATTTTGGGCACCAAATGCTGGGAAAATTTGGGCACACAATTGTACTTTGTAAAATTTGTATAAAAAAAAAATATTCAGTTAAAAAACGATAACAACTCTCATACAAACGGTCCTAAAGTAGCTGGATGCTAGTATCTGGAGGACATCTAGACTGGGATCTCAGCGATACACAAGGGGTTGCAGGATAAAGTAGAAATAAGTAGAATAGTAGCCCCTCAAACCAGTAGAAAAGATGAACTCATAGTAGACGTTTAAGGTTGTATTTATTTAGACGTTTCGGGCTAAGGTGTCCTTCCTCAGTAAATCAAATCAAAAAAAATATTGTGTTCTTGAATGTGTCCAATTTAACAACGAATTTATTACTATTATGTAACATACTAAGAACCTAACTACATTTTTTGGGCACCAACCACCCCCCCCCCCCCGCAGTCAAAAACTTCCCAGTACGCCTATGCCTAAGATATCAGGTATTGTTCTGTTTCTTGTATGACACCTGTCACCAAAGTGGCGACATAAGAAATGATAGTTACTTGGTGGATTTCTGAAAAGGGGGATACTTGATACATGGTAACCAGGGAATATATGCCTCGAGCAGAGTTATCAAAATTATCTGCCTACACTTACTTACCAGAGGAGTTCACGACTCGCGTTATTTATTATAGCTATTTGTAACGCTAGTTTGTACTTAAATGAGTAGACTGGATAACCTGCTCTAATACGTCAGACTCGCTCCTACGTCACTCCTTTTCTGACTTGCATATGAAGTCAGAATAGCGCGGTGACGTAGGAACCAGCCTGACGTCATTTAGAGCAGGTTGTCCAGTCTATTCAATGAGAAACTTTGCAGGCACGGATCACCCCGATCGTTTAAATACATAATACTATTTGGTCAAGATAATGCAAACTTTTAAAAAAAGAAGAGGTATATCGTGACGTCACCCGTCACTACGCATAGCTAACTATAGCAATAGTCTGGACAAGATTTCATAACCGGAAGCTTCTAAGCAAATGGAAACCGCCGGATTAAAAGTTATTAATCAGAATCACCAGCCCAGTGATTTAAATTTAAAGATATGAGACTTAAAATTTTATCTACACAATATTTCGGAAACTATAGACTAACACACTATTATTTGATTTCTAACTATCAAGACATCTTTCCCCGAAAACAAGTAAAGGCTGGGCTTGAAATAAATCGAAGTGACCGTAGAGACTTTTATCTTAACTACATCTGACTTACCAAGCTTCAAATACAAAAAGTACAAGATTAATCTTGATTATTGAATTTTGGAACTTGGAAGTCCCCCACTCTCGTTGTTCGTATTGTCGAGGAGCCACGGTGGCTAAGTGGGTACGGCGCTGGTTCGCTAGCCTGGAGGTCGGATGTTCGATCCCTGCATTGGTCGAGAAAGTTCATCCCGATTTTCCGACGTGGTTTCCCCTTGTCAGTGATGCAGGACGGAGGGCCTGACAAGGACAGCTGTCTAGTCCTTCCGATGAGACGAAAAACCGAGGTCCCGTGTAAACATTGGAATGCACGTAAAAGATCCCTTAGCATTTGGAATTCGACATAAGAGTAGGCGATAGTGCCGCTGTCCGGGCAAAATTTCCCTCATATGCCCGTCTTCATTAGCCCAGTATAGGAGCAGAACAGTAGGACGTTAAACCCCATTTCATTTCATTTCGTATTGTCGAAGTCCCCCCTGTGTTGTTCCGTGTAACCCTCATGGGCGTTTAGATCTTTGGCTTCACAGGGCTAGAGATCGTGAACTGAGGCACGTAACTCAGCGTTTGAAGCCAGGTATACCAATCATCTGTCCTGAAGAAATTTCAGAAATTGTTGAAGATTACAGAGACGATTCAACTTGGTGATATTTAATTGAAGAGGCTATTTGAGACGCTTAGAAGTTATCATTGCCTCCGGTAGTTAGCGGCAGTATTAACACCATTTACAAAATTTCGATTATTTGTTTCTTTTGTTGTCAATTATGGGTATCCTGTTGCGGCTTTTAGTCTATAAATTATCGATGCTCTTTCTGGCGAGACAGTACACACGTCTACTAGTCTGAGGTATTATATAGGTTGCGTGCAATGGAATATCAAACATGTTTTTACATTCATCACTGCGTCTCAATCTTAACGTGGCTTTTCTTGAAGAAATCGAAAATACGAGTTTTGATGAGAAATGCTAAGTCTAGCAGAAAAAGAACATGTACGGAAATTAGAAAATTCGATTCTGGTTATATGGTTGCATAATAATTTCCTTCTGCGAGTGATAAAGTCGATAGTAATAAATGGGATTTTTGTTGGGTGATATCTTGGCAACGATTTCCCACATGGCAGAGCGAGCTATACTTGGGACAAGTCATAATACAGGTCACGTACTGTTATAATAGAATGAAGGAATAGAAAACTAATCTCGTTTTTTTTAAATAGCTTTTCAACAGTAAAATTAATTGAACCATAAGCCCAGTAAAACGAGTTATCAATATAAATCTCTGATTATGGATAGAGACGATTAGACCTTGTTGTTGGCGGATACGGGACAAGGGAGACAATTTCAATGCACACAATTAAACGCGGCCATTACCTAAATTTCTAATAGTCTTTTAGTTCGGGATTTCAAATTGAAATGAAATTATAGATTCAGTTATCATTTCAAAGATCGCAAAGAGACCATTTGCTTAATGCAAATTTGATCCTATAAGGGTTGTCATTGAGCCATGGTGGACTTTAATCCCTCTCGCTTCTCTTTAAGTTCGAGATTTCAAAATTAAAATGAAATATCGATTTAACTATTATGTGGGGTTATTTGTCAGTGCACAGAATTCGATGCGATCATTACCTAATTTACTAATGCAATCTAATTAGTTCGGGTATTTAAAATTGAAATGAAATATAGATTCACCTATTATGGATTTTTTCATAATTAAAAACACACTTATTCAAATAACTATCGAAATACACATTTCATTTTAAGCCCATAAACGATCTATCATTGAGAGAACAAAGACGGCCTTCATATCTTGTTTAGATATAAATCAATTAAGAATATTGAATTAGCCAGTTTATTACGTACACATGGTTGTAGATGACATAATACGACCTTATAATATAGAGATTTCTCCGTGTAGTTGTCGACGAAGGTGGACATGCAAATTTCATTAAATTCTGTACTAAGCAGCCACTCAAGGGAATTTTCATGACTGACCGCTTAACGGGAGTGACCTCTTAATAAAATCTCAGTGTTTTTTGTGCTGACATCAATTAAATATTACGCTTGGATGCACTGGAAGCAAACATCAATACTTGCATCGGTTAATTTGGCCGTAGCTGAAAGTTGCTTGGAACGAAAATTCTTTGACTCAAATCTCTGAATTTACTTCTGTAAACGTGTCATTTTGTCGATACTATTGTCTACCATTGTGATGCCTCGGTGTAGTTGTCGACGAAGGTGGATATGCCAATTACATGTATGCGTAACGGTGAAAAAATAAACCAATTATCACGTCTGAATTCATATCAAAATATTGAGTCACTCATAAATGATCTCTATGGAATTATCGTTTATGAAATTCCGGTATTCAATTGTATGGGTGTCTAGATAATCGCTGGCCCCTTTTACTTGGACAAATACATCATGTAGAAATTGGGTAGATCATTTTGTAATGAATCAGAATAATATGAAATTTTGCAGACTTCGGTTCTTGATATGACATCACAATTCCTGGTGCGATAACGTCATATTCAGTTTTTTGTCCATGTGTTTTCTGCTATGTGATTATCATATATTCTGGCATGTATGGTTATCTATACAGCGAAAGATAAAACGGGTATTTTGTCTGCTCTCTCAATTCCGGATAGCGACTTTGTGCGTATCCAGTAAACGTGGGGTGTTTCACATATGCATATGTATATAATGCCCTTAAACGGGTTTAGTGGTTTTCTTAAAGTTGATCGGAGCATGTAATATATTTGGCGTAATTGTAGCAAAGCAGAATTTTAATATGTTTATAGGTTTTATTATGTCAAGTAATATAGTGTATTGAGTGAGTGCACCTTTAAACTAACAAACTGACACTAATTTTACTTGCAACTGGTCTATAATAACATCTCTCCTTTAACTTGGCTTGTTAACCTGTACTGTTTTCTTAGAGCCCAAATCTTGGGGTGAGTACAATTCTACTCCCTTGGTTACAAGCAAGTTTTCTTTTTATCTGAACCTCACTTTAGACATCAGACATTAGATAGATTTCGAAGTGTAAGGACAATTTGATATCTTCAATCAAATTGTTAAACTTTATTTTCCAAATCTAGTTAGGATATTTTCAGAGAATTGTTCCAGTTATACTACTTCAGTATTACAGAATATAGTTATCTGAAGATTTTGTTCATCATCTTGATAGTCTTATTTAAAAACCTCTTCTTTGGGGTTTTTAATAAAGGTTTAAAAACTAACCACCTTAGTTTTTATTGAGAATTTACACCCCCGGTTACATAATTATGATCAGGAAGGGGTATCATACGTTCTGTAAACAGTAGGCAACATTCAATAGACGAGGCACGACACCTGTAGATGGGCGCAAACTGGTATATTTGTATGTATTAGTTCAACCGAAGATGGAAGATGCGCTTCTTGTTACATAATCTTATTTCTTCAATTAATGCCAGCTGCGGAATATGACAAAATAGAAGTAAATGCTAACTGAAGGGTCTTCTGTGATCTGTTTCATCTTGGGCTAAACTTCAAAAAGAATTAGGTAGATCATTTTGTAATTAATCAGAATAATATAAAATTCACAATTTTTTAATCACCCACTGGTTTAGACATCCAACAAACGTTATTTATTTTCTATGACAACCCCGATATTCAAATGCCTTGTCTCGAATTACAAAAGTTACACAATACAACTCGTCGCGATCACACCAGTATTGTTGTTGTTCATTGAAATGCCATTTAATCTGCTATTGGGAGAGGAATATCACGTCGATTTCTCATGATTATTGTACTAACACAATCTTTCTTTATTCTATTATCTGGAGAAGGATCTTGATAGAAACAAGTCGTCTCGATCACACCAGTACTGTTGTTGCTCGTTGAAATGACATTTAACCTAATATTAGGAGAGGAATAACACGTCGACTTCTCATGGTTATTGTACTAACACGCTGAAGAACTATCATGATAGAAAACAAGTCGATTTGAAAACATTTGAGACGTCCATTTCTTCTGATATGCGAGAAACAGTGCCTAAAAACCCGTGCATGTGTATTATTTCTAGTAATACGCATACGTGCTTTAGCATATTGCAATATCAGTTATATTAACGCCTAAAACATAATACAAGAAAGGGAAGGAAAAAAATATGCCAGTAACACTAACGTCTTTTGTTATAATGCTGATTAGATTTACATATACGCGTGATTCCTGTTTTACAATGTGTTTTTATGAAATGAAATGAAATGGGGTTTAACGTCCTCCTGTTCTGCTCCTAAACTGGGCTAATGAAGACGGGCATACGCCATACAGTGTGCTATGGGGGGAATTTTGCCTGGGCAGCGCGCTACGACCTACTCGTATATCGAATTCCAACTGCCAAGGGATCTTTTACGTGTACGCCAATGTGTACACGGGACCTCGGTTTTTCGTCCCATCCGAACGACTAGACAGCTGTCCTTGTCAGGCCCTCCATCCTGCATCACTGACAAGGAGAAACCACGCCGGAAAATCTGTATGAACTTTCTCGGCCAATGCAGGGATTGAACACCCGACCTCCAGGCTAGCGAGCCAGCGTCTTACCCACTTAGCCACCGTGATCCCCGTGTTGTTATGAAGAACGGTGATTTAGCCATTCATATTCGACACATGAATCTTAATTATTTGGATATAACGTACGTACCATTTGCCAGTTGACGTGTTTATCAAACAAAAATGCATATGACCCGTATTTTGCTTTATCGATCAAAATTGATTTCATAAATTCAATATAATTAATTGAGAGCTCGTTTTGTATAAAGGCATCTACGCCTGCAACAATGTACGACGTATAAGAATATTACCAATTTGGGTCGATGTTGCGATCCGTATGACTATAAGAAGAGTAAGATTCGTTTAGAATGAAATACATTAGTTTTACTTCACACAGTTTTACAAGCAGCTTCATTATTCTAATATCTTTAGACACGCGTTACGGCGCGATCTTTGTTCAATAGCTGCATAAACCCTGTGATATCTTTAGCGTGCATATATGCAAATATCACAAATAATTTAACGTTATTGTGTCCAAATTGATAATCTTTAAAAGCGGTAGTAAGTCTCTGCATACCAGAAAAATTGTCGTCATATATCAACTTTTAATTAAACTGCTTGTTGAATATACATATCAATTTAGAAATTCTAACATTTTAAGCTCTAGTATTATACTTGAATAATATCTATTGTTTATATTTCTATAATGTGGCTTAAAGGGCTAATCCCGATAATTTTTTGGAGAATAAAATTGTTTAATTTTGTTTTAAAATCCCTTTAATTCCTCTACCTAAGGACCGAGCAACTAACGCAATATTTGTGTTAAGTTTTCAAATAACTGAAACCCGTCAGTCTCCATCTGGAAATGGAGACCGGTGTCCCAAGCTGTATTATGCGGTGTCTAGATAAAACCAGACATTTTTTGTATAAAAATAATGTGTAGGTGAAATTTACCTTTTCATTATCAAGTACAGCATTGGGGTCATTCACTGTATAGACCTCTCAATGAACGGGAATCGATTATCAAGTCTCCCAACGAAAAAATTGACCCGACATCTTAAAAGGGAAACGTGTCCGGATTAAAGTATTAAAATGGTATAATGAAAGTTCCTTCCCATCTACATCATTCTGAACCCGTAGTTTCGTCCTCGCATTGTAAATAGAAGGTCATGGTTACCGATAATCTAGCATATATGTTTACTACCCCATGTTTTGTATTATGCATGAATAAATTGGATTAGTGCTATTAACCCCTTTGGATTATAACGGTATAATGGAACAGCTGTCCATCTACATCATCTGAACCAGTGAGGTTTCAAGACACAGTAACTTCAAGTAATCGGATTATTGTCGTTAACCGTTAGTTTATTTAGTTAAGAGCCAAGATTAAAGGGGATCGCTTATGTCAAGTATAATATAATTACAATATTTATCTGGTTATTGATCTTCAATCCTTCAGCTTTATAGATGGGGGTCAGATCGAAATGATCTTCAGATGTCATTGGTGGCTCCACCAATGCATGCATGTACGTTAAACGACGGATCTAAAGACTAGTCTAATGTTTTATTTCTGATGGTGCAACATCCTGGTTCGAGAATTTCAGACTTGGTATATAATTAAGACATTTTATCTAAAATAGTTGTCAATTCCATAAATTGAGGCGCAGATTGATCAAGGGGGCACAATTAACACCTGTGGGATTTCTACGACTTGTCAAGCTGTGTTCGGCATCTGAATGTTTCAAATATGTCACTGGAAAGGGTGATCAATTACTTGTCTTTGTCTGTAAATTACTTATATTGTACTGCAATGTGATTATTCCTCTAGAAATCCAGCCCGTAATTGAAATCCATTCCCACCGATTTTTTTACATTCCTTAATGATGCAGCGGGAAACGGGATATCGGTTAGATAAAGAAGATCTATTAAGCTATCGTACGTGTTACCACCTCCCTCCAAGGTAAAGACATCAATACAATTAGATGACGATGCTGTGGAAGTTAATCTCGGTAATAGACAGATAAAAAAAGGAATCGGGGTGTGAGCTTCTAAAAGATTGATGATTATCACACCGCTGTAAGCAATTCGTCAGAAAGGTTCAACTACAGATTTACAACTCCCTCGACTATCATCGGCGTCTGATAACGTGCCGTTTCTGGTTTATCTTATAATCCTATTAAGTATCGTTTCTTCTTTTTATTTTCTACAATTCCACATTTGTCCCGAGCTAGTATATAAGTTCAAAGACATAAACCGTTAGAAAATTGATTTGATCGAATACTTAGACTTGATCAAACACCTTTTGGCAGATGGAAATGCTTACCGTTTAATTGCTGGTCAATTCTTTGTGGTGGGATCTTGATTAAGATTCTTTACCGAAAAAGAACATTTTGATTGAAAATAGACTAGCGGAGTGTTATGAACTCCATTTATTGAAATTAATCAATCAGTGATACTGAGGAAATTTAATTTAGTCGAACGTCTATCGGTGCATATGAAGTCGTGAAAGGCAATTAATACTGGAACGATTTAGCTGCTACAGATATCTTTGATGATCGCTGCTGTTAATGGGCTACTTAATTATTTAAATGGCGCAGTTAACACCAAAAATGTAAAGCAACGTTCCCAATTAGACATTAGTTCATGACATTTACTTTCTGCTCCATTGTGTTCTTTTAATCGTCTTAAAATTATTAATCATCCCCATGCATGTTACTAGATTCTCACACCACCAGACGACAAAATCGAGGAAACGTAAACAAGCGTAAAGTAAGCTGCAGTTGAAATAAAAGATGGTATTCATCGAGAAATTTATATACCTGAAATGTAAACGGTCAGTTGCCATTTGTGGTTGGAGACCAGTATTCTCAATTTTGTCTGGATAAAACAGGGGTATAGGTCAAACTTTCAGAAAGGTATGATGCCCTCTTATAGCCCCCCTTAACAAGTCACGCAATGAACACATTCTGGATTTTAGTTACGTAACCACATTAAATACTTTTGGTGGGATATCCCGGACGGCTGTATTTCTTCTTCTAGACAGGACAAATAGACAATTCTAATTCTGGCGCTTGATTTATATATAATTAAATCTACGTTTATAGAGTCATACCTCATAAAGTCTGAGACGAACCCAGGTTCTCTCCTGCAGTAGCCAAAGAAAATATTTTTCGCCGAACGGCGGCGATCGACTATGTAAGATTTCTTCTTTAATGTGTCCATGTAGAAGACGAATGCTTCCTTTTAGATCATGAAGCCAGCGACCAGATTACATATCTCCAGATCAATCACTATTCACTGAATAAACACATGCACCAGTAAGCCATTACCGACTGCATGTTCAAAGTTCTGTCTTGTTTATTCAGTTCTCTGAATGTTGAAAAACACATCAATCGAACTTTATGATTGAATCAGGTGCGCACGATATTTGTATTAAGTCTGTTATGGCTGCAGCATTTACCAGGTTCACACAAGTACGGCTAAATTTGTTGGTTTTATTGTAAATGCATTTGAACAGAAATTCAATCCCGTTCGATTTTTTATTCTAAGCCGATATTAATCCAGTCAAGTTTTTTTTAAGTCTTCTGGATAATTGGTAGGAAAAAATGTTTGTCCGTGTTGACCTTAACATCCATCAAATGGGTGTCTGTTAATATAGCATTTTAGAACGATTTCAAATATCCGGTTAAATTTTCTCTACATGGATTATCCACAGATCGACATGTGTACATCTATTCTTATTGATGTACATGGCGGCATGCAAATCGATCTATTTCTTCAAATTATACCCAATGAGATGTTCGCACTGAGGTTGGAAACACTGTATTAGGAACTTTGATCTCTGCTGCCGCTTTTACAAGTCTTCCTGAATTGGCACATAGGCGGGTGGGGGGGAGGGTAACGCCTTAGGATTCCTTTTTGGACCCAGACAATCAATCCAACAAATCTGTGCCGTGGGGGGAGGGGCACCTTCTATAGTTTTAATTGGAAAATCAGTAAAGATCTCCGACCGACCTGCAGAGTGGTCACAAGTAATTCTAGACATAGTTGACGATAATACACGCCCAGAATGTTAATGGACAAAGTGCTTATTTGTCACTATCAAAGTTATTTAAGTCATAATTGATAATAATAATAAAGGTTTGGAAAAAGTTTCGGTCGAGATTATTCATCGATCGAGTTTTTCATCCATCAAGTTTTTAGATTAAAGAGATAATATTGTGATTAATCATCCTCCGCTTCCAGCAGTGACCAATAAGGAGCATGGGGTTAACATTTTCTTGCCCAATACCAAAGGGATTAGCTGATCTGGGCATCTCTCAGCACAAATTATATTCCCGGATGGAGCAGAACAGTAGGACGTTAAATCCCATTTCATTTCACAAATTATATTCAAAGGATATTATGAAATAATACTGTGATAATTTTGTGTAATCTGGACATCTTTACCCATTGTCTTCAGCTTCAGCACAAATATTCCCGGATGGAGTAGAACAGTAGGACGTTAAATCCAGCTTCATTTCACGAATTATATTCAAAGAATATTATGAAATAATAGTGTGATAATTTTGTGTAAAGAGAATTAATAACATTGTAGTAGATATAAAGATATAGATGTTTTTGAAGATAATTCTATATTGGCAGATTGTAATGGGGATGATGATACGATAAGCAACTAACGCTTCTAATGGACCTAAATTCTTATCAATCCACTTCATCATCTACTAACAAACCGTATGTATTGTTTACAATCTGTTAATAATTCATGTATCGAGATTTATATCAACTCTGATGGCTTGTGTAATTAAACTACGTATGCTGTTTATGTTTACTGTGGTTAATTATTTATACAGTCCAATCTTCATTAATTTAACTTATGCCCGACGGTGGATGTGACCAGATTCGCTTCTATTCTTAAAGTATGATGCGTACGGTGTGTTTTAAGTGTATAATGGAAT
This sequence comes from Patella vulgata, assembly GCF_932274485.2. Lineage (NCBI taxonomy): Eukaryota > Metazoa > Mollusca > Gastropoda > Patellidae > Patella > Patella vulgata. Next base: position 14,117,878 of record NC_065886.2, on the reverse strand, counting down.
GAAATCAAATCAAATATACAAATGAAATGAGGTTCAACCTCCCACTGTTCTGCTCCGACTGGGCTAATATAGAGGGTTAAAATGAATAGATGAAATTATGTTTAATGGCATGTTTGCACCAAATGGGTTATATTGCGCCTAACCTGGTAAGTTGAAACAGGTTTAATATGTACAAAGGCATGCATGATAATAATATAAGTCGTATGCACACAATTCCACACGGAAAATATTTTTCGGTGTGGTTCCTCCTTGTCATTGGTACAAGACAGAAGGCCGGGCGAAGGACACCGTTTAGTAGTTCGGATGGAACAAAGAAACGACTGTAAATATTGGTCTTATTTAATTAACAATTAGTAAGGTTAATAACTATTCAAGTAC